>NC_089249.1:236009130-236634130 GCF_963930625.1 Muntiacus reevesi
AAAAGAAAATAACTGAGTAACTTTGCTGTGCACCTGGAACACAACATTGTAAATCAATGACGCATTTCAATAAAAATTTAAGAAAAAAGAACATGGGCTCTGGAGTTCAGTAGATCTGCATTCCAGTCCCAGCCTTGACACATACTGAGCATACAGTCTTGGACAAGGGTTTAAGCTCTTGGGCCTCCATTTCCTTATCTGTAAAATGGGGCTAATGGTGTTTATCTCATAGGAGTCTAAGAGGATTAAATGAGTCAATGCAAGTAAGCCACTGACCACTATGCCTGGGCCACGGAAAGCAGCCAGTGGTGTTAACATTCACTGAGAGAAATGTCCTTCACATAGGAAGGGTTTCAGCTGGGATATCTAAACACATACACCTACTAAATAAACATAAAAAGCTAAGAATTAAAATTGAAGGAGTAGAATGGCCCATGTGGATTTATTTTTTCTGTTTGTTCTATGTTTTGCTGAAGGACTTTGAAGATGCCCCGGCAGGAGTGACACAGAGGACTTGGTACCTGCACTGGGGAACGTCAATAATTTCAATGGCAGGAGCATTTCCCAGGCCCAGAATCACCCCTTGCCATGGAAATCGGCACAGGCAACCTCACAGAGCCCCTGACTATCTAGCAATTTTCTAATATATGGCATCAAGCCAGAGAAAGGGATGCAACTGAAAATAGCAAAGGGGAAGGCCCAAGAGGCTGCAGAGTCATCCCTAAGGCTGAGCAAGTTTTCAGGAATTTTATTTGCTGTGCCCCCGGCATCTTTTCTCTTGTTCATAAGCTGTATGGCAAAAACAATGCTGTCAGCAAAATGCAGAGGGAAGGAAGCCCAGTGTAAAATAGTGATTTCATTCTCCTCCTAAAGATGCCTGATCCTCTGCAGACAGGGCATACCATATTCTTTTGAGGCTAGGCATTGACAGGTAACTTCAGACGGAAGGGAAAAAAAGAACTTGCTCAGTCTGTAAGATTATACTTAGGGAATAAGCCTGGAGTAGAAGTGAGACCTTGGGCTGAGGATACAGTTCGGCTATAATATCAAAACCGGATGCTCCCAAGTTCCTTTGAGGCCTAAGAATGATGGGTTCAGGCCATCTATCTTCCCTGTAGACAGAAACTCCATAAAAGCAGGATGATGGACAAGTCTGGGCCTTGCCCAGATAAGAGATAAAAGATCAAATATTCCTCATTCTCAAAGTTAAGGAGACCTCCCTGACTACACATGTGCAGAAAGGCTCCTTGGAAGTCAGAAAACGAGGGGGCATCACCTCATAGTAAATAATGTCAACTACCCAGGCCTTTTCATTAGAATCCATCTTGGCTAAGAGATGCATGTACACATATGGGAGGTCCCTAAGATATACCTAATACAGACAAGAACCATGCAAAGCAAGATGATTGGCCAAAGGAAATCCAAAAGAAATGCCCCATAAAAGTGATTTAAATTACCACAAAGGCATGACTCTCTCTGAGCCCGCCCATGTCTCTATCCACACGTACTGTACTGTACTCATTTTTTATTCCTAATAAACACTTTACTTATTCACAAATCTCCACCTCTGTGGGAATTCTTTTCTGCAAAGCTGAGAGCCAATGCCTTGTCACTGACCATTGGTCTAGTAACTAGGATTCACTGCATTTACCACCATGATCTGATCTAAACCTCTGGCCAGGAACTGAAATCCTGCTTCTAGCTACTGCAGACAGATGCCACCCTAGATCACTTTCACCTCTGAGCTGCTAGCCTCAGTTTCTTCCCCTTTGAGATGAAGGAGTTTCAAAGAGAAGCTTAGCCCTATGAAATCAGGAACCACTGAATCTTTAGTACCCAAAGTGGTGCCTGACACACAGAATGTGTTGATAAATCAGATTCTGTTGCTGTTAAAGCACAAGATTTAATGTGATCCTTTGCCTTTAATGGATCCGTTAATGTGATCCATTCTATGAGCCGATCCAAGAGGATATGATTCTGAGACCAGCCAAGTAATTCTTTAAAGAAATAATGACCCCTCCCCAAAGTTAGGCTGGTACTGCTTGCAAAGACTCTGGTAAAGACATCCAGCCCAGAGCTGAGTAAATCGCCAGAATCAGAGGGTTATGAGGAACCACTGACAAATAGCTGCGAAAAGGAGACAAGTGAAAGGCAAAGGAGAAAAGGAAAGATATACCCATTTGAGCGCAGAGCTCCAAAGAATAGCAAGGAGAGATGAGAAAGGCTTCCTCAGTGATCAGTGCAAAGAAATAGAGGGAAACAACAGAATGGGAAAGACTAGAGATCTCTTCAAGAATATTAGAGATACCAAGGGAACATGTCATGCAAAGATGGGCTCAATAAAGGACAGAAATGATATGGACCTAACAGAAGCAGAAGACATTAAGAAGAGGTGGCAAGAATACACAGAAAAACTATACACAAAAAATCTTCAAGACCCAGATAATCACAATGGTGTGATCACTTACCTAGAACCAGACATCCTGGACTGTGAAGCATCACTATGAACAAAGCTAGTAGAGGTGATGGAATCCCAGTTGAGCTATTTCAAATCCTGAAAGAGGATGCTATGAAAGTGCTGCACTCAATATGCCAGCATATTTGGAAAACTCAGCAATGGCCACAGGACTGGAAAATGTCAGTTTTCATTCCAATCCCAAAGAAAGGCAATGCCAAAGAATACTCAAACTACCGCACAAAGGTACTCATCTCACACACTAGTAAAGCAATGCTCAATATTCTCCAAGCCAGGCTTCAACAATATGTGAACCGTGAACTTTCAGATGTTCAAGCTGGTTTTAGAAAAGGCAGAGGAACCAGAGATCAAATTGCAACATCCATTGGATCATCAAAAAAGCAACAGAGTTCCAGAAAATCATCTATTTCTGCTTTATTGACTCTGCCAAAGCCTTTGACTGTGTGGATCACAACAAACTATGGAAAATTCTTAAAGAGATGGGAATACCACACCACCTGATCTGCCTCTTGAGAGATCTGTTTACAGATCAGGAAGCAACAGTTAGAACTGGACATGGAACAACAGACTGGTTCCAAATAGGAAAAGGAGTACGTCAAGCCTGTACACTGTCACCCTTCTTATTTAACTTACGTACAGATTACATCATGAGAAAAGCTGGGCTGGATGAGGCACAAGCTGGGATCAAGATTGCTGGGAGAAATTAAATAACCTCAGATAAGCATAACCTTATGGCAGAATGCGAAGAAAAACTGAAGAGCCTCTTGATAAAAATGAAAGAGGAGAGTGAAAAAGTTGTCTTAAAGCTCAACATCCAGAAAACTAAGATCATGGCATTTGGTCCCATCACTTCATGGCAAATATATGGGGAAACAGTGAGAGACTTTATTTTTTTAGGCTCCAAAATCACTGCAGGTGGTGACTGCAGCCATGAAATTAAAAGACGCTTACTCCTTGGAAGAAAGTTATGACCAACCCAGACAGCATATTAAAAAGCAGGGACATTCTTTGCCAACAAAGGTCCATATAGTCAAGGCTATGGTTTTTCCAGTGATCATGTATGGATGTGAGAGTTGGACTATAAAGAAAACTGAGTGGGAGGAGCCAAGATGGTGGAGGAATATGACGGGGAGACCACTTTCTCCCCTACAAATTTTTCGAAAGAACAATTCAACACAGAGCAAGCTTCACAAAACAGCTTCTGATCACTAGCTGAGGACATCAGGCGCCCAGAAAAGCAGCCCACTGTCTTCGAAAGGAGGTAGGACAAAATATAAAAGATAAAAAGAGAGACAAAAGAGCTAGGGATGGAGACCTATCCCGGGAAGGGAGTCTTAATAGAGGAAGTTTCCAAACACCAGGAAACCCTCGCACTGGCGGGTCTGGGGGAAGTTTTCGAATCTCGGAGGGCAACCTAACTGGGAGGAAAATAAATAAAACCCACAGATTACGTGCCTAAAAGCAACTCCCAGCAGAAAAGTATCCCAGACGCCCACATCTGCCACCAGCAAGTGGGGGCGGAACAGAGAGGAGCGGGCAGCATTGCTTAGGGTAAGGACCGGGCCTGAGTGCCCTGAGGGCAATCGGAGGGAGCTTTTGTGAGATTCCAACTTAAACTGTGGGATAGCAAAAGAGAGAGAGAAAATTAACCAGCCGGAACACGCTGCTGGCCGTTCACAGAACAAAGGGTCTGAGCAAGTCCAGAGGAGCTAGCTGGCTGCGGACAGGCCCAGCCCCGCCGGAGGCAGGGGGGAGGGGAAAGGGGCACACTCGATTCCAGAGGTGGCATTCCCTACCGCACTGCAAACAGGCCTCCAGTTTCTAACCAAAGACTTCCTGAGATTCTGGATGGTCGACATCACCCGGGAGGGTCATGGCTAAACACAGGGTGCACGCTGAAACTGGGGCTGGGACCGCGGAGGGGAGAAGGCGCAAGGCACCCGGGGAGAGAGCGCCCGACAAGCTCCTGGCTGCCTGAGCTGCTCGGGCGGGGAAGGCACAAAACGCAGGCGCAACCGAGTCCGCGCTTCTGTGGAGTAGCCGAAAACTGGAACCGCACGCAACGCTGGGCCCGCTCCATATAGAGCAGCCAGGAGCCTGAGCAGCCACGTTGGGGAAAGCAGCGCCAGCCCCTCCCTGCAGTGCGACGGAACTAGCGAACCTGAACAAGAGACCACCTCCGCCCGCCTGTGTCAGGGCGGAAATTAGGCACTGAAGAGACCGGCAAACAGAAGCCAAATAAACAAAGGGAACCGCTTCAGAAGGGACCGGTGCAACAGGTTAAAATCCCTGTAGATAACACCGACTACACCGGAAGGGGCCTGTAGATATCGAGAAGTGTAAGCTGGAACGAGGATCTATCTGAAACTGAACCAAACCCACACTGACCACAACAGCTACAGAGAAATTCCTAGATATATTTTTACTTTTTTTTTAATTAAAAAAAATAATTTTTTTTCTTTTCTTTTCTTCTTTATTTTTTCTCTTTTATTTTCTTTTAAATTTCCCTATTACTCCTCCATTACTCCTTACCTTTCATTTTCATATATTTTTATGATTTTCTTAATTAGGAAAAAAATTTTTTTTCTTCTTTTTTTTTCTTTTTCTCTTATTTTATTTTAAAGCCCTCTATTACTCCTCTACTACTCCTTAATTTTCATTTCACAATAACCTTACAAAAAAAAAAGAGAGTGAGAGAGAGAAGCCCTATTTTTAAATGGAACTTCATATATATTTCTAAAATTTTTGTGTTTTTGTTTTTAATATTGTATTTTTAAGAGTCTAACCTCTACTCTAGATTTTTAATCTTTGTTTTTCAGTATGTGATATAAATTTTGGACATTTAAGAATCCAATATTCAGTTCCCATTTTTACTCAGGAGTGTGTTGATTACTCTCTCCCACTTTTGACTCTCCGTTTTCTACCTCAGAACACCTCTATTTCCTCCTTTCCCCTTCTCTTTCCAATCCAATTCTGTGAATCTTTGTGGGTGTCTGGGCTACGGAGAACACTTTGGGAACAGACGACTACGTAGATCTGTCTCTCTCCTCGTGAGTCCCCCTTTTTCTCCTCCTGTTCATCTCTATCTCCCTCCTCCCTCTCCTCTTCTTCATGTAACTCTGTGAACCTCTCTGGGTGTCCCTCACGGTGGAGAATCTTTTCACCATTAACCTAGAAGTTTTATTATCAGTGCTGAATAGTTGGAGAATTCTTGAGACTACTAGAAGAATAAAACTGAAATCCAGAGGCAGCAGACTTAAACCCCAAACCTGAGAACACCAGAGAACTCCTGACTACATGGAACATTAAGTAATAAGAGACCATCCAAAAGCCTCCATACCTACACTGAAACCAACCACCACCTAAGAGCCAGTAAGGTTCAGAGCAAGACATACCATGCAAATTCTCCAGCAACGCAGGAACATAGCCCTGGGCGTCAACTTACAGGCTGCCCAAAGTCACACCTAACACATAGACCCATCTCAAACCTCATTACTGGACACTCCATTGCACTCCAGAGAGAAGAAATTCAGTTCCACGCACCAGAATACCGACGCAAGCTTCCCTAACCAGGAAACTTTGACAAGCCAATCGTCCAACTCCACCCACTGGGTGAAACCTCCACAATAAAAAGGAACCACAGACCTCCAGAATACAGAAAGCCCACTCCAGACACAGCAATCTAAACAAGATGAAAAGGCAGAGAAATACTCAACAGGTAAATGAACATGAAAAATGCCCACCAAGTCAAACAAAAGAGGAGGAGATAAGAAATCTACCTGAAAAAGAATTTAGAATAATGATAATAAAAATGATCCAAAATCTTGAAAACAAAATGGAGTTACAGATAAATAGCCTGGAGACAAAGATAGAGAAGATGCAAGAAATGTTTAATAAAGACCTAGAAGAAATAAAAAAGAGTCCATTAAAAAATAATGCAATAAATGAGATCAAAAACACTCTGGAGGGAACCAAGAGTAGAATAATGGAGACAGAAGATTGGATAAATGAGGTAGAAGATAAAATGGTGGAAATAAATGAAGCAGAGAGGAAAAAAGAAAAAAGAATCAAAAGAAATGAGGACAACCTCAAGGACTTTTGGGACAATGTGAAATGCCCCAACATTCGAATCATAGGAGTCCCAGAAGAAGAAGACAAAAAGAAAGGCCAGTGGAGATAATAGCTGAAAACTTCCCTAAAATGGGGAAGGAAATAGCCACCTAAGTCTAAGAAACCCAGAGAGTCCCAAACAGGATAAACCCAAGGCGAAACACCCCAAACACATATTAATCAAATTAACAAAGATCAAACACAAAGAACAAATATTAAAAGCAACAAGGGAGAAACAACAAATAACACACAAAGGGATTCCCATAAGGATAACAGCTGATCTATCAATACAAACCCTCCAGGCCAGAAGGGAATGGCAGGACATACTTAAGGTAATCAAAGAGAATAACCTACAACCTAGATTACTGTACCCAGCAAGGATCTCATTCAGATATGAAGGAGAATTCAAAAGCTTTACAGACAAGCAAAAGCGGAGAGAATTCAGCACCACCAAACAAGCTCTTCAACAAATGCTAAAGGATCTTCTCTAGACAGGAAACACAGAAAGGTTGTATAAACGTGAACCCAAAACAACAAAGTAAATGGCAACGGGACCATACCTATCAATAATTACCTTAAATGTAAATGGGTTGGATGCCCCAAGCAAAAGACAAAGACTGGCTGAATGGATAAAAAAAAACAAGACCCTTATATAAGCTATCTACAAGAGACCCACCTCAAAACAAGAGACATATACAGACTAAAAGTGAAGGGCTGGAAAAAAATATTACACGCAACGGAGAACAAAAGAAAGCAGGAGTCGCAATACTCATATCAGATAAAATAGACTTTCAAATAAAGGCTGTGAAAAGAGACAAAGAAGGACACTACATAATGATCAAAGGATCAATCCAAGAAGAAGATATAACAATTATAAATATATATGCACCCAACATAGGAGCACCACAATATGTAAGGCAAACACTAACGAGTATGAAAGAGGAAATTAATAGTAACACAATAATAGTGGGAGACTTTAATACCCCACTCACAACTATGGATAGATTAACTAAACAGAAAATTAACAAGGAAACACAAACATTAAATGACACAATGGACCAGCCAGACCTAATTGATATCTATGGGACATTTCACCCCTAAACAATCAACTTCACCTTTTTCTCAAGTGCACACGTAACCTTCTCCAGAATAGATTGCATCCTTGGCCATAAATCTGGCCTTGGAAAATTCAAAAAAATTGAAATGATTCCAACCATCTTTTCTGACCACAGTGCAGTAAGATTAGATCTCAATTACAGGAAAAAAATTGTTAAAAATTCAAACATATGGAGGCTAAATAACACGCTTCTGAATAACCAGCAAATCATAGAAGAAATCAAAAAAGAAATAAAAATATGCATGGAAATGAATGAAAATGAAAACACAACAACCCAAAACCTATGGGACACTGTAAAAGCACTGCTAAGGGGAAGCTTCATAGCATTACAGGCTTACCTCAAGAAACAAGGAAAAGTCAAATAAATAACCTAACTCTACACGTAAAGCAACTAGAGAGGGAAGAAATGAAGACACCCAGGGTTAGTAGAAGGAAGGAAATCTTAAAAATTAGGGCAGAAATAAATGCAAAAGAAACTAAAGAGACCATAGCAAAAATCAACAAAGCTAAAAGCTGGTTTTTTGAAAAAATAAACAAAATTGACAAACCATTAGCGAGACTCATTAAGAAACAAAGGAAGAAGAACCAAATTAACAAAATTAGAAATGAAAATGGAGAGATCACAACAGACAACACTGAAATACAAAGGATCATAAGAGACTACTACCAGCAGCTCTATGCCAATAAAATGGACAACTTGGAAGAAATGGACCAATTCTTAGAAAAGTATAACTTTCCAAAACTGAACCAGGAAGAAATAGAAGATCTTAACAGACCCATCACAAGCAAGGAAATCGAAACTGTAATCAGAAATCTTCCAGCAAACAAAAGTCCAGGACCAGATGGCTCCACAGCTGAATTCTACCAAAAATTTAGAGAAGAGCTAACACCTATCTTATTCAAACTCTTCCAGAAAATTGCAGAAGAAGGTAAACTTCCAAACTCATTCTATGAGGCCACCATCACCCTAATTCCAAAACCAGACAAAGATGCCACAAAACAAGAAAACTACAGGCCAATATCACTGATGAACATAGATGCAAAACTCCTTAACAAAATTCTAGTAAACAGAATCCAACAATATATTAAAAAAATCATACACCATGACCAAGTGGGCTTTATCCCAGGAAGGCAAGGATTCTTTAATATCTGCAAATCAATCAATGTAATACACCACATTAACAAATTGAAAGATAAAAACCATATGATTATGTCAATAGATGCAGAGAAAGCCTTTGACAAAATTCAACACCCATTTATGATTAAAACTCTCCAGAAAGCAGGAACAGAAGGAACATACCTCAACAAAATAAAAGTTATATATGACAAACCCACAGCAAGCATCACCCTCAATGGTGAAAAATTGAAAGCATTTCCCCTGAAATTAGGAACAAGACAAGGGTGCCCACTCTCACCACTACTATTCAACATAGTGCTGGAAGTTTTGGCCACAGCAATCAGAGCAGAAAAAGAAGCAAAAGGAATACAGATAGGAAAAGAAGAAATGAAACACTCGCTGTTTGAAGATGACATGATCCTCTACATAGAAAACCCTAAAGACTCTACCAGAAAATTACTAGAGCTAATCAACAAATATAGTAAAGTTGCAGGATATAAAGTTAACACACAGAAATTCCTTGCATTCCTATACACTGACAAGGAGAAAACAGAAAGAGAAATTAAGGAAACAATACCATTCACCATTGCAACAAAAGGAATAAAATACTTAGGAGTATATCTACCTAAAGAAACAAAAGACCTATACATAGAAAACTATAAAACACTGATGAAAGAAATCAAAGAGGACACAAACAGATGGAGAAACATACTGCGTTCATGGATTGGAAGAATCAATATTGTCAAAATGGCTATTCTACCCAAAACAATCTATAGATTCAACGCAATCCCTATTAAGCTACCAACGGTATTTTTCACAGAACTAGAACAAATAATTTCACAATTTGTATGGAAATACAAAAAACCTCGAATAGCCAAAGTAATCTTGAGAAAGAAGAAAGGAACTGGAGGAATCACCCTGCCTGACTTCAGACTCTACTACAAAGCCACAGTCATCAAGACAGTATGGTACTGGCACAAAGACAGAAATATAGATCAATGGAACAGATTAGAAAGCCCAGAGATAAATCCATGAACCTATGGACACCTTATTTTAGACAAAGGAGGCAAGGATATACAATGGAAAAAAGAAAACCTCTTTAATAAGTGGTGCTGGGAAAACTGGTCAACCACTTGTAAAAGAATGAAACTAGAACACTTTCTAACACCATACACAAAAATAAACTCAAAATGGATTAAAGATCTAAATGTAAGACCAGAAACTATAAAACTCCTAGAGGAGAACATAGGCAAAACACTCTCCGACATAAATCACAGCAGGATCCTCTATGACCCACCTCCCAGAATATTGGAAATAAAAGCAAAAATAAACACATGGGACCTAATGAAACTTAAAAACTTTTGCACAACAAAGGAAACTATAAGCAAGATGAAAAGACAGCCCTCAGATTGGGAGAAAATAATAGCAAATGAAGCAACAGACAAAGGATTAATCTCAAAAATATACAAGCAACTCCTGCAGCTCAATTCCAGAAAAATAAATGACCCAATCAATAAATGGGCCAAAGAACTAAACAGACATTTCTCCAAAGAAGACATACGGATGGCTAACAAACACATGAAAAGATGCTCAACATCACTCATTATTAGAGAAATGCAAATCAAAACCACAATGAGGTATCATTACACACCAATCAGGATGGCTGCTATCCAAAAGTCTACAAGCAATAAATGCTGGAGAGGGTGTGGAGAAAAGGGAACCCTCTTACACTGTTGGTGGGAATGCAGACTAGTACAGCAACTATGGAGAACAGTGTGGAGATTTCTTAAAAAACTGGAAATAGAATTGCCATATGACCCAGCAATTCCACTTCTGGGCATACATACTGAGGAAACCAGATCTGAAAGAGACACATGTACCCCAATGTTCATCGCAGCACTGTTTATAATAGCCAGGACATGGAAGCAACCTAGATGCCCATCAGCAGGCGAATGGATAAGGAAGCTGTGGTACATATACACCATGGAATATTACTCAGCCGTTAAAAAGAATTCATTTGAATCAGTTCTAATGAGATGGATGAAACTGGAGCCCACTATACAGAGTGAAGTAAGCCAGAAAGATAAAGAACATCACAGCATACTAACACATATATATGGAATTTAGAAAGATGGTAATGATAACCCTATATGCAAAACAGAAAAAGAGACACAGATGTACAGAACAGACTTTTGGACTCTGTGGGAGAAGGCGAGGGTGGGATGTTTCGAGAGAACAGCATCAAAACGTGTATATTATCTATAGTGAAACAGATCACCAGCCCAGGTTGGATGCATGAGACAAGTGCTCGGGCCTGGTGCACTGGGAAGACCCAGAGGGACTGGGTAGAGAGGGAGGTGAGAGGGGGGATCAGGATGGGGAATACATGTAAATCCATGGCTGATTCATGTCAATGTATGACAAGACCCACTGTGGTACTGTAAAGTGATTAGCCTCCAACTAATAAAAATAAATGAAAAAAGAAAAAAAAAAAAAAGAAAGAAAGCTGAGTGCCGAAAAATTGATGCTTTTGAACTGTGGTGTTGGAGAAGACTCTTGAGAGTCCCTTGGACTGCAAGGAGGTCTAACCAGTCTATCCTAAAGGAAATCAGTCCTGAATATTCATTGGAAGGACTGATGCTGAAGCTGAAACTCTGAAACTTTGCCAGCTAATGCGAAGAACTGACTCATTGGAAAAGACCCTGATGCTGGGAAAGATTGAAGGCGGGAGAAGAAGGGGACGACAGAGGATGAGGTGGATGGATGGCATCACCGGCTCAAAGGACATGAATTTGAGTAAACTCCGGAAGCTGATGATGGACAGGAAAGCCTGACATGTTGCAGTCCATGGGGTCACAAAGAGTTGGATACAACTGAGCGACTGAACTGAGCTGAACTTAGGGACCACTGATGTAGGTCTTCCTTCTCTGAACCACTAGTCAGCATCTCCCCTGAATGAAGAGGCAGAGGTATCTAGAGAAGGCCCAACTCTTTGGGTCACAGCAGATCACTGGTCTAGCCCAGTGTGGAAAGCGCCTGTCAGCCACTGTCTGATGTAGTTCTCACAGGGCCAAGTCGGGAACGGAGGTGGTGGCTTAGCCAATGGAGAATGGGGACACTGAAATTCATACAAAGTATCCAATTGACCAAAGTTATTTCACTGGCAAGTAGAATGAACAACCTGGGACTTTTCACTCCAAGGTGTGAGCTATGAAAACCATTCAACAGTGAGAGGCTGTACAGTTGCCATCTGTTCCCAAACTATGCTCAAAGATCCTATGTCCTGAGCAGGATGGTATTAGTGACAACCAGCCCTTATCGCCACTCGTATTACCAGCTCACTGTATCCAAAAAAAGTCGGACACAACTGAGCATGCACGTGCTATCTAACCCTCTTCTGCTGTCAGCAAACCTGAAGAAGCCCCACGTCTGCCAGCATCTGTCATTGCAGCTGTGTGGCTGCTGACACCTCAGGGATAGCTTCACTTTTCCCCTTTGGGACCATGCATCGAGTTCCTCTTCTCTGTTTCCTTCAGCTGTGCTCTCTCCTTCTGCCAAAAGCTTTCTCACTGATGAAGGCAGGGCCAACAGCAGAGTCACCCTGGTGGTTTTCAAGACTCTTATATCCCCTCTCCCTTTGCAAGATGATTAGATGGCAAAGGGTGGGTGGGGAGGAACCAGGGCCATCAGAACCTCCAGGATACCTAAGGCTGGTAGCTCAGACAGTAAAGCATCTACCTGCAATGAGGGAGACCCCAGTTTGATCCCTGGGTTGGGGAGATACCCTGGAGAAGGGAGTGACAACCCACTTCAGTATTCCTGCCTACAAAATTTCATGGACAGACTATCAGGTTGCAAAGAGTTGGACACAACTGAGCCACTAACACTTTCACTTCACCTCAAAACTTTCCAGAGCTTGCCCTGTACCAAACAGGGGATTCACTCAATCAGAACTGAGCACCTGTTCTGTGTTGGATGCCAACCTGGTTGTTTAATATAAATTAATTTTTAAAATACCACTGATCATCTGTAAATCTCAAAACCTCTAATAAGCCTGATAAGCATGAATCATAATGGTCATGCCAACAAAAATATGGGCATGCGCCATCTGCCTCTATAACACTAGCCACTGAAGCCACTGATTTCCACACATCCAGCATTTAGGGAGGAGATCAGGAATGAGGCTCTCTGTGCTCAGGGAAAAACCAGAAGAACAAGTCTTTAGATATGAGATATTTTCAGGAGATGATTTTATGAGTTCAATTCCTACATGTCCTCATATCTAGAAAAGCACTAACATCATTATTAGTGACATCTGCTTCTCATGATTAGCAGCAAGCTTCTGCCAAAATATATGTTTGACTGCACGTGCCCTCCTTCACTAAAATCATGTATAATACTGACCTTTCCCTTACCTCTTCAAAGCGGTTCCTCAGAGTTATCTGAGGTGCTGTCTCTCAGACTGTGTCCTCACTTTGTCCCAAATAAAGTTTGATTCACAACTCTCAGGATGTGCTTTTTTTTTTTTTCCAGTAGACAGTCACAATAAAAATAGTACTAATTGAGAACTTCAGTTCAGTTCAGTTGCTCAGTCCTGTCTGATTCTTTGTGACTCCATGGACTGTAGCACGCCAGTCTTCCCTGTCCATCACCAACTCCTGGAGTCAGCTCAAACTCATGTCCGTCGAGTTGGTGATGCCCTCCAACCATCTCATCCTCTGTCATCCCCTTCTCCTCCTGCCTTCAATCTGTCCCAGCATCAAGGTCTTTTCGAATGAGTCAGTTCTTCGCATCAGGTGGCCAAAGTACTGGAGTTTCAGCTTCAGCCTTGAGAACTTACTACTGTTCTAAACATATCACATTTAGTAACTCATTTGATCCTAACAAGTACCTATGAGATGGGTACTATTACTATTCCTACATTACAGAACATGAAGGGGATGCCCAGAGAGGTTCAAAAACTGAGTCAAACACACACAAGTGGTAACTGATAGAGCTTGGCTACATAGGTAACTAAAACTTCGCCTCAACCTCAGTCATTATAACTTGTTCACCCCCTTACAACAAGCCTGTGTGAGATGAGCGGCAGTTTTCCTTCTACAGTGGATCATCCATATTTAGTTTCTACAGTTTCACTTGTAATTGTTTTGGGGACAAACCACACATTTTTCATAGTGTATAATCTTTTGCAGCAAAGCAATTTTTCATCAAATATTCAATGAAATAAGGGCCTTTTCCAATACCTACATTTGCACAAAACCATACCTAATCCATTTTAAAGGTGATTCCATTTGACTTAACAATAAGAAGCTGAAAGTTGAAGTGATTTGCTCAGGTCCCATTGCTGGCAAGTGGCAGACCCAGTCTGTGTTCTTTCTACCAAACCAAACTTTCAAACAGACCTGCAGGAAAACTGTTTATCCTTTAAGATATTTCTGATGCTAATGGAAAACCTACTGGTTATAACTCTTTGGGAAAGATAATTCTCAACTCTCAACAGCCTCAATAAGTGTTTCAGAGTCATTTGACCAACTGCGAAAAATTGTCAAAGCCTTGTTCTGGCTCCCCATGCAAACACTGACAAAAGAAGTGCGTATTTATGAGTGAAGGGAGACTTAGGATCTCTGTGGGGCAGGTTTGGATGCCTGGACTAGAACCCTCCAAATGTAGTGGAGAAAATCTACATCTGTACAGTAATGTCCTTGCAAAGAATAAATTTTAAACATTTAGTATGAGTAGGTTTCAGAACAAGTTACTGAGGAAGCTTAAGAAACTTCAGAGATGTTCTCATCTGCTGAGAGATAATGATTGGAAATACTCATAACCCAGTCTTTGGGTGCCTTGACTAAAGATGGAATTTTTGAATGGACAAGCTTTTCTCCTGGGCTGTGATTGACACTCAGAATAAAGGCGTACCTGTGAAATTGTGATAGTGGATCCTTAATCTTGGAAAAGCATAGAAAAAAATCTTTCTATATCCTTTATTGAGATCACAAATCCTTTTGAGAATATAATGATGTTTGTGGATCCCTTCTTCAGAAAAATGCAAATTTTATGGTCCATAAGTTCAAAGACCCCCTGAAAGCCAGTAAAAGCTATGGTTTTTCCAGGAGTCATGTACAGATGTGAGAATTGGACCATAAAGAAGGCTGAGCACTGAAGAATTGATGTTTTTGAATTGTGGTGCTGGAGAAGACTCTTGAGAGTCCCTTGGACTGCAAGGAGATCAAACCAGTCAATCCTAAAGGAAATCAACCCTGAATATAAATTGGAAACACTGATACTGAAGCTAAGGCTCCAATACTTTGGCCACTTGATGAGAACAGCTGACTCATTAGAAAAGACCTTGATGCTGGGAAATATTGAAGGCAGGAGGAGAAGGGGACAAGAGAGGATGAGATGGTTGGATGGCATCACTGACTCAATGGACATGAATTTGAGCAAACTTCAGGAGATAGTGAAGGACAGAGAAGTTTGGCGTGCTGCAGTCCATGGGGTCGCAAAGAGTTAAGACACAACTGAGCAACTGAACAACCACCACCCAGTAATGGGTTACCAAATGTCTGTGAATTCCAAGTTTAAAGACTTTAGTCTAATTTATCTCTAAATTCAATTTCAGGTAAAAATGTGTTATTTTCAACAATCATAAAGTTTTAGATTTCTTATATGCCAAAACAGCCCCCCATTCCTGTTCTTCTACTGTCAAGTGACTTAGCAGCTTATTTCAGAATTCTAAATATCTGTAGAATGAAAAGATATGTACCCAGGACTAACAAAGAGCCTAGACACTTCAGAAGTTCCCTTAAATATTTAAGTTTGTGAAAGGTTAACCCTTTGAGTGATACAAGATGCTCTACCAGGCTTAGAGAAGGTATAGGATTACTAACCTAGGAACTTCTAGAGGTAAGTGACTCCTTGATGCCAACTGATAGTTGCTGGGAGAACATAATTGACTACTGTCTTCTAACACTGGATTTTGATGATCTCTATTACAGAAGCAGTTTTCTGTTTTCTTCATTCAGTCAACTAATATTGTTTGAAAAATTACTATTTGCAAGTAATAGGGAAATACAATGATGAGTCATATAATCACTCTTTCTTTAAACATACTACAAAGAGTTATTTTTTTATTTGCCTCATTTTCTTAAAATGTCTTCCAATTTTTTTAAAGTATTTATTTATTTTTGGCTGCGCTGCATCTTCATTGCTAGGTGAAGGCTTTGTCTAGTTGCAGCAAGCAGGGGCTACTCTCCAGTTCATTAAGGAGGCTTCTCACTGCAGTGGCTTCTCTTGTTGGGGAGCATAAGCTCTAGGCATGCAGGCTTCAGTAGTTGTAGCACAAGGGCTCAGGAGCTGTCATGTATAAGCTTAGTCATCCTGCAACATGTAGAATCTTAGTTCTCAGACCAGGGATTGAACCTATGTCCCCTTCATTGGCAGGTGAATTCTTAAACACTGGACCACCAGGGATGTCCCTTTATTTACCTTATTGGTAATTCCAAAATCATACAGGTCTTTGTACTATTTTGCTGACTACTGTTTCTTGTGCTTTTCCATGCTGCCTATTTCCATGTGTATTGCGTGTGGGTACATTTATGTGCATGTGCTTGCTTGTGAATTCAAATTCCTTGCAAATTCGCTTGAAGCAATTTTGGAGAGCTTGACTCAAGGCTTCACTCCTTCAGAGAAAAACTGCAGTTCTTCTTGTAACCACCTGGGGATACTAACAATTTGGGACTTCTGTAATAAAATTCTCCTCTGGAAGTATTTCGTATCCTATAGGCATTGTGATTTGGTTACAAAACCACACAAAGATGAACTTACCATTATGAAGTCTCAAGGAAATGTTTGTGTATTCTGGTTTTCCCATCATTTGGTGTTGTTCGAGCCTGAGCACTGGGTTCATTTCTCGTTTCCTCTTAGTTTGAAGCTCTGGGCCTTTGGGAATCCCAGGAGTGGAGATCTTATATCAAGGTCCCACTTTGGAAGAGTTGTATGCTCTAGAACCTGCCCCTCATGCAGCCTTCATAATGGAAGCTCAGAGTCAACATTTATCTGGAGAAGCCTAACAGGCAGGCTCATTTTTAACTTTGTGTTTCCTCCTGGTGTATGGTCTGTAGTTCACTTGCAATTACTCCAGAGAAGGAAGTGACATATTGCACATTTGCATGTGTGCGTACATGTTCGTCTGTACCTTGAGAATGGTTGCATCTCATTTTTAAAATCCTCATTTTAAGTAATTAGCCTCCAACTAATAGAAATAAATGAAAAAACATAAAATCCTCATCTTAAAATAATAATACAGAATTGACTTCCACAAGCACTTTAATTATTCTTATCATAACAGATGCAAGAACAAGGCTACTCAAATTTATGATTTTGGATTAGGATCCTCAACATCACCAAGCAGTTTGTTAGAAATGCAAATTCTTCAGTTCCATTCCAGACCTAATGTATCAGGTTCAGGAATCTGGGTTTTAACAAGGTCTCTGGTGAAATGAGGAAAGTCATGACAGGCAGAGAACAAGTTTGAGCAAAGACCAAGATGTAAGAGATTATGGTACATAGGAATAATAAGTCATTCAGTTTGGCAGGAGCTTCTCTTTGGTGGGGCTACACCACCAAGCCAAAATCATTGATGAGTTTAACATTTAATTACATTCTTTTTCAGTCTCATCCTGTTCTATAAGAAAGTGGAAAGTAATGGAGACAGGACTGCCTTGGGGGTAATACAATAAATATTTTCTGAGACCCTTGGAAACAACACAGAACACTGTCACTGTAACCTGTAAGAATAGTGAAGAAGATCCACAGAGGCTAACTGATGTTAGTCAAGCCTGGGATCCTATGAACGTGTTTTACAGAACTGCAGTGGCAAGGAGCACAAGGAAATGCATTTTCACGTTTCAAATCAGAATGCAATTGGCAAGGATTGCCAAGTGCATAGATGCTGATGTTAAGTTATTCTCACAGACAAAGCACCTGAGAACTTGGGTGATTTATTAAAACAATGTGCATTTGAACTGTGCACTGTTGCATTTGAACATCTATTAACTGGAATTCACTGTTAACAGAGATTTACTTCAGGACCAAACAATAAAATTTCTAGTTATCCCCTGCCTTGCAGAGTTGCTATCATTGTTTTTATTGAATTATGAGGTATGGAAATTGGAATGTTAATATGTCAGTACAAATATTGCCACTGAGTGTTTTTAGAAATAGGTGGAGGACAAAGAGACATTAGAGTTTGTGTCAATGACTTTATTCCTTGAGGACATAATGTCATCAATTTCCCCCAAGAAATGCTATCAGGCCGCTCTAAACATATGACATTAAAGGAAAACACTTCAGCAGTTAAAAGAGGACTTTCCTGGAAGAAGAATGGGGCGTGGGAAGCCTGTTCAGAGCTGCCAAGAAATGACTTGCTGATTAATGCCTCCCAGATATGTGCATGTAAATTAACCTCATTTGCTTCTCTGAAGAATGTGGACAACAGACACCTAATTTGTGAAGATTAAAGAAAAATGGGCTTAGAGTATCCCACAAAATTTCCAGCATATCATAGGTGCTCAATAAATGGAAATTTTTGTTCTTATTGATGAAGCAAAGTTGCTTGACCAGGAGCCAGACTCAGACCATGATCGTCTACTGCTTTTGTCTGCCCAATGCCTAGTCCTCCTCCTGCTGCTAATTTCACAGTATAAAAAAACAGATCCGCAATTGACCCTTACCCACTATCCAAATCCACCACCATTTCCAAGTCATAGATTAGAGCTGTACTAAAGAACAATTGATATTCAATTCATGCATGCTCATATATACACACATCATATCAAAGTATGTACAGATGCCCACACAAACTTTTGGAATAATGATTCCTTCCCAATGATACTATTTTGGGAGATTATCAGGCAGGTCCTTGTCCTTCTCCTGCAGAGAGGCCTTAAAGATCTCATATAGGCCAATCTGATTCTTACTGGCTAGACAGTAAGCATAGCCCTGAAAATAGCCTGGGAATAGAATGCATATCAGTTACTACTCCCATGTCACAAAACATCTGTCACTTTCATCCCTTCCAAGGCAGGTTCTTGAGCTTTCTCTTCAATTGTTTGAGTTTTCCATTGGTTTCTGTTGCCTGAAAACAAACAATCCTAACTGATGGAATATAAGAGCTGGAAGCATCTTCAATATCATTTATCCTAATTCCCCTATTTTAGAGATGAAGAAACTCATGCCCAGAAATTGAAAGAGTCTTTTTCTATGTTCTTTTTTTAAATTTTAGGTCACAGTGACAGAGCTGGGACCCAAGCCCTAATGGACCTTGCTTCAGTGTTTTTTTCATTATTTATTATTCCCGCTATCCCTAACCCTGGTTAGAGTCCTATCTTTCAGACAATCTATGGGTAGTGAAAGATGTTCTATCAAAACAGCCCCCAAGTTAGCATCCAATGCCAGCAGCTTGGTGCTATTCTAGCCACAGATATAACTGGGTTAGGAGTTGAGATGCCCTGACAACTTAGCTGATGCCTCATGCCAGGCTCTGGGTGAAAAAGAGCATGAGACAAAAGAAATATGGCTCACTACAATTTTTTTTTTAACAAAATGGAGGACTTGGAGTTCTTGGCTTTTTGGCTTTCAAATTACCCTGGATGAGCAGAAATTTTCATTCAGTGAGGACACAGAAAACAAACTTATAGATACCAAGGGAGAAAAGTGGGGGTAGGGAGGTGGGAGGAATTAGGAGATTGGGATTGACATATACACCCTATTGATATGATATACAAAGTAGATCACTAAGGAGAACCTACTGTGGAGCATAAGCAACTCTGCTCAATGCTCTGTAGTGACCTAAACGGAAAGGAAATTCAAAAAAGGGAGGAGATACATATATGTATACAAGGAGATGTATATATACACAAATACACACACACACACACACACACATATCTGATTCTCCTTGCTGTACAGTAAAAACTAACACATTGTAATGCAACTCTACTTCAATAAAAATTAATTTTAAAAAATGAGTCATCACCCTTAGGGCTCACCTGTCTCTCTCTTTCCCTTCTTCCCTCTCTCCTCCTTCTCATCCTCTCTCCTCCTTCCCTTCATCAATAATCATTGATTATGGTTTGTTTCTCTCATCATCTATATTCTTTTGAATATTTCACAGCTTTTAAGCAAATTATTGAAGGATGGACAGGAGAGGGAAAAACTGAGCAAATCAGTATGTGATGTTTTTCTTAAGGATCTACCTTTAAGATGGAAATGACTCCACAGTGAACATATATCAAGGTTTGATGACTTCAAAATCACTGCAGATGGTGATTGCAGCCATGAAATTAAAAGACCCTTACTCCTTGGAAGAAAAGTTATGACCAACCTAGACAGCATATTAAAAAGAAGAGACATTACTTTGACAATGAAGGTCCAGCTAGTCAAAACTATGGTTTTTCCAGTAGTCATGTATGGATGTGAGAACTGGACTATAAATAAAGCTGAGCACTGATGAACTGATACTTTTGAACTGTGGTGTTGGAGAAGATTCTTGAGATTCCCTTGAACAGCAAGGAGATCCAACCAGTCCATCCTAAAGGAAATCAGTCCTGAATATTCATTGGAAGGACTGATGCTCAAACTCCAATATCTGATACCTGATGGCCACCTGATGCAAAGAACTGACTCATATGAAAAGACCCTGATGCTGGGAAAGATTGAAGGTGGGAGGAGAAGGGGACGACAGAGGATGAGATGGTTGGATGGCATCACCAACTCAACAGACATGAGTCTGAGTAAGCTCTGGGAGTTGGTGATGAACAGGGAGGCCTGGTGTGCCACAATCCATGGAGTCACAAAGAGCTGGACATGACTGAGCGAGTGAACTGAACTCAACTGAACAAACTTGTATAAATGGTCATCATCAGTGAAATGACATAGAGCACTACAGTAGTTAACACCTCAGACTCCAGGCTCAGAGAGCAGAACACACTAGTCAACGTTGGCTCTGCCACCACTGCATGTGGGCCTGTGGAAAGCAACACACCCTAAGGCTTCCATTTCTCCATCTGCAAAATGTAGTAAAAAAAAAAAAAAAAAATAGTAATGACTATGAATGACAAGTTGGTCATTTAATACAGCTTTTATTTCAAACCTCTTTGTCCCTTGCTCATGTCAACTACAAATTGGTCTTGCCATGGGCACTTGCCATCTAGCTCTACAAGGATTAAATTATGTGCTGCTGCAGCTGCTGATTTTCAGTACCCCCAGAAAGGAGTTCAGGGTGGAGATCAGGAATGAGACACTCTGTGTTCAGGCAGCGGGGAAATCTGGCAGGACAGATCTTCAGATAGTTAGTATATTTGCACGAGCTGGTTTATGAGCCCAATTCCTGTATCTTCTTATGTCTAAAATAAACATTAAAATCTTTTATAGTGATGAAGGTTCCTCATGACTAGCAGAAAGTGTCATGAGACTAGCAGAAACCTTCTGGAAAAATTTATGCCTGATTGCATGTACTCCCCCTTCACCAAAATCTTATATATACTGACCTTCCCCCCTCCTTCTTAGAGCAGTTTCTCAGAGCTATTCAAGGTGCTGTCTCCCAGGCTGCAGTCTTCATTTTGCCTCAAGTAAAATTTAACTCTCATGTTGTACATTTCTTAAATCAACACCCATACCTATGTGAGGTATGTGTGAGCTAAGTCCCTTCAGTCATGTCTGACTCTTTGCAACCCTATTAACTGAAGCCCATTAGGCTCCTCTCCATGGGATTCTCCAGGCAAGAATGCTAGAGATGGATTGCCATGCCCTCCTCCAGGGAATCTTCCCAACGCAGGGATCTAACCCGCACCTCTTATGTCTCCTGCATTGGCAGGCGGGTTTTTTTACCATGAGCACCACCTGGGAAGCCCTATGTGAGGTGGGAAGTTTAAACGGTTACTTTTGTAGCTACTCTTGCTGCTAGGATATACCAGGAGATATAAAGTTAGATTTCTCGCCATTTAAGTAAATGTGGAAATCTGCTGGAGACTTCTGGGTAAACTCTGCCCTCCAAAAAATTTTAAAACTGCCCTTTCCCTCCTCTTTCCTTGCTTTAGATGATAATGTGATGCCAGGAGCTGTGAAGAAAACTTGCAGGATAAGGTGTCGAGTGATGGAGCCAAGGGTTGCTGATGTAGACAGTGGTCAAGGAAGGAGCCTTTGATAAGATAGCACACGAGTAGATTCTTGAAAGAACTGAGAGAGTAAGCTATTTGGATAGGGAGGAAAAGATGTTCTAAGCAAGGAGCATCAAGTGCAAAGGTCCTGAGGCAGAGGTAATACAGTAAATCCCCTACATATGAACCTTCAAGTTGTGAATGTTTAAAGATGCAAACGTATGTTCCATTGGCACCAGGCGTGAGTGAAATTGCAGTTTGCCCTCTATCCCCTATTGCTGACCATCCTTCAGCTCTCCCACCTCCCCACCCTTCTCCAGTCAGTAACTCTTCTTGCCTGTTCACGGGATGCCAGCCCGAGTATGCCAGGACTGTACTACTGTACTTGTCAAGGGACAATACTGTAAAACTAAAAATGTTTTCCTTTTGTGCTTGTTTTTTATGTATTGTTTGTGTGAAAGTATGATAAAGCTATTACAGTATTATATAACCCACTGTGTTAGTTAGGCACCTAGGCTAACTGTTGGACTTACGAGCACATTGGACTTAACAAATGTGCTCCTGAAACAGAACTCATTCGTATGTAGGGAACTTACTGTAGGGGGCTTCCTCTGTTTCTGAAAACTGAACAAGGAAGAGATCAGGGAGGCTGAGGAAGTGAAGAGGGCTTGGAGATGAAACCATAAAGGTCACCAAGGGCCAGGTCACATAGGCCTTGTATTCTGTGGAAAGGAATTTAACTTTACTGTGGGAGATAAGGAGCCTTCAGAAAGTTGCCCAACTTAACCGAAAATAATAGCTACTAGAAATTCTTGTGTGTCTGAGACACTTGGGATCTCAACATCCTCGTGTGATTTTCATTGCCTCCCCTCTGTAGCATAAGCTTCTATACATCAGGGAATTTAGGTTTGTGTGTAAGAGTGTGGCTACAGAGATAGACCGGTGTAGAAACAGATAGTATAGTCCATATAGTCAAAGCTATGGTTTTTCCAGTAGTCATGTACGGTTGTGAGAGCTGGACCATAAAGAAGGCTGAGTACTGAAAAATGGATACTTTCAAATTGTGATGCTGGAGAAGACTCTTGAGAGTCCCTTGGACAGCAAGGAAATCAAACCAATCAATCCTAAAGGAGATCAACCTTGAATATTATTCATTGGAAGGACTGATGCTGAAGCTGAAGCTCCAATTCTTTGGCCACCTGATGCAAAGAGCCGAATCACTGGAAAAGACCCTGAATCTGGGAAAGATTGAGGGCAGGAGGAGAAGGGGACGACAGAGGATGAGATGGTTGGATGACATCACCAACTCAGTGAACATGCATTTGAGCAAACTCCAGGAGATAGTCGAGGACAGAGGGGCCTGACGTGTTGCAGTCCATGGGGTTGCAGAGTCAGACATGACTTAGAGACTGAAGAACAGCAGCAGCAAGCATATACTGAGTCACATCCACTGTTGGGCCTAACACAGTACCAGGCACATGGTAAATGTAATAAACATTTGGCTTACTGTTTATCTGACACTGCATATGTTATACATGCTGCAGACATACTTCCTGTGTTCTGACACCAGCCTCTTGCCTGCCTAGAGCCCTGGCCTATCTCAGAAAATCACTGCTTTCCTTACTAATACATACATGCACATGCACACACCCATCTGATTTAAAAAGCTTAGTAATGAATGGGCTTTTTTTTTTTTAACTGAAGGTATCACACAGAACAGAGGACAGCACGACACCCTATTCCACACAGCAAAATTTAAACTAAGTCCACCACTAAGCATGTCAGTCTTCTCTTCAAATTTTCTCCACACACTCTCCCTGCTGCTCCATCTCTCCTCATGTCCATCTCCCTGCAGCCTCTAAAAGGTCCCTTTTGTTTAGCCCCAGCAATCCATATCTTCCTCTTATTAACAGATTTCATACTCCACTTGTCAAAGTAAAAAGCCCCAAATTTAATCTATATAACTGTCTTTATAACTCACACTTGACTCTGGTCCACTTACAGTGCCCGTTCAAGGCTGGCCTCATTATCCACGAGAAGTTCAGAGAACTTTGATAGCATCTCAGGTTGCAATCAAAGTGGCAAAGCTGGGATCTGAGTGTCCATCCTTCTTGCACTCAGGCCCACCCTCTGTGTGTTGGAAATGCCTCCCCAGGTGGCCTCCCACACAAATGGGCAAGGACATGGTTTCAATGAGTGAGGTAGCCCCCCACACAAATGGGCAAGGACATGGTTTCACTGAGTGAGGTAGCCCTAGAGCTCCAGAGCAGAGATGCTCACATCGCACCAGACACCAGGGAAACCATGACTTTCTGGTTTGGAGTCTGACTTGTCAGACCTTGGGCCAGTCATTTCTCCTCCACATTTTCCAGGTAAAACAAGAGAACCTGGCAGAAGCATTTGAGATTAACTACTAAATAGTTAAGAAGTCAGCTTTTTGGAACAGCAAAATCAAAGTCTGGGTCTTAAAACCTTTTGGGGCTTGACTCAAAATCCGATCTCTATATTGAAAAGAAGTTTTTTCTCTTTCTTCCCATTTCCCTCCTAACTTCCACTGCTCTGCTCTCTTGAATATATACATTTTCTCTTGAGGCTTTCAGGACACTATGCAATAACCGTCAAGGCACGTGAAGCACATGAGTGGTCTAGTGTGAAGTCATTGGTGTGTTACACAGCTGTCATTACAAATGAGTCGCCTATAGGAGCACATTCACACACATGAATGACATCATCTGATCAAGACTGAAATCATAGTAGAATAACCAACAGGGGGGATCAAAGTTAGATTCTCAACCAATGATTGTAAAGTTTGTGAATGAAAGAAGACTCTAGAAAAAAATAAACAGTTCATCCGGCTTGAGTGGATATCTCTGAAATGGAAGCAAAAATTGAGGGTTAAGGGGATAAACTTGCCTCCATGGAGTATTTATTGCATCTTGAACTCTTTCAAGCACTTGCCTTATCATTAAACATTAATTTCCCTAGAAACTGAAGCTTTCACTTCTTGGAGCTGTAGCAATTAAGGGCAGTTTTGGCTGGGCAGCTCTGACTTCCTGGCATGAATCTGTGAGCTCTGTGGCCTTTGCTCCACAGTTTTTACAAGACTTCTTAGTTTTCTGGGAAATACAGGATAAATCCTGCCCTAATGTAATAACTTGGGTCAGACCTGAAAACAGAATCATAGTAATAAACAAACTGCAATTGTTGAGAGGAAGCTACAGCTATTGATTCACCCTCCATTTTATCCCTAAGTAAGGCAACTTAGGACCTTCAAAGCATGCTTTTTGTTTCTGAACCATCTGAACTGTCAACTGAAATTGATACTTTCACCTCTGAGGAGTTAACTCACAAAAGGGCCACACGATGTCTTGGAAATCTGGTTTCATTCATCCTGGTCCCCTCTCCCAGGAAGGGATGCAGTGTCACACCTGAAGGTGCAGGAACAGTTTACTGAAGTCACAGAGTGCATCACTGCTTTGAGAACAGAGGTATGGTCCCAGGACCCAGGCTATTTTATTTACTCACTCCATGTTCAGCAACCTCCATGGTCATCGGCCATTCTGATTCTCTGATAAAAACACACTGTGGGTCTTTTGAGCTGATGTGTTCTTTGAGGCTCTGAAAGATTCTGAACCCAGGACAGATGGAATCATTATTCTTCAGTGGGCAACTGTCTTTACAATAGATAAGGCTGGGTTGATTCTTGATTACCCAGATTAAATGGAGGGAAGCAGAGAAGAAAATCACAAGTTAATCACAAAGTCATTAATTGTGCACAATGATTTGCCTCCAAGGATGTTCACTGTCACAGTTTCACAAGGACAATGTTTCTTTTCTCTCGAGATTTCACAACTATATAGAATAAAACATTCAAGATGAAAGGCAGGCAATTTTTGTTTTTTGGTTTTTTTACAAAATGTAAAGCTGCCAAATATTCCTTACTGCAAAGAATACCAGAGAGAGAAGAAAGATAAAAGCTGATGAAAGATGATGCTGTTGTAATTTGTAAGCTTAAGGAAGGATGAGCCTTTGTGAACAGCATGACTGAAGGGCAAGGTCACACAACTTGCTGAGTCATGAGGATGGGCCCAGGGAGTGGCAGGGCCCAGGCTCACCCTTGAATATCTGAGAGGCTACATCATGGGCACCAGAGGCCTGGAGAGTGGGCAAGGATGTACACCAAACTTACAGTGGACCTGAAAAGAGTAATGCCTAGGTATTGAGAATATAAGAGACTCTTTCACTCATCAGATAGGATGTATCAGACTGCACAGACCACAGCAAAGCATTTAGAAATCCTAGTGGTGGGCAGGAGGGAGCTGATCAGAGAGGCTGGCTTTGAAGATGAAGCCTTTGCAATGAGTAGCTGGGTCATATCAGATATATCATATTCGGAGCTTTGATTTCTCATAACTGCTATGAGGATGAAATGAGTTAATACAGAAGAAGGCTTTAACAAAGCTACTGGCATATGATAAGCCCTTAAAACCTGTTCACAAATATTATTGTTGTTGCTGCTGATACTATTGCCATCTTATTTCTAAAAGCCATTTTCCCATTCCTTAAGCATGAGTTACACATAATGACTTCTAGACAGTTTGGTATGCAAAAGGGAGAAATGAATCATCTTTCAGTGTAGAACTTGATAAATATGATCTCAGCCCAGCGATCAAGGTCAACATCCACAGTGGTAAGTCATGTTCATCATATGTACCCTTGATAAGTCATGTTCATCATATGTACCCTTGATGTGATGTCATGAAATGGCTCTGCAGTATTCTGGGACCTCTGTGGTATTCTTCCAAAATATCCATAACTCCAGTCTAACCAATCAGACAACCCCTCAGAGAGAAGGCCATTCTGTAAAATACTCCTCAAAATTGTCAAACTCTCCAAAAACTAGGAAAGTCTAGTTTTATAGTCCAGAGGAGTCTAAGGAGATGTGACAACTGAGTATAATGTGTATCCTGAATGGGATCCTTGGGCAGACAATTAGGGACATGAGGGGAAAATGATGAAATCCAAATAAAGTATGGTGTTTAGTTTGTAACAGTGTATCAAGATCAGTCCATAAGTTTTGGCCCAGGTACTACAGGTCTGGTCAAGGTTATGGTTTTTCTAGTGGTCATGTATGGATGTGAGAGATGGACTGTGAAGAAAGCTGAGCACCGAAAAATTGATGCTTTTGAACTGTGGTATTGGAGAAGACTCTTGAGAGTCCCTTGGACTGCAAGGAGATCCAACCAGTCCATCCTGAAGGAGATAAGTCCTGGGTGTTCATTGGAAGGAGTGATGTTGAAGCTGAAACTCCAATACTTTGGCCAAAGAGTTGACTCATTGGAAAAGACCCTGATACTGGGAGGGATTGAGGGCAGGAGGAGAAGGGGACGACAGAGGATGAGATGGTTGGATGGCATCACCGACTCAATGGGCATGAGTTTGAGCAAACTCCGGGAGTTTGTGATGGACAGGGAGGCCTAGCGTGCTGCGATTCATGGGGTTGCAAAGAGTCGGACACGACTGAGCAACTGAAATGACTGACTGACTAAACTAAAGCAAAATGCTAAATGTTAAAGCAAAATGTTAACAGGAGGGAAAAGTGAGTGAAAGGTGTACAGAAACTCTCTGTACTATCTTGGCAACTATTCTGTAAAACTCTTCTTTAAAAAAAAAAAGTTTATTTACCAACAGGCACATGAAAAGATGCTCAGCATTACTAATGATCAGGGAAATGCAAATCAAAACCACAATGAGATATCACCTCACTTCTGTCAGAATGGCCATCATCAAAAAGACCAATTACAAATGTTGTGGAGAACATTTGTAGAAATGATGTGGAGAAAAGGGAACCCTCATACACTGTTGGTGGGAATGTAAATTGAAGCAGTCACTACGGAAACTAGTATAGAGGTTTCTCAAAAATCTGAAAACAGAACTACCATGTGACCCAGCAATTTCACTTCTGGGTATATATACCTGAAAAAAATCAAAACCAGTAACTTGAAAAGATACATGCACCTCAATGTTCATAGTAGCATTGTTTACAACCGCCAAGGTACGCAAGCAACCTGTGTCCATCCCAGGTGAATGGACAAAGAAGATACGGTACATATACACAATGGAATTCTATTACGTCATAAAAAGGATGGATTTTTCCTATTTGCAGCAACATGGATGGACTTGGATGCCATTATGCTAAATTAAATGAATCAGAGAAAGACAAATACTATATGATATCACTTATATGTTGAATCTAAAAAATACAACAAACTAGTGAATAAAAAAAAGCAGCGACTCACACACACAGAGAACAAACTAGGGGGTACCAGGAAGAGGAGGGAGTGGGATGGGCAATATAGGGGTCAGGATGAAAAAGGGTTCCTACGGGAGTATATGAAGTCATATGTGTGAAACTTTTGAAAACTGCAAAGCACTATAGAATTTAAAAATAAAGTTAGCCAAATATTGTAAAATTTAAAAAACTGGGTTAAAAATAAAAGTTTATTTAATAAATAAACAAAAGAGGCAGGTATGAAGGATACAAAGGATGTTTCAAATGGCTCTTCACACATCAGAAGGGAGAAGGGGCAGAGAGCAGACTTCACAACCTCTGTGATCCAACACGGATCTAATGTGGCATCATTTCCCACTGAGCAGCCCACAGGCCCACTTCACTGACCTAAGCCTCTTTTCTCGGGAGGTTCCATCTTCCCTGTCCTGCTGTGAAGTCCTGTCCCCTGAAGGTCTTTTCCTGACAACAGCTTTTCCTCTTCTAGTTGCTGTGAACACAATTCACCTCCATAACTCACATCTTTTCATTTTAAATGTTTGGCAGGGAAGCAGAAAGCAGATAATCAACACAATCAATAGGGGATTTTTACACAGGCTTACTCTAAAGCTTGATTCTCTTTCTGAGACAGTAACTTATAAAAGTGACCCAATATTTACTAAGCACATATTCAATGCCAAACATCAGTCTAAACACCTTATAAAGAGATTCCACATAATCTTCACACATAGGCTACATTAGTAACCCCATTTCACAGGTGAGAAAAAGGGAGCACAGACATTTCAGTGACTTCTACAAGGTCACACACTGACCTGTAACCAGCTAGTTGTATCCAGGGCACAGTAAAAATGAAATTTAGCAAATGGCCCTCACCCACTACACAGAAAGTTGGACATAAAATTTAGTGAATATAGAATTATGGGTCTCCAGTCAGTTGCCCCTTTACCTCCAATGATGAATCTTAAATTAGAACCTTCCAGACAAATCAGGAGGCAGTTGCTTCAAAAAATAAAACATGTCTTCACTGATTGGTCTTTTTAATCCATTAATTTACAACAAATATTTCTGACTCCTAATTGCACTCATCTCCCACGCTAGTAAAGTAATGCTTAAAATTCTCCAAGCCAGGTTTCAGCAATACGTGAACTGTGAAGTTCCAGATGTTCAAGTTGGTTTTAGAAAAGGCAGAGGAACCAGAGATCCAATTGCCAACATCCGCTGGATCATGGAAAAAGCAAGAGAGTTCCAGAAAAACATCTATTTCTGCTTTATTGACTATGCCAAAGCCTTTGACTGTGTGGATCACAATAAACTGTGGAAAATTTTGAAAGAGGTGGGAATACCAGACCACCTGACCTGCCTCTTGAGAAACCTATATGCAGATAAGGAAGCAACAGTTAGAACTGGACATGGAACAACAGACTGCTTCCAAATAGGAAAAGGAGTACATCAAGGCTGTATATTGTCACCCTGTTTATTTAACTTATATGCAGAGTACATCATGAGAAACGCTGGGCTGAAAGAAGCACAAGCTAGAATCAAGATTGTCGGGAGAAACATCAATAACCTCAGATATGCAGATAACACCACCCTTATGGCAGAAAGTGAAGGAGAACTCAAGAGCCTCTTGATGAAAGTGAAAGAGGAGAGTGAAAAGGTTGTCTTAAAGCTCAACATTCAGAAAACTAAGATCATGGCATCCCCATCACTTCATGGCAAATAGATGGGGAAACTGTGGAAACAGTGACAGACTTTATTTTGGGGGGCTCCAAAATCACTGCAGATGGTGACTGCAACCATGAAATTAAAAGATGCTTACTCCTTGGAAGGAAAGCTATGAGCAACCTAGACAGCATATTAAAAAGCAGAGACATTACTTTGCCAACAAAGGTCTGTCTAGTCAAGGCTATGGTTTTTCCAGTGGTCATGTATGGATGTTAGAGTTGAACTACAAAGAAAGCAGAGTGCCAAAGAACTGATGCTTTTGAACTGTGGTGTTGGAGAAGACTCTTGAGAGTCCCTTGGACTGCAAGGAGATCCAACCAGTCCATCCTAAAGGAGATCAGTCCTGGGTGTTCACTGGAAGGACTGATTTTGAAGCTGAAACTCCAATACTTTGGCCACCTGATGTGAAGAGCTGACTCATTTGAAAAGACCCTGATGCTGGGAACGATTGAGGGCAGAAGGAGAAGGGGACGACAGAGGATGAGATGGTTGGATGGTATAACTGACTCAATGGACATGTGTTTGGGTAAGCTCCAGGATTTGGTGATGGACAGGGAGACCTAATGTGCTGCAGTTCATGGGGTCGCAAAGTGTCGGATACCACTGAGTGACTGAAGTGAACTGAACTGATCCTATCTCTGAATCTTAGTGACCAACTAGCCTATTTCTATGTCTCACTTCAAGCCTTGGCCTTGACTCCAAACTGAAATAGGACTGGGAATGGGCTGCAATTACTTTCTGCTTTCAAAACACCAGATAACACAATATTGCAAAATCAACTACATGTCAGTTAAAAAATTAAAAATGTCACAATTTTATGAATTGATTTTCAGACTTTGTCAAACTCTCCCTAGTTTTATTACATTGCCTAATTTTTGGCCATGTAATAAACCCATCTGAATTGGGTAATGCTCAGTAAAACAGTCTTATTCCACAGGTGATATATTTACTTGAGGCTTACTCCAAAATCTATATGCCATGAAGTGATGGGACCAGATGCCATGATCTTAGTTTTCTGAATGTTGAGCTTTAAGACAACGTTTTTACTCTCCTCTTTCACTTTCATCAAGAGGCTCTTGAGTTCTTCTTCACTTTCTGCCATAAGGGTGGTGACATCTGCATATCTGAGGTTATTGATATTTCTCCCAGCAAACTTGATTCCAGCTTGTGCTTCCTCCAGCCCAGCATTTGATGTACTCTGCATATAAGTTAAATAAACAGGGTGACAATATACAGCCTTGACGTACTCCTTTTCCTATTTGGAAGCAGTCTGTTGGTCCATGTCCATTTCTAACTGTTGCTTCCTGACCTGCATACAGGTTTCTCAAGAGGCTGGTATTCCCACCTCTTTCAGAATTTTCCACAGTTTATTGTGATCCACACAGTCAAAAGCTTTGGCATAGTCAATAAAGCAGAAATAGATGTTTTTCTGGAACTCGCTTGCTTTATCCATGATCCAGCGGATGTTGGCAATTGGATCTCTGGTTCCTCTGCCTTTTCTAAAACCAACTTGAACATCTGGAACTTCACAGTTCACGTATTGCTGAAACCTGGCTTGGAGAATTTTAAGCATTACTTTACTAGCGTGGGAGATGAGTGCAATTGTATGGTAGTTTGAGCATTCTTTGGCATTGCCTTTCTTTGGGATTGGAATGAAAACTGACTTTTTCCAGTCCTGTGGCCACTGCTGAGTTTTCCAAATTTGCTGGCATATTGAGTGCAGCACTTTCACAGCGTCGTCTCTCAGGATTTGAAATAGCTCAACTGGTATTCCATCACCTCCACTAGCTTTGTTCATAGTGATGCTTCCTAAGGCCCACTTGACTTCACATTCCAAGATGTCTGGCTCTAGGTGAGTGATCATACCATCATGATTATCTGGGTCATGAAGATCTTTTTTGTACAGATCTACATTCAGAAAACTAAGATCATGGCATCTGGTTCAATCACTTCATGGCAGATAGATGGGGAAACAGTGGAAACAGTGTCAGACTTTATTTTTTTGGGCTCCAAAATCACTGCAGATGGTGACTATAGCCATGAAATTAAAAGATGCTTGCTACTTGGAAGGAAAGCTATGAGCAACCTAGACAGCATATTAAAAAGCAGAGACATTACTTTGCCAACAAAAGTCCGTCTAGCCAAGGCTATGATTTTTCCAGTGGTCATGTATGGATGTAAGAGTTGGACTATAAAGAAAGCTGACACAGAAGAATTGATACTTTTGAACTGTGGTATTGGAGAAGACTCTTGAAGAGTCCCTTGGACTGCAAGGAGATCCAACCAGTCCATCCTAAAGGAGATCAGTCCTGGGTGTTCATTGGAAGGACTGATGCTGAAGCTGAAACTCCAATACTTTGGCCACCTGATGTGAGGAGTTGACTCAGTGGAAAAGACCCTGATACTGGGAGGGATTGGGGGCAGGAGGAGAAGGGGATAACAGAGGATGAGATGGTTGGATGTCATCATCGACTCGATGGACATGGGTTTGGGTGGACTCCGGGAGTTGGTGATGGACAGGGAGGTCTGGAGTGCTGCAGTTCATGGGATCGCAAAGAGTCGGACATGACTGAGCGACTGAACTGAACTACTCCAAAATAAAAAGTCATTACCAATATCTAACAAGTCACTAACCATAATTAACCATAACTAACCATAACTAGCCTTAACCATCACTAGGTTTTTTGAACATCTCCTAAGTAAGTAGACTGAGCGAGTGCTTTAGAAAACATATCATATTTGATATTAATAATGATGGTTAACTAAGGCCTTATTCTTCCATTTTAAAGTTGGAGAAAACAGGCTTAGAGAAGTTAAGGCACTTGCATGAAGCCAAGCAGGACACAGATAAAGGAGTGAACATTTGAGCACAAATTCACTGGATTCAAAACTTGAAGACCTTGCGCTAGTCTATAAGCACCCTCCACACTTCTAACCTTTCCTTGACTCATGACCTCACCATCATATTCATGACCTCACCATCACCATCCCAGCTTCATTCAGAACCTCTTCCCTCCCTCCTTGTAATGCCCTGTCCTTTACAGCATTCTCTCCAGTCCATGGTGTCAACTTTCTCCTCTGATAAAAGCCACCACGTAAAGTGAATGCCAGAAGTGGCTGCTGCTGCCACTGACCCCAGGTCACACCTGCGCATCTTAGCTGGCACCTCTGAGAAAAACCCACCTCAGGTCTTTTGACAGCTGAACAAGCCGTCACACCTCTGTAAGCCTTGGGTATTTTTCCTCCAAATGAAAGTTAGCTGTTCTGTCTACTCAACATCCATGAAATACACACGGATCATTTTAGCAGAAATGTCCCTATCCTAATTGCATTTATCAATAAAAGCTTACAGAGGAGGATGGGAAATTCTACAGGCAAAAACCATCAGGTGTGTAGATTCCACATAACAAGCACATAGCTAAGCACATTCAGACTGTTATTCTTTTGACACTCACAGCAAACTTAATGGTACAAAGTATTACTGATAAGATCATTGTGGCCCCAAGGTAGTAAAGGACTTGGACAATATAACATAACTAAAGAAGCATCTATTCCTTAAATATGGACAAAATAGATGAAAATGTCTTTAAAATTGTGATGAATGAGACCCAGGAATCTCAACTGAATGCAAGAATGGGTTTCTGAAGCAGTATACTGTCAGATCTCCTTCAGTTCACAAATTCCTTCCAAAAGCTAAGAACCAAACATTATACAAGACATGTACCAAAAATAGTATGCTATTCTCCTGAGTTGCATAAATAGTTTTCAATACAAAATGACAGCATTTGATCACCTCTTTATTACTTAAAGATCTAGGAATCACATCGCACTGTGAGCTCCTAAAGCATAAAATGTAGTTGGTACCTTGTATTCCCCCTGGCACCTGATGTGGTGCCTGAACTGAATCCAACAGAAATGAACTGAATCAAATGGAATCTTCTTGGGCAAGAGGAAAGACAACACCATCATTAACATTTCAGCCACTCTATGTTGCAGACATAAGATCCAATGTAGAGGATCCATATGACTGACCTCTGAGGAGAAGGATGTTAATATTACTGATGTTATTATTAATATCAGAATCCATACAATAAAGACAAAATTATATTCTTGGAAGTCATGAGTTATTAAGATAATTCATAGGAATGAAGAAACTGATCACAACACTAATGGCTAAAATTTATTAGCCAAAGAATCATGCAAAGTATTTTTTGTGCACATTTTTTCTTGTTCTCCCTACTCTGGGTCCTAAGCGGATAATATTGTCTAGTTAAGGGCACTATACAGGGCAGATCTCTTGAGGTTTATGCTATTATTATCTACATATTATAGATGAGGAAAATGAGCCTTTGAGATGTGCAACAACTTGCCTAAGTTCATACACCTAATGAATTACAGATCAGGAACGTGAATTCATGCCAAGTTCAAGTGTAGAGGCTTAACCATCATGCTACCCAACCTCCCCTTCAGGTGTGAAGCCCAGCTCAAGGGAGATGGACTGAGCCCAGGGCACCCCCATCTCCCTCACCCAGCAGCAAAGAAAAGTATGAGAACCAGTATCCACCACTCAGCTTGCATCCTCTCTTCCTCTGATGCTCTTTCCAGAAAGTTCAAAACCTCTTTATACCTGCCTTAAAACCAAATAATCTAGTTTTTCTTCCACATTTTTCTTCTTAACAAGGGCTTTACTCCCACTCAATCACTCCCTTACTATTTGCCTTTCTCCTCCTCCAGAGAACTTATTGAAAAGTCACACCTTTTTGGTCTTTAGTACAAATCAATAGTCCATCTTGGGGAATAGATTTCCTCTCCCTTGAGGCTTCTGTGCCTATAATCTGCTTCAGAAATTGGAATGCAGAGAGGCTGGGACTAGAGTTGCTTTACCTCCCTTGAACACTGTTAAGTCAGCTGTGGAAGCCTGAATGCTACAAATGCCCTGCAGGGTTTGTTTGCTGGTGAGACAGACACTGCAAGGGGCCCCAAATAAATCATTAATAAGATCACCTTCCTTGTGATGGGTTGAAAAGCAAGCAACCCCGCATACATTGTTTGTTTCCTAGGAATGCAATGCCCAAGGCAACCTGAACACAGGAAGTGGCCTGTTGAACTGAAGGAGCAGTGATCTTAAAGCCTAAAGACCTGGTTGACCCCTGGTTGGTACACAACCTTGGGCAGGTCACTTAACATCACTGAGTCTCAATGTCCTCAGACATAAATGGGAGCTAACATTCTTTCTTTAATGGTACACAATCCATGTGAATACAAGTCAGAAATCTACAAGTCATCCTTGTTTCTTCTGTTTTTCCCCCCAAGACCCCATCTATTTCTGAATTCTGTTGATTTCATATCTTAAGTACCTCCCAAATCTCCCTGTCTCCATTCCCACCAGCTACATTACTTCAGGCATTAGGATATCCTCACTAGACTAATAACAGGTCCTTCTAACCAATCCCTCTGTTCCTAGTTCAGCACCATCATCAATCCTTTCTTGTATAGCAGCTGGTTATTGTGCTAAAGTGAGCATCTCATAATGCTGAGCCTGACTAAAAGTATTATATGACTCTCCATCACTTAAGAATAAAATGCAAACTTGCCAGCCTATGATACAAAGCCCTCCATGACTTTGATCTTACATACCTTAAGAGTTAGGTAACTTCAGATGCAAGTGGCAGAATCACCTCTCCAATAGGCTTACCCACAGAGGAGAACTTACTCACATAGGAAAACTAAAAAAGCGTGGGGCAGATCAGGTACAACAGGGTCTAAAGGCTCAAACAGTCTCATTTAAAAGCTGCTGATTCATGTCAATGTATGGCAAAAACCACTACAATATTGTAAAGTAGTTAGCCTCCAACTAATAAAAATAAATGAAAAAAAAAAAAAGCTGTTTCTCGTCATCCTTTGCTTTGCTTTCTCATAGTGACTTTTTTTTTCTTGTTTAGGCTCTTCCCACTCAATAGCAAGTTTACCCCCTAGAAGTTTCAGGGTTGCCTAGTTCTCATTTAGTAATTCCCTGGAAAGAGAACATCTTCTTCTCACTAATTTTAACAAGTCACAAGGCAAAGTCACTATAGTCTGCCTTGGGTCATGGGTCCCAAACCCTTAACTAGTCACTGTGAGTAGGAGGGAAATGGTGACAAGACAGGGTCATCCAGGAGGCCTGGCTGGCACAATCCTGTCTGAAATACATGACTGAACAGTAGAGTTATCCACAGAAATCAGACTGCTATCACCAAAATAATGCTAGCCTGGCAGAAACGATACCTATTTTATTGTCCTCACCCATAAGAATGTCTCTCCCACTCTAGGCTCTAAAATTTAGTGGCTTAAAATTATTTTATTTTATTCATGATTTTCTGGAGGTCAGGAATTCAGAAAGGGCTTAGTTCCTGGTTGGGGTCTCCCTTGTGGATGCAGTGAGATGTAGGCTGGGGCTGTAGACATCTGAGGACTCGCCTGGGTTGGATGTCCAAGATAGCTCTTTCATAAGATGACTACAGTGCTGCCTGATGGGAGCCCAGCTGGACTATCAACTGAGTGTCTACACATGGCTTCCTCAGCATGGAAGTCCTCCTCCAACGGGATGGGCTTCTTACATTGTAACCCAAGGTTTGGTACCCTGGCAGTACAACAAAAAGGGGGAAGCCACATCACCTTTTCTGACCTAGCCTCAGAAGCCAGGCCATGTCACTTTTCTGGGTTCTATTGATTACAAGGCTTCCCAGATCCAAGAGGAGGGGACATGGACCACATCTTGGTATAAGAGGAGTATCAGACTTCACTGGTGGTCCAGTGATTAAGACTCCCTGCTTCCAATGCAGGGGGTGTGGGTTTGACCCCTAGTTGGGGAACTAAGATCCCACATGTGTAGTAGGCAAAAAATAATAAATAAAACATAAATTTACAAAAAGAAAAAAAATGAGAATATTCTGAACAGAAAAAAAAAAAGGTTTAAAAAGAGGAATATCAAATAACTTGTAGCCACAATCATTTTCTATTGTTTTATGAACACATTCCTATCAACAATTTTTGCCTTTCTGGATGCATTTCTCTCTGTCCAGAATATCCTTTACATCTTCTTTGTCTTTCTACCAAACTCCCCTCTCCCAAGACATAGCCTCACTACAAAGCTTCTACTTTACCCTCTCCTTTGAGGGAGGGCCATATACTGAGGACACATTCCCTATAATAAAGCTTTTCTTCTGATGTGTTGTAACTCTTTACCTCTGTCTCTATCAATAGCCTTTGCTACTGGAAGGCAGGGACAAAATTCTTATTTGCCTCTATGCTTCACATACTGTCTCTCATAGGGCTTTAGGACATGTTTGCCAAATGACAGAATTAGATTATAGAGCCAGAGAGCTTTTCAAATGTTAAAGTGCTATTTAAACAAAGGCTGTCATTATTTACAAGATAAGTGAACCTTTTATTGATGAAAATGTAATAGCTTCTAGTGATAGTCTTCTGCCTGACAAATTCTAAATAGGTAACCCATTTGACTGTTAAAAAAAATTATTAAAAAAAATTTTTTTCTTTCTTTCTCCAGCTTAAGTACTAGTGACATCTAGTTGCTTGTCCTTTATTATTTGGATCACTGATCTCCAGATTTTACCAACAAGTCACCTTTCCAGGGACCTGTTTAATCAGGTCAACCCTTCTCTACATCACGTTCATACCATCTAATTTTCCTGATCCCGTACTTATTTTCTTTAAGTAGTCTTCTATTTATTCAGTACATATTTTCTAAGTACCTAAGGCCCTACTATGTATGATGCATTATGATGGACTCCAGGGGTTCAGTGAAAAACAAGTTACAGTTCCTCCAACAAGAACCTACCTCAGTGCCTGGTGGAAAAAGAAAATGTCAACAGAAAGTGGTGGATGTTAAGCCAGAGGCCTGCAGAGAGGAGTATGGAGGTGGGTATTTAATCCTGTCTGGGGTAGATAAGAAAGACTCTAGGAGGAAACAGCAATACATCTACAAAAAGGGGTAATAGCTAGACTCATAAAGAAGGCAACATCCCAGTGAGAAAGAACTCCCAGGGCCACGGTGCAAAGATAGGAAAGATGTGTGGAAGACTAACGAATAGTTTCATATTCTGGCTATAAATTATGAGACAGAAAATGGCAAATTTCCGGTTTCTAGCTAATACAGTTGTGAAACTGTCTTGAAATTCAAGCACTAGAGTCTCTGAAAATGTTGAACTAACTGGGAATCTAGTTAATTACCCAAAGAGTTCAGGAAACAATTGTAGAAGATCAAATTCAGGGGAATTTTAAAAATTATTATGGAGCCTTTTATCCAAGCCAAGTGGAATCTGCTGCTTTAAAAAAAAAAAAAAATCTAGTCCAAGCTCTACATTTTACCACTTGGGAGAATTTTAGAACAATTTATTCACTGATCCTTAAGACCATGGAATCAAACAAGACTATATGATATTTCTGCCTATCTCAGAATGCTGCTGGGAAAATCATAATGATGGTATAAGCAGAACTCTTTTGTGGACAGTAGTTACTTTTAATTAGCTAGCTTTCTTGTCATTGTTAATGCCAAAGAAAGGCAATGCCAAAGAATGCTCAAACTACCACACAATTGCACTCATCTCACACGTTAGTAAAGTAATGCTTAAAATTCTCCAAGCCAGGCTTCAGCAGTACGTGAACTGTGAACTTCCAGATGTTCAAGCTGGATTTAGAAAAGGCAGAGGAACCAGAAACCCAATTGCCAACATCTGTTGGATCATTAAAAAAAGAGAGTTCCAGAAAAACATCTATTTCTGCTTTATTGACTATGCCAAAGTCCTTAACTGTGTGGATTACAACAAACTGTGGAAACTTCTTCAAGAGTGAGAATACCAGACCATCTGACCTGCCTCCTGAGACATCTGTATGCAGGTCAAGAAGCAAGTTAGAACTGGACATGGAACAACAGACTGGTTCCAAATCAGGAAAGGAATACATCAAGGCTTTGTATTGTCACCCTCCTTATTTAACTTATATGCAGAGTACATCATGTGAAATGCCAGGCTGGATGAAGCACAAGCTGGAATCAAGGTTGCTGGGAGAAATATCAATAACCTCAGATATGCAGATGTCACCACCCTTATGGCAGAAAATGAAGAAGAACTAAAGAGCCTCTTGATGAAAGTGAAAGAAGAGAGTGAAAAAGTTGGCTCAAAGCTCAACATTCAAAAAACTAAGATCATGGCATCTGGTTCCATCACTTCATGGCAAATAGATGGGGAAACAATGGAAACAGTGACAGACTTTATTTTTCTGGGTTCCAAAATCACTGCAGATGGTGACTGCAACCATAAAACTAAAAGATGCTTGCTCCTTGGGAAAAAAGTTATGACCAACCCAGACAGCATATGAAAAAGCAAAGACATTACTTTGTTAACAAAGGTCTGCTCAGTCAAAGCTATGGATTTTCCAGTAGTCATGTATGGATGTGAGAGGTGGACTACAAAGAAAGCTGAGCACCAAAGAATTGATGTTTTTGAACTGTGGTGTTGGAGAAGACTCTTGAGAGTCCCTTGGACTGCAAGGAGATCCAACCAGTCCATCCTAAAGGAAATCAGTCCTGAATATTCATTGGAAGGACTGATGCTGAAGCCAAAACTCCAATACCTTGGCCACCTCATGTGAAGAACTGATTCATTTGAAAAGACCCTGATGCTGGCAAAGATTGAAGGCAGGAGGAGAAGGGGACAACAGAGGATGAGATGGTTGGATGGCATCACTGACTCAATGGGCATGAGTTTGAGTAAACTCAGGGTGTTGGTAATAGACAGGTGATAGACAGGGAAGCCTAGGGTTGCAAAAAGTCAGACACAACTGAGCGACTTAACTGACTGACTGATTGACTGCTAAAAGAACACTTCTTTTTTCTTGCTTACTTCACCTACCTTACTTCACTTCATGTTACCTTGGTCTGACAATTCAGAAGACTATTCAGCCATGTCCATATTAAACAATGCAGGACTAAGCACAGGTCCCATTTTGGCTCATGGAAGACCAAGTAGTTCCACCTGGTTCAATCAAATAAATTCTATGATTCATAGGAAATGTGAAAAAGAGAAACTTTCTTTCCGGTGGAGTTGTTAAGTCAGTATAGGTCAAATAAAAAACCACTACCAGGCAACAAGTAAAGAAATGCCTAAGAAGAACAACCATAGAGGAAAACAGAGCAGAGACAAGAGACAGGGAAAACTGAGGATAAGAATACCTGGTTACAAATGCCTTTAAAATAAAAATATATCTTGCAGTTGATAATTTCAACTTTTTAAGTGAATTTTACTTTTTCTATACCTTGCAACAATAAAGAGTCCACTTTTCATGGTTTCAGTTACCTGCAGTTAACCAAGATCTAAAAGTATTAAATGGAAAATTCTAAGAACAAAAAATTTCATAAATTTTAAATTGTGCACCATTCTAAGAAGTGTGATAAAATCTCACACCATCCTGCTTTATCTCACCTGGGACATGAATTATGTCTTTGTCCAGGATATCCCACCCTTTAGTCATTTAGTAGCCATTTGGTTATCAGACAGGTATGGTGTCCCAGTGCTTATGTCCAAATAATTCTTATTTTATTTAATAATGATCCCAAAGCACATAAGTAATGATACTGGCGATTCAGATATGCTAAAGAGAATCTGTAAAGTGCTTCCTTTAAGTGAAAAGGTGAAAGTTCTTGACTTAAGGAAAAAAATGATACGATGCAGTTACTAACATCTATAGTAAGCAAACTTCTTCTATCCACTAAATTGTGAAGAAAGAAAAAGAAATCCACACTGGTTTTGCTTTTACAACTCAACCTGCAGAAGTTACAGTCCCTGTGCGTGGTAAGTATTTAGTTAAAATGAAAAACACATTAAATTTATACAATAAGATATTTTGAGAGAGCAGGAGAGAGATCACATTCCGATAACTTTTTTTTTTTACAGTGTATTGTTGTAATTGTTCTATTTTATGACTTGTTATTATTTATCTCTTATTGTGCCTAATTTATAAATTAAACTTCATCATAGGTATCTATATATAGGAAAAACACAATATATATAGAGTTTGGTACTATTCACAGTTTCACACATCTACTGTGCATCTTAGAATGTATACCCTGTGAATAAGGGGGGACTACTATTTTCAAGGTTGTATCATCTAGAAATAGATTTATTTCTTCCTTTCCAATCTCAATGTCTCTATTTATTTTTCTTGCCTTACTTTTTTGGTTAGAATCCCCAGTACAATGTTGGGTAGAAAGTATGAGAATTGTCATTCTTTTATTGTTCCTGATCTTAGGAGGAGAGAAATAAGTCTTTCACCATTAAGCATGATGTTAGCTGTGAGTTTTTTGTAGAGTCTTTTATCAGAATGAGAAAGTTCCATTTTATTCCTTGATTGTTGAATTTCTTTTTTTTTTTAATTTTTATTTTTTCTTTATTAGTTGGAGGCTAATTACTTCACAACATTTCAGTGGGTTTTGTCATACATTGACATGAATCAGCCATAGAGTTACACGTATTCCCCATCCCGATCCCCCCTCCCACCTCCCTCTCCACCCGACTCCTCTGGGTCCTCCCAGTGCACCAGGCCCGAGCACTCGTCTCATGCATCCCACCTGGGCTGGTGGTCTGTTTCACCATAGATGAATTTCTTTTATTTATTGTAAGAAGACATTGGATTTTTGCAAATGTTCTTCTCTGTTTATTGGACAAGATATATTTTTGCCATAATTATTGACTTCAAAGAAAAAGAAAAAATATTTGTGTATATAAGCAAAAAGACAAAGTCACTGTAAGAAAAAAAGTCAAATTATCATCAGAAGTATCAATATCAATGCTTTATACCAGAAGACAATGGAATAACATATTTAAGACACTAAATTAAAGTAAATGTGAGCTAAAGATTTTATATTCAGTCAAACAACTTTCAAACATAAAGGCAGAAAACAACTAAAATATAAGAATTCAGACAATAATGTTACCATGAGTCCACATAGTCTATGCCTAAACTTAAAGCATAAACTTTAAAAATCATAACAAGTCGATTTTAAATAAATTTTAGAAGTGCATATTTTTAGAAAAATATAGCTTACCAAACTAACACTAAAGGCAACAGAAAAGGAGAAGAGACTTTATTTATTAAAGAAATTACACCAATAGTTAAAAATTTATCCCAAAACACAGAGAAACATCAGGCTTCCAGAAAACAGGAAAAAACAAAACATTTCCAAACTCTTTTCATGAAACTAGGATAAACTTGAGGACCATGAGAACAAGGAAAATTAATAATTAGGTGAACTTATGAATATAAATGCAAATATCATAAGAATATATTAGCACTACATAATCACAGCACTATGTAAAATTATTGTCTTATTGTGACCAAGTTATGTTTTTTCCAATAATATAGAAATTTTAATAGTAGAAAATTAATATATTTCATAATATTAAGGGATTGAAAGAGAACAACATAGTTCATCTCAATAGATGGAGCAAAACCAGGCATTAAATAAAATTTTATCAACACTCACTAACAATAAAGCAACTAGCACAGAAAAAATAGAAGGGAACTGTCTTAATTTGTTTAAGGACATGCCTCTAAGTCTACTTTCGTAGTACTTCATATTAAAGGGAAGAAATAAAACCCTCATTATTTAGATACAATATGATTATCTACATTAAAAATAAAAAATAATACACGAACCCATTTTGTTAACTAATGAGTGTTCAATTGCATTTTTATTCTTTATTAATATTTTATTCTCATTTAGCTACAAATAAAAATTAGCAAATGAAAAAAAAAATTAGCAAATGAATTTTTAGCAGTACATTGTACTATGTTAGAAATAGATTTAACAAAAGATATGCAATGTTTCTACAGAAAAATCAGAAAACTTCATTTTTAAATTAAATAAATTTAAATAAATGAAGAAATAATTGAGAATTAACATAGTAAAGATGTCAGTTCTTCCAAAATAAATTTATAAATTCATGCCACTCAAAACACTAATATGTTTTTCATTAATGCAACAAGTCAATTTTAAAATTAATGTGTAATGCAAAGGTCCAGTAATAGCTCAGAGAACTTTAGAGAAAATTAAAGTTGAAGATTTTTACCACCAGATATCAAAATACGTAATAAAGCTATTATAATACGGTAACATCACATTAGTAGATTTAGATAAATTAACCAGTGGAACAAAACAAAGAGGTGAAAACCAGATCCATGCATATGCAGGAGCCATCGAAGTCAGAGAAGATGCTGAAGATTACAGCACAGATGACAAGCTGTCTACAAATGGTGCTGGGATATATAAGGGGATAAAAACTTACTACATACTGAACCAAAAATCAACTTTTGATGTGGTAGGGATCTAAAAGTGAAAAGCAAAATCCTTAAAACTTGGAGAAGACTCAAATCATCTTTCTGACACAGAAAGTGTTCTTTAAGTAAAACACAAAAAGCATAAATAAAAATTAACAAATTCAGCTATATTAAAAGCTTCTGTTCATCAAAAGACACCAAAAGCATATGCAACACATATCAGAAACTAAAGATTTTGTTAATATGATAAAAGATTAGCATATGTGTGTTTATATGTGTGTGTGTACCCACTCCCACAGACATATATTTTCTACATACCTATAAAATAAGTAATAATTTAAAATACTGATAAAGAATATAAAGCTAATGTTATAAAAGAAACTCGAACAGATTAAAAAAGCAGATGAAATCTGTTCACTTTCATGCACAATCATAAAAGCAATCATTAAAAGCACAGTGGAAAACCATTTCACACCTGTGTGATAGGCAAAAATATTTAAAGACTTGAGGAAGATTTGAAGAAATGCAATGTTTAACATGTTGATGGGTATGAACTGATACAACCCCTTTGGGAATATTTGACATCTAACTAATTTGAGATATTCATACCCTTTATTTCCCTTTCTAGGCATATAGAGCTGCATTCATACTTATGAACATGCATAACCATGCCCATCATCTGATGAGTGGATAAATAACCTGTGTTATATTTATAAAATGGAATATTATACAAATAAAAATGACCAGAGCTACAGGTATCAACAAAGATGAATCTGGAAAATAAAAAATCACAGAGGAAATATAAAAGGCAATTTACAGAAAAATTACTATCTGACACCACTTAGATGAAAATCTGAACTACATGAAACAGTAGCAAAAATATTAAAGCTACCTAAATGTACCATAAAAGAACATACAGTTTATGAAAATGATAAACATCAAAGTTCAATGCACAGTTACCTTTGCCAGTGTGATAAGAGATTCAACTGAATTGTTTGTGATTTTTTGTGTGTGTTTAGAGGTACTTAGTATTTGTTCTGCTATTCTCTACACCTTTTTGTGTGCCCAAAATATTTCATAAGAATTAAAAATTTTTACAGAGAGAAAAATATCATGATCATGAGAAATGTTTTGAATATATTACAGGGAAACAGAGTGAAATATATATAAACACCCACAATATGCACCATAGATTTTTTTTCAAATGGATGAAAACACAAATGCAAAGTAATGTCAAGAACCTATAGCACTTGCTGGATTATGGTTGTTTTTAATTCATTTGTGTTTTCTACTTCATTTTTTCTAGTGAGCATAACTGGCTCTTAACAACTCTATTAAAACTAATTAATAAACATGTTTAATGTCACAGTTATAATAAATGATAATCAATACACTTGTGCTGAAATGTCAAACACAATCAGAAAAATGCTTCACAACAGCACTTCTCCATACAATATTCTGACTTAGTTGAGAAAATAACTCTTGAACAGGACAATGCCCTATTTCTCCATAAGCTTCTGGATTAAAAACAGATGTCAGAAAGTGAAACAGGCCTATATATGAAGCACTAAAATACTGCAATTGACTTGCAGTGCTCTCTGACATTTTACACACATGGTCGGTCTCCACCCTGCCTTTTCAGTTCTAGGGAAAGAGCTGATGCCTTTCATCAGAGTGTGAAATCACTGTCAAAGCATGCCTCTTTCACATCAAATGTTCTGCTTCTTTTTCACACAAGGATAAGACGGCACTGCAGTTTTCCCTCAAATCTGGGAAATGGATATAACTGAAGTACAGTTTGCATTGGGGGTTTCTTTTTAACTCACCTCCTCAGTGAAGATGCCTTCTCTCCTTAGAACAGAAGCTGGGTGTGGGTGTACAGGGCTCCCACATCTTTCTACCCAGCCCAGCCCGTGATAAAGCAGAAATACTAAAAATGCTGTATGCATTCATGTACCAGCTGACTCCTACCAAAGAAATGAAGGTATATCCCAGGTCATGGGAAGGAAAGGGTTCTGGATCTACAGGATCAGTTGTTGGTCTGGTTGGTCACATTATAGATGGAGGCCAGGACCCTCAGATAATCCACACCACCTGTAATGAGGGCCCTAGCTAACGCATGATCAAAATATCATACCCAAATCTGATTTGATGCTCACTTGGAGCTTGATACCGTGCTAAATGCTTGACAGTCATCATTTCAATTCATCTTCCTGGAAACTCTACTAGTAAGATTCTATCTTATCAGCCCATGTTGTAGATCAAGCAACTGAAGGTCAGAGAGAAGTAAATGACTTGCCAAGGTCCTGAAACTAGGAGATGATGGAGCTGGGATTGGAACCAGATAGCCTATCTCATTCTCGACCCCTAAACCTCTCAACATCTGTCCTCAGCACCATCCAGAGAGTCCATACTTCACCTACATCATCCCTTTTAATTCTCCTCCTATAGTCATTAGTGGTGGGTATATTAATCCCTGTTTACTGCAGAAATAACTGAGTCTCTGAGAGATTTAAGAACCTGCCCAAACAACCAGAGGTCTCCTACTTCAAAACCTAAGCATTGAGCACCAGGTCACACTCTCTCTCTCACAGATTCACAACCAAGATTCAGTCTCTCTTCCAAGTCCTTCCTTCCTTGGTTTCTCCATCTGCAGAAGAAAGGGAATTGCCTACCTTGAAAATCTTAATGGCTTTTACAGAGATCAAAGGAGATTCAGTGTAAAAGAATTTTGAAAAGTATAAGGACTCAAATTTGCACCCATATTTCAGCTAAGTTTCTTTATCAAGTATAAACTATTAGAAAATATCATATCTCTCCCATTGGTGTTTAGAATGCTATGAGTAATAACACATTCCCTCTTCTCTGTTCATAGCAGAACTCATAAGATTATTCCACTATCTAGCCTTTTCCTAGATAGGCCTGTACTTTGAAGCTAAGTCGACTTTATTTCCAGGTCCCAGGGTGGACTCTGATAACCCAAAGTCAATCAAAGTCATCTCAGTCCCCTGGACATAGTTATTCCTTCTGTTAACTTTGGTTTAAGGTAAGCAGCACATTCATTCCTCTGACTAGGGAACTTAAATACATATGGGCTGATGAACGTGTCCTGATGACATGGGAGCCAGATGTGAAGTGGGAAACCAGGGTGGCCATTGTACACCACAGTACTAACATCATCACAGGTGGAAATGAGACGGGCCTGGGACCTGAGACGCTTACCTGCAACTCTGCAAAGCTTGCACCTGGACACACCTCTCCTCAAGCAACAAAATACAAAGCAACTGTATCACAGCCACTACGGAAGACGGTATGGAGATTCCTTAAAAAACTAGGAATAAAACCATAATATGACCAGCAATCCCACTCCTTGGCATATACCCTGGGGAAACCAAAGTTGAAAAAGACACACGTATCCCATTGTTCATTGCAGGACTATTTACAATACCTAGAACATGGAAGCAACCTAGCTGTCCATCGACAGATGAATGAATAAAGAAATTGTGGTACATATACACAATGGAATAGTACTCAGCCATAAAAAGGAACACATTTGAGTAAGTTCTGATGAGGTGGATGAACCTAGAACCTATTTTACAGAGAGAAGTGAGTCAGAGAAAGATAAGTATCATATTCTAATGCACATATATGGAATATAGAAAAATAGTACTGAAGAATTTATTGCTGAAGGGCAGCAGTGGAGAAACAGACATAGAGAACAGACTTATGGACATGGGGAGAGGGGAGGAGAGGGTGCGATGTATGAAAGAGTAACATGGAAACTCACATTACCATATGTAAAACAGATAGCCAACGGGAATTTGCTGTATGGTTCAGGAAACTCAAACATGGGCTCTGTATCAACCTAGAGGGGTGGGATGGGGGAGGGAGATGGGAGAGAGGTTCAAAAGCGAGGGGATATATGTATACCTATGGCTGAATCATGTTGAGGTTTGGCGAAAACAACAAAATTCTGTGAAGCAATTATCCTTCAATAAAAAAATAAAAAGAAAAAATGCAAAGAAACTGTATTAGACAAAAAAATAACTGTGTGTATGAATAGTTAGGGGCAAATTCTGGATACAAAGACAAAAAAACCCAACTGCCATTGGGAGCAAAAAAAACTTTCTATACCCTTCTCATAGGTAAGTATTTTTAGGACAACTTCATTCAAATTAGCATATATAGTCTCCAATTCATCCTTGCTATAGAAGTCATGAGTATTATTTCATTCAACTAATTTGTTTTAAAAAGCAAACTTCTCCTGCTCTTCTTTCAACCCCCATTACTGTCTCATTTTTCTGAAGCACTAACATTTTATGGCTTTTGTGGGCAGTGGTGGGGTAGGAGGCATTTCCTAGCATAAGTAATGAACTCCTAGTCGTGTTTCCACTCAGAAAAGGCATGGACTGCAGGTGAGTAACTAACATGTATTTCACAACTGAACATTTATTAAGCTTAATTTCCTCCCATGGATTTGTTCTAAACTTCATCTTGCTCTGTGAATTTCAAGTATCCTTTCTTTCACCGGGAAGCGCCACTGTGGAAGCCTCTATTTTTTTCCTTGTAAAATAAAAAATGTGATCAAAATCAAATAACGTGCTTTTTAGTATGAAAATGTTACTGTCAAAGAGCTGTGAACTCACCAAGGAAAGACACTTTTTCCATCTCCTTAAAAGAGGAGTTATGAGATGAAGAAAATAAAACGTGTGTTTCCTCCACTCCAGAACTGGCCCTCACATAGTACTCAGATTTCTCTTTTGTGCCTCTTTCCAGTTTTGTATTTCCAGGTGGCCTATTAACCTTACTTGGAACTGGGAAAAAGCTAATCTCCATTAACTAGCTCCTAGCAAACTGTCTCCTTAAATGTTCTTAAATCCACCCCTTCTTTTATCCATCACACCTGCTACCCCATTTCAAAGCCCCTCCACTCTCACCTAGATTACTCAACAGCCTTCTCACTATTTTCTACTCCATCCTATTTCTTCCTCTTACAGTGTCTATGCCTTATTCCTGCTGGAAATATCTTTCTAAAAGGCATATCTGATGTAAAATTCCTATGTGAAACCTCTCAACAGCTGTCTTATGGTCCAGATAAAATTCCAACTTCATGGTCTGGTGTCAAGACCCTGGAGGATCTGGTGCTAATGTGTGACCAGCCATGTGCCTGGCCACTCCAGAGATGTATTTCTACTGCACTACAACTTGTTCATTGCAGTCACCGTAATGAGTCCCTGACAAAACAGAGTAGGGCTGAATTTTGAAAGAAAAGCTTTTTAATAAAATAAGTTCTTTTCCTATATATTTTTCTAAAAGTTTTTCTTTTCACAGGTTTTTAAGTCCCTAGCCTTGATTTTCATATAAAGTAGGAATCTGTCATTATTGTCTTTCATATGAGCAAACTAGTTGAATCAATGGCATTTAACCAACTAATATCCTTAAAGTGGACATTTTCAATTTGGGGATTTTTAAAAGAGATCTTAGAAAGGTTTTTTGAGGTTAGGCAAGCAACAGCTCATTAAAATTTGACCCCAGCCAGTTTTTCAGGGTAGAATGGATTTCTTAAGCAAAATACAAAGAGCACAATTGATAGATTTAGCACATTAAACTTTATCAGCAGGCACTATGAACAAAATGAAAAGATCACCTATAGACTTAAAACATACATTCATCACACATATATTTAACAAAGGTCTAATATAAATGGTATATAAAGAACTCAAATTAATTTTTAAAAAGAGCAAAACAACAACAAAAACAACAACAGAGACATGGGCTAAAGTTTTTCAAGAGTTTTAAGAGACCACTCACAAAAGTGCCAACCTAGCAACCTGTTTAAAAATGCTAAATTTTCTTAGTCATTAGAATATACAGGATAAAAACACAAGAAAATGTTCTATATGCTTAGAAGTTTAAGAGGGTATATTTCATGTCATCTATTTTTACTAAAATTAACAACAAACAATTGAAAGCAACAGAAAAGCAAAGCTAATAATGGAAGTCTGTGAAGATGGAATGCTGGTGAGGATGGGACAGTGGTTAACCCTTGTGCTCTGCTGATGAGAAGCTATGTGGTAGAGCTATTTTGGTACAATAGACCTTTGTTGCATTTAATGGATCGTTGCTGGGGGGCCTGGGGTTGTGGGACTGTGGATCTGGCTTAGGATCTTGAACCTGGAGCAAGATCTGTTTACAGAATGAGCAACACAGGAGATGAAAAAGGCTGCAATAAAGAGTGTTTGCTCAGTCATTTCAGTCGTGTGGAATCCTGCGCGACCCTATGGCTGTAACCCGCCAGGCTCCTCTGTCCATGGAATTCTCCAGGCAAGATATTGGAGTGGGTTGCCATTTCCTCCCCCAGGGGATCTTCCTGACCCAGGGACCAAACCAGCATCTCTAATGTCTCCTGCTTTGGCAGGCAGGCTCTTTACCACTAGCGTCACCTAGGAGGGTCCAGTGCAAAGAGTGTCCAGAAGAGCATGAATCCACAGAGCCCTACAGAGGTCCAGGACCAGTTGGAGGCCAAGAGCTCTAAACATGCAGACGGACAGAGCTGAAGTTTCCCAAGCCATTGCTTGACCTCAGGAAGCACAAGAGCAGGTTCCTCCCTGACCCTTGGACACTCTGTAATACTCACGAGGCAAGTGGGGCTGATGAGAATTGTAGGGACCCCCAATAATTACAGATTGCATTTTTTATCAACCTGGTAGGGTGGAAACTCAGTTCTATTGAATTCTATTTATTAATCACAATGACAACAAATGGGACACTTTTTATATATCCTTGTTAACACAGTTCTAACGAAGACTCATAGAGCCTTCTACATTAGAAACTGTAGAATGTAAGAAGTGGTGTGGTAAAGAATCCACCTGCCAATGCAGGATGGATCCCAGGGTCAGGAAGATCTCCTGGAGGAGGAAATGGCAACTGCTTCAGTATTCTTGCTTGAAAAATCCCATGGACAGAGGAGCCTGGTGAACTACAGTCCATGGGGTCACAGAAGAGTCAGACAGGACAGAGTACTGACTGACTGATACAAATGAATCTGATCCAGGAAGCTATGTGATTCCAAACATCACAAATGCAGGACCACAAGTAAAGAAGCACCCAGGTATTTCATCCAGCACAGCTTCCACAGTCACAGGGTGCTTAGCTGGAAAAGAACAATGTTCTAAAAGTTACGGGCATCTCCAAATATTTTAAAATGAAAAAACCAACAACACAAAAAGCCAGTAATAGAAATGAAGGTGGAGCCCGCTTGTCTTCCAAAGCAAACTCTGCCTCATACTGCCCTCTGGTGGATTGCAATAAAAATGCCTCCAGTCAATCCTGTTATTCTATTAACAAATTAAAAGTGAGCTTGAAACTGTCAGATTAAATAAAAGAAATGAGAAACAAAAAAACATCTGTTAAAATTCCAGGCCTCTCTGGGCAGCTGTATAGCTATAAACCCTTTGACTTCATGACTATTATCCTAAGGAAAATGATTATTAATGTAGACAATTGTATATATACATACACACATATATAAAATCAAAGCACTCTGCTTGCTATTGCCCTGAAACTAACACAATATTTTAAGTAAGTTATACTTTCAATAATGGTAACAATAGAACCTCCCTTATAGGGTGCTGTATTTAAAGGAGAAAATCTACATGAGTCTTTAGAAAAGTGTTGGATAACTAAGAGCTCAATATAGAATTTATTCTTCTTATTGTTGATTTTATTATCATTTTGATATATTTCAAAGAATAAATTTGTATGCACATGAATAGAATTTTGATAATTAGAAAAATTATCAAGGAATTATCTTAGAATGGTTTGATTATGTGCATTGCTTTGCCTGTTCTTTGACATCTGTAAGCTGATTAAATTACCTTAACCTTGGTTTTCTGTATGTATACCTTAACATTCATTTCCCAATTATAAAAACACCTTAAATATCCTCTCACCAGTGATTTCAATGCTATCCTTTTTCACTAAAAACTAAAGCAGTTGAGTCACTTGCTTTAAAATATATGTGTAGAGAGAAAATGCCTGATTCTCTTTCCTAAGAAGACCCTCAGGAACATCAGAGTTTACACCGTAGGATGTGTCACGTGGGACATATTCTAAGTCTTTACCTCCTTTGAGTCAGCTGTCTCAAAGTCAACCCACACTAATGCAATAGTGATTTCTTACCCCTGATCTGGGGGTCAGTTCTGACGCACTCCTCAGATAGCCTTGTTCCCAGGGCCGGGCCTACCTCTCCACGTGGTCACACATCCTCCACGGGTGCCCCGGGCTTGTCACATGGAGGCAAAGGCTTCCCAACAGCCAGCAAGGGCAAACCCCAAGACAGAAGCACACCCTGCCAATGCCCATTTGCCAAAGCAAGTCACAGAGCCAAGCCCAGGCCCAGGTTTCCAGGGCAGAGAGGGAAAGTGGCAAAGTTATTCGGTAAGTCCCCTACATACGAATGAGTTCTGTTCCGAGAGCATGTTTCTAAGTCCAATTCGTTCGTAAGTCCAACAAAGTTAGCCTAGGTACCCAGCTAACACAATCAGCTATATAGCACTGCACTGTAATAAGTTTATAATACTTTTCACACAAATAATACATTAAAAAAACAAACACAAAAGCTAAAGCAAACAATCTCACAGTACAGTACTGTGAAAAGTACAGTAGCACAACAGTTGGCATATAGGGACTGGCGTGGGGTGAACAGGCAAGAAGAGTTCCTGACTACAGAAGAGAGAGAGGCGGGAGATGGCAGAGCTGAAGGCCGGTCAGAAACAGCAGATGGAGGGCAAGCTGCAACGTCACTCACATCTGGTGTTGACGGCACAGGTTCCAGTTCCTTGCTGGAACCAGATGCTCATTGGCGTCTTTGAAAGTTCACAACTTGAAGGTTTGTACATAGGGGCTTACTGTACTAAAAAGGGGTGTGTGTACAGGCTAGGAGAAATTTGTGGACACTTTTTTGCCAACTACCACACTGCCCAAGTCCCAGGCTCTGAGAGTACTGGGCATCTAAGTCAGCCCACAAAAACCACACAGCCTCAGTATTAGTAGCAGACGTACTTTCCAGGCATCTCCCAAATCAGTGCACGTGGGACCAGGCTACCACCAACGGCAAGAGAAGATTATTTTAGGGAGGAGACTAAGACAAAAAAAAAAAAGACTCAAGTCCCTATTTTGCAGCTAAACACCATTCAGTTGCCTTCATTGGGAACATGGGCTCAATGTTTCTAGATATTCTTATTGTTCTGCAGATGGAAGAAACCTGGACTTCTATATAAAATCTGATATTTAAGTGCTGACAGCTAACTGAATTTCTTAAACTTTGTGCAGAAGCAAGTACATTCTCTGGGGGTTGGGGAAGATCAGATGGTGTCCTTGACTCTTTCTTGCTGGAACTAAGTGATTTATGTCATTATGGACTTGGGAGCACTCTCTTCTTTTTAAAATGTATGATGCAACATGTATAAGCTGCTCATACAACTCAACATCAAAAAAAAAAAAAAAAGCCTGATTAAAAAATGGGCAGAACTAAACAAACATTTTTCAAAAGAATAAATACAGATGGCCAACAGGCACATGAAAAAATGCTTGACATTGCTAATTATCAGGGAAATGCAAATCAAAACCACCCGGTATCACCTAATACTTAATACCAGTCAGAAAGGATGGCTATCATAAAAAAAAATCCCGCAAATAACATATTTTGACAAGGTTGTGGAGAAAAGGAAACTCTTGTACATCACTGATGGGAATGTAAACTGGTGCAATGTAAACTATGTAAACTATGGAAAACAGTATGCAAGTTTCTCAAAAAACAAAAAAAAGAACTACCATGTGGCCCAGCAATTCCACTCTTGAGTATATATCTGAAAAACACTCATTCAAGAAGATACATGCACTCCAATGTTCATAGTAGAATTATTTATAATTGCCAAGATAAGGAAGCAACCTAAATGTCCATCAACAGAAGAATGGATAAAGATGATATGGTGTGTATATACACATGCGCACACACACAATGGAATAATAGTCATAAAAAAGGAATGAAATCTTATAATTTGCAAGAATGGATGGACTGACTTCGAACACTTTATGCTAAGTGAAATAAGTCAGAGAAGGACAAATACTGTATGATATCACTTCTATGAGGGATCTAAAAAAATACAACAAAATAGTGAATAAAATGAAAAAGCAGCAGACTCACAGATACAGAGGACAAATTAGTGGTTACCAATGGGAAAGGTCTGGGAAGGGAGCATTATATGGGTAGGGAGAAGAAAAGGATTATTATGGGATACTATGAAATCATGTGTGAGAAAATTTGAAAATTGTAAACTATAAAATTTAAAGAATCTTTTGTTCAATTAAAAACAACTTACAAAAATTAAAATGTATGATGTACAATGTGGGAGGAACCCCAGAGCAACAGCTATACTTGCCAGGAAGAGTGAGGGGAAGTACCCCAAGACTGAATGGGGCTCTTCAAACTCAGTGTTTTGTGGCATTTGTTACAGGAGGCCTGGATCACAGTAACTTGTGCATGGATCTGAGCATCGGATGGACTGACTCTGCTGGTTACCAATGTTCTTCTGTTTTACTTGTATATTTTAAATCTCTTTCAAGAACTCAAAAGCACAACTAAGAGCCAGACTGTTCAGGTTGAAATCCCAGCCTTGTCACTTACCAGCAATTTGCATAGAAAATTTGCAACCTTATCTTTGCTAACAGTACACTCTACATATAAAGATACAAAGCAGATTTTCTCTGGGTCTTATTCATTGTATGTATATCTACTTTCCTCATTATACCCTGATTATCTATAATATTAACAATACTAGAAAACATTTACAAAGGTTTTATCCTTTATTATATAAACTGAGCAATTTTTGTGCATTGTATCCATTAATACTGGTGACCACTATATAAAACAGCCTTCTATTTCCATTCTATAGATGGAGAAGCTGAGCTCAACAATTGAGTAACTTGTACCCAGTTTCCACAGTTGGCGAATTGGTAATGTCATCATTTGAACTTAAATAGATCTACTGCAAACATGGTTACTCAAACTGGGATCTGCAGACCCTTGAGCATATTCAGGGACATACTTTTCAGGTTTTCACATTCATCTCTAAATTTTTTTAATTTCATGTTCAGTTTGGTTATCCTAAAACACTGACTTCCAGCGCTTCTTGACTACCTGGATGATCCCTTTCTATGCAAGTATTACTGTATAATACTTCTGTAATGGTTCTGTAAAGTAATACTTATTGTATAATACTTCTGCATTACTGTATAATACTGTACAATACTTCTACACAAGTATTACAGTATAATACTTTCTATGTAAGTATTACTATGTATAAGATCATGGCATCTGGTCCCATCGCTTCATGGCAAATAGATGGGGAAATAATGAAAACAGTGACAGACTTTATATTTTGGGGTTCCAAAATCATTGCAGATGGTGAGTGCAGTCATGAAACTAAAAGATGCTTGCTCTTTGGAAGAAAAGTTATGACCAACCTAGACAGCATATTAAAAAGCAAAGATATTACTTTCCCAACAAAGGTCCGTCTAGTCAAAGCTATGGTTTTTCCAGTAGTCATGTATGGATGTGAGAGTTGGACTATAAAGAAAGCTGAGCACTTTGAAGAACTGATGCTTTTGAACTGTGGTATTGGAGAAGACTCTTGAGAGTCCCTTGGACTGCAAGGAGATCCAACCAATCCATCCTAAAGGAAATCAGTCCTGAATATTCATTGGAAGGACTGATGCTGAAGCTGAAACTCTAATACTTTGGGCACCTTATGTGGAGAGCTGACTCATTGGAAAAGACTCTGATGCTGGGAAAGATTGAAGGCAGGAGGAGCAGGGAACGACAGAGGATGAGATGGTTGGATGGCATCACTGACTCGGTGGACATGAGTTTGAGTAAACTCCAAGAGTTGGTGATGGACAGGGAAGTCTGGTGTACTGCAGTCCATGGGTTTGCAAAAGAGGAGGACACGACTGAGCCACTGAACTGACCTGATTACTGTACAGTATAGCTCAGGTCTTCCCTCATAGATAAGTTGGTAAAGAATCCACCCACAATGCAGGAGACCCCAGTTTGATTCCTGGGTCGGGAAGATCCCCTGGAGAAGGGAAAGGCTACCCACTCCAGTATTCTGGCCTGGAGAATTCCATGGACCGTACAGTCCATGGGGTCGCAAAAAGTCAGACACGACTGAGCGACTTCCATTTTCATTACTGCACGGTTTTGTGCCTGCTTTCACACCTGCGCCTATGCTTACATTGGCATCTGGTTGCACCATTTCAATTGTCACAGTGAGAAAATAAAAGAGGAGCCAATGTTGTTTGAGAAGGACAAACAACATCACAAAACCAAGGTGCCTTGGTATTATTAATGGAAATGAAAAGTGGTGGTAGAATTCAGACATCATGGCCCACAGTATGGGAGGCATGCCAAGTCAAAAAGAATTCCCACCTCAGAATCACTACCATATATCCTACCTTTGTTTCAGTAAAGCAATATTCATTTCCCCCATAAAACTGTGTTAATCTGAATAATGTTTTTTTATAATTAACTTCCAACTGCATTTTGCATTTATGGTTTTACCTAAGCTCTAAGCATAAAAATACAGGGCTTCCCTGGTGGCTAAGTGGTAAAGAATCCGCCTGCCAATGCAGGATTCCATTCCAAGTGGGTTCCATTTCTGGGTTGGGAAGATTCCCTGGAGGAGGAAATGCCAATCCTCTCTAGTATTCTTGCCTGGATAATCCCATGGACAGAGGAGCCTGTCAGGCTCCATGTGGTCACAAAGAGTTGGACAGGACTGAATAACTAAGCATGCATGCATTCAAACATAAAAAAAAGTACAGATTTATGCTTTCACTTATAGTAAGCATCATTATAATAAAAAATAGAGTAAACCAGCTAAGTTTTTTTTTTTTTTTTTTTTTCATTTAAAGAGTCAACTTCTTTCTCAATTGTAAGAACATGGAACATAATGGAATGGTTTAGGGTTTAGGTTCTAAAGTTACTCTATGGGACTGAGTTTCAGCTCTAACACCTATGAGCTGTGTGACCTTGGACAAGTCACATCTCTCTAAGATTCAGTTACATAATTGAAAGAGGAGAAATCAGATTACTGTGAGAACAAAATGATACAGTAAGTAGTTGTACTTAGCACAAGAGAACTGACTACCACTGATAACGTGGACAGTAGAACACACACATATAATTGCCCAGAGAATGAACAGATTCATTTGTAGACTTGGCTACATGGCTTGCCTGACTGTGATTCTGAGTTGAGAATTTACTCATTAGAAGGAGAGAATTCACTTCTTGTACAGCAGAGCCTGTCGCTCATGAGATGAGAGGTGCAATCACTGTGGTTTATAGGCAGCCATTTAATTTCTTAGAACATTTCCCTTTTATTTTTAAGAGTAACTTTCAAAACTCTGGGATTGCTTCCAGTGAGGCAATTAGATTGGTTTCCGAGAATTAGTTTCTTATTTCCAACTAAGTGCACTTTTAAAAAACTCATCTTCTCTTTGCATGTCTTTGTGGTCTTGAATAGAGGAAATTTACTGCAAATATTACTTTATTTCATTATAGAATCAGCATCCTGCAATAATTTCAGAGGAATAAAAATAATATTTATAAGAAAGAATGTGATTCTAAAACATCATAAATATTCAATTGAGACAATGAAAGTTTCAAAAATTATGTAATAATATTAACCACTATGCCAGTGGACAATGTCTTAAGTGAAAGAAACCTAGCCATTTATTGCCAGTGCTGTGCAGTAAAAAGGTCATGCATTTCAGACTTAGACAGTTTTAGTTTTGAATCCTAGCTTAACTGTTAGTAGAGCAAACCTGAAAAAAAATTCTTTACCTCCTTTCTCTTAATAGCTTTATTTCCAACTGACAAGGAAACACCATTTTGATGGCATAAATTTTAGCAATTTCTACTCATTTTCCTTCTACCTTCTCAGAAGGATCTGATCCAATAACCTGTTGAAGCTATTTCAGAGTACTTGACATGGTACATTTCACTCACTCATATATTCTTTCATTTGGCAAATAATAATGATTCAACTGCTATTTTCCATGTACTCTAATAGTGGCTGGAATTTACTGGTGGGAAAAGGAGACAAGTTGCCTGCTCTCAAGGAGTTTATCTTTCATTGGAGAAGTGGAAAATAAATAAAGAAACAATTAGTTAAGCAAGATAAATTCAGATCTGAATGGGTGCTAAGCATGATGCTAACAAACCTAGTCCATAAAGAGAGAATGGGGTCTCCACTGGAAAGCTACTTTAATCAGGATGGCCATAGAAGTTCTCTCTAGTTAGGGAAGTCAAGAGTTGAAGAATAAGAAGCTGCTAGCTGTGTGAAGATCTGAGCAAAGAGATCCTACACAGAGGGAATCACAAATGTAGGAGCTGTGATGAAGGAGCTTAGGCAGAATCAAGGATCAGTCTATATGTTGGCTGAGGCACATTAAGTCAGGGGACCCAGAAGGAGATGATGTGAGTGAGTCAGATCACATCAGATCAAGTAAGCTACAGTTCAGTTCAGTCCAGTCCAGTCACTCAATCGTGTCCGACTCTTTGCCACCCATGGACTGCAGCACACCAGGCTTCTCTGTCCATCACCTACTCTGGAGCTTGCTCAGACTCTTGTCCATTGAGTCAGTGATGCCATCCAACCATCTCATCCTCTGTTGTCCCCTTCTCCTCCCACCTTCAATCTTTCCCAGTATCAGGGTCTTTTCAAATGAGTCAGTTCTTCCCATCAGGTGGCCAAAGTATTGGAGTTTCAGCTTCATTGACTAGACAGACCTTTGTTGGCAAAGTCACGTCTCTGCTTTTAATATGCTGTCTGGGTTGGTCATAGCTTCTTCCAAGGAGGAAGCGTCTTTTAATTTCATGGTTGCAGTCACCATCTGCAGTGATTTTGGAACCCAAAAAAATAAAGTCTGTCATTGTTTCCATTGTTTCCCCATCTATTTGCAATGAAGCAATGGGACTGGATGCCATGATATTAGCTTTCTGAATGTTGAGTTTTAAGCCAACTTTTCACTTTCCGCTTTCACTTTCATCAAGAGGCTCTTTAGTTCCTCTTCACTTTCTGCCATAAGGGTGGTGTCATTTGCATATCTGATGTTATTGATATTTCTCCCAGCAATCTTGATTCTAGCTTGTGCTTCCTCTAGCCCGGGATTTCGCTTGATGTACTCTGCATGTAAGTTAAATAAGCAAAGTGACAATATACAGCCTTGACATACTCCTTTCCTGATTTGGAACCAGTCTGTTGTTCCATGTCCAGTTCTAACTGTTGCCTCTTGACCTGCATACAGATTTCTCAGGAAGCAGGTCAGGTGGCATGGTATTCCCATCTCTTGAAGAATTTTTAACACTTTATTGTGATCCACACAGTCAAAGGCTTTATCATAGTCAATAAAGCAGATTATTTTTTCCGGAACTGTCTTGCTTTTTTGATGATCCAGCGAATGTTGGCAATTTGAACTCTGGTTCCTCTGCCTTTTCTAAATCCAGCTTGAACATCTGGACATTCACAGCTTGTGTACGGATGAAGCCTAGCTTGGAGAACTTTGAGCATTACTTTGTTAGCGTGTGAGATAAGTGCGATTGTGCTGTAGTTTGCACATTCTTTGGCACATTCTTTCTTTGGCACTGGAATGAAAACTGACATTTTCCAGTCCTGTGGCCACTGCTGAGTTTTCCAAATTTGCTAGCATATTAAGTTCAGCACTTTGATAGCATCATCTTTTAGGATTTAAAATAGCTCAGCTGCAATTCCATCACCTCCACTAGCTTATTCATAGTGATGCCTAAGGCCCACTTGACTTCACATTCCAGGATGTCTGGCTCTAGGTGAGTGATCATACCATCATGATTATCTGGGTCATGAAGATCTTTTTTGTATAGTTCTTCTGTGTATTCTTGCCACCTCTTCTTAATATCTTCTGTTTCTGTTAGGTCCATACCATTTCTGTCCTTTATTGAACCCATCTTTGCATGAATTGTTCCCTTGATGTCTCTAGTTTTCTTGAAGAGATCTCTAGTCTTTCCCATTCTATTGTTTCCCTCTATTTCTTTGCATTGATCACTAAGGAAGGCTTTCTTATCTCTCCTTGCTATTCTTTGGAACTCTGCATTCAAATGGGTATATCTTTCCTTTGCCTTTCACTTCTCTTCTTTTCTCAGCTATTTGTAAGGCATCCTCAGACAACTATTTTGCCTTTTTGCATTTCTTTTTCTTGGGGATGCTCTTGATCACTGCCTCCTGTACAATGTCGTGAATCCCCATCCATAGTTCTTCAGGCACTCTATCAGATCTAATCCCTTGAATCTATTTGTCACTTCCACTGTATAATTGTAAGGGGTTTGATTTAGGTCATTCCTAAATGGAGTCTGGATTCTATTCCAAGTGTGACTGGAAATCACTGAAGGATTCCACTCTGGGGAGAGTGATAGGATTGGACTGCTGTATGGGGAATACATTGTAAGGAATCAAGAGAGGGAAACCAGTTAGAAGTCTATTATCATGGTCCAGGTAACAAATGATGGTAGCTTAGACTGAGGTTACACAAGAGAAGGTGGAGAGAATGAAATTAGAGGGAAGTGAATGGAGTCAGTACATGATCTAGAACTAGGATGAACAGGACCATTGTGAAGTATTATTCCTTCGGTGTCTTTAATGGTCTCAATTTAAAAATGGAGATAAGGATTACATTGCCCTGTTGTCCTTGCCTACTTCATTAAGACCAGAAGATCGAGAGTACATTATTTGGCTCTGATAGTACAGTGTGCTAAAATTTACATCATCCAAAGAATACACACATCTGTCTAGAGTTCTGAAACATGCTTCTGCTCTCTAGGGTCTTAAGGGCTAAAACAAAGCACATTTACAGAAAGTAAAAAATTCAGTGAACATGTTGGCCACAAAAAGTTTTAGAAGGGCTATAAACTAAAGGAGCAGTTATATTTGTTCAGGTTTTGATATGTGGAAATTGGAGACCATGTCTTTTGGAGCAGTAGGTAGAAGCTGCTTTCTGTTTACTCAATTCTGAAATATTCCAGTTTCCCTGGTATTTTGAATAAGAAGTGTGTGTATATGTGTGTGTGTGTGTAAGCATATCCTTACAAATTTTCTCTAAAGAGCTCCAAGCTCACCCCATAAGTCAGAACACAGAAAATCAAGACATTTTTACAGAACCCAGGAGTTAACTGAGAGATATTAGTGTGTCTGTGCTTGGAAACTTTTATATCATTATAAAAATAAAGTACAAAACACTATAGTTTATTCTAAACATTCAATTTGTATAACTTTCAAATAATAGCTTGATCTAGACTTTTGAATGATAAGCCTTTCAAATTCAACTTAGACATTATCCACAAAATAACTATTTGCTCAAGAATGTGGTGAAGCTATGAAACATAAATTTCATCATTCACATATTAAAAAAATTTTATTCTGTATAAAATACAGCACTAATAGTTCCTCTATCTTTTGTTGACAAATATCTTGATAATGAAAATAAACTTTTTAATCTCACCATCTTTTTCTTATTGCTTCAAAACAGTGATGGAACTTTAATTTGTAGAATTCACATGCCCTTTCAGAGAAACTGAAGCAAGTTTTTGTGTGTGTGTGTGTGTGTGTGTCTGTGTGTGTGTGTGTCTGTGTGTGTGTGTGCATGCTAAATTGCTTCAGCTGTGTCCAACTCTTTGCAACCCTATGGACTATAGCCTGCCAGGCTCCTCTGTCCATGGGAATCCTCCAGGCAAGAATACTGGAGTGGGTTGCCATGCCCTCCTCCAGGGGATCTTCCTGACACAGGTATTGAACCTGCGTCTCTTATATCTCTTGCACTGGCAGGCAGGTTCTGTACCACTAGTGCCACCTGGGAAGCCAGTCTGGATCACACTAAAAGGGCATGTATGCTGCAGAAGAATAGACATGGTGCATCCATGGGAAGACAGATTTGGGTATCTAATTGCACCTGCATCTCCCAGGTCCCCTGTCCAGATTTGCAGTCCCCCTCCTTTACTGACCACATTTTGGGCACTGTGACATGCTCTTCGGACATCTGGAATACAGATTCCTCTAGCAGCCCCATTTGTTCTTTGTCACAAGGAGAGGTTGTGCCCAAAGAAGACAGCTGGCAGCCAGAGGTAATCAGTCTTGAGGCTCTGTTCATCCGAGACCTGACTCAGAAGAAATGAGGAGTGGGAGTGGGGACGGGAACCCATTGTGATGTGTTCAATGCCTTCGTGACTTTGTTTAAGAGTGTCATAGTGGTGAGGCTATACAGTCCACGAGGAAGATCTTGATACAGATGAAGAACCAGATACTCTCAGAATGGGGACAATAACTTTCTGATTTTCCCACAGTTAGAATATAGCAGGTCAGAGATCAAACCAGCTCTTATAATTGCCTATTCTTTTCACTACTTTTCATTCCTTCTCTTGATACAATAAGCTTAAAAAATAATCCAGCAACACAGATCCCAAAAGCCTTTGGGGATTCACGCTTATCAATTCATGTTTCTAGCTTTCACATGTTGAGTGACAATCTGTAAGGTTATATAATGCAAAAAGATCATGTAAACCAGTTTGCCTCTTTCCTTTTTCAAAAGTATCCATGTATCCCACAGTGACAGAGTGGGAATTAATCACAGTTTATCTGTCTGGTTTGATAAACTGAGGCAGTGGATAAATCTTTACCCCTCTTCAGAAATCAGGTGGCTGTAAGCTTTCTGTTCTAGTCACTATTTTGATTAATAAAAGTAAACATTTCCTCTTTAGTGCACAACCATGCAGAGGCAGAAAAATGGCAGTAGTCTAAGAGCTGCTTGCACCCTTGGTTCTTACACCATTGGTAGATGGAAGTTTGGGCTTGCTGGTGCCCACAGATGCTGAGAGAGGGGAGTGGGCAAGGAGACTCCAGGAGCTCTGGTGCTATGTGTGGACACAGACACGTAGGTCCTCCCCCACGGCAGAGCACACCTGATTTTCTAAAACTGCAGCAAGACTGTCTAAGAGTTGCATGGGAGGGCCCTTCCTCACCACAATCAATACCCTTGCCCAGAGGCAACAGCTCCTCACCTCTCAGCACCCCATCTCTGATCTAACTCTGCCTGCAGAGACTCATGCACAGTCCTAGACCACCCCAGGATGCAGGAAACCTGCAAATTGGCAGTGAGTGGAGTCAGGAAGTATCAGAGGAGCCCTCTGCATTGGCAAAGTTCTAAGGGCAGTGCACACTTATATTTGGCATGTACATACCAGTTCCTTGGACTGCAAGATCAAACGAGTCAATCCTGGAGGAAATTGACCCAGAATATTCATTGGAAGGACTGATGCTGAAGCTGAGGCTCCAATATTCTGGCCACATGATGCAAAGAGCAGACTCATTGGAAGAGACCCTAAGGCTGGGAAAGATTGAAAGCAAAAGAAGGAGGAGGTGGCAGATAATAAGATGGTTAGATAGCATCACAGATTCAATGGATATGAGTTTCAGCAAACTCCGGGAGACAGTCAATGACAGACGCAACTGGCAGGCTGCAGTCCATGGGGTCCCAGAGAATTGGACATGGCTTAGCAACTGAACAAGAACAACAACATACCAGTAGGGCCATAATGATCGTTAATGACTAGTGACCACTCTGACTGGTCAATGCCCATGCCAGACAACCGTTAAAATTTTTCAACATTGCCCCTGATAATGTGTATTCTGATGATGCCAGAGATACACAGAATATACTTCCCTGGCCCAAACTGATTTTATTACTATACACTATCAGTAAAATGCCTCATTTGGGGGGACTTGTACCCTATTTATAAAGCAAGTTACATTGTTTATCACCTATAATTCTTCCATGAGGCAGGTATTAGAATCATTGTCATTTTCTCAGTGTAGAATCAAAGGAACAAAGAGGTTAAGCAACTTGTGCAAAGCTGTCTGATATATCTAGACAACAGTTAGATATATCAGGGCTCAAACCCAGGCAGTCTAACTCTGGGGCAAGTTTTATGTGTGTCTGTCTATGTGTCTGCCTATGTGTGTTTAAAATAAACATGGAACTGTAGGACAATGACATATCTTCATAAATTTAAAAAATATGAAGGATACTAAAACTTCCACCCCACCAGTAGCAACCTTGGTCAAGAGGCAGAGAATAAGTTGAACACTTATTCAGAGACATAGGTTAATGCCATGGTCTGAATATCTGTGTCCCACACAAAATTGATACATTGAAAATCTAATGCCTGGTGTGATGTTATTAGTAGGTATAACCCTCATGAATGGAATTAGCACCTGACAAAGAGGTTCCAGAAAAATCTGCAGCCCCTCCTTCCATGAGGACACTGTGAGAAGGCACTGGCTAAGAACCACCAAGAGGACCCTCACCAGAAGGTTCCACCTGACACCCTGATCTTGGACTTCCCAACATTCAGAACTGTGACCTATAAATGTGTGTTGTTTGTAAGCCACCTAGTCTGTGGTACTGGGTTAGCCAAACAGTTCATTCAAGTCTTTCTGTAACATCTTATAGAAAAATCCAAAAGAACTCTGTGGCCAGCCTGATATTTTATTAATATTTTAGCAGTTCAAATGGACTCCAGGTTAATATTCATCATCTTTGCTTAAGGGAAAGTGTAAATGTACACTGTGCATTTCAGTAGCTCCTTTCTTGGCTCAGAATAACTACTGAGGCAAGCACATTCATTGATTAATTCAGTGAGTATTTATGAATAAAGTACCTTCTATGTACAAAGTACATAGTAGACACTGGGGATATAGAATGTGGACTGTATTCTTAAGGAGCAGTCAAGAGTGGGATAAAGTTACTAGGAATTACAATATCCTAAAGAAACATGCACCAGTAAATACTCTTCTCATCCGTCCTCAGGTAGACTATTCCAAGGAACATCCTATAGGCTCCTCAGAGGGTTCCTACAAGGTTAACCTCAGTTGGCTACAGTAAGGCGAGCTTAATCATCCCCTCTTCTGTTCAGTTCAGTTGCTCAGTCGTGTCCGACTCTTTGCGACCCCATGAATCGCAGCACGCCAGGCCTCCCTGTCCATCACAGACTCCCGGAGTTTACTCAAACTCATGTCCATCAAGTCGGTGATGCCATCCAGCCATCTCATCCTCTGTTGTCCCCTTCTCATCCTGCCCCCAATCCTTTCCAGCATCAGGGTCTTTTCCAATGAGTCAACTCTTCATATGAGGTGGCCAAAGTATTGGAGTTACAGCTTCAGCATCAGTCCCTCCAATGAACACCCAGGACTGATCTCTTTTAGGATGGACTGGTTGGATATCCTTGCAGCCCAAGGGACTCTCAAGAGTCTTCTCCAACACCACAGTTCAAAAGCATCAATTTTTCAGCGCTCAGCTTTCTTCACAGTCCAACTCTCACATCCATACATGACCACTGGAAAAACCATAGCCTTTTCTGTTACCCTTCCTTTTTTTCCCTTCTCCAGTCTTCAAAGTCTTCCTCTCCACTTTTCTTGTTACCTGAGATCACTAAACTGGCTGTAAGCCAGCCTTTGTATTAATTTTTTTAAATATCAACAAAATGGACAAATCCTTAGCTAGACTAAGACAGAAATAGAAGACTCAAACAATGTCAGAAATAAAAGTGGAGACATGATAACTGGTGCCATAGAAATGAAAAGAATTATAAAAGACTACTGTGAACAATTACATACCAAGGAACTAGATAGTCTGGAAGATACGGATAAACTTCTAGAAACACACAATCTGTCAAGACTGAATCACAAAGAAATAAAAAATGTAAACACATCTATAACTAAAAAAGGTATTGAGTCAGTAACCAAAATCTCCCAACAAAGAGAAGTCCAGGACCAACACCACTAATCATCAGAAAAATGCAAATCCAGATCACAATAAAGACAGGAATGGCAACCCACTCTCCTATTCTTGCATGGAAAATCCCATGGAGAGAGCAGCCTGGTGGGTTGCAAAAAGTCAGACACCACTGAGCACACATGCAAACCACAATGAGTTAGCACCTCATACCTGCTAGGATCAGTTCAGTTCAGTCACTCAGTCCAGTCTGACTCTCTGCAACCCCATGGACTGCAGTACACCAGGCTTCCCTATCCATCACCAACTCCTGGAGCTTACTCAAACTCATGTCCATCGAGTTGGTGATGCCATCCAACCATCTCATTCTCTGCCGTCCCCTTCTCCTCCTGCCTTCAATTTTTCCCAGCATCAGGGTCCTTTCAAATGAGTCAGTTTTCCACATCAAGTGGTCAAAGTAATGGAGTTTCAGCTTCAGCATCAGTCCTTCTAATGAATATTCAGGGTTGATTTCCTTTAGGATGGACTGGTTGGATCTCCTTGCAGTCCAAGGGACTCTAGAGTCTTCTCCAACACCACAGTTCAAAAGCATCAGTTCTTCGGCACTTACCTTTCTTTATAGTCCAACTCTCACATCCATACATGACTACTGGAAAGACCATAACTTTGACTAGATGGACCTTTGTTGGCAAAGAAACGTCTCTGCTTATTAATATGCTGTCTAGGTTGGTCAAAGCTTTTCTTCCAAGGAGCAAGCGTCTTTTAATTTCATGACTGCAGTCACCATCTGCAGTGATTTTGGAGCCCAAGAAAATATCAAGTCTCTCACTGTTTCTATTGTTTAACAGCCTCATCTTCTCAGATTTGAAATAGCTCAACTGGAATTCCATCACCTCCACTAGCTTTGTTCATGATGATGCTTCCTAAGGCCCACTTGACTAAATGAACCCAGAAAATACTGTGTTGATAAGGATGTTGAAAAACTGGAATTCCTTACTCTTGATAGCAATATAAAATAGAGTAGCCACTATGGAAAACAGTACAGTGTTTCCTCAAAAAAACTAAAAATAGAATTACTATATGATGCAACAGTTCCAATTTATGGGTGTTTATGCAGAGGAACTGAAATCAGGATCTTGAAGAGATATTTGCCCTCTCATGTACATTGCAGCATTATACAAAATAGGAAGGATATGAATGCAACCTAATGTCCACTGACAGATGAATGGATTTTTGAAAAGTGCATACCCTGGAATATTATTCAGTCATAAAAAAAAATTCTGTCATATACTACAAAATGAGTGAACTTTGAAGACATTATGTTAAGTGAAATAAGGACATAGAGGACAAATATTGCATGATTTCACTAATATAAAGTGTCTAAAGTAGCTAAACTCATAGAAGCAGAAAGTAAAATACCGGTTGCCATGTACTGAGCGGGAAAAGTGGACAGCAGCTATTCAATGTGTATGAAGTTTCAGTCATGAGGGATGTAAAAGTTCTAGAGAGCCACTGTGCATTGTGCTCCCACTGATCAATACTGTATTTTCACTTGAAATTTTGTTAAGAGGGTGGTCTCATAAATTGTGTGTTTTTTTACCACAAAAAAAAGCATTAACTTAACACTAAGATATTAGAAAGACATTTACTTTGACCTGTAGAGCATTAACTTTCCCCCCAAAATTAGGAAGTATTGAATTTTCAAGTTTGTAACAGAGAGCTGTCATGTCACTTTATCAACAGAAAATATGATCTTTCACATATTTGGAAAATTATCAGGGCCACACAATCGAGCTGTGTCAGGGAAATCATGAAAGGGAAAAAAGTGAACACTGGCAGCACTGTGTTCCTTCCAGAAAATGGAAAGAATCCTTCTCTTCATCTATCACATTATTCTCTTTGACTTTCTATTTGCATCTGGGATGAAAGAGAACTATTTATAATACAAGGATTATTTGTGCCAATTATCTAGTTAATATACAGCAAAGGCAATGGTTTTTTGTTCTTGCCTAACCAATCATTTGGAAGAGTGTACTTAGCAGATACTTATAGTCTGTAAGAAAAAAAGGGTATCTGCTGGTAAATTAGAACTAATTGGGGGGAAATAAGCCTATCTGTCATAAACCACAAATAATGATTGGAGCAATAATGTTTATTATCATAATTTTTACATGGTAATATAATTAGCTAATGAATTACACTGAAGCAGAGTATATCATTTATCCTCAATAGCTCCCTTGTGCCAAAAGAGCTAGACACAGTACTTCCTTTATTCCAAAGATAAGAGATGTTGAATAGAATCAGCAAAAAAAGCAGAGGATGCTTAGAAATTGGGTATCTTTAATCTCTGATTACCACTTCAGTCTGTATTTGGAATATGCCACTTCTGTACTTTCCAAAGGATTTACAGAAATATCTATAAATTGAGAACAAAGAAAGGAATAACTTTTTTTTTGCCACTCTGTGCAGTATGTGGGATCTTAGTTCCCTGACCAAGATCAAACGCATACCCCTTGCACTGGAAGTAGGAATGATATTTATAATTCTTGTTTGTGCTTGCCCTTTGTATATGTTTCCTTTCTGTCTGTAACCAACTTCCCTATAATAGAAGCAGTGTTGAGCATGGAAAAACGGCAGTCATGACTCATGATTATGTAAATTGGTATCAATATGGTCCTGGCCTGCCAATCAGGCAGAGACCAAGGTTGACCCTGAGCAAGGGCCTGAGCTTATATTGCTAGAGTTCAGTATCACTGCTTGAACTCCTGTTTCTCTGATCCCATTTGTTCCATAGGGAGGCTACAAGGGTGAAGAGTTAGTATAGATACTTGAGTGATTAAGGTAAACCCATGGATTGATCACCCAATAAAGTTATTAGAAAGGTAAAGAATAGTCTCTGGCCCTGCTATGTATTTAATCCAGATATAAAAGCCTGAGAAGAATGAGTGAACACATGAGTAAAGACACCATTCTAGAAAGTCATTCTTAACTTCAAAAGAGTAGGATGAATTGATTCAGCTTCTCCTAAGTGTGACTAGGCAGCATCCTTCCTTAAGCATTGGTCTGTTCTTCAAACACTTATACCCATGTGGGTTAGGGTACCAAGAAAGTTAAAAATTGAGTTGTTAATGTTCGGTGCTACCTTGGGCTTAAAACAGAATGTCAAATTTGTAACCTAAAACAGAGACCCATCTTTCAAGAAGGTTGGGCTGTAAGTACATCACATAAGGCAAAAATGCAGCAAGTCAAAATTGCATTTGGGAAAGTTCCATGTTGGATCTAAACATGTTTCAAAACATCCAACACAGCCAGATTTTTCTCTCTTGAAACATATTTCTTTTATTTTTCTGGTTGAACACTAGATTATGTAAGTGGCTTGCGTTTGGGATGTTGCAATTTTTAAATAAAGTATTTTAAACCCTAGCATGTCTCTGTATGGTGAATATTCCTGACTGAGAAAACAAGAATTTCTCACCCATCTTCTCAAACAAAGAAGAACATACTCACTGAGTGGAAGCCAATCAGAAGAGCTTGTGGTATTTCAGTTGTTCATTTATTTGTTCTCATCTTCATCCTCAAGCTACCATTCACTCATACAACCTTGACTTCTATCTTTTTGGCCCACCTTTTCTCCTCCCTCTTCTTTAGCAGAGCACAAACAGGAGAGTTTTGCATACATTAAATATCCCTCTGATGTGATTCTACTGTGGTACTCAAGGCAGACATAATCAATCAGTCACAACACGATTTTCCTCTCATTTGACCAAGACTGGACCTCAAAGTTCTTCCCAACACAGCACTTCAGACAGCCACTACAGGTAACAAGTACAAATTCTCTGACATTCCATATAATGTTTTTAAACAACTTATATTGCATTACTGCTTTTTAGCTTCATTTTGTATATGATTTTAAGAAAGAAAGGACTAGATGCTTACTAGACCTTACACTGAATTCTGATATTATGACCCATTAGGTTATGTGTTGGAGAAGACTCTTGAGAGTCCCTTGGACAGCAAGGAGATCAAACCAGTCAATCCTAAAGGAAATCAACCCTGAATATTCATTAGAAGGACTGATGCTGAAACTCCAATACTGACACGAAGAGCCAACTCATTGGAAAAGACCCTGATACTGGGAAAGATTGAAGGCAAAAGAAGAGGGTAGTAAAGGATGAGATGGCTAGATAGCATCACCGACTCAATGGACATGAATTTGAGTAAACTCCAGGAGATAGTAGAGGACAGAGGAGCCTAGTCCATAGGGTCACAAAGAGTCACATATGACTTACCGACTGAACAAAAACAACAGATTACAGCAGGGGTCGGACAATTAAGGCCTATTGATCAAATCCACCTCGTCACCTGTTTTTGTATAGCCTGAGAGATAAAAATGGATTTTACGCATTTAAATCACCAAAAAATAAAATAATAATAATATTTTGTGAAATGCAAAATTGTATGTAATTAATATTTGTACTTATAAAGTTTCATTGGAAAATAGTCACTGTTATTTGTTTACATTTTTGTCTATGACTGTTTTACACTACAGAGTTGCAGTTGTATCAGAGAGTATACATCCCACAAAATCCAAAATAATTACTAATGGATCCTTAGTAAAAAAAAATATGCAAACTAAAGTATGATAAGAAAATTGTGGGTTGAATGCCAAGTCAAAGAATTGGTATTAACAGCAGAGGTGATAAAATAAGAGCAAGCAACATAACATGATTGCATGTATTTGTCAAAAACTCATCTTATGACATACTTTAAAAGGGTGAATTTTATTATAAAATTTCTACTACATTTATTATTTTGCAATAAAAATTTATCATAAGAAAAGAATGCCAAAAATAAAAAAGACCCGGAATTTTTGGGGGACTACAGAGAAGAATTTGACATGAAATTAGGTGCTCTGAAAGAGACCACTGAAATGTAAATTTAACATGAGATTTGTATTTTATAATCCAGCTAAGAAATAAGTTCAGTGAACTTGGTTCAGTGAAATAAGTTCAGGGTCTTGGCAGAATGCATTCTATTTTTCAAATTGTTCATTATTTACTAGTCATATTTTTAAGTTGTATAAAACAAGTAACCTATTTAATTTTCTATTTCAGAAACTAAAATAAGTTCCTTCTTCTCTCATAGGGATGGCAGAGGAATTGGGGAAAATAAATGAAAGCATGCCCAGTGATATTTATATTTCATGTTAATATGATAATCCTTTTTAATTGATTAATGATATGCTTACAAGTGTTTGAGTCTGAAATAAATCATGCAAACAAGTAGAATTTTGCTTCTTATTAAACTTTGGTTTATGCAAACTGAAAACTATTTAATATTAACTATCAATATAAGTATGTGGGTCAAGAAGCAATAGTTAGAACTGGACATGGAACAACTGACTGGTTCAAAATTGGGAAAGAAGTAAGACAAGGCTGTATGTTGTCATGATGCTTATTTAACTTCAATGCAGAGTACATCATGTGAAATGCCAAGCTGGATAAATCACAAGGTTGCCAGGAGAAACATCAACAACCTCAGATATTCAGATTACAAAACTCTAATGGTAGAAAGCAAAGAAGAACTAGAGAGCCTCTTGATGAGGGTGAAGGAGGACAGTGAAAAAGCTGGCTTAAACTCAACAAAAAAACTAAGATCATGGAATCCGGTCCCATCACTTCATGGCAAATAGAAGGGGAAAAAGTGGAAGCAGTGACAGATTTTACTTTCGGGGGCTCCAAAAGTAGATGGTGACTGTGGATGATGACTGCAGCCATGAAATTAAAAGACTCTTGCTCCTCGGAAAAACAGCTATGACAAACATAGACAGCATTCAAAAGCAGAGATATCACTTCGCCAACAAAGGTCCATACAGTCAAAGTAATGGTTTTTCAGTAGTCATGAACAGATGTGAGAGCTGGACCATAAAGAAGATCTGAGCACTGAAGAATAGAATTGTGGTGTTGGAAAAGACTCTTGAGAGTCTCTTGGACAGCAAGGAGATCAAACCAGTCAATCCTAAAAGAAATCAATCTTGAATATTCATTGGAAGAACTGATGCTGAAGCTCTAATATTTTGGCCACCTGATGTGAAAAGCCGACTCACTGGAAAAGATCCTGATGCTGGGAAGGATTGAAGGCAAAAGGAGAAGGGGGTGGTAGAGGATAAGATGGTTAGAAGGCATCACCAACTCATGAACATGAATTTGAGCAAACTCTGAGAGATAGTGGAGGACAGAGGAGCCTGGCACATTGCAGTCTACGGGGTTGCAAAGAGTCAGAGATGACATAGCAACTGAAAGATAACAAATAAATGGACGTCAACATATTAGTTCAGAATCTAATTGCTTTCTATAATCTTTACTAATGAAATTTTTCTTCTTTTAAAGGATTTTGGAACTGTTAATTTTTCCATATATGAGAAAAGAAACATCTCATTTGCTGAAATACAATTTGCAGTTTAACTCTCATTAGAATTTGGATAACATTCAGTTTCTGTTCCTGAAAAGAACAAATAACATATAAGGAGGAAATAACTGGACAGCAGAGGAAACATACTCAGTGTCTCGTGAGAGTGAGATGTTAAAATTACAATTAAGAAAAATGCCACACTGAAAAGTTTATCTAACTCTTCATGGTTGGGAGAAAGACAGCTTTTCAATAAAGGTAGAATGTGGAAAAAGAGACCATATTTAAAAGAAGTTATAATAAAAAAGCCAGAGGCCTAGCTTCCCTGGTGGCTTAGACGGTAAAGTCTCTGCCTGCTGTGGGAGACGTGGGTTCAATCCCTGGGTTGGGAAGATCCCCTGGAGAAGGAAATGGCAACCCACTCCAGTACTCTGGCCTGGAAAATCCCATAGACGGAGAAGCCTGGTAGGCTACAGTCCATGGGGTCACAAAGAGTCGGACACAATTGAGCGACTTCACTTTCACTTTCATGGGGAAAAAAAAGTTAGAAAAATGGAATTAATATTTCAACAATTTTTCCAAATTCTAAGCTGCATAAGAATAGTCAGGGTGTTTGCAATCAGATACGCACACACATTATGGGATCAGATTAACAATGGATGCATTAAAATGTATTGAATAATTTAAATATAGTCATAAGAAGTAACCTTGTCTGAGTTATTTAGGGTTACTATAATATACAATAGAACATCCCAGAGAAAGAATTAAAAAATAAAGAAATTTCTCGAGTAATTCTGAGATAACACATCCTAGTGATATTATGTTGACTAAGGTTCCAATATGGTTTCTAATATTATCTCTCATATTTCTTAGTCACATAAATTAATCTGGCTGAACTTCAGATTCTGTGTTAGTACAATAGGAAAAGTTATTTATCCATAGGCTTCTGTGAGGATTAAATTCACAGAGTAAGCATATAATAGATGTTTGTAATACTGCCATAATTTTGTGATTTTGTTTGTTTAGATATTGCAAAAAGAGTGTTAATGCTGATTAATTATTAGATTTCAAAATTATATTTTCATCTTTTTTTTATACTTAGAGTTAGGGATTTTCTAGTATTATATACTGGATTTAAAAAAACACATTTTGGAATCTATATTATTCAAAACTGAAGTTTAATAAGTAAATTCTTTTAAATGCTGAGAGTCATTGAAATGTTGTTTCTTGTTGCCTGAATTACTTAAGTCCATGGAAATAGTATTTTGTTAACTTTCTATTGATACTGTCTCTTTATTCTAATGATAAAAATACATCTTTACTTACTCTTACAAGAGCTGGAAATGCAACTCTGTTCTAACAAAACAGAATTTACAAAGTAGGGAAAAAAATACAGCAATATTTAAGACACTTGCTTCTTCTCTGTCGAAGAAATGATCCCATTATTCTGCATGGGAAAGTCAGGGTTTGAAAGCAAGAAGCCAGATGTCTAAATGTAGTTCACTTGGAATCTTCAAGAACATAAGCAGCACCCATATTCAAATAAACTAGAAACTGTAGCTATTTTGCACAGCAGAAGTCACCACTTGCATGGGAAAAACAGGGACTCTGAATTTGGAAAAACAGGGACTCTGACTAGTGTTCAAACTCTAGTTTAGATTTAGTTGTTTATTTCAGTAAGCTACTCAGCTTCTCTGAGTCTCAGGTTCCTTGCCCCTTAAAGTGTGGATAATAATAGCTACCTGGAATCACTGCTGTCAAAATTCACTGAGCGCACACAAAGTGCCTTTTGAAGAGCAGGTGCTTAATGAAACGGAGTTAGTGTTCCCACACGCCCATTTCCTTTCATCCGTGGAGATCAATTCAAATGGAATTTGTTGTTGTTGTATAGTCACTCGGTTGTGCCCAACTCTTTGTGACCCCACAGATGGTAGCCCGCCAGGTTCCTCCGTCCGTGGAATTCTCCAGGCAAGAATACTGGAGTGGGTTGCCATTTCCTTCTTCAAATGGACTAGCAGTGCCCTAATCTTGTCAATGTGCACTCCTAAACTGTCAGTGCAAAGGCAAATTTGCAAAACAAACTAACCCACAATTTTGAAGGAAAAGGAAAAGAAGGTGAAACTATCCCAACAACTCAAGCATAGGATGCCTGGGAGAAAGCAGGTCCCGTCCCTTTGAATAATCTACTCTCCTCTCCAGTTCTTCAAGAGCTTATCTAAGAAACAGGAAGTCCCAGTTCAAAGGAGTTCAGAGAACTCTTCAAAAACTCTGTGCCCAGAATAGTGAGGTCAAAGTAGCAGGCACTGTAATAGGTGATCGACAGTCCAGGTTTGCCTTAGACTGAAATTTCCACATCTCAGTAACACTTTCAGTCCTGGGCGTTGTTCGTTGGTTGCTCTAGCTAGGTCATGGGACACGTTCTACAATCACAGAATAACAAACAGGACTAGAAGGGACCACAGAAACTATTCAGTCCAACTTCTTCATTTCCCAGATGGGAAGTCTGATCTGAGGTAGGGGCTGATGATGTCTCCACAGATACAGAGCTAAACCCAAGCAGTGTTTCAGGAGACAAGGGAGCTCCAGTATGCTAAATCCAGATTTGTGAGTGTCATACAGAAGAACGGCTTCCCAGGTTGCGCAGCGGCAAAGAACTCCCCTGCCAATGCAGGAGACGCAAGAGACCTGGGTTCGACCCCTGAGTCAGGAAGATTCCCTGGAGAAGGAAATGGCAACCCACTCCAGTATTCATGCCTAGCAAATTCTATGGACAAAGGAGCCTGGTAGGCTATTGTCCATGGCGTCACAGAGCTGGACACGACTTAGCTTAGTGACTGAACACACAGAGAGAGAGAGAGCGAGAGAGAAAACATCTATAGTGGCGAAAGGCACAGACTTTGAGGTCAAACTACTTGGGCTTCTGTCCTGTGACTCTGGGCCAACTCTCTGATCTTTGAAAGCCCTAATATTCCTGACTGAAAATTGGCCTTGGTAGCATTGAGAGGATGCAAATAAAGTACTGAGTTCAGTGCTTGGCACATAAAACATGATAAATAAATATTTATTATTATTTGTAGTTTATTTTTCTAAGATATTTTTACTGTGAGCCACTTTTCTAAATCTTTACTGAATTTGTTACAATATTGTTTCTCTTTTATGCTTTGGTTTTTTGGTGGGTCTTAGTTCCCCAACCAAGAATTGAATACACACTCCCTGTACTGGAAGGTGAAATCTTAACCACTGGGCTACCAGGGAATTCCCAGTAGTAGTTTTAATCTATTTCTCTCCTTTTCTTTCATTATCATCATCATTATCTTTATTTCTTGCTCCTTACAACAAGGGATACGCAACAAAATAAGACCCTTTCTTGGATTTTCACTGAAACCATATGAACGTTAAGTATTCATGTATTTCATACTTGGAATTCACCTGAAATACATCACTGTGAACTTGTGTCATGCTGACCTGAACAATTTACAGACACTTTTGGAAAAGACACTTCTTTGGCTAGGACAAATACATTGAAATTGATTTAGCAATTTACCTTCAATACAGTACCTACAGTACTCCCTGTAGTTCATCTAAAGTTTCCTTTCAAAATACCCAGTCTTCACCACCAACCCTAGGTCCTGCACTATTCCCTACAGAAATCATGTGCTACATGGAGATCAGCTTTGAGAAAAGTAAAGGATAGCATTTTATCCTTAATTTCAGAGATAACTGAAGATATTTCACTATTTCTTGGTTTGATTTATATCCTGAATTGTTTCATATTTGCCTTTTCAAAACTTCTCATCAAAATAGCCTCCAAAAATAGAAAAATTCAAAACAACGCTAGGAGAAAACATCTCTAATTCCAGCATGGATAAGTGAAACTGAGAAACATTTGTGTTTAAAGAGGGTAATTTTTAGGGGAAAAAAAAACACTATCCTCAGAAATTCACAAAGGTACACAGAAGAGTCCAAGACAGATACAAAAACTGATCCAATGACACCTAACATTCATCCTCAGCATAAAAAATATGTATTTATAAATTTTTAAGTAAGTCCCTAGGCAATTAAAAAAAAGAAATGTAACTTCATCATATGTATTTTCCATTGTCAGAACACAACTCCGTGTCATATGGAGGGCCAGTTCATATGGGTCATATGGGAGGTCAGTTCATTGCAAAGTCTTCGGAGAAAAACAAGAAAAACACGAAGAAAAAGGAAGGATAGAGCAGATGGTAGGTAAGCACTTATTAGTTTGCTATGTTATCTATTGATAGGTAGACACCAAGTCTACATGCTCCTGGATATCCTAATACAATACTGCTGAGAGAGTGTGTGTGCTGAGTGAAGGACTGGGAAGGAACCGGTGACTGAAGGAGTCAGCTGTTTATAGGTGAGTAAGGTCACGTCCTTGCCCCACGGTCACAACTTCACCTAACCTTTCATAAGAGTGAGGTATAAACTAATGAGGTAGAGAACAAAGTCAAGCTGCGACTGTCTCTTTTCTTTATTATAACACACAGAGATTGTTTAAGAAATCAAAAACTCTGTAAATTATGAGCTGTCAGTCATACGTCATTTGGTTGCTCATTTAACTGACATCAGAAGAGCCACAGGGAGCTCAAAGCTGGTGGTCTGTGACAGCCTAGAGGGGCAGGGTGGGGTGGGGTGGGAGGGAATATGTACACCTGGGGCTGACTCCTGTTGAGGTGTGGCAGAAACCAGTACAACATTGTAGAGCAATTATCCTCCAGTTAAACACAAATAAACTTATTTTTAAAGAAAGAAAAGCCAGGTTGAACTCTTCTGGCTTAAAAACAACTTTATGGGAATGCACTCTCTTTAAGGTTATATTTTTGATTATTGTGTTTGTGATACAGAAGAAGGGATTACCACTGTGTCACACACAGGTATCCACACGGGCGCACACACACACACACACACACACGCCATGCAGAGAAGAAGCCTATAGTGCCTATGGTGTAATGGAAAGGATGCTGACTTGGTAGTAAACCAGAGCTGGGACTCTGGGAAAGTTGCTGAAACAGTTTGAGTTTTCATTTTCTGAAGACAGAATACAGCAGCCCAGATTTATGGGTTTGTCGTGCAGACTAGGTGAAGCAATACAGGCGCACACCGCCCCTGTCACATGCAGGGTATTGCACTTGCTTTCTCTCCGTTTTCTTCCTTCACAACCTGGCCACACCGAAGCTCCCTGGTTTCCTTCAACACAACCCACCCTCTCTTGCCCACACAGCTTTGCACATGCTGTTCTCTTGGGCTGAAGCACCCTTTTTCCCTTCCCTTTGCACAACCACTGTGTACTCTACCTTCGGGACTTATCTTGACTACTACCCTCCTGTGACAATTTTGTTGCCACCCCTAGATTAGACCACGTACTTCATTTATGCACTCACAGAGCATCCTGACTTCTGTTGCCATGTCCCATGACCCTAGACTGACACTGCCAACTCGTTTGCCTGAAGTTTTAGTAGATGATGAGCTCCTAAGAATACATATCTATTACGTTTAGTTTTGTAACCATGTTTCCCCGTAACGATCTTTCCGAACCAACAGTGCTGAGGAGAGTGCAGTGAGATGGGCATTCTTTCACACTTTTTGTTCAAAAGAGCGAGGTTTGGTGTAGTAATAATAATAATAATGCAACTATTAGGTATTTCTCTGCACTAAGCATGGCAAAACTGGTTTCATACATTATTTCACTTATTCATTGCCATCCTTGTCAGGAATATGTACTACGAGCATCCATATTGTACAGATCAAGAAACAAAGACTCAGTCTAAACAACTTCACAAGGGCATGAAGCTTTAGATGGTGAACTCAAGACGCAAACCCAGATCTGCCAGACACTAACAAAATTTGTTTCTCATTAACAACGCCCTCCTGTGCATGTTCTCTGGAGGACAGGTAAATTATTCATGCCTCAGTGAATGCTGTGGAATAAATGAGCACATGAATGGGTATACACAGTAGGGACCACAACTGTTCATTTCTTATGTGTTTTAACTCACCCATGTTCCCTCTCTTTCTCTTTTTCAGTTATTTATTTTCAAGTAAGCACATATGAGGAAACTATTTGATATTACGTCTATCTTTTTATTTAGGACAATAAATATAAAATGTTCTCATTCTATCCTATTGTTTCCCGCTACCTCAATTGAACTACGCCACGCTCACAGGCAGAGTGGTGAGGACAGTGTGCGCTCACTCACTCGAGGGCTTGCTCCCCCAGAACAGGGGTGCCCTATTTAGCTCTGTGGCTCCAGCTGCTAGCATGATGCCGGTCCCACTGCACACAAATGATAAAACCTGCAGGAATGGGTTGTTAAAAGAAATCGTGAACTTGAGGTAACAGAATTTGTAAGGGCCATTTAGAAACTACAAATGTCACTCATTTCATGAAACTGAGAAATAAAATGGAGGGTCTTTGCAAAGATAATAGCTAAAAGAAAACTTCAGGCTATCACACAGAGTTTCTAAAAGTGATTAAACTGGTAGAAGTGGACAAACCAGGAAACACTGAACATTAAAGTGCATTCAAAAATATTTGAGAACTCACAAAATCTGAGGCACCATGCTAGGATCTGATGACTTATTTGATAACTGAGGAGAATTTTCTTATTGTTACAAGAGAGAACTTACCCTTTTAGTAACAGAATCATTTGCATATCAGAGCAAAAGAAAATAAAGTTTCATCTTATGTGAAGAGGGTAGGGCAATCATACTAAAATTCAACTCTAATGAGGTCCATTTTCCCGCCTACGGCATCTGAGGGCTTTCTACAGCCATTATGTTTAAACTTTCAGCTCTTTTCCATAGTGTATTTGGTTCTTCAGAACTTTCTTCCATCCCCTCTTACTCCCACTATACTTACTTACTCCTTACTCACCAGTCACACTAAATCTTTTCTATGTCTCCCATAAAACTACGCTTTTGTATGCCTCCAGTCTACAGATCTGGAATGTTTTACTCTCCCTTTAACAACCCTCCATTCATCCTTAAGACACTGATTAAACGTTACGGCAACTCCCGGCACCTTCAGGCAGAGGTAATCAGTGCTCTCCAGGGGCTCCCACTGGATACCTCTCAATCCCAGGTTGTGGCTACACTTCCCTCCAAACCACAAACCTCATGTCCAGCTGTCACGTCTTACTTGTCTTTGTAGGTTTTAAATATGGCCCAATAAAGGTCCATTTACATCCTGAATGGTTACTGCTTTGGACGTGTAATCTATCTTTTTTATATTTTCCTCTTGGACTAAGAAATTAAAAAAATGATGAATTGAACCATGTATATTACCATATCTAAAACAGATAGCTCTTGAGAACTTGCTCTGTAACACAGGGAGCTCAGCCTGATGCTCTCTGACAACCTAGAGGGGTGGGATGGGGTGAGGGTGGGAGGAAGGCTGTAGAGGAAGGGGTCATATGTATGCCTAGGGCTGATTACACTGTTGTATGGCAGAAACCAACACAACACTGTACAGCATAAAATTTTTTAAGTGAGCATTCATTAAGAAAGATTAATAGTAACCGGAAGCTCCTCTGCGGACTGGGCACAGTTCCTACCAGTGCTTTTCTGCCTGGACACTCCTCCCAGGTCCTCTTCTGATTCAGATACCTCCAGCCCCAGGACTACTGTGCCAGGGCTACCTGGCATCAGGGGGTCTCCTTAGAGCCAGGGCTCTTCTGGCAGAGGCTGAGGCTCACCAGTGTCTTCCGGCCCCTCCAAGAGTGAGGCAAACCAAACCATTGTGGAGGACTCCAAGGTCCCCACGACATCTACCTTGTCCCTTGGACCAGGCAGCGGGATCCGGGCATGGCCTATGCTGGTAGGGGTCGCCCTTGGGGCTGTGGTCCTCTCCCTCCTCATCGCACTTGCTGCCAAATGCCATCTCTGTCACAAATACCGTGCCAGCTACCAGCACCGCCCACTGCCTGAAACAGGGAAGGGAGGTTGCCCCGAGGTGGGTGAAGATGAGGATGATGATGGCTTCATTGAAGACAATTACACTCAGCCTGGGGTTGGTGGACTGGAGACAAAAGCAAGCAGGAACCGCTTCTCCCTTTGAGTCTTCATCTTTGGACTATCCCACCTCCCATCCCTATGCTTGACAGCTTAAGGAGAACAGATATTTCATGGGAACCACAAGCCTCAGGGACTTGGTAGTTAGGGCTTAAGGGCTGGTCAGGGGTGGAGCAATCCTCCCTTCCTCTAGTCACCAAAGTGATCATGACCTTCTTTTACTCAATAACTCTCAATGGCTCCCTCCTGCTCTTAGAATAAAGCTTACCAAGGGCCTGACTTTGAAATCATGCCTCTGTCAGCCTTTGGTTTCCCTTCTTGACTGTCCCTTCTTTACTTCCTGCTTAGCTAACTATTTGTTATTGCTCCCCCTCCTACCATGCTGTCTCTCCCTGGACCTTTGCTCACACTCCTCTTTCGCCTCGATTCCTTACTCTTCTCCCAAGTCCTCTCTGACAGTGATGAAAATCCCCGGCCAGTAGACTCCAGGTGGCCTGCCTGCCTGCCAGCATTTCAGATGTGACCTGATGGTAACATTTTAGCAGAGAAAATTCAGCGTGCCAAATGTCTGAGATTTTTTTCCTATCAATAAAGTGGTAATCTAAAAAAAAAAAAAAAAGAGAGAAAAGAAAAGAAAAGTTAATAAAAAGAATGATGAAAAAGTCAAATATTTATATAACTAAATATAATCTATTTATCAAACACTGGTTCAGCATTTGATGTATAATGGTAGATAAGTAGATAAGACAGATACTATTCTTTCCCTTGCAGGGCATGGGTTCAATGGGGGAAAGCATAGCAAAGAATTTACATAAGCAAATTAATTATAGGTTATGATAAACGATAAGATGGAAGAAATTAGTGTGGTGGGGAAAGGAGAAAGTGGCAGGGAAACAACTTCAAGTAAGAAGTTGAGGGAAGGTTTCTCTTAATTAGAGAAAGGTGAACTGACAGCTGACTGATGAGGAGTTCAGAACCATGTCCATGCATGAATAAGAGCCGTTTAAGTGTCCTGCTGGGGACAACCTCAGCATGTGCTACAGAAAGCCATGATCACTGGAGTGACTGGCCCTAAATGAAGTTGGACCAACTGGCAGGGAATGGACAATATAAGGTTTTCAGTTTAGTTCAGTCATTAAGTCCTGTCCGACTCTTTGCGACCCCATGGACCACAGCACACCAGGCCTCCCTGTCTATCACCAACTCCCGGAGCCTACTCAAACTCATGTCCACTGAGTTAGTGATGCCATCCAACCATCTCATCCTCTGTCGTCCCCTTCTCCTCCTGCCTTCAATCTTTCCCAGCATCAGAGTCTTTTCCAATGAGTCAGCCCTTCGCATCAGGTGGCCACAGTATTGGAGTTTCAGCTTCAGCATCAGTCCTTCCAATGAACACTCATGACTGATCTCCTTTAGGATGGACTAGTTGGATCTCCTTGCAGTCCAAGGGAATCTCAAAAGTCTTCTCCAACACCACAGTTCAAAAGCATCAATTCTTTGGTGCTCATCATTCTTTATAGTCCAACTCTCACATACATACATGACCACTGGAAAAGCCATAGCCTTGACTAGACAGACCTTTGTTGGACAAGTAATGTCTCTGCTTTTTAATATGGTATCTAGGTTTGTCATTACTTTCCTTCCAAAGAGTAAGCATTGTTTAATTTCATGGCTGCAATCACCATCTGCAATGATTTTGGAGCCCAAAAAAATAAAGTCTCTCACTGTTTCCATGGTTTCCCCATCTATTTCCCATGAAGTGATGGGATCAGATGCTGTCACCTTAGTTTTCTGAATGTTGAGATTTAAACCAACTTTTTCACTCTCCTCTTTCACTTTAATCAAGAGGCTCTTGAGTTCTTCACTTTCTGCCATAAGGGTGGTGTCATCTGCATATCTGAGGTTATTGATATTTCTCCCAGCAATCTTGATTCCAGCTTGTGCTTCATCCAGCCCAGTGTTTCTCATGATGTACTCTGCATATAGGTTAAATAAGCAGGGTGACAATATACAGACTTGACATACTCCTTTTCCTATTTGGAACCAGTCTTGTTGTTCCATGTCAAGTTCTAACTGTTGCTTCCTGATCTGCACACAGATTTCTCAAGAGGCAGGTCAGGTAGTCTGTATTCCCATCTCTTGAAGAATTTTCCACAGTTTGTGGTGATCCACGTAGTCAAAGGCTTTGGCACAGCCAATAAAGCAGAAATAGATGTTTTTTCTGGAACCCTCTTGCTTTTTCAATGATCCAGTGGATATTGGCAATTTGATCTCTGGTTCCTCTGCCTTTTCTAAAACCAGCTTGAACATCTGGAAGTTCACGGTTCACGTACTGCTGAAGCCTGGCTTGGAGAATTTTAAGCATTACTTTACTAGCGTGTGAGATGGGTGCAATAAGGTTTTACCTACTGGCGAAAAAAGTGTCACTTTATTCTCAATGTGGTGGAACCCAGTGGACAGCTTCAAGCCAAAAATGTCATGGTTGGTGCAGTACTAGTGTTTGTAACACAAAAAAAGCAGAAAAAAAAAATTCTGGATATCTAACTTATACAATGTACCTAGAATAGAATAGTCAAATTCAGAAAGTAAGAAATATACTGGTAGATGCCAGGGGTCTGGGGTGGGAGGGTGATGAGGAGGGAGAATGGGGACTTAATGTTTAATGGGGAGAGAGTTTCAGTTTAGGAAAAATTCAGGAGGATGTAAGAGTTGTACAATAATGTGAATGTACTTATTGCCAGTGAAATGAATATTTAAATATGACTAAAACAGTATGTTTTATAGTATGTGACTTTTACCACAATTAAAAAAAAAACATTAAACAAAAAAATTCTGGGAATCTGTCTGGACAAGACATCCTCACTGGTTTACAGGTCACTTCACTCTCCTATCCACTAGGGGGCTCCAAAGATCATAAAAGTATCTGGTTGGGTTCGTCTCTGAAGTAACTGCTTAATGGCAGTCTCCTTAAACAGCTTTAAGATAGGAAAAGGGACAAGAGAATATGAGTGAATGAGCAAAGAAAAGATTAAAATACAACCAACTCTTTGAAACAGGTCTGCATTTGATAGACTATATATGATACAAGAATAAGGATTAATATTTTTTCTATAAAACCCAGGGTATGCCAAGTCTTTACATGACTAAATACATTAAGATCAATGAGTACTTTTAAGAAAAAATTACTGTACTAACAAAAAAAATATTTACAAATCATATGTGCTTGGTCGTGTCCACCTCTTTGCAACCCCATGGATTGTAGCACCCTAGGCTCCTCTCTCCATGAAATTTTCCAGGCATGAATGCTGGAGTGGGCTGACATTTCCTATTCCAAAGGATCTGCCCAACCACTGCATCACACTGGAAGCCAAAAGATATCTGAAAAGTATTAGGGCAGAATCTGTCAGGCTGCTAATTAAAATGACAGCTTTAAGGTGGCCAGTTTCTGAGTGCTTACTCTCTGATGCTTGTGCTTAATTGCTCACTCATGTCCCACTCTTTCCAACCCACGGTCTGTAGCCTGTCAGGTTCCTCTGTCCATGAGATTCCCCAGGCAAGAATACTATGCTGCTTCATATATATCATTTCATTTAATCCTCCATCAATCATAGCTGATAGGAATGAGCTTCACACCCTTTACTGAAACTGGAAAATCCAAAGCTCGTTATACTGTCACCAAAAGAGGCTTCCAGAGACTTCCGTCCAAGTCTCAGCCCACTTTGTTGCAATCTCAGTCTTCTCAGTGATAAAATGGATGTTGTTACCTCCTAGTGGAGAGAGGTTGATAATAATATAGGTTCAATAAATCTGTACTGCCTCTCCGATGCCATGAAGACAATCAAAAGTATTTTGGAAACTACCAGATGTTATATAAAAACAATGTATTTTCAGTCAGGTGCCTTAAAAATAAAATGCCCTCCTCCAAAATAAATTCTTTAAAAAAAACTTTTTTTTTCTTTATACATTTGGTTGTCCTCTTCTGGAAATTGACCGAAACTCCACTTTAAATGTTCAGCTACATCATCTGATCCTCTCTCAAACAGGTTTTCATAAGGAGTTGGCAATATAAAGTAAATTTCTACAGAGTTCTGCCACCAACTGACTGTTTGGCTTTTAGGTAATTCCTTCCTCAGGACCTCCACTATCAAAGTAGAGAGTAGGCCAGTTGAAGTTCAAGGTTATGTCAAGTTTTACATTCCTAGGATACACTGTACCCATGGGTGGTATTGGAGAAGAGTCTTGAGAGTCCCTTGGACTGCAAGGAGATTCAACCAGTCCACCCTAAAGGAAATCAGTCCTGAATATTCATTGGAAGGACTGATGGCTAAGCTGAATCTCCAATACTTTGGCCACCTGATGTGAAGAACTGACTCATTGGAAAAGACCCTGATGCTGGGAAAGACTGAAGACGGGAGGAGAAGGGGACGACAGAGGATGAGATGGTTGGATGGCATCACCGACTTGATGGACATGAGTTTGAGTAAGCTCTGGGCGTTGGTGACAGACAGTGAGGCCTGGCGTGCTGCAGTCCACGGGGTGGCAAAGAGTTGGACGTGACTGAGCGACTGAACTGAAGGACGCCAAGGTGGTTCCAGGACTCTGCAACTTTGTATCTAGATAAATCAAAAAGTGGAGACTGAAAAAAATACATTTCAGCCATTGACGCATTTTGTTGGACCAACATAGTTTTTAAACATTCTTAAAATATGCCAGTGTTTATAAATGATGGGCATGAGTTTGAGTAACCTCCGGGAGTTGGTGATGGACAGGGAGGCCTGGCGTGCTGCGATTCATGGGGTCGCAAAGAGTCGGAAACGACTGAGCGACTGAACTAAACTGAACTGATAAATGATGGGAGATTTCACACAGTTCTCATTTCTAGCTTCTCTTTTAAAATCTGAATATTTGGCAACAAAGAGCTGGCATTTTCACATTGCAAGGGAATGCTGGACTTGAACATAAACTATTCCCAACCCACTCCTAGACTAGACCTACACCTTCTGGTCTCCCTGCCTCACCACTGACCATCTTCTCACACTCCGGTCATTTCAGTAAGAAACCTATGTGCCAGGAGTTATCTATTTTATACACAGTAAAGCAACTATGAAAAGTGAAAGTGTAAGTCCCTCAGTCGTGTCTGACTCTTCCTGACCCCATGGACTGTAGCCCACCAGGCTCCTCTGTCCATGGGGTTCTCCAGGCAAGAATACTGGAGTGGGTAGCCATATCCTTCTCCGGGGATCTTCAAAATCTAAAAAAAAAAGTAAAAGAAAAAAAAGAAACCTATGTGCCAGTTCTCCAATGGCTTAAGTGTGTGTGACTCTGGTCAGAGGGAAAACGTGAAGAAGTTATTTCAATCGTGTTGATTATTACAGGGGGGAAGTAGAGGGGGCTTCCATGGAAGAGAACAAAGAAACTTCGAGCGGGGCTGAGGTTAAACACGGGGGCTCGGGGAGCCAGGAGATCCGGGTCTAGAAAAGGTTCTCTCCATTAATTCTGTTACACTGGGCAAGTATTTTCCTTCTCTGCGTCTCAATTTCCCCAGCTGTGAAACGGAGAAATCTGTGAAACCAGAATCGTTAAACGATCCTGCAGGTCAGGATCGTTAACATTCTCAACCTTCTCTTGGACCTTCGCACCATCCCTTAGGAAGTCTAAGAATCTGCCATTCCCGCATCCACCGTCCTCCCCGGCGCCGCCTGGGCTTCTTGCGGGGGAAGGGGGTCACTTCAGGGGAACCGGGTCTCGGTCGGGAAAGTCGGGGCGTGCCCTGCCTGCCTGCGAGTCCAGATCGTGCCAAGTCGCCTCGGGACCCCGCCGCCAGCTCCCCACCGCGCCGGCCTCCCTCCTCGCCTTCCCCCGCCTGACCGCTTCCGCGGAGCAGGGAGCCTGGGACCGCCCGCCGTCTGGCCTCCGCCCTGGAGCCACCCCTCCCAGAGGAGCCGCGCGGCTGGCGCTTGGACCCCTCGGCAGCCCAGCCGCAGGTGCCCGCCCGCCTCCGCCCAGCCCAGCGCTCACACGGCCGGCCGCAGGGCACCATTCCCCGCTCACTCCTCTTGCTCGGAGTTGCTCTTTTAGCCCCTGTTCCCCGGGTGGAAGCACCAGTCTGAGCTTCTCTGAAGGCGTGAAAGGGATAACGGAGTGAGGTGAGTGATGCTCTAGATCTTTTTCCTTTTAAATAAACCTGCATACTAAGAGCACTGGTGGGAAACTAGGAAGTTGAAAGGAAAGAGAAGACAAAAGCAGGCAGTCGGGATGACCCACCACAAGCTGAAAGGGACCATTCCTAGCTTCGTTGAAATGTGTATCCCACTTTGTCCACCAGCCTCTGGCTCAGGTCGAGACAGACAGACTTCAATAAATATTTGCTGGGGTAAGTGTGGGAGGTATCAATTTTTCCGCTTGTTTCTCTTACCCAGCCTCAAAACAAGCCAACATTGCCTTTGATGACTGGCTTCATCTCCACCAGACTTTACCCCCCTCACACACACACCTGCCCCAAAGCTGAAGAATTGGAATAGTTTTATACCAAGTGCCATGGAGTCACACAGTGGACTGCTATGCAGCACTTAAAAAGTAGAAATCAGAGCTGTATAATCTACATTATACTTGTAGATAGCACAAGTATAATGGTAATGATCAGTAAGATGCAAAATATACCTACTGTCTGATGTCACTTAGGTAACATTTTAAAAGACACACTGTGTGTGTAAAATCACAGAAAGTTGTCTGTAAAATGTATACAATCACATTCATAATCGCAGCTGTTTGGGGGAAGTATAAAAGGGGATGAATTTGGCATGAAGACTGAGATGGAAAAACTATTTTCCTGTAGGTTTTAATATATAAAAATGATGAAGCAAAAGTTGATGAAATATAAACAATAGTTAACTGCAAGTGATGTTAACTTGGATCTTTTTCAGGATATTTTCTTTCTTTCTTGTGTTTCTAAATTTGTCTCTGTTTAAGCAGTTTTGTTGTTCAGATGCAAACAAAATAAGTTATCTCTGTGCATATCCTGTGGGAATAAAACTAGACAGTTCTGTCAGAAGTTACAACTTTCTTGCATCACAGCATAGGTTCTTCCTGGAGAAGACACCTCTTTACCTAGGGAGTCTGAGCTGCTTGGAGCAGCTCACCTGTTGACCTCCTCCCAAAGCATAGGCCAAAGGTCAAACATTGTCTATAGTTAATAATCTGATAAATGGTCAGGTCAAGGGAGAATCTGGAAACTCCTTGATTTCCTTAATAAGACACATTGCTGCTTCTCTTGAATTTTCTGTCTAGGATGTTCACTTCCATGGGTGGTGACTGCCCCCTTAATATCTCAAAATGATGCTTATGTAACACTGCAGAGTTAATATCAGGTCAGGAAAGGGTGTGGGGGTTGGTAGGAAAGAGGCCTGTAGCTCTTCTGGGCCCTGTTCAGTGGAATGGAAAAGATGTGTCTCCTTTTGCCTGCCACGAAAGGTTGATTTCTTTCTGGATATGAGGGGAAGTTACCAGTTTGGTTATCTACAAAGGAAGAAAAAGAGAAAGACGATTCTCGAAAGGATTGAGTGTTTTAACACAATGGATAAGCTACAACCCAGTAGGCCAAGTCTTCTGCCCATTCCCCATACAAGAGTGGTTCCCTGTTGACATATTTTCTTCCTACACTAAAGAACATCACTGGATCTTTGGTAAACAAAATTGCCTACACATCAGAACAGAACTCGGAAATATGGCAAATTGGAATCATATCCCTCTTTCTGTTTCTGACCTGACAACTTCCAAGGTCAGTGCTCAGTCAGTACACTTTGTGTTGTGGGAAGATGGGCTACTTGAGAAAAGCCTGAGGTGTGAAGAAAAATCCAAGAGTGGCAGGATTGGGGTGTGGTGTGAAAGCTATGTGTACTGAGGTTTTACTCACAAAACTGAAGAGAATGTAGCCCCTGTCTGCAATATTAACAATCACCAACTCCTTAAAATTGATGTTCTCTTTAGGACTAAGCCTCTCTGATGTTATCTGTGGCTCAACCTTTACTATTCCCCACTTATTCCGGACTCTAAATGCAATAATGAAACACACAGGGCACTCCATTGCTTCTGCCTAGCCTGCAAGGAAATACTGAGTATCCCACCCACTTCTTCCTCACCCTCAGGGATTACAAGCCCTCTGTTTGTAGCCCAGAGATACAGTTGAGTTCTTTCTATCTCTCATCTCCATCATCCCCACCCCCCCAGCTTCCTCCAGCCACCTGTTACCTCCTGCCCCTCCCTACCCTCCCCCATATTATTTAATCTCTTGCTTCCTGATTGCTGATTCTGTCTTTGCTCTCCATTTAATGCTTCTGTTTCAGGTCCAGAAGGCACTTTGCCAGCAGTTGGCTTTCATTATGAAAAGTAGCATTTCCTTAATGAGTCTGCCTTCCAAATGAAGGCTTTACTTACATTTCCTCTAATAGGAAAAGGAGCTTTTCTCCTAGATTTGCATAGGGGCTACTCAAATTCCTTTTCAATTACTCATCCTTAGTCCAGGTTCACTTGGGACACTTTTTTCCATTCTGACTCATTCTGACTCTAACTTGTATTCTTGTCATGTGCAAAAAGTTCAAGAGGAAATCAACAGGTGTCATAAAAATCAACATAAGGAAATATTGCACTATTAAAAGTAGCAATAGCTAGTATTAATTCTTTGCAAATTATGTGCCAGGCATGGTGCTAGTTGCCTCACACAGACTGTCTCATGTTGGAGAAGACTCTTGAAAGTACCTGGGACTGCAAGGAGATCAAACCAGTCAATCCTAAAGGAAACCAGTTCTGAATATTCTTTGAAAGGACTGATGCTGAAGCTCTAATGCTTTGGTCACCTGATGCCAAGAGCCAACTCGTTGGAAAAGACCCTGATGCTGGGAAAGATTGAAGGTGGGAGGAGAAGGGAATGACAGAGGATGAGATGGTTGGATGGCATCACCGACTCAGTAGGTATGAGCTTGAGCAAGCTCCGGGAGTTGGTGAGGGACAGGGGCAGGCATGCTGTAGTCCATGGGTCGCAAAGAGTCAGACACAACTGAGCAACTGAACTGATCAGCCGTATCTGTCCCATGCATGAGATATGGTAAAGCCATATAGCTGATATGAACTTTTAAATATTGTTTTATATAAAATCTAGGTTTTTATCCTTTTGTGGGGTAGACCTAAAGATCTGGCCCCCAGGGCCTGTGTTTGCACTTTAGCAACAGTCTTTTTGATGGAAGCTGGATTTCGCAGGTCGCCAGTGTCCCAGCAGGCAGTAATATCCTCTACCTGGTCCAGCTCACTCATTTCCATTTCCCTCTGGCTCTTGTAGGCATCTGAGGTTGTGATTTCTGCAGAAGGCATTGTTTCTCCCACTTGAGAGATGGGCAGTTTAAAAGCCATTATCAGTGTCAGTTTTCCATACCAGTTTCCAGGAAAGTAAAGCTTTTGTATAATTATGTTAAAAATGATCAAAGCTGTAAATATACACTTTTCAGGGCTTTTTAGCTCTCACGTGTTATCCAAGCTTCCTAGCTGACTACAATTATTGAGCACTTGTACTGTGAAAATATATTATGTATTATCTCACAAAATCATATTTGTCTTTGAGGTGAGGACTGTTATGATCTTCAAGTTCAGGGAAAAAAAGAAATATGTTCCATGAAACTCTGCGACTTGCTAGTATGGTCAAGCCCAAACTCAGAACTTGTGCCTTTGATATTGTAGTAACTGCCAGGGTCAGAGGAAAGAGGAGATTTTTTTTATGACTGAAAATTAACTTGATCACCCATCGAAAAATGTTTAAAATTAACCTATTTTCTCAAAGATATAGAAAATCACAATACAATATTTCTTTTATTTTATATGTGTTACATAGAGCACAGCTGGGAATTCCCTGGTGGTCCAGTGGTTAGGACTAAGCATTTTCACTTCAGGGGCCCAGGTTCAATCCCTGGTGGAGGGACTGGTTTAAGACACTGCAAACCACACAGCATGGCCAAAAGTAATTTTTTTTTTAAAGCATTGCTGACCTCATTTTAAGCTTGTCTTCACACTTAGAAAAATATTTTGCTTTCCTCCCTCTTTATAAGTCCAGGTCCACTTCTGATGAGGCCATGTAGTGGGTTCTCCCAGATGTTAGATGTTCTCTGTTATTTCTGAAATTGTCATTTTCAAGAATGAAACATTTTACTGCAGTGGTTCATATTAGCTTAATTTCAGCTACTGTCTGTAATCAGGTACACCTGAGTACACCATATCATAAGAATTCCTTTTCTTTTTATCTCCCAGATACCTAGCTGAGGTTTCCAGACCCCTTTTGAGTGAAGATGAATGTTTCTTCTGGAATAATGTAAGTGGAAGGTCCAGGTCTCGGTAGACTCAACTATGGGAGCCAACACTTCAAGCAAACCACCAGTGTTTGATGAAAATGATGATGGTGAGAAATGTTCAATAATTGTATATAAATATAGAACTTGCAGAATTCAGATATAAGCTTCTCACTTCATAATAAATTGCCATGTACTGGATTGGCCACAAAGTTCCTTCAGGCTTTTCCATACCATCTTAGGAAAAAACCAAAGTGAACTTCTTTGCCAACCCAATAAGACCTTTAAAAAAGGTAGAAATGCAAAGATAAGCCTGAGCATAACCTTGCATGCTAAGAGCTGGATTTTACCTTCCACTTTCCATGGGACCTTGGATAGTTTTCTTAATCATGACTCTGCCAATGCCCTTTGTTCAAAGGGAGCTGTGAGTGGGCACCTGGTTTCAATAGAAGACCTTGAAACTAAATGATTTAATTCTCTGTGCTGCTCCTTTGACAGATTAAGTTACCCCTACTGGTAGCTGTTACAGAAAATTTCTTTTATTATTAAATTGCATGTGAATGATAATACTCATAATATTATAGAGTGGAGTGAGGCAAGTTTGTGCCTTCTGAGCTTCCAACTTACATGTTCCTAGGGTCCTTGCCAATTTCCACAATGCTAGGTCATAGAAAAAAGGATCAGTTTCATTGGAGAAAAGTGAAACTTTACAGCAGCCTTATAGGTACATGCTGTTAGGTTGTCTGGGGGAAAAGTGGCCCTGGACCCCAGCTAGTAAGTTGCCCAGGTGCCCCAGAGGTAGCCCCCAGAATCATTTCCAGGGAGTTCTGTTAATTGGACCACAAAGGAAAAGAACAATGAATGGAAATTCAGGAGATTTGAGCCCTAGTCCTCTTCTCAGCTACCTGTGTGGTTCAGGAAGTTTACTTTCAACTTCCTCATCAATCAAGTGAGAGGAGAGGGTAGTAAACTTGAAGTTCTTTTTCAACTCCAGAATGTTATCATTTTGAGATCCTAAAGGCACTTTGCAAAAATGATGAGATAGCATCCGAATCATCAAGGAAAATTTGCTAAAACAGAAGCTTACAAGTAACAGTGACTTAAAGAAGATGGTTGTGTTTTTCTTTCTCATGTTAGCATTCTAGGCATAGGTAACCCAAGTGAGACGTGACTCTGAAGGGTTAGGGACAGGTTGGCTTCTTTCTAGCGTTTGGTAGCCCGAGTGTTACTATCACCCTCATGCCTCAGGGTGGCTCACCACCACATCACATCCCAGCCACAGGAAGGGGGAGAGCGGGGAGACCAAGCCCACACCTTTTAAGGGTGCGATTTGCCTGCTGCTTGTCACTTACACTTACAGACCTAGTCACAAGGGAGACTGAGAAGTTTAGTTACTTATCTTGCATGGCGATGAACCTTCTAAAAATAAGGAGTTCTGTTCTGTTATACAAGAAAGGGACAATTAGCTATCTGCCATGGCTGGGGAACAAACAAAAGTCTGGTCTGATCTTAGTTTTTGAGTTTTTGTTTGGACCCTTTAAAAAAACAAATGTCTGGCCAATCAAGATGCTTTGTGGCTAGCTGTTCACTATCAATTCAGAGATGTGTCATGACTACCTATACAAAATACTGCATAGGAACCCTGAAATTATATGGTTTGAAAATGGTCTTAAGAAAACTTTTTTCCACTCATATCTATAGCCTTGCTTTGCTCTATCAAGCTGTAAAGTCAAAGATCTAGAGGGTGTTACTTGATTTTTCCCATGTCTAAAATGGGAAGACAAAAAGGCTTGGATTTCATGTGTTTGGTTCACTGTGGTCCCTACAGATTCATAACTAAGGTTGATGCCATCCAGCCATCTCACCCTCTGTCATCCCCTTCTCCTCCTGCCCCCAACCCCTCCCAGCATCAGGATCTTTTCCAATGAGTCAGCTCTTCACATGAGGCAGCCAAAGTATTGGAGTTTCAGCTTCAGCATCAGTCCTTCCAGTGAACACCCAGGACTGATCTCCTTGCAGTCCAAGGGACTCTCAAGAGTCTTCTCCAACACCACAGTTCAAAAGCATCAATTCTTCGGTGCTCAGCTTTCTTTATAATCCAACTCTCACATCCGTAGATGACCACTGGAAACACCATAGCCTTGACTAGATGGACTTTTGTTGGCAAAGTGATGTCTCTGCTTTTTAATATGCTATCTAGGTTGGTCATATCTTTCCTTCCAAGGAGTAAGTGTATTTTAATTTCATGGCTGCAATCACCATCTGCAGTGATTTTGGAGCCCAAAAAAATAAAGTCTGACACTGTTTCCACTGTTTCCCCATCTATTTGCCATGAAGTGATGGGACCAGATGCCATGATCTTAGTTTTTTGAGTGTTGAGCTTTAAGCCAACTTTTTCACTCTCCTCTTTCACTTTCATCAAGAGCTTTTTAGTTCCTCTTCACTTTCTGCCATAAGGGTGGTGTCGTCTGCATATCAGGTTATTGATATTTCTCCCGGCAATCTTGATTCCAGCTTGTGCTTCTTCCAGCCCAGCATTTCTCATGATGTACTCTGCATATAAGTTGTTCAGCCATGTCTAAATCTTTGCAACCCCATGGACTGCAACACACTAGGTTTCCCTGTCCTTCACTATCTCCTGGAGTTTGCTCAAACTCATGTCCATTGAATCAGTGATGCCGTTCAATCATCTCATCTTCTGCCATCCCCTTCTCCTCCTGCCTTCAATCATTCGCAGCATCAGGGTCCTTTCCAGTGAGTTGGCTCTTGGCATCAGGTGGCTAAAGTATTGGAGCTTCAACTTCAGCATCAGTCTTTCCAATGAATATTCAGGGTTGATTTCCTTTAGGATTTACTGGTTTGATCTCCTTGAAGTCCAAGGGGACTATCAAGAATTTTCTCCAGCAACACATTGTTCTTCAGAGCTCAGCCTTCTTTATGACCCAACTCTCACATCCATACATGACTACTGGAAAAATCATAGCTCTGACTATATGGACTTTTGTCAGCAAAGTGATGTCTTTGTTTTTTAATATGCTCTCTAGGTTTATCATAGCTTTCCTTTCAGTACACTCTAGGTCACCATTTTTTGTTGTCTTGGCCCCCAGCAGATGAGCCTACAGTAGCATCCTTAGAGAGAAGAGCTGAGCATAACAGTATGTCTGCACTTCCCAGGGCAAGACTCTGAGTCCGTTTACATGCTGAGTTGTAAAGCAGAAGTAGAAAGACAAATGCGTCTACTAGGAGCCCATCCCTCTGCTGGATGTGAGGAGCAGAGTAGGGTACAGGACGCCCCTTCCCTGCCTTTGTGGAGCTCTTGTTCTACTGGTGGGAGGCAAACAAGAAACTCGTTAGTGAATACACGAACCGGGTGACTTCAGACAGTGTTCAAGTGGCACCAAGGGAAGGATCTGAGGACCTTATGGAGAGTGACAGGGTGATGGAGAGGAGACTGCAGATAGGGTGTGACCAGAGCTGGCCTTTCTGAGGAAGTAACACCTGAAGTAAAGCCTGAAAAATGTGAGTAAGCCACTCATGTAATAACAGAATAGTTCAAGCACAAGAAAAAGTCCAAATAGTGACAAAATCAGAAATGACCAGTTGCCTATATCTCCACATTCTGATGAGAATGAGTTTGTATATTATGAAAAGGGCTCATATTTAATTGCCATATTATTTTTTGATAAGATCATTGAGTTTTGGGGAGGAAAATTATGACATTCTGGTTACTTCTTAAATGAATATATCCTATAATATAGATTTGACTCCTTTCATAGCTCTGGACTGAGCAGAAGGAAAGTTTTTATTTGATTGCTATGAGGCTTCAAACCAAGAAACAATGACAAAAAGCACTGACTGATCCAAGAACATTAATGCCTGTATCATATTTGATCTCTGTATTTTTATATAAATAATCAAATGGAGCCAGAATCTAGGGCACTTAAATGAACCAATTTAATTATTTTAAAATATTGCTGAAAAGAATCCCAAGATGTGATTGAAGATTGTTTACTATTCCCATTATACATTTGAGAAGAAAATTTGCACCTATTTTTCCCAAGTAATATTTCAAGATTTCTTTCTCATGGAAGAAGTGTTTTGGTTTACTTCAAAGGTAATTAAGGAATAAGATGTTAGTGGATGTCCCTTGAGATAAGCTATTCTCTCTAGAATTCATCCTGACAGTTTCTGTTTCATGCTGGTCCATCTGATACTGATCTTGAGAGAATCATTCTGTTAGTTACTCATGTTGATCTTTATTTAGTGAAAACAAAGTATAAGCTTTACAGCTGCTGAAGAAGAGCAGAAGGCTTGCTTAGTTAATTACTGTTAAGTCATTTCTTACCAAGTAGATCATACATGATACTACTGTTTTGTGGTTTAAGGCAAACCTAAGTTCTGATTATTTGTGTGTGTGGTATAATATATATGGGCTTCCCTGGTGGCTCAGATGGTAAAGAATCTGCCTGCATTGCAAGAGACCTAGATTTGATCCCTAGGTCGGGAAGATATCCTGGAGAAGTAATGGCTATCCACTCCAGTACCCACCCATTCTCTTGCCTGGAGAATCCCATGGATAGTGGAGCCTGGCAGGCTACAGTCCAGGGGGTCACAAAGAGTTGGAGATGCTGAGTGACTAACACTCTAATATATATAATAAAATGTACCATTTTCACCACTTTTAAGTGTACAGTTCAGTGGCATTGAGAGGGTACATCTGGGGGCAGCCATCACCACCATCTATCTCTGGACCCCATGGACTGTAGCCCACCAGGCTCCTCTGTCCACGGGATTTCCCAGGCAAGAATACTTGAGTGGGTTGCCATTCCCTCCTCCAGGGGGTCTTCCCAACCCAGGGATCTAACCTGTGTCTCCCTAGGCTCCTGTACTGCAAGCAGATTCTTTACCACTGAGCCACCTGGAAAGTCCCTGGAGCTTTTTAATCTTCCTGAAGTTTTGTAGCCATTAAACATTAATTCTCCATTCCCTCGTCCCCTTAGCCTCTGACAACCACCATTCTACTTTATGTCTTTATGATTTTAACTGTTCTGTGTGTGTATTAGTCACTTGATCGTGTCTGACTCTGTGCGACCCCATGGACTATAGCCTGCCAATCTCCTCTTGTCCATGGAATTCTCCAGGTAAAAATGCTGGAGTGGATTGCCATTTCCTTCTCCAGGGGATCTTCCTGATTCAGGGATGGAACCTGGGTCTCCTACATTCGCAGCTGGATTCTTTGCCATGTCAGCCACCAGGGAAGTCCTTTAACTATTCTAGATGCCTTATAAAGTAGAATCATGTATGATTTGTCCTTTTGTGTCTGGTTTATTTCAGTTGTCAAGGTTCATCCATACTGTAGCATGTATCAGAATTCCATTCCTTTTTAATGCTGAGAAACAGTCTACACTGTATGCAGATAACACATTTTGAATTTAGTCTTTCATTCATCAATGAACATTGGGTTATTTCTACCTTTTGACTACTATAAATAATGCTGCTGTGAACATGGGTGTACAAGTATCTGTTCAAGCCTGTCTTCAACCGGTACATCCTTTAGAAGCAGAATTCCTGGATCACATGATAAGTCTTTAATTTTTTGAGGAACCACTCACCACACTGTCTTCCTAATTATGTTTTATATTTTAGTAGTGGGAGACCACTTGATATAATATACCAGGGCCCTGGTAGTAAAAACCATACACAGATTCAAATACAGTTTGTAGCTGTGCCACAAACTAGCCATCTGTGTATTTTTATGTGAAAAATCAAAGGAGATATATATAGCCTGATCAACCATCAAACACCAGAGTCAATCTAATTATAAATGTTCTAAAAGGATTTGAAATTCCATAGAAAAGGTCCCAAAATTAAATAATTACTAGTGAATTAATTTGAAAAAAAAATCCTTCTATTGTACAAGTTATTAAACCTCTGTAAGCTCCGTTTCTTCATATATAAAATGCAAGTTAATTGGACATATACTTCACTGGGTCATTGTGAGGGTAGACTAAACTAATGCAGGTAAAATACTCAGCAAGGTATCTCATATAAAGTAACCACCCACTTAATGCTAGTTATAACATTATTTACCAGGATCAGAGTCTCTGAGCATGAATTCTTTTAAGTATTTCTACTTTGGAAAGACACAGCATTGATGACATGCAACTGTGTAGATGCCATAGTTAATATGACCTATTCACAATTCTATCAACAGAATTGGATTGCCAGATGGCAGAGCTTATGAATTCTGTGAAAACCTATATAAGTCCTCTGAAAAGAAACCAAATTATTAACTTCATGAAAACATAATCTCATCTGACTTTTCTTTGATCTCTTCTGGGAGAATGATATTTTTGTTTAAGGCAAAATCATGAACTCATTGGGTTGAAAAGTCAATAAATTAACTTCTCCTGATTTAAGTCCAAAGCAGATTGTTTAAGTAATCCCATTTGACCAGACATTGTGACAGTTTTCCCCCAAAACCAACTACCATGGGGATACCATGAGAAATGAGGAATAATACAGAAAAACCTTCTAAGTTTCCTGAAAGAAAAGAAATGCGGGTAGTACTTGTTATTAATGTTTGTAGCTTGTTCTTTATATCTGCTTTATTTCCTCTCTTTGAATGCCGCAGTTTTTGTTTTTGTTTTTGCTTGTTTTATTAAAAGATTAGCATTTTCAAAGCCCAGTTGTTGAGGTTTTCAGGCTGACTTATGGAAAGAAATTCTTTAACGCAGGAGAAAGTGAACTTGGTTATAATTCAGGGTCTGGGCAACAGAAAAGGATCTTGTAATCACTGCAAGTTGTATGTGTTTCCAAGCACATACAAATCATGTAGAGGTGATGGAGTTGGTTTAGTTAAACCAAGAGACAACTTTCTTCTGGAGGACTGTAGCTGAGAAAAGTTGGCCTTACATTAAAAAGGCTCTACAAAGAGTACATCGATGCTGAGTTTGCAGAGAGCTCAATTATTGCATTGTTCTTTGGACTTGCTGCAAACTCAGTGTTCCGCTTTCATTTGGCATCACTCGTCTCCTAGGATGTGTGCGACTGCTTCCAGCTTTCCTACATCTTCTTTGGGAGAGGCAATGGGTCCTTCAAAATGTTGGGCCAAAAAAATTGGCCACAGATTTGCAATCCAAAGAAATGGAAGGTTACTGAATTGATTCCAGCCCTGAAGGACTTTCAGACTCTTCCTTGTTATTTTAATGTCCCAGTGGGGTAGGCAAATGAATTTCAGACTTCCCCCTCTCAAACTTGAGTAATGTTGTCTGATATTATTTAGTATTTTGTGTAAAATGGTTGGGAAAGTAAAATGAACATTTCCCTAGTGAGAACTGGCTCCTTAAAACCATTATCTTGGACAGTCTAACATTTAGTTAAAGGATTTGTCATAAATAATCTCAGATCCACTTTTATGGCAACAAACACTTTTAATTTGGGAGGGCTTTATTTCCCCTATCCTAAGGTATCAGAAGAGTAAGGGAGAAACAGGCTAGACAGAGCCAAGAAAACAGACATCAAAGACAGAGGTGGTGCTTCCAATTTGCATGTTTCCTGAGCAGTGGGTTAGAAAAGCATGTTTGGGAGAATCTACGCAAACAAATTTAGGCAACTTACATCCTTCCTTTGGAGATTCACAGTGCTTATGAGCATAATAATGGCTCTGAAATGTGCAACAATATTGAAATCTCAGGACTCTGATAATTTTTAAACTTATTTCAAAATTAAATCAGGTTGTGGAAAACCTTTTAATACCTTTTGGCAAATAATTCTCTGTGGATCTCAATTTGGGAAGCAAAAGGTTATGATCATGAACACTTTCTATTGGAAACATCGTTTCTTCCCATTTATCCCTTTCTTCCTCCCTTCCCTGATTTAAGAGCTTGCAGAATCTCCACAGCTGAAAAGCGATGATGTTCTTCTGTAAAGTCTCCTGCCTACAAGTTTTTCAGGCAACACAATGCATGTTTATGGAGGTTAATAAGTAAAATAGAGGGTAGCTCTCTTTAATGGTGGGATGCTTCCAGTCCAAATGGGAATTAGACTGGGAGATAACTGCTTTTGAGTTTTTAAAGAACATTTTAGTTCAGAGTGTCTTATGCACAAAGTATGTTGAAGCAGTTACTCATTATTAAACAATCATGCTGTACTAACTTTTTATCCTATCCAAAGTTACAGACATTTTTTTTTCATCTTGAAACTAACCTAGGTTGAAAAATTAAATTGGTTAGCTGGCTTCAATATTCAGCAACTACTTCAATGAAAATGGGAGTGAAGGCCTTCAGAGAAGCTGACTTCTGCTATATGGGCTTCCCAAGTGGCGCTAGTGGTAAAGACCCTGCCTGCCAGTGCAGGAGACATAAGAGACACAGGTTTGATCCCTGGGTCAGGAAGATCCCCTGGGGGAGGAAATGGCAACCCACTCCAGTTTTCTGGCCTGGAGAATCCCATGGACAGAGGTGGGCTACAGTCCATACGGTCTCAAAGAGTCAGACCTGACTGAAGCGACTTAGCACACATGCACGTGGCCTTGCAAGTGTAAATTTAATTACAGAGACCCAGCACTTTACCAGTCCAGGTTCTATGAATTATACCGGGATTTCAACTATACATTGCTCGGGGGCCGTTTGTGGAAACTTTTTGTAAACACACGCACACAATGATGGAATTATATTCCTCTTAAAATAGGACACAGCACCATTTGTATGGTTGAAAGGACTGAAAAAACTATGGTTACAGATTTTGAATTCACTAGACTGGCAGAGGCTATTTTTCTCCCTCTCCTGAACTATTTCTTCTTTCCTTCCTGGAGGCATATTTACAGTACAATAAGTGATATTAACCTTGTTCTACACTTGAGTTACCTACGTTTTTGTTATTTCTAAGAAGAGTTGAAAGTAGGGGTTGATATGCTCTTCCTGTGGTGGGCCCGACAGTAAATATTCTGTGTTGTTCTGTTCGGCCTCTGTCACAATGACTCACTCTGGTGTAGCCACATGAAGGCAGCCATAGGCAGTGAGGAGATTAACAAATATGGCTCTGTTTCAATAACACTTTTACTTGTAGACACTGAAATTTGAATTTTACATCATACTCACTTGTCACAAAATATTTTGATTTTCCAAACATTTAAAAATATGAAAGCCATTTTTAGCTTATGAGCCATATAAAAATAAATAGAGGGGGGGATTTAACCTGCATGGCATGTTGTACTAACCCTTGCTCTAAAGCATCCTGAAGGCATTTATTTATGTGCGCCAGGAGCTCATCTGATATTCATTCATAACCATCGAGCTGTCACTAAAAGATTGGGTAAGAAGACTGACATCTGTGCTCTACGGATGCTTAACAAAGGCAGGCTTCACAGACTCTTTTTCTTCATCAGTTTGAGTCAGTAGAAGTACTTGGACCAATAAATCTACTATTTTAGAGAATAAATTATATTGTTTTTGTAAATATATGCATTATTTGGTAGCCTAGATTCAAATCAGTGTAATTCATTTGAAATGTCATTAAGTAGTTTATTCGCTACAAGGGACATTTAGTCAACTGAGAGGCATCCAACAATTGGGGGTATTGATCCCCTATCCTGCCCCAACTTCTACTTCCTGATTTGTTCTAAAGAAATAGCCAGTGTATTTCTGACTTTTGAACCAATTCATGAATTGGGGTCCAGGCAGCAGAAAAAGAAGCTGTTGGTGCCCCTTGCTTGGTCTTGGCATGAGTAGTTGGTGTCAGGAAAGCCCCGACTCCCTGGAGTGCCGTGTTTCATAAAAGGGAAGTGCTGACTATGCAGGCAAATGCCATCAATTGGCCTTGAAAGCTGCGTTCCTGGAGAAGTTTCAAGTATTTCCTTAAAGGACCTGCCAAGCTCCACATGTATTAGTGGCAATCATTTGCTGCCAAACAGTTGGATGATAAAGGACTAGGGAAGCAGCTAAGTGATTTTTTTATCAGTGGATCATCGGTGAAATGTTCTAGAGTAGACCTTCAACCTTAAACATTGTGGTGTCAGTTAAGTCACAGGTTAATTCAGTGGCTTCTAGACACCCTCTGTGAAAAAATACAATGCTTTTCTTAGTCTGTGGTGAAAGGAGAAAAACAAGAGCAATGTAGTAAGTTTCTCATAAGGTAACACTAGTAAAGAATTTAAGTATACCTTTTTTCTTGTGTGCGTCTAGTATTTACGGATTGTGGAAATACAATTTTTTTTCACAGTAAGAACTTAGAGAAGTGACTTGTCTCTCTGATCTCCCGTTTTCTCACATGTAAGTGGATCCTAATAATAGTATCTGCCTCAAATATATTTTGTAGGAATAAAAAGATTATCCATAAAAAGTGTTTAGCTCACTGCCTAGCACATACTAACTGCTCATAGTTATTACTGCTGTTATCATGATCACCATAACTTTTAATGTTCTTACTTAACAAACAAAAAATAAAAGTTACCCAATGTTAGTTTTCCTCTTCTTCCCTAGTTTTTGTTTGCTGTTTTTAAGGTGGATAAGATTTTCTGATCTGTAAAATCCAAAAATACAATTGTAATTTTTAATCAGTTCTATGTACTGATTAATCAGTACTGATTTAATCAGTACCAATGAAGAGGCTGAAATAGGAAAAAAAAAAAAAAAAAAGAGGTGACGTCTTTTAATTGGAACAGTTATATTCATTTGAAGTGAAAGTTGGTGGTCCCTGGGCTAACCTAATGGGAGATGGAAAGCTGAGAGTTTATTCAACATGTATTTTCAATAAATAATTGAGAGTTACTGACAGATTGAATGTGGACTAAGAGGAAAGAACAATATCAAGAATGAATTCTAGGATTTGCTTCAGTAGACAAGTAGATGGCTGTGACATTTTGCTAAGATGCAAGAGAAGGGGTGCTGAGGGGTGGGGACATGTTTAGGCATAGTTAAGAGTTCTCAGTTGGATACATAAAATGACTGTGTATAAAATGCTGATGTCACATAGGAAGCTGAGATGAGTGGAAAACTCTGGGTTAGAGATATAAAGACGTGGTTTTAAATTTTACTGACATAGATGAGTCTGCCTTGGGAGAGTGGAGAGTAAGGAGAAACAGAGGAGGAGAACCCTAGTATTTAGAAGTCAGGCAGAGGAAAGCAATCAGCAAAGGAAATTAAGAAGGAACAGCCTGTGATATATGAAAAACATGTTCTGAAATCTAAGAGAAGACTCTTTCAAGAAGGAAGTAGTTGCTTGTGTTGAATGATCCTGGGTGGTTCAGTAAAGTGAGATTTGGGTTTAATAAAGTGGGATTCCCTCAGAAGAACTGGAGTAGCCATCATGGTCAACAAGAGTCCGAAATGCAGTACTTGGATGCAATCTCAAAAAAAACAGAATGATCTCTGTTCATTTCAAAGGCAAACCATTCAATATCATGGTAATCCAATCCTATGCCCCAACCAGTATCGCTGAAGAAGCTGAAGTTGAACGGTTCCATGAAGACCTACAAGACCTTTTTGAACACCCAAAAAAGATGTCCTTTTCATTATAGGGGACTGGAATGCAAAAGTAGGAAGTCAAGAAACACCTGGAGTAACAGGCAGATTTGGCCTTGGAGTACGGACTGAAGCGGGCAAAGGCTAATAGAGTTTTGCCAAGAGAACACACTGGTCACAACAAACACCCTCTTCCAACAACAAAAGAGAAGATTCTATACATGGACATCACCAGATGGTCAACACCAAAATCAGATTGATTATATTCTTTGCAGCAAAAAATGGAGAAGCTCTATACAGGCAGGAAAACAAGACCGGGAGCTGACTGTGGCTCAGATCATGAACTCCTTACTGCCAAATTCAGACTTAAGTTGAAGAAAGTATGGAAAACAACTACCATTCAGGTATGATGTAAATCAAATCCCTTATGACTATACAGAGGAAGTGAGAAATAGATTTAAGGGACTAGATCTGATAGACAGAGTGCCTGATGAACTATGGACGGAGGTTCATGACAGTGTACAGGAGACAGGGATCAAGACCATCTCCATAGAAAAGAAATGCAAAAAAGCAAAATGGTTGTCTGAGGAGGCCTTACAAATAACTGTGAAAAGAAGAGAAGTGAAAAGCAAAGGAGAAAAGGAAAGATATTCCCTTTTGAATGCAGAGTTCCAGAGAATAGCAAGAAGAGATAAGAAAGCCTTCCTCGCCAATCAATGCAAAGAAATAGAGGAAAACAATAGAATGGGAAAGGCTCGAGATCTCTTCAAGAAAATGAGAGACAGCAATGGAACATTTCATGTAAAGATGGTCTCAATAAAGGACAGAAATGGTATGGACCTAACAGAAGCAGAAGATATTAAGAAGAGGTGGCCAGAATACACAGAAAAACTATACAGAAAAGATCTTCATGACCCAGATAATCACAATGGTGTGATCACTTACCTAGAACCAGACATCCTGGACTGAGAAGTCAAGCAGGCCTTAGGAAGCATCACTATGAACAAAGCTAGTGGAGGTGATGGAATTCCAGTTGAGCTACTTCAAATCCTAAAAGATGATGTTATTAAAATGCTGAACTTAATATGCTAGCAAATTTGGAAAACTCATCAGTGGCCACAGGACTGGAAAAGGTCAGTTTTCATTCCAATCCCAAAGAAAGGCAATGCCAAAGAATGTTCAAACTACCACACAATTGCACTCATCTCACAGGCTGGCAAAGTAATGTTCAAAATTCTCCAAGCCAGGCTTCAACAATACATGAACCATGAACTTCCGGATGTTCAAGCTGGATTTAGAAAAGGCTGAGGAACCAGAAATCAAACTGCCAACACCTGTTGTATCGAAAAAGCAAGAGAGTTCCAGAAAAGCATCTACTTCTGCTTTATTGACTATGCCACAGTCTTTGACTGTGTGGGTAACAACAAACTGTGGAAAGTTCTTCTAGAGATGGGAATAGCAGACCACCTTATCTGCCTCCAGAGAAATCTGTATCCAAGTCAGGAAGCAACAGAACTGGGTGTGGAACAACAGACTGGTTCCAAATCAGGAAAGGAGTATGTCAAGGTTGTATACTGTCACCCTGCTTATTTAACTTATAAGCAGAATACATCATAGAAAACACTGGGCTGAATGAAGCACAAGCTGGAATCAAGATTGCTGGGAGAAATATCAATAACCTCAGATATGCAGATAACACCACCCTTATGGCAGAAAGCAAAGAAGAACTAAAGAGCCTCTTGATGAAAGTGAAAGAAGAGAGTAAAAAAGTTGGCTTAAAACTCAACATTCAGAAAACTGAGATCATGGCATCTGGTCTTATCACTTCATGACAAATAGACAGGGAAACAATGTAAACAGTGAGACACTTTATTGTTTTGGGCTCCAGAATCACTGCAGATGGTGACTTCAGTCATGAATTTAAAAGATGCTTGCTCCTTGGAAGAAAAGTTATGACTAACCTAGACAGCATATTAAAAAGCAGAGACATTACTTTGCCAACAAAGGTCTGTCTAGTCAAAGCTATGGTTTTCCCAGTAGTCATGTATGGATGTGAGAGCTGGACCATAAAGAAAGCTGAGTGCCAAAGATTTGATGCTTTTGAACTGTGGTGTTGGAGAAGGCTCTTGAGAGTCCCGTGGACTGCAAGAAGATCCAACCAGTTCATCCTAAAGGACATCAGTCCTGAATATTCATTGGAGGGACTGATGCTGAAGCCAAAACTCCAGTACTTTGGCCACCTGATGCAAAATGCTGACTCATTTTAAAGGACCATGATGCTGGGAAGGACTGTAAGCAGGAGGAGAAGGGGATGACAGAGGATGAGATGGTTGGATGGCATCACTGACTCAATGGACATGAGTTTGAGTACGATCCAGGAGTTGGTGATGGACAGGGAAGCCTGGTGTGCTGCAGTCCATGGGGTCACATTGTCCGACACAACTGAGCGACTATTGTGAACTGATATGGAGATGTACTCACCACCCAGTAACTTTCTCATTAGGAGCAATGACAGGGGCCAACTACCATAATACCCTTTATGAACATATCAGCCTGTAATTTAAATGTGACAGGCCTGAGGCACAGAAGGTTAAAGCACTGACCGGAAATAAGACAGCCACACAGCTAGATTCTGAATCTTGATATAAAATAACTTTCATTTATTTCAGTTATAGATATCCTCCCACGATGGCCAACCAGAATTAATTTATAAATTGAAACAAACCTAGGGGATTGCTTTTCAGTAATAATACGTCAGACACTCATTAAAGGCCCAGCAGTGCATCCTGCTCTCTGAGAGGTGAGTCACTTTATTTCACAGGGGCATTCATCTTCACATCTGCTATAGCCCACACGTATCCCTTAGACCACGTTATTGCTGACGTGTTACAGGTTCAATATATAACAGCTCTTCTTCCCTAGAGTAAATTACACAGTTTATCACCACTCAAGTTTACTTGTCTTCCTCTATTCATTTCGATTCTAAGGACAATTTCAATGACCTGCATCAACGTCTTTCACAATTTATTTCACGGCTGTAATCATCGTAACTGACTCACCCTTCAGCCTTTTTTTAGATGAACTTCATTGTATGATACCTTGTAGGATAACTTTGGTTTACCTTTATAAAATATTAAAGTTATTGTCACTTGGATAACTTCACTTTCTGTCCAGGGTATAACATAACAGGAAAAATGTTCTCAACTAAGGCTTGACTGAACATTGAAAAGTATTTCTACTGAAGTCTTAGGTGCCTAATTGGTAACTGGAATTCGCTTGCTTGTTTGCCCCAGTGCATTTCCACTGAAGACTACAGCCCCAGCTTTCCCTATGGCTAACATTCTAGTACAAAGGTAGATTAGATGAACTACACTGCAGCTGTTCTTAGGAAATGTGTATTGAAAGGCAAGTTTTATAGTGATAAAAGTATTACACCTGAGTTGTAGAAAGCTTGGAAAATAAAGTCAGGAAGAAAAAAACGTCACCCTCAATATTTCAACCTGTAGATAACTCTTGCTAATATTTTGCGGAGTTTCCATAACTGTCCTCATTCTTCACTCTGGCACCTCGCCTCTTTCTCACTCACTATATTTTTTTTAAATTTCTTACTTTAATTTACTTATTCGTTAATTGTGTTTTTCTCCTCATCATAAAGTAAATTTCTTGAAGACAGGGATTTTTGTCCATTCTATTTGCTTTTATATCTTCAGTACCCAACTTGTTAAATGAATCCATTAAGTAGTGTTTATCTGTGCATGTGTATAAAAGGCATTTGATATATTTGAGACAGTGCTTTATATGCTTCTGCAGCTTCATTTATATCATGATAGTGTGCTATAATTTCTTAAAATTTGTTAATTCTCGAAAGTTTAATTTAGTGGCTCTGCAGTTCTACAACTTGAGCAGCCTAAAATTTATTTAACTGCACAGTTTTAAACATACCTAAATGATAAAATGCACTGATGCTCTCTTAGATTACAACTGCTTTTTTTTTTTAGTGTTTGATAATTTTTTAATCCTAAAGAAATATTTGTATGACAGGAGACAAGAGACACTATTCCTTAGTTTGGAATAGTAAATCGTCACTATAGTGAAATAATATTCAAAGCAGTTTGGTTTATTTATATGGGATTAATCTTAGGTATTCTGCTGCTGCTGCTAAGTCACTTCAGTCGTGTCCGACTCTGTGCGACCCCATAGATGGCAGCCCACCAGGCTCCACCATCCCTGGGATTCTCCAGGCAAGAACACTGGAGTGGGTTGCCATTTCCTTCTCCAGTGCATGAAAGTGAAAAGTGAAAGTGAAGTCCCTCAGTCGTGTTTGACTCTTCGTGACCCCATGGACTGCAGCCTATCAGGCTTCTCCGTCCATGAGATTTTCCAGGCAAGATTACTGGAGTGGGTTGCCATTTCCTTTTCCTAATCTTAGGTATGAATATTACTTAAAAATAAATGTTCACTTGAATGAGTTGTGGAGATTTTTGTGCCATTTGCTCAAAACTAACTTTTTATCACTTTTTGTGAAAACTGTTACATAAAAGTTGGAATTTTAAACAGTGTATGGTTAAGTGGCACAGTATATCCATGTGCAAATATCACCACTACCCATATCCAGAACTTTTTAATCATCCCAAGCAGAAACTCTGTACTTAAACATTGACTGCTCAATTCCTTCTCCCTCTAGCCCTTGGTTATTTGTATTCTATTTTCTTTCTTGATGAATGTGACTCTTCAAAGCTCCTCATTTAAGTATGATCATACAATATTTCCTGTTTTGAGTCTGGATTACTCCACTTAGCATAATGTCTTCAAGTTTCATCCATGTTGTGTTAGAACTTCTTTCCTTTTTATAGCTGTATAATACTTCAATGTACATATATACTACTGTTTATCCATCTTTTGATGGACACTTGAGTTGTTTCCATCTTTGGGCTATGGTGGATAATACTGGATGAATATTGGTGCCCAAACACCCATTTGAGTTCTTGTCAATTCTTTGGTGTACATACCCAGGTGTGGACTTGCTCAGAGATGACTTGTAGAGTTCAACTATTATAGGCATTTATCACATGGGGCTGCATTTACCCTTACATGATGGTGATGAGAAAGATTTCTATTATGTTCAAAATATTTTTCCAGAAGGACCCTGTAGTCAGCTAATGGCTAGAGTTAGGACTGGGCCTGAATCCTTAATCCATACATCACTGATGGACATGCCAGAGTTTTGCTTATCCTTACTGGAGCTAGTGCTTAGAAGACCAGAATCTATCATTTTATTTTTGTTCAAAATTTGCTGACATCAAGCATACTCAATCATCAGCAGATTCAGTTAAGGAGAAAGAAAGTACTTCCTGTTCATCGCCCTCCTCCAGCTGCTGAGTCAGGCACAGTGGAGATACCAAGGAATTAGAGAACCTTCCCTTCAGGGATTTTAAAAACGCCTCTCCTGCTCTGCTTGACAATTTTCTCAAACGACTTTGTAAACAGTAGTACTACACATTTATGTGGTCTTCACGTTCTAGGAATATTCAATTAGAGTTAGAAATCAGTCAATCTTTCTTGTGTCTTTTAACATTTCATCATTTTTTTTAAGAAATCTCTCTCACACATGCCATTTTTCACACGCTTTGATATGTGGAAAGCATGCACTACTGTGTTAAGTAGTAGCCTGCTTACATATTGGAGTTAGACACTGCAAATTAGTTTTCTTGTATTAGTTTCTTAGGGCTCTGGCAGGAAGTATCACAAACTGGATAGCTTTAAACAATGGAAATCTTCACAGCTGTGGAGGCGAGGAGTCTGAAGTCAGGGTGTTGGTAGGGTCCTGCTCTGGATAGATCCTCTAGGGGAGCTTCCTCCCTTGCCTCCTCTAGCTTCTGGTAGCCCCAGGAGTTCTTTGACTTGTGGCAGCATCACTACGATCTCTGACTCTTTCTCTGCACGGTCTTCTGTGTCTGTGTGCAGACCTCTGTCTTCTTACAAGGGTACCAGCCATTGGTTTAGGGGCCAAGCCTACCTTACTCTGGTACAACTTCATCCCTAACCTGGATGAAAATATGAGTCTAAAAATGGTTTTAAAAAACACTAGCCAAGGTCACAAAGCAAATATATGATAAATTGATGGCTATGTCTGATTCCTACTATTAAATTTCCAAAAGGAAAAAAAAAACACACCAAAACTCTTGTTTATTGAGCATTTATTATATTCTTGATGCATTCCTAATATATTTTATCTAATTTAGTTCCCACCACAGCCCTAGGAAAAAAGGTATCTATTTTAAGGATGAGAAAAAATGGAAGCAAGACTTCCAGGGAGAGATGGTGAGTGAAACACATCTCTTTCCAGTCCTCGGGAATCTGTAGGGTCACCTGTCTCTAAAAGTAGACAAGAAAGGGGGCGCTAATTAAGGAGGATTGCTTAGATATCTGTTCAAACACTGGCCAGGTCCTTCTACCACTTTGTCAAAAGAGAGAAACTAGTCATCTGTTCCCCAAACTGTTGTTTACCGTCTGGAGAGGAGGGAAAGACCTGGCCCACGGAGGGCCAGCGGTGCTTTGTGGAGAAAGGAAGAATCAGATGAATGAACGCATGCTGCCGTGCACAGACCCTCGGCCCTCCTTCCCATTAGGCTCTGATAACACTGACACCAGGGGCCTCACTCCTCAGACAAAACTCCAGGTAGACTGTCTTTCCTGGAACTTTTGATCAACCCAAGATGGAAGATATAAGTTAATCAACATCAGAGTTTTCTAACTCAGCATCCTAGCCTTTGCTTTCTAGAGTCAAACTTCCTGTGAATAAGTTCCACCCTCATGCTCAGAACTTTTGGAGAGATGTTTAGGTTGCCCCACTTAAAAATGAACAGATAACCAAGGATTTTCTGACATATGGGAAAGTCTTCTAATAGGACTGACAGATACTAAAACACCTGAACAGAAAAAAAGCAACTTAAGGAAAACTATCAGAGAGAGATGTGATACTGTGACAAAATTTTTAATGAAAAAATAGGATAACAAGAGAGCAACATTCATAGACCAAAAATTAGTGTAAGAGGAAAAAGTTACAAGAAGAATGGAAAATCTCAAAGAAGGCTTAGATGACAAATTTTAGGAAATTTCCCATAGTAATGAGATAACAGATAGAAAACAGAAGAGTACATATAAGAAAATTTAAGAGCCAGTCTAAGAATTATAGTTTCAAATAACAGTAGGTACAAAAAGAGAGAAAGATAAAGGGAGGAAACTATGACTTACTAATATAAGGGGAAAAGAAAAGCCCAGAACTTCTCCAGATTGAATGAACTTATCAAGTGGCCAGGACAACAAATAAAATAAGCCCACATAATCATGACGTTTCAAAACACTCATCACAAATACACAATCCTGCAAGGTTCAGAGAAGACAACTGTTCATCAGAAGTCTGGCATCAAAATAGCTTTAGATTTAACAATAACACCAAAAGAAATTAAGGAGGGCCAGGCCTCAAAATTTTGAAGGAAAATAATTTCCAGCCTAATATTCAATACTCAGACAAACTCTCAATTGAGTGTGAGGAGAATAAACTATTTTGCACATATGCTGCTGCTGCTGCTGCTAAGTTGCTTCAGTCACGTCCGACTCTGTGTGACCCCATAGACGGCAGCCCATCAGGCTCCGCCATCCCTGGGATTCTCCAGGCAAGAACACTGGAGTGGGCTGCCATTTCCTTCTCCAATTTTGCATATATACAAGACTTCAAAAACTAACCTCCCATGCAATTCCCCTTCTTACAAAACTTTTACAGGATACGCTCCACGGAAATAAGAGAATCCAACAAAAGCGAGACAGTGCAGGCCATAAGCAGGGATTCTGTCATTAAAGAAAACCAATGAATGAAAACCCCAGGGAAGAGGGTGATAGGGACCCCAGGATGACAGCTGTCAAGCAAAAAGAATAAACAGTCTAGATTGAAGGGGTCTGGTAGAGATATTTTCAGGAAGATGATCATGTGGTTGATGCACTTGAACATGTTAAAGGATACTTAGACCACTAGAGAAGAGTTTGAGATTGAATTAGTAAAGATACAGAAAAGCAAGCAAGTGTAAACAAGACAATTACTAACTCTGAAGGTGGGGGGAAATGTACAAGAAGGGAAAACCAATTGTGGTTTACTACATGACTCAGGTGTGCATACTGTTTCCATACTCATAATAATGGAAATATTGAATACTGATCTAATTGAAATCATTATATCGGGTACAGCTATCTTAGAAAGATGGGACCCTGTTGGGGTAAGGTTAAAAGACCAAGGAACTGAGCGAAATGCCTACCTGCCATCTTGAAAATTCATTAAGTAATTCCTAAAACTGACCAAAAAATTATACTATTTAGATGATATGATGGAAACTACTAAATTTATTAACTCAAAGAGGTAAGAGTGTTAGTTTCTTAGCCAGGAGAGATTGGAGAGTGAGACAAGTGGATCTCAGGACTAACATCAGTGTTTTATAATAAACCATTTATAACTCTTTGACTTTTAAACCTGTTTATTCATGTGGAAAGACATAGATATATAACTTTGATAAAAATAACAATGTCTAAAAGACAGAAAAACTATTCAACATATCAATCATTGTTATCTTTAGACGATTTTGTTTTTCTTCTACTTTTTTTTTAGTTTTATGATAAAAGTTTATTAGTTTTATATAAAGATATTCTTCATTATGAATAAGAAATTGAAGCTCAGAAATGTCCAATAAATTTCCTAATTCCATTTATCTTGTAAGTGGTGGAGCAAGGATTCCAGTGCAAGTCTTTCTGACTCAAATCATTTTTTATCTTTCATCAAAGCATTCCGTCTTCACTGAAAACCAAGACACAAAACTGTCATGCCACTATCTTTACTTCCCACTCTGAGGCTTCACTGAACCTCTTTCTATACCAAACACTTAACAGTTGATTGCTTTCATTTGTCTACTTATTTTCTTATATATATTTATACTCATTTAATTCCAAAAAGATTACTAAAGAATGGGTTCCAAATATATACACACTACAGAAAAATAAAAATGAGGCAGGGGCATTTGGTTATCCAGGTCTTGTGTTCTCACAAATACAACTGAATAAGTCATGCTCAGTTTCCTGAGGAGGTCACTTAGTCCCAAGCTCATTTTGTCTTCCATCAGTGCCTCCCACAGTCCTGGGCACAGAGATGCTCAGAGTCTTGGTTGATTTGACTTCCTAGCAAGGCTGTGGCTCCTAGAGGAGTGAATTGAACTTCTTTCCTCCTTGCCGTGACTGTCTTAAAAGGGTATAAGTAGCTTTTTTGGTAACTAAACATTCACCTAATTAATGGAAAACTGGTATGTTCCACCAAAAGAATTATTTTTAGCCAGCACTTCATTTTTTCAGTCCTTTTATTCCCTTTTTGACAAAATGTGCAGTGTCCATTCTTAAAAATCAATGGGCAAAGTGACAGCCGGAGGTATACGGAAGGCATGATGAGGTACCCGGAAGATTGTAGCTTACCGTGAGTACCTTCCTGTTGCCATAGTGAGGTACATTTACCTTTGTTTGATGATCATGCAGCACTGACAAAGCAAACATCCTTTGGCTCTTGCTGTTAATTATCCTTCAGTTCCTGCTGCGTGTTCATTCACAAGTCCTTTCTTAGGGCGGTTGTTGGTTATGAGGTTGGTGGGGTGGAGAATGGCGGTTCTTGACACTTCTGAGCTCAAAGAATGAGTAAATCAGTTCTTAAGGTGTTTGAGATCTAAATCCAGTGTCTACAGAGAAAGCTAAAGTTGTCACATTCAAATGGAGACTTTACTGCCTACTCATGAAGCAGGTTTTTAGTAACAGGTTGTTGGTAAGACTTTTCTTAGGAGGTAACCGTTTTTTTAATTAATTTTTTAAATTGAAGCATAGTTGATTTACAATAATGTGAGGAGGTATCTATTTTAAACAACAACACACTAGGAAGTCAACATGAAGAAACATCTTTAAAAAATTTCCTCCTAAGCCATATATATTCTGTTAAACTTTGGTGATGGTTCTTCCTTCATTTAATAAGTATTGATTATATTGATTATGCATGTGCTACCCAACATGGCTCTAGGTGGTATAGATACCATAGGTTAACAGGATGAGCCCAGTGTCTGCCTTCAGAGAGGGTATATTCTTGGTACTATCTGTCCTGTATGATGTGTCAGTATCGTTTTGCCTAAGGTTCTGGAGGAAAAAATTGGGTTGATACCACAATGATTCATCCAGTAATAGCAAAAACAGTAATAATGATACCTCTATTGAGTTCAAACAAAAAACCCTTGACAAGCACCTTTGATATGCCTTATTTCATCTAATCCTCCTAATATCCTTAAAAGGGATACTAAACGCAATCAGTTTTACAGAGAAGAAAATTTAAACTCAAGAAAGGTTAACTAACTTAAAGTTCATAGCTAGTAAACAGTGCAGTCAAAACCCAAACCCAGAGTTTCATGTTCATATCCACACTAGTGTATTACAGAACTTCAGGACTCATCTGGACTATTAAAACCTCAGAACCGGAGCCGGCGTTCTAGCTCGCGGAGTTGGCTTCCTCTTCTCGCCTGTCCTAGCCCTGGACCATCCTCCGTCATGGACCTCGCCGGCATCTGCTCCAGCTTTCAGTCGGACTTGGATTTCTGCCCAGATTGCAGCTCGGTCCTGCCTCTGCCCGGGGCTCAGGATGCGGTCGCCTGTATCCGCTGTGGCTTCTCCATCAACGTGCGAGACTTTGAGGGGAAAGTTGTGAAGACCTCAGTTGTGTTTAACAAACTGAGGACAGCCATGCCTTTGTCGATGGAGGAAGGACCTGAGTTCCAGGGACCCGTGGTTGACAGGCGCTGCTCTCGATGTGGGCACGAGGGAATGGCGTACCACACCAGGCAGATGCGATCAGCGGATGAAGGGCAGACCGTCTTCTACACCTGTACCAACTGCAAGTTCCAAGAGAAGGAAGATTCTTGATTTTTTTCCTGAGCGACTCAGCAATCTTTTTCTTACTTGGAAGCTGAAGGATATTGGGTTCTTAGGTCCTTTGTCCATCTCCCGATTGCAGTATTCTGCTCTCAGAGGAAAAGCAGATCGTCATGTGTGGATTACCATTGTCCCCAGAGTACTCCTACTCTAATTGAGTGTTCTTATTAAAGTTATATTTTTCTACAAAAAAAAAAATAAAATAAAATAAAACCTCAGAACCCATGGAGTCACACAAAGTCAGTTTCAAGTCCAAACCCTACCCCTGGGAGATTTAACATTTTGGGGTCTCTATAACTCATCCATAAAGGAGCAATAATATGATCGCCTTATAGTGCAAGGACTAATTAGGGTAATATATATAAAGTACTGGATCAGTACCTATACATGTGTGTGCGCTCAGCTGTGTCTGACTCTTTGTGACCCCATGCACTGTAGCCCACCAGGCTCCTCTGTCCATGGGATTTTCCAGGCAACAATAGTGGAGTGGGTTGCCATTTTCTTCTCCAGGGGATCTTCCGCACCCAGGGACTGAACCCACATCTCCTGCCTTGGCAGGTGGATTCTTTACCACTGTGCCACCAGGAAGGCCCTATGCATGGATGTACATAATACATAATGATTATAATTATCAACTTTGACCTAAGATGTGTCACAGTGCAGGCAACAGAGGCCTACTGATTATTTATAAAACACCATTAATAATTAGCTTCAAATTCATTGAAGATGGGGGCAGAGGTGGAGAGGTTTAAGGCCATGGAAATCAGATAAATAACATTGACTAAAAGACTCTTCACACTAGGTTTGGGTCACTCAGTATGGCCATCCCTGCCTGCCCTCCACTGCTTGGTTACCTGTTCAGCTCTTACCCTTTCTGCGAGGCCCAAATGAAATGCTGCCTTTCCTTGCAGCTCTTTTATCTTCTACAATAGGAAAACACTTCTCCCACCTTAGAGCTCCGTGGCTTTTAGTGGATGGAACAGTGGTTCATAAATCAAGCCCTGCAGACTGGTTCCAGGCAGCTTCTATCAGAATCCCTCAGGGAGTAGATTAAAATATAGATTCTTAAGTTCAGCCTCCAGAGTTTGATTAAGGTGAGGCCCATGAAACTCATTTTTAACTGTTATTTTGATGGGTGGACACATTTGGGAATCCCCGTGGTAGCACCAAGGCTCTCAGTACCTATGTATTCCTTTAGACTGCAGTCATTCATGTGTATGTTTCATACATTTTGCTGGGAGATTATCCTTCTGATACTCCGATTCAATATAAGGATAAAAATAAAAAGAAACAGAGGAAGTCCCTTGTAACATTTTCCTCCAGTCTTGATCCTTTCCCCGATGATGTTTTGGTGCGTTCTCAGGACAAAACTGATGTCCTCCCTATAGCAACGCTGCTTGTGTTAGTTGGAACTTGAGTGAGTTTTGCTAAACAACTAAAAATTTAAAAATTATTGGAAGAATATCATGATGCCTGAAGAATAATCAAGATAGGACCCATCTGGGTATGAAGCTGCATACTTTAATGTTATCAGGGGTCCCTTTTTATTGTATGAGTCTACTTTATTCTGTGTGTTGGTTTCATTTCCTGGGACCTCCTGACCTGTTTTTTTTTTTTTCCCCATTTGGCTAGTTCTGTTTTCCTGTGTAGAAAGCTTTGTGATAGCAGAGGAAGCGTGCATTTCCAGATCAGAAAACCCTGCATGTGAAGGATGTAGATGGAATGGTTCGGGTCACAGTCCCACTCCCAGCCCAGGGCTTCTGGCAAGGAGACGGGGACAGGACGAGTGACGGACACCAGTGACGCACATGGTTGACGGGACCACTGTTGTAAGATAGGATCCCAGAAAAAGAGATACTGCTTAAGAGGAGAAGCCAGAAAGATGGGCACTGTGGTGAGCTAAGGCTTCCCCTGACTCTGGGCCGCAGATGCTTCTTTCTCAGGCACCATTACCTACATGTAATGGGCTGCAGTGGAGAACAGCATTTGAGGGCAGCTCTGGACTCCACCATTCTGCCCCTTGCTTACACTGTGGCCTTGGAAAAATTCATTACTTCAGGCTGCAGTTTGCTTAGCTTTAAGAAAAGGGCAATAATAGTAGTACTATTTCATTGGATTGATGGGAAATTGAAATAATATATATAACAGGCTTAGACTAGTGCCTGACATTCCTTACAAAAATGTTAGATATTAGCTAGATAGCAACAGATATTAATTATTCTGTTGCTAGATGATATTAGATATTAACAGATATTAATTATTCTGTTGTCCCACTAGACTGTTGGCCCCAGGAAAGTAGGCAGCCTTGGCTTTCTTTCTCCCCAGCACAGAACACAGTGCCTGGATGTTGCTGTGTACGTTATCGGCACAAGCTTGTTGTCAGTGAACACAGACCAAGTACAGTCAGCAATGTCTGCACCTGTACTCACCTAAGTATCTATTCTGCTGTACTGGGTGGAAGGGGGAGGGAACACACACACACACTTCCCCCCCCCCCACCAACCCCCTCTCTGGGTGGAAGGGGGAGGGAACACACACACACACACACACACACACACTTCCCCCCCACCAATCCCCTCTCTGGGTGGAAGGGGGAGGGAACACACACACACACACACACTTCACCCCCACTAACCCCCTCTCCCAACTAGAGTGAAGAAGGAACATATGTAACCCAGCTAAGCCATAACTGTTTCCATGTTGAATTGACTTTACCTTCAGAGAATTATAGCCTGCCCCAGTGTCATGTTTAAGCAGCCAATGTGTGTGCTGAATCAATTGGGACCAAATAACATTGGTACTTAACACCGTGCAATAGAAGTGGAGTGTTTACTAAATAAATTGTCAGCATAAGCAAGATATGGAGGGCTGGCTTCAAGAGGATATTCTCCCAAATCTCTTAAAAGTATCCACTTAGCAATCACATTGGCATGACAGCATGCAAGGAAATGATTGTTTTAACTTTTCATTTAAGTAGTAGCAGGCGTTTTTAGAATTGTTGGAATTTGGAAACTTTTTTTTTCTGTATATCTTGAATATATACACATAATTTATTCTAAGGTTATATTTTAGAAGATGTCAAAAGCTATTAAAATACAAGTATGTGCTTTTAACCAAAAAAAAACACCTTTTTAAAAAAAGATCTAAGTCCAGAAGGACAAAAAGGGAAAGATTAATACATTTGACTATATAAAATTGGACTCTATAAAATATAAATTTAACACTTAAGTTTTCTATATTGTTAAAAATATTTTAAAGTCAAAAGCCAAATGGACAGCCTAGAAAAATATGCTTGAGATGTACTAGAGAGAAAGTTAATATACTTAGCATTTTAAATTTGCTTGCAAATCAATAAAAATAACTCATTAAAAAGAGGGAAAATATGTGAATAGGCAGTCCTCTGAAAAAATAAATGTAAATGAAGATATGAGACTTCACTCATTAGAGAAATACAGCTGACCTTTGAACAACAATTTGTGGTTCACTAATACTTGGATTTATTTCAATAAATACATATCAAAATAGTACACAATCTACCTTTGATTGAATCCATAGATATGGAACTCAAATATGGAAGAAACTTAGGTATGGAGGGCAGAATAATAAATTACATGTAGAGTTTTGCTTAGAGCAGGGTTGGCACCCCAGCTCCCCACCACGTTCTTCAAGAGTCAACTGTATAAAAGTAAATCGATAATTCAATTTTTTTTATTTGTTAAATGAAGGACAGTTGACATCACAGTGTTGGCAGGGCAATGGACAAGCTGACACAAGCTAAGTAATGGACACATTACTGAATGAAAGAGATTTGATATAACATCTTTGAGGAGCTATTTACAGTATCTTTTAAATTGGAAAATTCATTCTATATTTGTCCCAGAAGTTCTACTTTTATAAAGATAGCTTACAACATATGCACATAAGCTGATCAAAGATGTCTGTGGGATTATTGCAGATAATAAATAATCAAATCATCTTTGAAGTCCATCAATTGGCTAAATCTTTTATGGTATATTTATGCAAGAAAATACAAAGAAGCTATTTAAAATAATTACATATAGAGCTATATATAATGGTATGAAAGGACAGAAACAATTATGTAGAAAGTGCTTATAATCTACAATCATATAGGAATGCTATTACCTTGCTATTGCTGTCAAAAGGGAATACATGTAGTATGCAGGAAAAAAAAATCTCTTGATAGATACAGAAGAATTGGTTAACAGTAATTGCCTTCTAGGAATAGAACTAAAATTTTGGAAGGGAAGAAGACTTCATTTTCTCTAAATAATTGTACTTTTTATCATTTGTAATTTTTAGTTTTCAGTGGGCCAGACATACTTCTGACATTATATCTCATCTTCAAAACCACCTGTGAGTCAAATTTAATGAGCTCTGTTTTACAGATGGGGACCTTGTAATTTAAAAAAATAAATGTAGTAACTTTTCTAAGGTCCCACTGCTGGTGTCCTTTTTCTTTCATCAATAGAAAGGTTCACAGAAATATCTAGAAGGGTGGTTCTCAGAAATCTCACATGTGTTCATGATTTGGTACTTATAAAGGCTGGCATCTTTTAAAGGAAAAAAATAAAATTTTCCAAATATTTCTACTTCAAAAGGAGAAAAATGAATGGATTTTCTGCTTTACTTTCTAGAATGTTTTTCTCCCAAATTCCAAATGTCAGGGTGGTATAACTAAGTCTAAAAAGTGTTTCCTGTTTTCTTTTCTTCAACACTGTTTATGGACCAGAATGTTGAGATGAAAAGAGGTAGAAGGAAGGAAATAAAGAGTATCAGCCCTGGAGCCACCATCAGTAAACTTCTGTTTAGGGCAAGACTTGGGAAAGCCTGACTTGTGATTCTAGAAGGAGACATAAAGCAGTCTCACCTTGCTTGCCGCCATTCTACCTCTGGGATGGGTGGATACACAGTAATAATATCTGTAAAACAACTATAAGAACATAGATAAGAGTGTGGGTCCAGGATCAGAAAGGTGTATATGAATTCACATGATGATGAGCTGCTTCTGTCCACTCCTCCACTCAAGTATTGGGTGTGACTTTGTGGCAACAGTCAACCGTTGCCCCCTCAGTTGGTCCTGCTGGACATGTGACTGATAAATTTGACCTGCCAGTGAGCTGAGTATGATTTTAGTGCTTAAACTTTTGTTTCTCACTCAATGGTCCTTAAATGCAATTCATGAGCTTCCCTGGGTGCTCTTACAAGGGAAAAAAATACTGGGTTGGACTTTTTAACAGGCTGTCTTGATTTTCAAATGGGGTACCTTCATAGAGAATTTACATATGTAGTTTTGACTGAACAAGGTTTTGCTTACTTTCTGACTTGTGAAACTATTCCCAAAATAAGTGATTCACTATGCTAGTAATGCTGTGCTCTGCTTAGTCACTCAGTCATGTCCGACTCTGAGGCCCATGGACTGTAGCCCGCCAGGCTCCTCTGTCTGCGGGGATTCTCCAGGCAAGAATACTGGAGTGGGTTGCCATGCCCTCCTCCAGGGCATCTTCCCAACCCAGGGATCAAACCCAGGTCTCCTACATTGCAGGGAGATTCTTTACCATCTGAGCTGCCAGGGAAGCCCATACTAGTTATTATTTAATCTCTAGGCTAAGCATGCCTATCTATAAAAGCCATAAGGTTATTTCAAGGATACAATGAGACATACAAAGGAAATGTGTGTAACAGGTTCTTGATGCATACAGACTTTGTGTCTGGTTGATCAGTGGAGAATGTACACCTATTCAAAAGAAAACTCTAAAGGAAGTCTTTGTAAAATACTTAGTTTTTAAAATACTACATGTGGTATCATAATGTTAGGATCCATTCAACTTTGTCTGTTAACCTGATACACCTCCAGGCAGCTTTAAGGATACTCTGGTGACATGATGGTCACTAAGACTGGGGTAGAAGACCGATGTGAAAGCAAGACTCCGGAGCAGGGAAGAAGGTATAGGAGGTTGAGCAGCTGTTGCCTGTTGGTTTCGCATTAGGCCACATTCTCTGGCCTAGCCTCAGTGTAAATGAGAACCAGGTTTTGTCTCTCCCTATACTCAACCACTACCTTCAAAACCCTACAAAGGCCCATGGTCTAACAGGGCTTCCAGAAGGCCTTTTTATCTTCTTGGCACCAGAGCTCCTCCATAAACCAGATGGAAAGTTTTAAAACATGATACAAGGATAAGAAACAAAAAGAAGCACAACAAAGGTTAGCTTTGCTTTAGAGACTGAAGAAAACACTGCTTCAAGACCACCACACCACAGACTATAAAGCCCAGATGTGTAGAAGTAACGCAGACAGCTGCCATTTACCTCCATGTTGCCTGATAATATCCATTAGTAGTAGTACTAGTAAAAGTAATTCATTCCAGTTCATACTCTAAGTACTTTACATACATACTCATTTCATCTTGCTACAAACCCTATGAGGTATATATTATTTTCATCCCTATTTTACCGATGAAGAAACAGAGCATAGAAGTAAATTGCCAGAATTGCACAACTATTAATTGTAGGAGCTGGAATTTGAACATGGATATTCTGTCTCCAGAGACTGTTTTTAATCTCAGGGGTTGGCAAACTTTTTGTAAAGTAAATATTATTTAAAAAATCCTTTAAAAATGTAGAACCAATCATAGCTCACAGGAGGTACAAAAACAACTTGCAGGCCCACTGTGGCTCGTGGGCCATTTGTAATCTGCTAGGTAATACTGTACAGGTTGACCAAACTTTTAAGCACACAGTGGATATGCTATCCCATACTCCTTTAAGGCAAACCCTACATGCCTATAATAGGATTTCTGTTGACACACAGTCCTGACGTCCACAGTCCTGACATCATCTCTTTCATTTTGTCTGAATTTATGAAGCTTAGTTGCCTTTTCCATCGGCCTTCCTTCAAATTAGTAATGCTGTTGGACATTTAAGAAAGGACTATATGGATAGTATAAGAGCTTATTTTCCATTCACTTCAACCTGTTATTGGCTATCTCTCAGTTATTGGGTGTATTATTATTCAGGGAAGTGACTTTAGGCACTATGGCATCAGACTGGACTTAGTTCTTTCTTTGATTAACTAGAAATAAAAGCATAAATAAGATGTAGTTTCTCTAAAATTTTAAGATTGTCACGTTTCTGGGACTTAACCTGAAATTAATTGACGTTCTGCTAGTAGAAATTTATCAGCAACCTGGCATCTAATCCTTTATCATTTTCATTAAAGCTTAAAATGGCTTATAAAGAGACACGGTTCATGAAATGGATTAATATCACAATGGAAGCTCATGCTTCTAGGTATCTGCTATATATTGATAACTTGGAGATGCAAAACATCATCATAGCATTTTAAGCTAGGCTGCACATGAAGGAACCACTATAAGTTACTAGATTTGCTAGGGGTGAAATCTTGGGCTTGCAAATAAATCTTGATTTTTTTTTTTTTTAATACTTATGTAGTTCATGAAGTCTAACTCAGTTTCATGTAATGAGTGTGAGGAAATCACTGCATTGGTTATTTCAATTTGAAACTTAAGAGGAAACTTATAAAAGAGTTTTTCAATTTATGTTGACAAGTCATATTAAAATACAGACAAAAAATTACCTCATGATACACTACATATCTATATACATACATTATGTAAAACTGAAACAAAAGTTTCAGAGTCAATACTACTGTAACTACATTTAAGACATTTTTGAAAAAAAAAAAAAGATATCTTTGTTATTTTATCTATTCTATCCCATTTGATTTTTTAATGCTTTTTACTACCACTACATTGATTTATTACCACTAACTTATTAATGACTCTTGACTCAGTCTGAAAAATACTTCCTTAGAAGACCCATGTTCTCACATGGCTCTTGTTTATAAGAAGCAGTTGTTTGGGGGTTCTTCTCTATCTTTACAGCTTACTTTGATTTATTTGCCAAATAAATAAATGTGTATATCTCTGTACCAGGCTCTATGGGAAGTACAAAGACATGCCTTCAACTATTTCAAGTCAGGAATTTTCTGAGTTGCCAGGAAAACAAAGGTGAAACAAAGATTACTAAACAACATATAATCTCTGCCCTCACAGAGTTTCTGATGTAGCAAATAAAATAAACTCAGTACCAAGGAGTTTGAGAAGATAACATAGTCAAGTGAATGACTTAAGTAAATAGTTTTATTAGCATTTTTCCTTATAAAAGGGTATTTTCTTGTCTAGAAGGGTCAGTCCCCCTTTTTTTTAAAGATGAGAAAATAAAGACTCAGAATCTTAAAGGTTTAAAAAAAAGAATCTTAAAGGCTTAAAGACTTAAATATAAGACAAGATATCGTGAAACTCCTAGAAGAGAACATAGGTAAAACATCCTCTGACATAAACTGTACCAATGTTTTAAGATAGTCTCCCAAGGCAGCAGAAATAAAAGCAAAAATAAGCAAGTGGGGCTTAATCAAACTTACAAAGTTTTGCACAGCAAAGGAAACAATAAACAAAACAAAAAGACAGCCTACAGACTAGAAGAAAATATTTGTAAACAATGCGACTGACAAGGGCTTAATTTCCAAAATAGACAAACAGCTTGTATAACTCAACAACAAGAAAACCAAACAACCCAATCAAAAAATTGACAGAACACATTAATAAGACATTTCTCCAACAAAGACATACAAATGTCCAATAGGCACATGTCAAGGTGCTCATCATCATGAATTGTTACACAAATGCAAATCAAAACTACAAAGAGAGACCAAAAACCAGTCAGAATGGTCATTATTAAAAAGTTTATTTATGCGAACATCTAACTCACTGGAAAAGACCCTAATGCTGGGAAAGACTGAGGGCAAGAGAAGGGGGTGATGGACTATAAGATGTTTGGATGGTATCACTGACTCAATGGACATGAATTTGAACAAACTCAGGAAAATAGTGAAGGACAGGGAAGCCTGGCGTGCTGTGGTTCATGGAGTAGCAGAGAATTGGACCCAAGTTGGTAACTGAACAACTACAAACAACAAATGCTAGACGGGTTGTGGAGAAAAAAGGAACTCTTTTACACTACTGGTGGGAATATAAATTGGTGCAGCCACTATGGAAAACAGTATAAAGGTCCCTGAAAATACAGAGTTGTCATATGATCCAGCAGTCCCATGCCTGGGCATACATCCAGACAAAACTGTAGTTCTAAAAGATACAGGCAACCTTATGTTCATAGCAGCATTATTTACAATAGTCAAGACATGGAAGCGATCTAAATGTCCATTGACAGAGGACTGGATAAAGAAGATGTGGTATACTTATACAATGGAATATTACTCAGATTTAAAAAAGAATGAAATAATGCCATCTGCAGAAACATGGATGGACTATATATCAGACTAAGTGAAGTAAGTCAGACAAAGATGATCATATGATATCACTTATATGTGGAATCTTTAAAAAAGTGATATAAATGAACATATTTATGAAAGAGAAACAGACTCAAACAGAGAAAACAGACTTGTGGTTGCCAAGGGGGAAGAGTAGGAGTGGGAGGGATGGATTGGGAGTTTTGGATTAGCAGATGCAAGCTATTTTATATATAATGGATAAACAACAAGGTCCTACTGCAGTACGGGATACTATATTCAATATTATGTGATAAACCATAATAGAAAAAATATGAAAAATATGGAGAGATGTACAACTGAATCATACTACTATACAGGAGAAATTAACATGACACTTTAAATCAATTATAATTTAATAAAATATTAAAAAATAGTTTGTCATTTATCAGAGTTACACCACTCTTTTCAGGTTAAATCCAGAATTATTTGTGATAGACATGCTGTCTCACATAATTAAATGGCTTTTTTTTTTTTGCTGAAATAAAGTGAGCTGTGTGTTAAGTAATGATTATGAAGTCACATTATAAAAATATTTCAACCTTGAGAAAGCTTGGAAGATGAGTGGTTCCGTTACTCATCTTTCTTTCCTTCAAAAGGAGCTAATCCAATTAATTTTGAAATCAATAAATCATGTCTTTTAAAGAGAAGAATAGAACCTTTTAGTATTTTGCAATTTTTTCTGATTTAATTCTTAAAAGCCCTCATTTGGAATTTTACTCATCTAAATCCTTATTTCAAAAACCACGAAAGATAGTGGACATTTTCTCAAGATCATCAAGGCACATAACCAAAGCTTGTCACCTTTCTGGGAGAATCTATGCTTTGTTCTCTTCACCAACCTTTTCTTGAGCACTGACCCAAGAGACCACGCTATCGTAAACTAAATATTTATTGCTTCTGACTCCTGGAAGGAAACGTTTTATTTTTTTTTAAGTTGACATATAGTTTATTTAAAATGTATTAGTTTCAAGTATAAAACATAGTGATTTAATATTTTTATAGATTATATTCCATTTAAAGTTAAGGGGTGGAATTGGGAATTTTTTTTTTTTTTTTGGCCACGTCATGTGGCATATGGGATCTTAGTTCGGTAATCAGGGATCAAACCCGAGTCCCCTGCAGTGGAAGGGCGGAATCCTAAGCACTGGACTGCCAGGAATTCCCTCAGGGTGGAATATTTAAATGGCAGATGTAAAAGTTCATCCCAACTTCAAATGAATTTTATAAAATAGACTTTAATGCTCATATTTATTCTCCTCTGTTAGATATTCATGCCTTGGGGATCAACTCATTGTATAAACTTACATGTGTAATAGTTTCTTACTTGGGAAAATTGAAATCATTTTGATACATGAAGGAGTGGTTGTAATGAGAAAACAGATAAGGAGAAGATGTTTAAAGTGCAGACCCTCAGTGGCAATGTATGCACAGAGGACCAGGTCTCTGGACACCTATGTGAAACCCCTGTTATGCACACTTAGATCCCCACGGCTTCTGTCTTTCTTAACATTCAGTGAGAGTTTTAATTGTCCATTCATTTAGTGACTATATAATCTGTCAGAGTCTCTCTATGGAGCCCTCACTGGACCACAGTCTCTGAAAAGTAGAGACTCAATTTCTACTCTATTACTACTATAGCCCCTAGTACTAAGCACTGTGATTAAGTGTCCAAGAAATGTCTACAGATGAATGAATGGTCATGTTAAAGTAGTCTAGAATGTTGTTTACATAAGGTACTTAAGTTTAGTTCAACCTTTCTATATTACTCATTATTTACTAAAGAGCAACTGAATTACTCATGGTGTTCTTTTTGTTTTACAGTTAACTTTGACCACTTTGAAATTTTGCGAGCCATTGGAAAAGGCAGTTTTGGGAAGGTAAGAACCAAAATGATTAACCACTAGCAGAGTATGTAGTTCAGAGAGCCCAAGAATGTTCAGATGAGCTATTGGGACCACAATAAATATGAGATGTTTTTATAATGAGTTTTTATGAAAGTATTACCACACTTTGAACAAAGTATGAACATGTATGCTTTCAGAATTATCTCAAAGTCAAATCAGTTTACTCACTGGCGTTTCACACTTTCTCTATGGTAACAGGAAGAGTAAGGTTTCATAATCATTTTCAAATTGTACCAGTACCTTCAGTAACAGTTATCTTGTCAGTGTAAGAATTAAATCTTTCCATGAAGGATAGAAGCTGATTTCTGTTTTCCCCAGTTGTACCATAATTTTTTCTTTTTTAAAAACCTACTGTTAAAAAAAACCCTAGCATAAAACATACACATTCAGTCTAATTTTTTATAAGAATCTTCCAGATTCAAATCCTGATTAGTTTCTCTGTGGAGACAAACTTAACAGAATATCTCGTACTTCATATTGAACTTGCATTTTAGAATCACCTGCTGTCGACTTTATCTGGCATTATATGAACCTCTTAAAGAATTTTATAAATATGGACATCATAGTGTTTTTCCCAGTGCTTCAAGTCCTTTTTGGTTATATCACTTGTGGTTGCTAAAATAAGTTCTTTGCACAATATTGTTCATTTTAACATTGAGTCATGCCCATTACACTCACTAAAATCTGAATAAAAATGTCATTTGTTATGATTCCTGACATGGAGAAAGTTACTTTCCCCCAATATGGTGTCTTAAAAATCCCCAAAAGCAAAAACAAGCAAACTTGTCTGAGAAAGCAGAGATTTAGAAGTTGACTTGTTACAGGGGAAGGAAAAAGAAATCAGAGCTAAGTGGCAACTTTAACATCAAAGAATTTTGCACAACAAGGCCTCCAAGCGGTGCTAAGCAGTCTTGTTCTGTCTCCTGCCCACGATCCATCACCTCCCTAATCACATTCTCACTCCGGTTGGCACCATTAGGTCTGCATTGTGCAGAAGAATGATACCAAAAAGATGTATGCGATGAAGTACATGAACAAACAAAAGTGCGTGGAGCGCAACGAAGTGAGGAATGTCTTCAAGGAGCTCCAGATCATGCAGGGACTGGAGCACCCTTTCCTGGTTAATTTGTGGTGAGTGGTTTTCCTGGACATTTAATGGGACAGTCCTGCCTTCCCCCCCCAACCCTGTTACATAAACACACCCTGATTTCTGTGCACAACCCTCATTAGGATCTTCATGGGACTTTCATTCGCCTTGGTTTGTCTTTCTAAAGAAACAAAATTGTTATAAATACTGTTCAATTCAGTTGCTGTATATCCCCTTGTCCTGGAGGTCAGTATTCTTTTAAATCAGGGGTCCCCCACCCCTGGTTAGGAACAGGGCCACCCAGCAGGAGGTGAGTGAGCTTCACCTGTATTACAGTATTTACAGCCACTCCCATTGCACACATTACTGGGAGATGCTCCTCCTGACAGATCAGCAGCGGCATTAGATTCTCATAGGAGCATGAACCAATCTATGCTTGAATCTTCCCCCAATCATTTCCCCCCGCCCACTTCTGTGGAAAAATTGTCTTCTACTGAACCAGTTCCTGGGCTTCCCTGCTGGCTCAGTGGTAAAGAATCTGCCTACAATGCAGGTAACCCGGGTTCGATCCCTGAGTCAGGAAGATCGCCTGGAGGAGGGCATGACAACCCACTCCAGTATTCTTGCCTGGAGAATCCCATGAACAGAGGAGCCTGGCGGGCTATAGTCCATAGGGTCTCGAAGAGTCAGAAGTGACTAAGCAGCCCCAAACTGGTCCCTGGTGCCAAACAGATTGGGGACTGCTATTTGAAGCACTGTTATTTAATAGGCTGACAAAGAATGAGTTCAGATGTCTTCTCACTCATTACATCTTTTTCCCCATAATTGTGGGGCAGGGACTTTGAGTGCAAAGTATGGCATCGCTGGTGGACATGAAGTTGATTGTTAGTACTTGTACAAAGCGCCTTCTCCTTAAAGTGATGGGCAAGCAACCTGATTTCCTTGCAGCATACTTCTTAAGCAGCCATATACACACCCATGAATTGGAAAAAAGTGGGTGCTGCCTTTCTTCCCAAACCAGCTTTAACACAACTGGAGCTAATTTATGTCAGTAGCTAGACATTAAATGACTGATCTGCTCTCAAAGCCATTACCATAATCCAAGGCTTAGAAGATGGCAGAGAGGCTTGCATTATCTATTACTTCGAGGTCTTTATGTGGCTGGCTCATTTTCCTCTACATTTTAATGCATCCATTATATTAGGAGCCAGTTCTTAAAGCTAATGCAGTATGACTGTTATTTAAATATGCATACCAAGCAGTTCTTACTAGTGAAGGAAAAAAAAAAACCAAAATCTTTTCCCCTTTTTAGTCAGAGAATACTAATGGAAAAATCATTGAAATGTCACAGTGTGTTTAGGGAGATTCTATGGAGGAATCAGTGCATAAAACCTGTCTCCATCTTTAATTAATACAGCTCACTTCATACACAATTTGCTCAAAGACTCTGTGCTGCAGTTGAAAAGAAGATGGTTGTGTGTGACTTGGAAATAGGTCTATTATGGTTTATGCATACCTCAGACATAGAGAAGCTAATTTTCAGTACAGCTTCAGTGTATTTAATCAGCATTTTAGAGTGGCCTATTCACAATGCTGCCAAGTAAAGAGTTAAACGGATGCAGCTCTTTCTTTCCCATCCTTAACAATCATCAGATTGCCTTTTTTCCTCTCTCTTCACAATGATGAGCCTCCCTTTGTTCAGAGTCACATTGTCCTTCTTCAAAAGTTCAAGCAACTAATTTTCTTCTTTTAAGACCAGGAACCCTTCATAAGGACACACTTAGCATTATACTCTCTCACGCTTGTCTCTCATGGCTGAGTAGGGCAAGCTGATTTCACTCAATTCCCCCCCTTTTAAATAATATGAGTGTTTTGAGACTTGAAGCTGGCCAAAGCTTACAGATTTTGCTTTGCTTACTTGGTGTCATTCTAGACGACATTCTCTTCTCCATGCGTGTGATAACAGGACATAAATTCTACTCTGCCCTTCTTCTCACCCTGACACTGAATCCTGCATTAGAACCTGGGGCTCCGTTAACACCGATAGAAAAGAGAAGAGTTTCCTTACCCTATGATTCCAGCACCACATTCAGTATTGGAAACTGGGAGGGAGCATTCCTAAACATAGATCGGCCCTTTTGTCCTTCAAACCTTGAGATAAGTCTTTAGAAAGCATCTTTATTCCTTCTAATAAATGCCTTAATTAGTATAGCATAGTAAATTTAAGTGTCTCTTTCCACAACTCTTAAGTACCTTGTAATATTTCAGGAGGTGTGGTTATGAGTATCTTTCTTCATAATTCTTAAGTCCCATCGTTAGAATGGGTTAATGTGTGCCACCAGTGCCCAGAATATAGTCAGCATCTTACAAATGGTAGTTCTTACTTTCCTTGCTCCATTAAGTCAGAGTATTCTGAACCTGCCCAGAACCAATGGCCATTGTGGACCCCAGGTGACAACTCTGAAGGGTAGTTGGCCCCACGGCATCATGGCTGTGTGGTAGCACTCACATGCCAACTCATTCCCTATAAAAGCTTATGCTTATTTTTTTTTCCACCTTTATTCTGTGAATCAAAGGAAAAAAGCTCTCCAGTGTGTTATATACAATTTAATCAGATTTTTATGTCCTGGGTTTAACTAGACTGAGCTTTACATCCCCAAAACTTCAGGAGCTTGTTTTCTTAAGAAGCATCATATGACAAAATTACAGCAATATTTTCTTTAAACAACTCCTCTGTACCCATTTATGTATTCTGTTTTGCTGATATGCTCTGTAGGCCTGTCAATACTACTTATAATAATCTTCTCATGGATGCTCAAAATGTCCTTGTCCTCTGGGGATGTTCAGAAAAGTCTGGTTTTCAGGATGAAGGAAAACACAAGGTTTTGCACTAATGTTAAGAAGTTGGCTTATGAATATACTGATATAAACATATACACATATTAATTTGAAAGCATTTCCACTCATGGAAACTTGAAAAACAGATCACATAGAAAAATGAAAGCTCTTCAATAATCCTATCACCTTGAAATGACCACTCCTAACAGTGTGTACTTTCCAGTGAAATGTCTGTATTTGATAATGCATGAGTCCCATTCATTCCTTCTTTCATGTATAGATTTCCTGAGCACCACAATTTATAATTAGGGTTGCCAGACACAATCCAGGATGCATAATTAGATTTGAATTTCAGATAAATAACCAGTACCTTTTGGTATGTGTCCCAAGTATCATACAGGACATTTTTAACTGGAATAGAAATTCAGATGATGAGTGAGTTTAAATGGGCGTCCTGTATTTCCTCACTCTGGGGACCCTAATTGTAACACAGATCCATACCGTGGAGATGCAGTGGTGAGCACAAGTAGATAGACCTGCTTACTACACATTACCAGTAACCGTGAGAGGCTGCTATTAGTCAGAAGGCACATGAATGTATCAACTGTGAGAAGTGCATGGAGGGTCTAAGTGCACCTACCGGTTTCAGGGGAGAGGGGAGGAAGGTCATTAATCCCGGAGCAGCAGTGTGAAGGGTGGAAAAACCTGCTGAATTAAAATCCAACCTCCCCAACCTCCAAAGATTTGGTCCCACCCAGAACAAGGTCATCAGATAAAGGTTATGTTAGAAAGTGAAGGCTGCCTTTCAGGGCTGGTATCCTAGAAAAGCAAATACATTCTTCCCTTGAGCCCCTCCCCAGGGGCCTCTAACAAAGCCCTGGCAACCCACAGCCGAGAACCAATCGCCCCAGACCTGCCCAGCACAGCAGATCCCCAGGTGGCCTTTGTTAATTGGAATTAAGCCTGCAGCTGCACACAGCGGCTCCTCTGCTCTCCTAGCCTGGCTCTCCTGTTCCTGTGAGCTCCCAAGGGTCCGCATGTGGTTTCAGGAAATGAGGAGAGGAGATTGTCTGTATTAAGTGAAAAGGACCATTTGTCCTGGGAGTGCGAAAAGGGAGCCCTGGGAGATGGCTCAACACAGCCGCATGAATGGGTTCCCTGGAACCAGACTCCGTCGTGTGACTCAGAGCCCTGGCACCTGCCACAGAATCAGAGACCCCGAGAACGCAGGGTGGCCTTCAGAGTCCCGGTATCAACATAGTGGCTCCTATTACTTTGGGTTTCACAGATATGATGTTATGTATTCATCCCAGCAACCTATGTGGGTAGAGATTATTTTTCCCATTTTACACCTGGGGGCTGAGAGGTTAAGCCTCCCCCAGAGTCTCACAGCCAGGACTCAAGCCCAGGAATCCCGACTTCAAGGCCCCTGCTCTTCCTGCTGAACTCTCCCCTCCACTACGGACATCTTGAGAGACTCTTACAAAATGCGTGAGGAAATTCGATGGATTTTGTCGCTCATTCTCCACACCCCACAGGAATACAAATTCCATAAGGCAGGTTTGTCCACTGCTCCCTCTCCTGCTCCTTACAAAATGGCGGCCACCTCACAGGAAGGGCTGACTAAATCTCTGTTGAATCAACAAATCAGTGAGCGAACACAGTGAGTTAGCAGAGGGACTAGGCTTTTGGCTCCTTTTTCCCCCGCTCTTTTCCCATCACGCCTCTACCCCCTCTCCCGCACTCACCAACAGCCCCATATTGTCATGCCTGTTCCAGGTTCCTTGTTGGCCCTGAGGTCAGAGGGACGGGAGTTTGAATCCATCTCACCACTTGTTAACTATGTAAATGAAGCAATTTACATTTTGTATGTTGCTTGGTTTCTTCATCTATAATTGGGAATGACGGCAATCTCCATAGCAGAAGGTACTGCTTATGAATAAGAACATGTATATAAAGCAGCTCAGACACAGTAAACGTTTAATATCTGCTTTAAACAAGCAACTCTGAGGCCCCTCCCAGAAATGAAATGACTCCCTTCCCCCATGGCCAGAAATGATTCTAAAATTTCTCAGGTGGACAAATGTGCCTGAACATGAGCTGGCTTGGGCATTACAAAGTCTTTTGTTCTAAAAACTTAACTCAGTTTCTTTGACTATAGAATAAATGTGTTGGTATAAAATACAGAAAGTTCTAATGAAGATCATAAATACCCATATGTCATCTCTCAGAAGTAATTGTAATATTTATCTACTACTGCTTTAACAAATTACCACACAAAAACAACAACAAATAACCACAAACAGTGGTTTAAAACAACACGAATTGAAGTTGAGGCTAAAGCTATTTTCATAATATAATGAAACATTATTTTTCTTTCACCCTGCACAGTTATTTGCACTGAAAGTTCACAAACAAGACAAAACTAATCAGAACAACAATTAACTATGGAATGTAGATTAACTAGAAGGTAGTATGTGGAAAACTTTGAGTGATTGAAAGGTTCTATTACCTTTACTGTGGTGTTGCTCATATAAGAGTATATATTTGTCAAAGTTCATTATATTTTATACTTAATATTTGTGCATTCACTATAAATGAATTTTCCCTCATTAAAAGAATATAAAATTTTATATTTTATAAATACAAACATACCAATTTAAAAGAATATAAATTTAAAAACACACAAATGTATTATCTTACAATTTTGGAGGTTAGAAGTGCAAACTCAGTCTTAATTGAGCTAAAACCCAAGCTGTCAGCCTCCTTCTGGAGGCCCTATCAAAAAATTTGTTTTCCTTACTTTTCCAGCATCCTGAAGCTGCCTGTGAGCCTTGGTTCATGGCCGCTGCTTCCATCTTCAACCCTCTGACTTTTCGCCTTCCTCTTCCATCTTCTGAGGACGCTTGTGATTACAGTGGGCCACCTGGCAATGATGGTTCTCTCCTGACCCAGCTCTCTAGCCAGGCTCCTCTAAGTCCTTTTCTCAGCTAGGCCTCAACCGTGCCCTCTAAAAATGTCAACTAAACACTCGCATTTTCTAACAGCTCAAAGTCTCATCCTAGAATGACCCTAGCCCCCTAAAATGCTTTGCTGAGAAAACTGAAGTCTGCTGTGAAAACTTACTCTTTGTTTCCCCACCAACCCCTCAAGATCCTGCACCTTCTCTCAGCCTCTGCGGGAGGGGCGAAGCCCAACTTCCCTACGTAGCGTCGTTTAACAAACCAGATGCGTTTCACGTGGACCAACCCCACTGTCCCAGTTTTTGTAGGTTTTCACCTTCCTGACTCTTTTGGGCCCCACCTCAAAGTCCCCCCTGTTCCCTGTTAAACAAATCAAAGTTGAGTTCAGTTCACACTGGACTCTTTGCCTATTGCAATAGGATATAACTGACTAAAATGTCTCCTTATTACTTTAACCACTGTCAGCTTTGTTAACTTAGGAAGAGATATGATTAAATTAAGGGCCCTGTGAAGGGGAGATAATCCTGAATTATCCAGTGTTGTCATAGGAAGAAATTGCCCTTAGATTTGGCCCTGATGAACTTGGGTAGGTGTGGAAGAATGGAGTAGTTCCTGAAAACGAACTCAGCAAAAAACAGTGTTATTGTGTGGCCAACACATAATAATTGTTCCATATAGTTGTTGACTGACTGACTAATGGACTAATGGCCAAGAAACTAGGTCTTTATAATACACACATTCACTTATTCATTTACTCCTCAGTATTAAAAAGGAGTCCTTAATTGCAAACAACACAAGGAGATATTAGAAATTTTAAGCTCAAGAGAGATTCATTGGAAGCATATGGGGTAGCTTACATAATTATCAGAAGTAAAGCTTGAAGAAGTAGGTCTCAGGAGGGTGAGGGCCAGAGGCAGCTCTGGGACTCTAGATGGCAGGAACTAATAGACAGTCTGTCTCAGCTGGGATGAGTCAGCTGTAGCCAATTTTCTAACCTTGCATCACCTACTCAAGGTTCAGAGTCCTGGGAGGGAATCCAACTGACCTTGCTCAGAAAACATGCCTACCCCTTGGCAAGAAGAAAGAGTGAAATAAATAATGACTCCTAGACTGTCCGCCTGAGCACTTGATAAATAGTAATGTCATTCACTGAAGAGGGAGATCTGAAGAGAGACAGGTTTCTTGGCAAAATAAAGAACTCTTTCTTCTCTCTTCCCTGTGTTAGTTTTGAGCTGCATCTTAGGTACCCAGATAGAGCTGTTGAATAGAAGATGAGTCTGGAGCTCAGAAAAGAAATCCAGACTCCGAGGAAAAGCCCCACAAAATACTAATATGGGAATCATTGGCTTATTGGTGCTACTTAAACCAGGGATTTGAAAAAAAGCACCACTGGAGAGTAATTAGAAGAAAAGGGCTGAGGATTCAAGATCTAGAGCATTTAATAGTTCTGATAGAGGAGGAAGACTCAGGGAACTAGAAAAGAAGGAATTGCTAAGAACCTAGCCAACAAGTGAGGAATAAATCAGATGACTGTGACAACGCAGAGTTGAGGACACTAAGGACTTCAGAGAAGAAGTCTTCATGCTGCAGAGAAGTCAGGAATGAGGAAACAACTGCCCACTGACTTGGGAAGATATGCATATTGTGACCTTGATAAGAGCCAGCTTCAAAAGTTTAGACAAAAGACTGAAGGGAGTGACTTGATGAAAACATGGGACTGTGTAATTTTCCTTTTGGAGGGTGGAATACAAACTGGTTTTGTTGTCTTTTGAGATTAACCCATGTTGTCACAAGTAGCAAGTATATTGTCATTTCTCTATTATAGTCCATTGTATGAATATGCCATGATTTATCTGTACATCTTAAAAATTTTTATTATGCAAAACAATTTTTGAAAATTGAAGTGTAGTTGATTCACAGTGTGTTAATTTCAGGTGCACATCACAGTGATTCCTATGTATATGTGTTATTACAAATTATTGAGTATAGTTCCCTATGTTATACAGTAGATCCTTATCTATTTTATATATAATATATCGTAGTATTTATCTATTTTATTGTTGATGGATGTGTGGGTTGTTTCCAGTTTGAAACTTTTACAAATAGTTCTGCTATTAGCATGCTTGTTTGTATCTTTTGGTAAACAAAAGTATTCATATAGGGAGGCATAAAGCTAGGAATTAAGTCACTGGATCCTAAGATTTATGTACGTTTACTTGGCAGTTTTCCAAAGAAGTACCAATTTATATTCACTCAGCAAGATGTAAGAATTCAGATTGGTTTTAGATTTAATTTTCCTAGTGACCTAGAGTTTGGGCACATATTTATGTGCTTATTGGCCATTGGGAACCCTTTTTTTTTTTAGAAGTGCTTGAGTTTTTTGTCCCTCTTTCTATGTTTTTTGCCTCTTTTTCTCATTGATCTATAGAAGTTATTTATATATTCTGTGATTGGCGGTTTAGTCAATAAGTCATGTCCAGCTCTTTGAGACCCCGGAACTGTAGCCCACCAGACTCCTCTGTCCATGGAATTTCCCAGACAAGAATACTGGAGTGGGTTACTATTTCCTTCTCCAGGGCATCTTCCCAACTCTGGGATCCAACACATGTCTCCTGTGATGCAGACAATTTTTTTTATTGATGAGCCACCAGGGTTGGACATATTCTGTAAACAAGTCCTATTGAGGATGTTAATTATTTGCCCAGTCTGTGACTTATCTTTTCCTTCCATAATGATGTTTTTGTAGATAATCATTAAAGCTTGAATTTAAATATGGTATAATTTATCAGTCTTTTCCTTTATAGGCAGTGCTTTCTGTATCATATTTAAGAAATCTTTGCCCATACCAATGTGAAAATATCTCGTTTCCTAAAAGCTTTGCTGTTTTAGCTTTATATTTACATCTGTAATCCAGGATCAAGATTCACTTTTTCCCCATATGGATACCTAATTAACCCTACATCATTTATTGAAGCTTTTTCACTTTCCTTCCTGCATCCTAGTGACACATTTGTTATTAGTCAAGTCATCACACGTGTGGGTTTCTAGGCTTTGTTTTATAGATCTGTTTGTGTACCTTGCCACATTTGTCACACTACCCTAAGTACTATAGCTTCAGACTGGTAAAAGAATTCAGTAACACAATTCTTATTCTTGATTAACTTGATTATGGTTGGCCCTTTCCAATCCTATATAGTTTCATAATTAGCTTTTCAATTTGTATTTTAAAGCTGCTGGTATTTATGTTGGGTTATATTGAATTTATGAATTAGTTCAGGGAGAATTAACATATATTTTAACTATTAAACCTTCCGGTTTATCAAATACACATATACCTATAATTAAGATATCCCTTAATTTCTATTTTTAGTTTTAGTTTTTAGTGTAGAGTTCTAGCATATTTGTCTTTAGATTTATTTCTAGGTATTTGATGTGTTTTGTGTGTGTGCTCAGTCACTCGGTCATGTCCAACTCTGTGACCCCAGGGACGTAGCCAGCCAGGCTTCACTGTCCATGGAATTTTCCAGGCAAGAATACTAGAGTGGGTTGCTATTTCCTACTCCAGGGATTTAATGTTTTTTACATGACTACAAAGAGTAATTATCAAAATTAAATTTTCTAGTAGTTTGTTGCTTGTTTACCAAAATACAATTGACTTTCAATTATTCTGTCCAGTGACTTTGTTAGATTCTCTTATTCCTTCTACCAGTAGGCCTGTTGATTCTTTTGGATCTTCAAATTTTATAATCATGTCATTAACTAACAGTGACAGTTTTAGTTCTTCCTTTCCAAACTTCTTACCTTTTACTTTCATGCCATTGCATTTGTATTGAGAAAAATGTGGAATATAGTGCACATTCTTATGTGTTTGTCCTGATTTCATGGGGAAGGTTTTAAGGATTTCAAGATTTCATATGATAGCCATGGATTTGTAGATATCCATTATCACAATGGGCTTCCCTTGTGGCTCAGTGGTAAAGAATCCACCTACAATGTGGGAGACCTGGGTTTGATCCCTGGGTTGGGAAGATGTCCTGGAGAAGGGAAAGGCTACCCACTCCAGTATTCTGGTTTAGGGAATTCCATGGACTGTATAGTCGATGATGTCACAAAGACTTGAACAGGACTGAGTGATGTTCACTTTCACTTTTTTCATTATCACAATAAAGTTTGCTTCCAGTACTAATTTGCTATGTTTTTTTTTTATCATTAATGAGTAGTAAATTTTGTCAAATGTGTTTTTGTTTTATCAAGATCATTTCTATCATGTGGTGAAGTAAATTAATTGATCTTCAAATCTTAAAACAACCTTGATCCTAAAATAAATCCTAGTAGGTCATGTCCTATTAAAATAAACTCTAGTTGTTCCTGTCCTATTACAGTAAACCCTGGTTGGAAATGTTCTATCGGAGGAGGAAATGGCAACCCACTCCAGTGTTCTTGCCTGGAGAATCCCAGGGACAGGGGAGCCTGGTGGGCTGCCGTCTATGGGGTCACACAGAGTTGGACACGGCTGAGGTGACTTAGCAGCGGCAGCAGCAGATTGTCCCTTTGTATATATCACTAGACACTCAGTTCAGTTCAGTTCAGTCGCTCAGTCGTGTCCGACTCTTTGCGACCTCATGAACCGCAGAACACCAGGCCTCCCTGTCCATCACCAACTCCCGGAATTCACCCAAACCCATGTGCATCAAGTCGGTGGTGACATCCAACCATCTCATCCTATGTCGTCCCCTTCTCCTCCTGCCCTCAATCTTTCCCAGCATCAGGGTCTTTTCTAATGAGTCAGCTCTTCGCATCAGGTGGCCAAAGTATTGGAGTTTCAACTTCAACATCAGTCTTTCCAATGAACACCCAGGACTGATCTCCTTTAGGATGGACTGGTTGGATCTCCTTGCAGTCCAAGGGACTCTCAAGAGTCTTCTCCAACACTACAGTTCAAAAGCATCAGTTATTCGGCACTCAACTTTCTTTTTAGTCCTCTCACATCCATACATGACCACTGGAAAAACCATAGCTTTGACTAGATGGACCTTTGTTGGGAAAGTAACGTCTCTGCTTTTTAATATGCTATCTAGGTTGGTCATAACTTTCCTTCCAAGGAGTAAGCATCGTTTAATTTCATGGTTGCAGTCGCCATCTGCAGTGATTTTGGAGCCCCCAAAAATAAAGTCTGTCACTCTTTCCACTGTTTCCCTATCTATTTCCCGTGAAGTGATGGGACCAGATGCCATGATCTTAGTTTTCTGAATGTTGAACTTTAAGCCAACTTTTTCACTCTCCTCTTTCACTTTAATTAAGAGGCTCTTTAGTTCTTCTTCACTTTCTGCCATAAAGGTGGTGTCATCTGCATATCTGAGGTTATTGATATTTCTCCCGGCCATCTTCATTCCAGCTTGTGCTTCATCCAGCCCAGTGTTTCTCATGATGTACTCTGCATATAAGTTAAATAAGCAGGGTGACAATATACAGCCTTGACATACTCCTTTCCTATTTGGAACCAGTCTGTTGTTCCATGTTCAGTTCTAACTGTTGCTTCCTGACCTGCAAACAGCTTTCTCAAAAGGTGGGTCAGGTGGTTTGATATTCCTATTTCTTACAGAATTTTCCACAGTTTATTGTGAATCACACAATCAAAGGATTTGGCATAGTCAATAAAGCAGAAATAGATGTTTTTCTGACACTCTCATGCTTTTTCCATGATCCAGAGGATGTTTGCAATTTGATCTCTGGTTCCTCTGCCTTTTCCTAAAACCATCTTGAACATCTTGTTGAAGCCTGCCTTGGAGAATTTTAAGCATTACTTTACTAGCATGTGAGATGAGTACAATTGTGCAGCAATTTGAGCATTCTTTGGCATTGCCTTTCTTTGGGATTGGAATGAAAACTGACCTTTTTCAGTCCTGTGATCACTGTTGAGTTTTCCAAATTTGCTGGCATATTGAGCGCAGCACTCTCACAGCGTCATCCTTCAGGATTTGAAATAGCTCAACTGGAATTCTATCACCTCCACTAGCTTTGTTCGTAGTGATGCTTCCTAGGGCCCACTTGACTTCACATTCCAGGATGTCTGGCTCTAGGTGAGTGATCACACCATCGTGATTATCTGGGTCGTGAAGATCTTTTTTGTCCAGTCCTTCTGTGTATTCTTGCCATCTCTTCATAATATCTTCTGCTTCTGTTAGGTCCCTACCATTTCTGTCCTTTATTGTGCCCATCTTTGCATGAAATGTTCCCTTGGTATCTCTAATTTTCTTGAAGAGATCTCTAGTCTTTCCCATTCTATTGTTTTCCTGTATTTCTTTGCATTGATCCTGAGGAAGGCTTTCTTATCTTTCCTTGCTGTTGCTTGGAACTCTACATTCAAATGGGTATATCTTTCCTTTTCTCCTTTGCTTTTCACTTCCCTTCACTAGTACACATTTAAAAATATCTATTTATGTTTATTTTTATATGTCAACATTTCTTTTATTATGTATATTATATGTATTTTTAATGTGCATAAACAAGTTTAAAGGCAGTATTATCAGCCAATCAAGAGAAAGGACCTGGTAATGTAGGATAGAAAGGGGGAGATAGCCAGAGCGAGCTGTGGAAGGCGAAGAGACAGATGTGGTTCAGGGAACAGGTAAGTGCACTGGTCCTAGGGAGAAACCATGGCACTTCTTTCCTTGCACAAGAACAGTGAACAGCAGTATGTAACTAGGTATTTCTAATGTGGTGGATTTGCTATTGGGCAGATGAATTATTTCTCATGCCACTGCCTCTGTGACATATGAGTTATCAACCGAGAGTGAAGAATGGGCCCAAGATGGGATTTTGAGGAGAAACCTGCCTAGCGACTGAAAGTGTGAAATTAATAGAGAATTAGGACTTTCTAAATATCTATTTCAGACTTGTGGTTATAAATGTAAAGTGAATCCAATCAGCACTGGTTTTTTTTCTCCTTAGAGTTCACTTAATGGATATTTGTTGTTTTTTTCCTGCTGTTTTAAAGCATATAGGTGTGTTTAAGTTTCATTGGGAGGGGTATCCTCACTATGACAGAATTTGATGAATTGAAAATGTATTTTGAGGAGGTAGTCTCAAGAAATAGACTCTTGGAGGAAACTTGAGGAAATCATACATACATAAAATCTAAGACAGTTCATATCTTTTTGCCTTTTCATACTTTTCATACAACCTAGACAGCACATTAAAAAGCAGAGACATTACTTTGTCAACAAAGGTCCATCTAGTCAAACCTATGGTTTTTCCAGTAGTCATGTATGGATGTGAGAGTTGGACTATAAAGAAAGCTGAACACCAAAGAATTGATGCTTTTGAACTGTGGTGTTGGAGAAGACCCTTAAGAGTCCATTGGAATGCAAGGAGATCAAATCAGTCAATCCTAAAGGAAATCAACCCTGAATATTCATTGGAAGGACTAATGCTGAAGCTGAAGCTCCAACTCAACTTTGGCCACTTGATGTGAAGAACTGACTTATTGGAAAAGACACTGATGCTGGGAAAGATTGAAGACAGGAGGAGAAGGGGACAGTATGGAATGAGATGGTTGGATGACATCACTGACTCCATGGACATGAGTTTGAGCAAGATCCAGGAGTTGGTGATGGACAGGGAGGCCTGGTGTGCTGCAGTCCATGGGGTAGCAAAGAGTCAGACACGACTGAGCAACTGAACTGAAGATGGTTCATATTTTTGAGAGTTTATTTTTGAGGTGTTATGCTAAAATATTACATTTATGATCTCATGTATTTTCAAATACTAGTTTCTATACATTAAAAATAGTATTTGTCCCTTTATAAAGATGAGTAAGCTGAAGATGAGAGGTTTGATTCATTGCCAAACTACAAAACCAGAAAGTCATGCCAAGTCTAGATTCCAAATCCCACTCCGAAATTCTTTAAGACACTCAGTCTTAACTTATATTTTATTTTAATGTTACTTAGAGACAAATATCATTACTTCCAAAACTCTGGAATTGAAGTTTAAAAAATTACACAAAACTACAAAATCAATTTAAAAATTTTTCAAGAATCTTTAACATGATGAGTTATAATGTGTTAGTGAAACCACATCACCATTTGTAACTTGATATATTCCAGTTTGAGATTAAAAAAAGAAAAAAACAAACAAACAAACAATATGCCTGCTCCTGCTTCCCTGATAGAGTTCCAAGTGCTGGATATCAGAACTGGAGATGGATGGAAAACCTCATGAGACCAAAACATTTCTGAATGTTGGTCTAGTTTGACTGTAAACACTAGTCTGGTGAAGGGAAATGGGATGCATTAAAAATGAGAAGGGCATGCACGACAAAGTAAGGATCTCTGTATTTGATAGCAGGCCTGGGATGTCCTCCCCTAGCCCTGGAATTCCGAGACAGGTGACAGCTAGGTCAGTAAGGACTTAAATGCTTTTCTGGCTAGAGAGGCAAAGTAGTGGACAATACCAGGTGCTGGATGAACTTTTTCTCTCTCCACTTCATCCACTGGAGAAATCATCCATCAAAATACATGACTCAGCATATCCTGGAACCCTCTCAACTCCGTCAGGGCCTGTCCAGCCACTTTCTGAATCACAAGTGGTAATTGGTAACCCATCAGTGACCTGAATTCATCCCACTTAGAGTGTCTCTCTGCAGGCAGTCTACAATTCTCCTGAAGCACAAAAAGTGTTAACTTCTGATACTTTTTCTCTGGACCCCTGAAAAATGCTATGGGTAAGAATATGATTTAATGGTTCCTCATTATCATCTGAGCATGGGTCTTACTTTTCCTTTTACATGGGCAGGGGGGTGGTGAGATGTTGTTACTCCCCTTTGCTTGTTTACTGGCTAGAGTATTCTCTGAGGTACTATCTCAGGAGATTCTGTAGAAGATAACAATAGTCATATTTTTCCCAGAGAAACGTCATAAATAACATCTCCAGAGCCAGTCCAGATGAGCTGATGGATCGGGGAATAGCATTTAAAGCTCTGTCCACAGAGAAGTCAGAGCTGGAGGAAAATCAGCTACTACATCACAATGTCAGGAAAATAATCTGCAATGTCTTAGGTGTGGTGTTTAAAATTCATCCACAATCTTTATCATTGTGTAAATTATGGATTTTGGTTCATTTTCTCGGAGCTATAATTTATGGTTTGAATCAGGCAAGTAAGTGTGTGTATTACTATCTCTGAGGCTTTTATGAGTCCCTGCATTCAAAGTCAGTTCCTTCTGTTAGTTTCTAGCACAGTATCTTACACTTTTCCTTCACAGCCCTTATGTTTTATAACTAGATATTTGTGCAAATATTTGTTGTATAGATGATTAGATTTCAGAAGAAGGAAACCATGATTCTTGGTTTATTCTTTTAGCCTCAGCACCTTGTATAATAAACAAATAATCAGGTGTAAAATGGTCATTGAATAAACAAGTGTTCATCATGTACCAAACTATTTGGATGCTGAGGTTACTGATGGATGGACTGAGGAAAGCATAAATTCCTCAAAGTGTTCAAATGAGGAATTCAGGTCAAAAAAAAAAAAAAAAAAAAAGAATGGTTACAAGACAATAGAAAGCAAGCATCTATAGCTAGGTTTCTGGAGTGTTCTATAGCAGAGAAATGATGGGGTGCTCTGAAAGTACAAAGAGGATTAACATCTTATTTATATTTGGTGAGAAGAGGTTAGGAAAGACTAAAGTAGAGGATAAACGAGCTCTGAGTCTTTATGTCTCCTGCGCTGTGCTTAGTCACTCAGTCGTGTCCCACTCTTTGCAACCCCATGGACTGTAGCCCGCCAGGCTCCTCCATCCATGGGGATTCTCTAGGCAATAATATTGGAGTTGGTTGCGATGCCCTCCCCCCAGGGTATCTTCCCAACCCAGGGATCAAACCCAGGTCTCCCGAATTGCAGGTGGATTCTTTACCATCTGAGCCACCAGGGAATGAAGCTATGTCTCCTGATATGCACATAAAAGTTTCCTCTGGTGAAAAAGGAAGTTTTAGTGAACATTTATCATAACTATTACATGGTAGTCCTCACATCCATCCTATGCACTTCCAAAAAGATCTATGTAAATTCTAAATTTTCCATGTTTATGAATTTTAGATATATGTTATTTTCTTCTAATTTTTGGCCATACCCTGCTGCATGTGGGATCATAGTTCCCCAATAGGGATTGAACACACGCACCCTGCATTGGGAGGCAGAGTCTTAACCATTGGACCACCAGGAAGTCCCTGCTGCTGCTGATGCTAAGTCGCTTCAGTCGTGTCCAACTCTGTGCGGCCCCATAGACAGGAGCCCACCAGGCTCCTCTGTTGCTGGGATTCTCCAGACAAGAACACTGGAGTGGGTTGCCATTTCCTTCTCCAAGGAAGTCCCTGGATATGTACATTTTGAACCTGGATATACTGTACGTGTAAGATACACAAGAGTGGATAAGGTCATCTATGTGTGTTTTGATGAAGGCATTTAAGGTGTTTTTTCCTTGGAGAATATTGTAAGGCTACTTAGGAGACAGAGAAAAAGCATTTTATAAATTTCAAATCTTCTTTACTCTACTGCTGGGTTTTCCTGAAGAGGAAAACTGGAAACTGCACAACATATTCTAGAAAGGGAATGTGGGAAATAAGTACTCTCATAAATTCTTTGTGGGAATTAAAAATGATATACCCTCTATAGAGATAAATTTGGCAATTCAGAGTCTAAAATTACATATGCCTTTACCCTTTGTTTTACTAAACTTTATCTTAGCAAACCCACTTCTAGGAATCAACCCCAAAGTAGTCCTGGCCAAACTACAAAAAGCAAGATGCAAGAAGTTTTCCACTATTGTATCAGTAATAGCAAAAGACTGGAAACAACCCAAATTGTCCTTCAATAGGAAACAGGTTGAGTAAACAAGTAACATCCATAAAATGCAGCACTACACAGCTGAGAAGAGACTGAGAAGTATCTCTATCCACTATTAAGGTCTGTTGTCTATACCTTTAAGCAGAAAAAGCAGTGTGATCTCAAACTGATCTACAGATTCTATCTATATCCCTATCAAAATCTCAGTAGATTCTTTGAGGAAAAAAATGGCAAGCTGATCTTAAAATTCATATACAACTTCAAGGGATCTGAAACTCAAGAAATTCAAAGGAATAGCTAAAACAGTCTGAAAAGAACAAAGTTGGAGGGCTCACACATGATTTCAAAACTTAATCCAAAGCTGCAGTAATGAAGACAGTGTAGAAGGCGCATAATGATAAACATGAAACTGAGTTGAGAGTCTAAAAACAAGCCCTTCATTTATGATCAATTAACTTTTAATCAGGGAGCTGAGAAAATTCAATGGGTAAACAGTCTTTTCAGCAAATGGTGCTGAGACAATGCGATATTCAAATGCAAAGAACCCCTACTTCACAGTAACAAAAATGAACTCAAAGTAGGTAGTAGACCTAAAGAACTAAAACCGTAAAATTTATTATTCTAAAAAACTGGAGTAGATCTTTGTTATCTTGGATTCGGCAATAGTTTTTTAGATACGACACCAAAACCACAACTAATAAAAGAAAAATACAGATAAATTGGGCACCATCAAAATTTAAAACTTTTGTTGTTCAAAGACATCGTCAAGAAAGTTAAAAGACAAGTGGGAAAAATATTTGCAAATCATATATCTGATAAGGGACTTGCATCTAGAATATGTAAAGGATTCCTACAACTCAATAATAAAAAGAGAGATAAAATAATCGGAAGATGGACAAAAGGTTAGAATAGACATTTTGACAAAGAAGATATGCACATGAAAAGATGTTCAACATCACTAGGCGTTAGGGAGATGCAAATCAAAACCACAATGATATAACACTTCACACCAATTAGAAAGGCTACTACTTAAAAATTGGAATATAAAAAGTGTTGGCAAGAAGTAATTAGAACCAGTGTGCATTGCTGGTGGGAATGTTGCAGTCACTGTGAAAAGTGGTTTGGCAGTTCCTTAAAAAGGGCTTCTCTGCTAGCTCAGATGGTAAATAATCTGCCTATAATGCAGGAGACTAAGGTTCAATCCCTGGGTCAGGAAGATCCCCTGGAGAAGCAAATGGCTACCCACTCCAGTATTCTTGCCTTGAGAATTCCATGAACAGAGGAGCCTAGCGGGGGAGAAGCAAATGGCTACCCACTCCAGTATTCTTGCCTTGAGAATTCCATGAACAGAGGAGCCTAGCGGGCTACAGTCCGTAGAGTCACAAGGAGTCAGACACAACTGAGCAACTATCATTTTCACGTCTTAAAAAGTTAGACATATAATTACTATGCAATCTAGTGGTTCCAATCCTAAGAACATGCTAAAATATTTGAAAGGGACTCAGATACTTGTACACCAATATTCACAGCGGCGCTTTTCACAGACACCAAAAGGTAGAAACAACCCAAATGTTTGTCAACAAATGAATGGAAAAACAAAATATGGTATTTGCATACAGAAGGATATTATTCAGCCTAAAAAGGGATGAAATTCTGATAGATACTGCATGAATAAACCTTGAAAACATTATGCTAAGTGAAATAAGTCTGATACAAAATTTTACTTACATGAGGTACCTGAAATAGACAAATACATACAGGTAGAAACAGAGGTTACCAGGGATCAGGAGAGGGAGAATTGCAATGTATTATTTTAATGGGTAGAATTCTTGTTCAGGGTGAAGAGAATGGTCTGGAAATAGGTCATGGTGGTGATTACACAACATTGTGAATGTATTTAATGTTACTGAATTGTACACTTGAAGTGGTTAATATGGTAAATCTTATATACATTTTACTATAATCAAAAATATTTTTAGAAGTTATTAATAAATGAATGGAGGTATTAAAATTGAGAGGAACAGGAGACTTTTTATCAATATACCTGGATTTGAAGACTTGATTTTGACTTCATAAAATACATAAATATTTTATATAACTATAAAAGAAAATGAAATTTTAAAAACAATCCCCTCAAATGGAATGTATAGTGAAACAAATGAACCCAAGCCTCTATCTGGTTTTGCCGTATAACCACACAGAAATGTACTATTTTAAGTGATTTTCAGTGACTTTTAGTGTAATTATGCTGTGATGACAGAAAAGAATAGCAATTGCTAAAAGTGTTTTCAGTAATGGTATTGTTGACGGTAATGTTGATATTGCTATTCTGAAAGTGTTTTACATATATTATGGGATAAAGCAAACAGCATGGTGGGTAATATGTTAAAACCTTGAGAGATATCAAAATCTTTGAGAATCAGGATTTTCAGTAAGGAAGAAAGGAGTTACTGCTATAATACTGATGAGATTAAGTTTTGCTATAGTCTTGAATATAAATTGAAAATGTCACTATGAATTTATGGCACATTTACCTTCAATTATTTTTGTGTAAACATATATGTATTATGCGTGCATGCATGCTAAGTTTCTTCAGTCATGTCCAACTCTTTGTGAGCCTGTGAATGTAGCCCACCAGGCTCCTCTGTCCATGGGATTCTCCAGGAAAGAATACTGGAGTGAGTTGCCATGCCTTTCTCTAGGGGGATCTTCCCAATCCAGGGATCAAACCCAGGTCTCTTAGGTCTCCTGCATTGGCAAGTAGATTTTTTTTTTTTTTTTTACCACTTGTGCCACCTGAGAAGCATATATATAAACATATACATATATATATATATACACACACACATATATATAATACCTATACTTATATCAAGCATTTATATCTATTCCTAGCTCTCCCCATTGAAAAGACCTAGTAGCAATGACAACCCAATTGCAGCAAACACTTCTGTCACTCGGTCTGGAGGAGGAAATGTACAAGATCACCATGAATATCTTTTCATATCAGAAAGTCTTCTGATAGCTTTATAGCTATCAAAACCTATGAGGGTTATTTCAAAATAACACATGATCCAACTTGGCTATGTTATAAAGGCCAAAGAACAGATATCAGTAAGAGTGACAAGATGACACCCATAATTTCATTATGATTAAAAAAAACTTACTGATTGCTTTGGGATGATTCTAGGAAGCCAACAAATCATTTTGAAAAGTGATAAATAAAAGACCTCAGCATTCATTTTACCTTTCCTATATGAACCATACCTTAAGTAACCAAATAATTGATGAAAGCCTATTTCTCTTTATAAAAGTACTCTAGCTAAAATAAAAAGGAGAAATGATAGAACTCGAATATTACAACCTCTAAGGAATCTTTGGATCTAGGCATTCAGGTGATTAGTGATTGATAACATCATGAGAAGATAGACTTATTAATTATATACCTCCTGATCAAAGTAGACACCTCCACCTGTGAAGTAGTCTTGCCCCGCCCCACCCAGCAACTCTGCCCAGTCAAACCTGAATCTGGCAAACCTTAAGATCTAATCACCAATTTTTGCAAAATACAGAGCTGTGAAACAGAATGGAGAAGGCACTGGCGACCCACTCCACTACTCTTGCCTGGAAAATCCCATGGACAGAGGAGCCTGGTGGGCTGCAGTCCATGGGGTCGCTAAGAGTCGGACATGACTAAGCAACTTCACTTTCACTTGTCACTTTCATGCACTGGAGAAGGAAATGGCAACCCACTCCAGTGTTCTTGCCTGGAGAATCCCAGGGACGGCGGAGCCTGGTGGGCTGCTGTCTATGGGGTTGCACTGAGTCAGACTCGACTGATGCAACTTAGCAGCAGCAGTAGCAGAAACAGAGAAAGACGTGCCAGAAATGAAAACAGCAAAATTCAGACTTTGCAACTGTTTCAGCAAAAATGATTTAATTTCTTCAATAAAAAATTACTAGGAATAAAAGAAGAGTTTGGATAAGAAAGCTTTAGAATAAAACTAGATTTCAAAGGCACATAAACCAAGGACAAAGTATGGACCTTGTCTGAATCCATGTTAAGGACTCAAATATTCTATAAAAGATCCTTTCTAAAAGCAGACATTTATAGAATAATCAGTGATTTGTGAACACTGAGTATTTGATGAAAACTTCTAGATCATTAGTATAGATTAGAAGCTGACAGATCTGTGTTAGTTCCTTTCCTGATGAGCCAAGACAACATAAATAATTTTTTTAATTGAAATATATTTGACATCTAACATTGTGCAATATTAAGTGTACAACATGTTAACTTGACACATTTATGTATTGTAATATGGTTGCTGTTGTGATAATCAGCACTTCTGTCATGTCACATAATGATCTCTTTTTTAAGTGATTGAAATCATTAAGGCATAATCTGTTAGCAAGTTTATTGATTATAATACAATACTATTTTCTATACTCACTATACTGTGTACTAGATTTCTGGGGCTTATTTACTTCTGGTTGCAAGGAGACAGAATATATTAGGCATATCAAAGTAGAAATATTTTTGTTGAGTTTATTAGGCCTTCTAAATATAAAAATTAAATGACATAATCTTACTACTTAGATACCTGGTTACCTTATTTTCAAAAAGATTTTATGCATATACCAGCATATGTGTGTAAAGTGTTCCTTTTCCTTTTGTGGTTGTGTTTGTATATCCTTTTTTTTTTTTTACTATATACTATTATATACATTGAGCATCCATGTAGTGTAATGCATCTTCTCATTGCTGTATCTTTTAAAAATCTTTTCCTATAAGAATATAGATTTGCCTCATTTTTTAAAAATTGCTGTATAATCAGTAACATAAATATACTATAATTTATTCATATGCTTCCCTATTAATGGGCATGCAAATTGTTTTTTATTTTATATAATGTCCTGTGTATCCTTACATCTTGGTGTAATTTTTCAACTGTGTCTATGGTGAAATTTTCCAGCAGTGAAATTATAGGGTCAAATTCCATGTGTTTTTTCAAGAGTTATTTCCAAATTGTCCTCAAAGGCACGTTTACCAAACTACCTTCCCTCCTGAGCGCATGAGAATGCCTAGTTCTCCACATTCTCACTGAAGGTGGCTCGCATCATCAAGCCTTGATGAAAGTCTTCTCACTCTGACATGCTAGGTGTGTAAATTCTCTCCCTCTTAAATGATACCAAAGTGAATTTAGATTCTTTCTCAATTTAGTTCCCACGTTACCCTAGCGATTAACCTTTCTTTCAGCTTGTTGTGCATGCTGTGGTATTTCAATTCAAACACAAACACACATACACCCCCAAAAAACTGGGCATAATTATTTATAAACTGTTAAAATCTGACTTTTATGAATATTAGGTTTTCAGTGTTGTCATGGCAAATTCATGAATAATATTGAGATGACCAAAAAGTTCATTTGAGTTTGTCTATAATATCTTATGGAAAAACCCAAACAAAATTTTGGCCAATCCAATATTAGTTTGGTTTTATTTTTTGTGAGTTTCACACTAGACACACTTGGGAAAATTAGTACAGAGCCACAAGAGGAGAAATATAATGGCCAGTACTCCAAAGAAAGGTTTTAAACTTCCAATTTGTACTTCATAGATGGGACGATGGACCCTAACCTCCTCTTAGCTCATTCCTCAGGGATCTCTTCTTACAAGGGCTAATGCTTTTACTAAACTCTGAAAAGCCTATTGTGGGCAACTCCTTGGTCAGAGTGTAAAAAACACAGATTAATTAATTCTTTTACCATTTTAGTGCACAGGACAACAGTGATTCTTAAAAACACTTCTAGAGATCTCTGGGTGAAGATCAGAAATATCCCACCATTGGAATGAAACTACCCAAGGGGCATGCGTATTGAATGTTGAGAGTTAAATCGAAGGGTGTTTAAATAAGTCTTCTACTCCCCAACAGGATTTTTAAATAAACTTTAGATGCTTTTCATCTCATGAAGTTTATTGGTCGCTATGCACACAATATGTGGTTTAACTACTTGGGTTTAGATGCAATCCTGCCTCCACGATGTCCTAACGTGGTTCTTGAGCAAATACTTAAACTCTCTACACCACTGTCTTTTTTTCCCCTAATCAATGTCTTTTTTTCCCCACAATTTTCTTGAAGTATATTATACACATCATAAAATTCATGATTTCACGTGTGTGGTTCAGTGATCCTCAGTAATTTTACTGAGTGGTGCAACCATCACCATAAATCAATTTTAGAACCTTTTAGCCTCTCAATAGGATCCCTTGTTCCCACTGAGTTAATCCCCATTCCCACCTTAAGCCCCAGGTAACTAATAATCTACTTTCTGTATCTATAAATTTGCTTTTTCTGACAGTTTCACATAAACAGAATTACAAATACGTAATCTCTCGTGTCTGGCTTCTTTCATGTAGCATAATGTTTATGGGGTTCATCCATGATGCACTCTGTGCTATTAATTTGTCCCTTTTTAGTGCTAAATAGCATGTCACTGTATGGATGTACCACATTTTGTCTGTCTATTCACCAGTTGATGGACATTTAATTTTTCTCTAGTTTTTGGCAATTATGAATAAAGCTGCAACGAATATTTGTGTACAGGTCTTTGCATGTAAATGTGATTTTATTTCTCTTGGATAAATAACTTTAAAAGTGGAACTGCTAGATGATATGGTAATTTAATGTTTAACTTTTCGAGAGATTCACAAACTACTCTCCAAAGTGACTGCACCATTTACATTTCCACCAGCAATGTTCGAGTGTTCCCTTTCCCTCCATCCTAGAGCCAACATTAGTTATTGTCTGTCTTATTTATTGCAGTCATTCAGATGAGTATGACATTTGTGGCTTTAATTTCCATTTCTCTAATGCTTAATAATGTTAGGCATCTTTTCATGTGTATCTTCTTTAGTGAAATGTCCATTCATATCTTTGCCCACTTTTTTGGGGGTCGTATTATTTTTGAGTGGTAGTAATCCTTTGTAAATTCTAGATATAATCCTTTATCTGTTACATATTTGGCAAATATTCTCTCCTAGTCTGCTGCTTACTTTGTCATCTTCTTAATGGCATCTTTTGGGAAGTGCAAAAATTTAGATGATCTAAAATTTAATAAAATTTTAATGATTAATTTTTCAATAGACCTTGCTTCTAGTATTGTATCTAGGAAAGCTTTGTTCAATTCAAAGTCTCAAAGATTGTGTCCTATGTTTCACTCTAAAAGTTTTGTTGTGTTGGCCCTTACGTTTACATCGGTGATCTATTTGCATTATTGTTATGTATGGTGTGGTTTTAAGCTCATCATTTTTGGATGTGAATATCTAATTGTCTCAGCACCATTTTGTTAACTGATGGTCTTTTCCTGGCATCTCAGTCAAAAATCAATTGACTATAAAGATATATTTCTGAGCTCTTAGTTCTGTTCCATTGACCTATACCTCTCTCCTAATGCCAGTACCAAACTGTGTTGATAACTGTATCTTTATAGTTCATCTAGAAATTGGGAAGTAAAAGTCCTCTGATTTTTTATTTTCAAAATTATTTTGGCTATTCTAGGTATTTTAAATTTCTTTATAAATTTAAGAGATGTATGTCCATTCATACAAAAACAAAAAGCCTGCTGGGAATTCGATAGGAATTGTACTGACTTTAGATATAAATTTGAGTATAACTGACATGTTAACAATATTTGAGTCTTTTAATCTATGAACATGGACTGTTTCTCTAGTTATTTAGACCTTTAATTTCCGTAAGTGAAGTTTTATGATTTTCCATGTATGTCTTGCTCTCCTTTGCTAAATTTACTCCTAAGTATTTTATTATTTTTGAACTTTTCTGAATGCAGTTGTATTCTTAATTTTACTTCCATTTTGCTCACTGCTCAATAGAAAAATACTATTGATTTTTGTATATTGGTCTTGTAGCCTAAAACCTTGCTATCTTATTTATTAGTTCTAACAGTTTTTTTTGTAATTCCCTTATGATTTTCTATGTGCAGAATCATGTTGTCTGTAATTAAAGGAAGTTTCACTTCTTCCTTTCTAATATTCTTTCCTCCTTTCTTTGCTTCCTTTATCCTTCTTTCCCTCCCTCCCATCTTTCCTTCCTTTCACTGTTTAGAATCTTCAGTACTATATTGAATAGAAGTGAAAGGATGTATTCTTGCCTTGTTTCTGATCTTAGTGGGAAAATATTCAGTCTTTCCCTATTAAGTATAATATTCACTGTTTTATTGCAGATACCCTTTATAAGATTTTATTGCAGGTTTATCAGGTTTTATTGCAGATACCCTTTATCAGATTGAGGAAGCTCCTTTCTGTTTCAAGTTTGTTGAGAGTTTTTATCATGAATGAATGTTGTATTTTGTCACATGCTTTTCCTGTGTCTGTTGAGATGATCATAACGTTTTGTCCGTTATTCTACTCATATGATGCTTATATTCATTGGTTTTTCAGATATCAATCCCATTTGGTCATGGTGTATAACTTTTTGAATATGTTGATGGATTTGATTTGCTGTTTTATTGAGGATTAAACCTGAATTGCAAGTAGAAGATGAAGAAAGGCAAAGATGCACTGGCCTTCTGTTCTTTCCCCACCTTCCTCCTTTCTGAGAAAAGAAAGCAGAGGTGCTTTAAAGTCGTACATGTCTGAGACAGGAGGACAATAGTCTCAGGATTTAAAAGCAAGAGCATTGAAAGTAAGCATGAGGTTACTATCCTAGGAGGACTCAATTAATCTGTAGGGAAGTTTTATGGACCACAAGGAACACCATAGGAAGGCAGAGTATGGAAAATTAGAGTAGATCTTCCTGATAAATACCCTTTCAGATCACCTTCTATAGGATTCATGAATAAAACTTTCCATCCAGCATCGATGAAGCATCAGGAACTGTGTGTCCAGATATAATTAATCAGCTTGGACAGCTCTTTATGATCTTACCAATTTATTTGAGTCCTTCCTACCCCAGTTGTTGGCCTACTGCAACCTCATAGATCCTCTCAATGGTGATGCTGCAGCTATGTCCTCCATCTACCAGAAGAATACAAGCAGAAAATTAAAGAGTGCATCCCAAAATATGCAATGGAGGAGGCACTGAAAGAGCAGGAAGAGGGCACCAGAACTCTCTCTGGAGAGTTCTATGTCTGACTTTTCGGAAGATGAGGCCCAGGACATGGAGCTGTAGTAGAAAAAGCACCTGCTTTTCAGAAAGGCTATTATTTTCTAACCATGTGAAGCAGACTATAATATTCATATTTAAAGAAAGCAATTTCTTATTACTAAACAATGTTTTATCAATAATAGCATTGAGGTATATATATATTATATATATCATAATAGATATATATATTATGTATCACCCTTTAGATCCTGATTTCTTGGTCTTTTCTCAACCTGAGGTGCATAGCATATTCCCACATTCCATTTTGGTAGCAATATGTGGTCCATATGCGTGCATTCATAAGTCCATTTGACCATGTCAGCCTGTGTGCTACTGAACTGTCAAAAGGAATAGCTGCTCAGATAGGCATGAGTCAAAATAACAGGGAAAAGTTGCTTCTTTTATTTGTGGTTCCAAAGATACAAACCAAAACCAATTAGCTTTTGGATGTGAAGACAGAGTAGGGCTTTTTCAAAACGGAAAGGAAAAAATTGGGGAGGAAGAGGCCTGCTGTGGGAGCATTTAGGACCAGCCACATCAGGACCAGAGCTGCTGCTTGCTGTGCATCCTAGGTGGCCCCACTTCCGTGGAGTAACAGTATAAGGCAGGGAGCTCACTGAGGCATTGAAACTTAAAACAACTTTTTCACCTTGGATTTTAAGTACATTTCTATATGTAGGTTCCTGCCCCTCTTGCTACCAGGCCCTATAGCCACAAGTGTTTTGTTGTTGTTGTTGTTGGTTTGTTTGTTTTTGCTTTGGAGCCTTTTGGAAATATTTTCTGAATCTGATTCTTTTTATTGGGGATAGAACTTGTGTTCCAGACCATTCTTTGAGAGGCTAGGACTGGAGGAGAAAGTGACTGGGAAGAGGTTTCCTCTCATCTGGCAGAGTCCCATTCTTCTCGTGCTGTTGGCCACTGTGAGCCCATTGCCCTGGACTAATAAGGGTGGTTGTGGGGGTCTTGTTTTGAGGTTTGGGGTTATTGGTGGTTGGGTTTTTTTTTTGTTTGTTTTTTGGTGTGTGCGCATCGTGCTGAGGTTGCACAATTAATCTTCACCTTCCACGAGCTTGCTCCCCCTTGAGCAGCCTCTCCGAGCTCCGTTAAGACTCGGGAAGAAGACCGTGCGGGCGGCTGTGCCCCCGGATCCTGTCACTCGTGTTTTGACTCTGTGTCCCCTCCTGCTGCTCTTGGCTGCCGTCTCTCATCGTCTCCTTGTGGGAATGGGAAACGGGCATCATAGACCCAAATTATTTTAAATTTAAAATAAAGTTCTAAATTTAAAATGAGTTACAATTGGAATAAATAATGGTTCTTGTGCCCAAAGTGACTCTACATGGGAAAAAAAACCCTGAATTGCTACTATCAGTAAAAATGAGGATAAAGAGATTATTTACCTCAAATGTTTATAGTAACAATACAATAATACATAAAGTAACTAGCACGGTGTCAGAACATAGTAAGAGCTCAATTAATGGGAATCATGTTGATTATACATATATTCACAAAAGGGCACCCTCCTACACCGTTCGTAGGAATGTAAATTGGTGCAGCCACCATGGGAAATAGTATGGAGGTTCCTTCAAAAACTAAAAATAGAGTTACCATATGATCCAGCAATACCAATCCTGGACATATATCCAGAGAAAACAAAGTTCTAATTCAAGCAGATACACACACCCCAATGTTCATAGTGGCACTGTTTATAATAACCAAGACATAGAAGCAACCTAAGTGTCCATCAACAGATGAATGGATAAAGAAGCTGTGATATATATATACACACATGCAATGCATATTACTCAGCCATAAGAAGGAATAATAATACCATCTGCAGCAACATGGATGGTCCTAGAGTTTATTATACTAAATGAAATCAGACAGAGAAAGATAAATATGATATCACTTATATGTGGAATCTAAAAAGTAGTACAAATGAACTTATTTACAAAACAGAAACAGACTCACAGACATAGAAAATAACTTATGGTTACCAAAGGGGAGGCGGGGGAGGGATAAATTGTGAGTATAGAATTAGCAGATGCATACTACTATATATGAAATAGATAAACAGCAAGGATCTGTAGCACAGGGACCTATATTCAATATCTTACAATAAACCATAATGAGAAAGGATCAGAAAAAGAATATAGATATATACCTATATATATGGGCTTCCCTGGTGATTCAGGCAGTAAAAAATCTGCCTGTGATGTGGGAGACCTGGGTTCGACCCCTGGGTTGGGAAGATCCCCCGAAGAAGGGAATGCCTACCCACTCCAGTATTCTGGCCAGGAAAATTCCATGAACAGAGGAGCCTGACTGGCTATAGTCCATGGGGTCGCAAAGAGTCAGACACAACTGAGCGACTTTCACTACACACATATATATGTGTATATATAACTAAAAATCTTTGCTGTAGACCTGAAACTAACACAATATTGTAAATCAGCTATAAACCAGTCAATAAATACCTTCATATAATCATTTCTGTAAAATAATAGGAAACAATGCATAAAATAAGTTAATCTGCATAATACCAGAGCTATATGACATTCATGGGTGGAAAAACAAAGGTAACTATAATATCTATCCTCAAGGTTTTTCCAGGTACTATTTTAAGCGATTTATGTGTATTAACTGCACTTAATCTTACCAATGGCCCTGTGAAGTATGTACCAGTATAGATGGGCATGCTGGTGACTTATATAACTTGGCATGTCTTAAAAACTTTAAAAGGCAGAACGGGAATTTGAGCACAAGCAGTCTAACCCCAGAGCCAAGTTCCTTATCATCATGCTATGTGCCACACTTTGTGTTAATTACTTTACAAACGTTATATCTAATTTGCTTTTTATGTACAAATATCCTGAGTTTCAGTTTTCTTTAAGGAACTTGCTCTAAATTAACATTTGATATTTAAACCTAGGCCTGCCAAAAACCTGTGCATTTTCCATTTGTATTTTCTATCTGTGTGTTTCTAAATGGATTCCATCTTTGATGAATCAGTATCTTTTTCTACAAAGCTGAGAACTTTTAAAAGTAATAACTGATATTTTTCCTGCATTTCCCATGCTTTGCTAGATGGAGACATCAGGACTGTCCCTTGCTCAGGTAAAGTCTCAATGCAGATTTGACACAATAGCTCTGGAACAAATAGCAGGTTCCCCTAATGTCATGGTTTTCAGGCTTTTTTCTCTGTCTCCCACAGGAGGAAATATTTTTCATCACAACCCAGGAGATATACTCAGAGAGACACACATGTACAAACAATGTTTATAGTCTTACATGTTAATAGCATTTATTTTATGTTACTGTCTTTTATTTTTTTAAGTGCATGTTAAAACCAACCAAACTGACTTCACAACCATTAATTAATTATGACTCACATTTTAAAAAAACACTCCATTGGAACATATTTTATTGAGTTGGCCACAAAGGGCATTCAGGTTTGTCATGACAGCTTATGGAAAAACCCAAACGAACCTTTTGGCCAACCCCATAGTTCTTTCCAAAGCTCCATTTCCAAGCAGGTGAGCGACTGATTTGGTTGATGGCATAGTGGAAATGACAGCAGTTAATCCAAAAGCATGCAGGAAAATACTTTCAAATTATGAAAAGTTGTGTGCATAAGAATATGGCATTGTGTATAACAGGGAGACATGATTTCACATGGAGTACTAGAGATGTCTCTGTAAGAAGTGTCCCTTGGGCTGAGACTGAAAGATGAAGTGACAATAACCAGGCAGTGGACCACGCTGAGTGTGCAGGCAAGGCCACACCACAGCCCAGTCCCCTGAGGCTGCAGGGGCATGAACTACTACTTGAGGAATGGAAGGAAAAGATCTTCAAGATAAATCTGGGGAAGTAAACAGGGCCAGGTCACATAGGGTCCTGCAGACCGTGAAAAGAGGTGAAGGGGACTCCTGAAGCTGGAGAACATAAAACTCACCTTGTAAAAAGATAACCATGGTGTGTAGAATAGACTGGAGAATTTCAACATGATACAGAGAGCTGTGAATAATCTGCTGCAATATGGTGGGGTGGGGTGGGGTAGGGTGGTAGTCCTGTCATTTATCTTCTCTCTTAGTGAGCAGACTTTACAATGCACTTCACATGCATGGGGACCAGACTTACTAATTTTGGAGCTGCCAACTGAGAAATAAGCAAGCCATGATATAGCATTTTTTAAAAAGTAATGAAAAATGCATCTCTGAGACTATGGGATAAATGGCCAAGGTATAGGGAAGCTCTTACTCTTTTATGCTGAAAAAAAAATCAGATTATGATATGAACCTTCATATCCTAGTTATTACCAAACTGCATTATGCTCACATATTTTACTGAATATAGTTCTGGAAATAAAATACTTATCTTCTCTCCCTCTGAGAGTTTAGGATCTATGATAGAGGGCCTCAGATCTGATGTGTCAAAGGGGAAAGATGATTTTTAACAGCCACACCTGGCTCCATGATTAAAGAAATTTAAAATCATGCTGGGCAAGGGAAGCGTGGTGCTTCTTGCCTGGGATGCTTCTTTCTTTGATTAATCATCCCCTGCATGGTCCAACACTGTTGTTCACTTGCCACAGTCGGCACCTTTTTCAGTCCTTTTTTTTTTGGATAAAAAGAGCTTTGCCCAAGTCACAATAAAAAATGTTTTTTCACTCAGGGTGAATTTAATAAGACCTTTGTCCCCCACTTAACGTTAAATGAAGTAATGGGAGAGGAGTTTTCTGGTCTGTGACCAGTTTGGGGACCTCCACCCTGCCTCCATCAGGGAGCTGAACACAGCTAGTCACTGCTCTGTATGTGAACCCAGTCTGCCTAGCTTGTTTCCAGGGGTATCCAGTGATGCTCACGGTTAGCACTCTCTTCTCTCTCCTTTTGGTACCCAGTCCTCACCTACCTCATTTGCCAGCTATCCCAGTAAGACCCTGCTCACATGCCATGAGCCATCATCCTTTCTATTATATTAGCTGAGGATAGCCTAAGGTGCAATAGGTCTCAGGCCCAGGATTACATATAATTAGCATATCCTTACTTTCCGAAAATCTGTAAAACACAACAGATAAAACGTGTAGTGGTGCAGCTGGGAGGATTGTGAACCAAATCGCCCATGTCCAGGCACCTATCCTGGTGCACATTAAACCTGTAGCAGAGATACCTAGCCAGTCCTTGCATGAAGGTGAAGAATAACACCTCCTACACTTCTCACATTGTTACCAAGCACTTCCTGTGTTTCTATCGTAATCTGCTCCCCACCCCAAGGCTTAATTTCTGACATCAGTGAATCAGTCTTCAGTGGTAAACAGAATTTTATTGGTTCAACAAGTGAACTCTGAGAACCTAGTTTTCATTAGAATGTTACTCCCTTAGATTAATGCTTCATTGAATTGCTCATTTTTCTTTTGTTTGCAAGTCTCCTCTTCCTGTAGCACAATGATCATTCTAAAGAAGAAAATGTTCTCAATCCACTTCTTCCATCATTGATATTCTACATTTGTTTCCTAAGCAAAGAATTTGTCCCTCGGCATTGGTTTGCATCCCTGGGCACTGCTTTGCGGTCTCTCAATTCTGTGTTCAAATTTAAACTTTAAAATGTGATGTCTGTGATATGATGTCAAAAGAAACATGTCACAATAGTGTTGATACAGAGGGCTTTTTGTGATTAGAAATCATGTCTGTGCTTTGAGGAAAACAAAACAGAGCAGTTGGAATGCATTTTTACAGGAGGTTCTTTGCAAACAAGCAGAGGCCAATCCTGTTCACCTGTGTCTCATTTTCTCTTCCCATCCCTCCAGTTCTTGCTCCCTCAAGTCTGATCATGTGTCTTGCTTAACCCTTTTCAGGGTCTCTCCAGCATGCTCAGACTTGTGAAGCTCCTGTCAGGGGATCTGCTCTCTGTCTTCCTCTCCAGCTTCCCCATCACACATCATTCCAACAAACCCTCACTCTTCTCCTTTCCCTCCTCACACTGTGTTCTTTCCTATGTCTATGCTTAATCCAGGCTGTTCTCCTCTTTTAAATCTTACTTTTGGACCTGGAGACCCCTTCACTGCTCCCATCTATAGGGTGTTTCATCTCATGTAAATTACTTAAACTTCTCTGGGCCTTGATTTCCTCCTCTGTAAAATGGGAGTATAAGAGCAGCATTGTGGAGTCAATGACACAACATGCGTAGAGTGCTTTTAGAACCTGCCCCAGAGAAGCCATCTAATGGAAACCTCAGCCACGTTGGCTTTATTTTGTATTCATTATTGTCACCATCCTTCAAAATTTAACTCCAGTGTCTCCTGTGTTGAGAAGCTTTCCTATCACTGCTCATCCCCAGGACTGAGTGAATTACTTCCCTTTCCTGTACACTTACTTCTTTATGGCTCTCTTTATATCTTTTTTCTTATCATGAATGTGGTTTATGATTTGTTACAATGTTAAGCAGTGAAGTTGTTAATGTGGAAAAATAAGCATGAGATGGTTCAAGGAGGCCTCATGACTCATGTTTTATGGACCTCCTGTAGCAGTGTGTTCAGGATATGATTGTTAATGACAGGTGAATAAATGGAGTTTTCTTCATTTTCTGGGCTTTATAGCTCTGTAGACTTATGGTTAATGGGTGCTTATTGTATGCCAGGAATAACATTAAATATTATACTCATTGTAGCATTGAGACATATATTACCATATATATTAATAAAATAGCTAGCAGGAAGCTGCTGTATAACGCAGGGAGCTCAGCTCAACGTTCTGTGCCAACCTAGAAGGGCGGAGTGGGAAGAAGGTTTAAGTGGGAGGGCATATATTTATATTTATGGCTGATGTGTGTTGTACAGCAGAAATTAACACAACATTGTAAGCAATTATCCTGCAATTCAAATAAATTTTAAAAATGCTACACTCATCATATTTAGTCTTTAGTTAAAAGTAACGTGTTAGTTATTCATTCGTGTCTGACTCTTCGTGACCCCATAGATTGTAGCCCACCAGACTCCTCTGTCCACAGAATTCTCCAGGCACGAATACTAGAGTGGGTAGCCATTCTCTTCTCCAGGGATCTTCCCAACCCAGGGATGAAACCCAGGTATCGCAGCATTGCAGGCAGATTCTTTACCGTCTGAGCCACCACGGAAGCCACACCACCACCACCAAAAAAAAAAAAAAAGTTATACTCATCATATTTAGTCTTTACTATAATCAAATGTGGAAGATCTTCTTATTTGTATTTTACACATGTGGAAACTGAGGACCTAAAACAAGTAATAGACCAGTACTCCCAAAGCCTGGATTCTTAGCTCAGGAAAGCTTGGCTCAGATCTGTAAGGTGTCCTTTGCCTCTAGGCTTCTTTAGTGTGTAAATGTATTTAACCCACTTGCATTTCTAATTCCTTTCCAGGTATTCCTTCCAAGATGAGGAAGACATGTTCATGGTGGTGGACCTCCTGCTGGGCGGGGACCTGCGTTACCACCTGCAGCAGAACGTCCGCTTCCAGGAAGATACTGTGAAGCTTTTCATCTGCGAGCTGGCCATGGCCTTGGACTACCTGCAGAGCCAGCGCATCATTCACAGGTCAGGCAAGTCACGGGGCAGCCTTGGGCTGAATGCACAGGAGGGCATGCACAACCTGCTGCATTCAACAGGCCCAGATGGAACACGACATCTAACTCCTACCTAATTCTTATAGCAATCCTGGAGGTAGATGTCTCCATTTTTCAAATAAAAGTAATACTGAGCACATTGAGCTTAATTTGCCCAAGGTCACAATTAGTAAACAAGAAGATCAGAATTAATGAGTATTGGTACTATTTATAACTAAGCCTAGACAAAGAGAAGGAAAAATGACATGTGGGGGCTTAATAAATATTAAATGAATTAACTGAAATAGAAATGAAGAAAGTGCATGAAGGGAAAGATATAGAATGAGTAGGAAGAAGATTCTTTGGAGAGAAAATTTGAGTCCCAACTTCTATCATCCCCCCTATAGTGAGTCCCTGGTGTGGGTGTGCTGCAGACAAGTCAGCAAAAGCAATGTACCTCTTTCACTTGGGGCATTTGTGTCAAAGACAAACAAATAACACAAGTGGCTATAAACCCAAACAGACAATAGAGGGACAAGGATAATACTTGATATTTATAAAGGAGTTGGTAGTTTTGATGGCAATTTCCTATACAGTATCTCACTTGATCTCTATTGTAAGTGATGAGCAGAGCAGGTATAGTTAGACCAGTATTAAATCTGAAATTTTGTGCTTTGGAGTCATTAAATTATCATCTAGGGGCTTTTTAAGAATTTTGAACCTAATCACCATCAAAGCAGCTACTATTTAACTGGGTTTCCATATGCTAGGCACTACAAGGTACTTTCATATATCATCCTATTCAATTCTCAAAACTTAAAGAGGACTCCACACTTTATTACAATATTCCCATTCTTCAGATGAGAAAAATATGGCTCAAAGATTCACCAAGGAGAAACCCTGACAGTGTTGCCAGATTCAAACCTAGATCTCTCTCATTCTAACATCAGAGCTCTGTCTACTATACTAATCTGCATTTATTACACATATGAAATATATACCATAATACATTAGATATCATTAAATGAACAAACAACACATGTGACTCTGCCACTGTCATCTCAAATCCTTGAAGAATCTGCTGAGTTTTTATGTCTCATTTACTAAGCATTTGGCTACATCGACTATTTTCCCACCACTAGTTAACATCTAGAATTTATTATAACTAGTATAGATCCTTGGTTAAAAATGTAGCATCATAATTTATAGACTCTCTGTGCAATTACTGTAGACTATTACTGTAGACAATTACTTCCTCTTGGGTCTTGGCACCTAACATAATTGTTATTTAATTTTCTGTCTTTGGAAGGGCCTATATGTATTGAAAATGTGCTCTTCAGGCAGTGGATAAATGGAAAGCAGACCGGTTAATCATGTGTGATCTCTGAAGTAAAATTCACACACCTGGTGTTTTTCTCAATAACTGGGAATCCTGTTGACAAGAGCTCTTTCTCCCATACTGGCTTTTTGGTAGCCACCACCCAGTTCATTCCTAGGAGAAACTTTTCATATTTGTAGGCTCTAGAATCCCTCTCAGAGTCTTCATGCTCACTCATCCTCCCCTAGATTGCCAACCCACAGTCTGTGTGGGGTGCTGACATGGCAGATCTCTGGCAGGAGGCAGAGACTGTGAGAAGACCCCAGAGGGCATCTTTTCTCTTTCTCCCTCCCCTGTTTAAATCTGAGTCATGTGCCTTCTTTCTCTGAGTTCCGTTTTCTCAGTCATCACAAGATGCTCTGAGCCTTTTTGCCATGTGCTTAGAACCATATTCTGAGAAGAATTCAGGAGAAAAACAAAACCGAATATGTGACACAATTTTCATCCTCAAGAAACAACCTTACCAAGCAGCTTTGTTCTCTCCTTCTCTCCCTTATTCGCTTTTGCTGTCATGGTTTTGTCACTTAAAATAAGAAATCAAGGATTAAGTTTCTGCTTCTTGCTTTTTACAGACTCACGATTATTACTTAGAACTCATCTTCAGAGGGCCTCTTTGTACTGAACTGTCTCCTCACCATGGAAGGCGGACACAATGACATTATGAATGCAGGGTTAAAATGAGATGGCATCCTCTTGGGATCAAAAGACAATCCAGATGTATTTCAACTGCTGATGTGTCCTACCTTGCCTCCCCAAGTGTTATGTTTTATAGGCAATCTTGTACCTCTCCTGAGGCATTGTGATGTTTTCACTATATAATTACCCAATGTTTGTTTGTTCTACTGAATTGTAAACTCAATGACTTAAGGCCATGTGTGGTATGCTTCTCACTGTATAACCAGTGTTCAGCAAAAATCTGAAGGAATGAACACTGCCTGAGCCACACAGATGATTGATTGCATAAAAGCCCAGTTTTACAGATAACAAAGACAAAATTAAAATAGAAGAAATTAAAGCCATAAATTTCAGACATTTGTTGGCCTTCATGTTGGGTAATCATATAATTTATCATCCCAACCAGGGTACTCCTGAGAATGAAAGGAGTTGGTGTTAATAATTATGCTGGGACAACAGGCAAAACTCATACATGTTTTGGAAAAACCAGGACATCTACCAACCTCTTTAGGGCTTTTCAAGACAGTAGTGGCCAAATAGGTTTTAACTGTGAGAGAGTCTAATTACCAGAGCTTTCTGCCTTCTGAGTACTAGATATCAATGTGAATTGATTTCCATTTGAAGTGGTTTCAAATGGGTTAAAAAAAATCATGTACATGGTGAAATAAGCAGTGTCCCTTTGTCTGCGACATTTAGAGGATAATAGTGCACTCTGAAGCTGGGACTCCCGGGGCAGAGCTAAAAGCATGACGAGCAACGTAGAAAAAGAAATGGAGGCTTCTGAGTACTCTCTATTTCTAAATCTCTGCCTTCAAAGAATCTGCAAAATGCATGCTATATTTGATAGAATCAAAGATAACAAAACATCTTTCAGCTACTTAGAGGATTAGATTGGAAGACACATCTTGAGTTCCAAGGTATTAAAATGTGAATAAAAAAAAAAAAAGAAAATACAGTAGATTCCCCAGGCAAGAAAAGACCATCTACCTAAAGGGGCAGATATAAAATACGTGACTTCCACATACAGATGGCTGAAAGGCCCATGAAAAGATACTCTAACTATTAGAGAAACGCAAATCAAAACTACAATGAGATATCACCTCACACTAGTCTAAATGGCTATCATCAAAAAATCCACAAACAATAAATGCTGAAGAGGGTGTGGAGAGAAGGGAACCCTCCTACACTGTTGGTAGGGGTGTAAATTGGTATAGTCACTATGGTGAACAGTACTGAGGTTCCTTAGAAAAAGTAAAAATAAAGCTATATGACCCTGCAACCCCACTCCTGGGCATATACCCAGAGAAAAACATGGTCCAAAGGGATGCATGCACCCTAATGTTCATTGTAGCACCATTTTCAATGGCCAAGACATGGAAGCAACCTAAATGTCCATTGACAAAGGAATGGATAAATAAGATATGGTACATATACACAAGAGAATATTACTCAGCCATTAAAAAATGAAATAATGCCACTCTCAGCAACATGGATAGACCTAGTGATTGTCATTCTGAGTGAAATAAGTCAGACAGAGGAGAAATATTATATGACATCCCTTATATGTGGAATCTAAAAAGAAATGATTCAAATGAACTTATCTACAAAACAGAAACAGACTCAGAGAGTGAACTTATGGTTGCCAGGGAAATAGAAATGGGGGGAGGGATAGTTAGGGAGTCTGGGATCGACATGTACACACTGCTGTATTTAAAACAGATAACCAAAACAAATAAAAAATAAAAAAATAAAACAGATAACCAACAAGGTTCTACTGTATAGCACAGGGAACTCTGCTCAATGTTATGTGGCAGCCTGGATGGGAGGGGAGTTTGAGGGAAAATAGATACATATACAGGTATAGCTGAGTCCCTTTGCTGTCCACCTGAAATGATCATAACATTGCTACCTGGCTATACTCCAATTTTAAAAATATATATGACTTCCTAATTTCATAACAACATTTTGCCTCTGGACTGGGTCAAAGATTCCAGATTATCTGTGGTGGCCAGCAACTGTGGATGGAGCAGCCGTGGTGATAGGCTGCCGTGACTGTGGGCTTCTGGGTACCAAGCGCTCTGCTAAGTACTTGTGAATTATTTCCTTCCATCTGCCCACAAATCCAAGAGGTTGATGGTGTGACTGTCCCCATTTTACAGCTGATGAAACTCCAGTTCAGAAAATAACTTGGCTATTATGTAGGTGAGGCGTCACTTGAAGGATATGCAAGGCTCTTAGCCTCTGTCCAAACTCCTGAGGTTCAGCACAGTTGTTGCCCCGAGGAGGGCATGGTGAGGGTAAGGCCCATGCCCAGGGTGAGGCATGGCCACCTGCCTTCAGATATCCATGCTGTCTGGCTGCACAAGTGAGGATGACAGAATAGCCCAAAACTAGCAGCTAAGTTGTATGAGAATGACAAGTATTTCAGTGGAGAAGATGATTTGGGGTAACAATAAAAGCCTCTTGAGAGCTCAGGGGGTTTAAAACCAAGGAGAGTTTAATCCATGGAAAGGGAACTGTATTTTGAATGAAAGTATTTATTTGTCTCTCTGCTGTAACATAGAATGAGTTCTGTTTTTAATTTTCCCTGCCAGCAATGTCTAGCTTATTTTTTTTAAACACTGTAGATCTCATTTCTGCCTAAATTCTAAGTGAAACATAAATGGGGTTTTGTATTATCTTGCTTATAGATTTTTTTAAATTCACAGACTTGACTTTTTGTTGTTTCCTAAATATGTAGAATACTTAGCTCATTTTTCTCAGTTTTGGGGGTCTTTTTTCTCTCTAGTTGTGAAGGACACAGGACTGCATAGACACCATTCATTTTGAATTGTGCAATTAGACATATTTTTTAGTCAAGAAGTCAAACATTTTTCCATTTTCAAGCTAGAGTTTGAAAATCAGCTCTAGTCTCCAAATTATGGCCATTTCTTCCTTTAATATTCCCCTTTACTTACATTAAATCAGTGAATGAAGATTTTAAAAACATGGACACAGTCATTATTTGCTTTTATTTTTTAAAATAAGGAACATTAAACTCATTACAATCCTTCCTATGGGATAGTACTCTTTAGTTTGTTGATTGCCATAGTCTCTCCAGTGAATAAAGTAATAGAAAGTAATTTTTACAGTGCAAAGACAAATTTCTATTCCCTCCCTTGTCAACTGTTAAAGATGCAATCCCAAATTTAAGCTAATAAGATGAATCGTTTGGGACAGTTAAATAGTAAGAGTCATGCTGGGTCAAAATACCATTTGAGTGGATGTTTGTTTTTCCCTCTTTCTAAGAATTATCTCACTCTAATAAAGTTATAACTCACTGATTTCTAAATTCCTATCAGAATGCAATAAAAATCTAATTAGGCCCTTGATGTCAATGACTGCAGTATAACAGAATGTGTTACAAAAGTTCGTCTCCAACTGATTACAGATATGTTGAAGTAGGAATAAAAGAAAATTCATGATTATAAAAAAAATAATAGGAAGTTATTTTTATTCATCACCTTTACCTTCTTTGTTGTAATCATAGAAAACTTGGAACTTCCATGGATAAACAAAGGAAATAGTTCTTGCACGCCCTGTCCTGCACTGAAGTATCTACTTGCCAGAAGTATATATTCAGTTCAGTTCAGTTCAGTTGCTCAGTCGTGTCCAACTCTTTGCAGGCTTCCCTGTCCATCACCAACTCCCGGAGTCCACCTAAGCCCACGTCCATTGAGTCAGTGATACCATCCAACCATCTCATCCTCTGTCATCCCCTTCTCCTCCTGCCCCCAAACCCTCCCAGCATCAAGGTCTTTTCCAATGAGTCAGCTCTTCGCATCAGGTGGCCAAAGTATTGGAGTTTCAGCCTCAACATCAGTCTTTCCAATGAACACCCAAGACTGATCTCCTTTAGGATGGACTGGTTGGATCTCCTTGCAGTCCAAGGCACTCTCAAGAGTCTTCTCCAACACCACAGTTCAAAAGCATTAATTTTTCGGTGCTCAGCTTTCTTCACAGTCCAACTCTCACATCCATACATGACCACTGGAAAAACCATAGCCTTGACTAGACAGACCTTTGTTGCCAAAGTAATATCTCTGCTTTTTAATATGCTGCCTAGTTGGGTCATAACTTTCCTTCCAAGGAGTAAGAGTCTTCTATTTTCATGGCTGCAATCACCATCTTCAGTGATTTGGGAGCCCAGAAAAATAAAGTCAGCCACTGTTTCCACTGTTTCCCCATCTATTTGTCATGAAGTGATGGGACCAGATGCCATGATCTTAGTTTTCTGAATGTTGAAGCTTTAAGCCAACTTTTTCACTCTCCTCTTTCACTTTCATCAAGAGACTCTTTAGTTCTTCTTCACTCTCTGCCATAAGGGTGGTGACATCTGCATATCTGAGGTTATTGATATTTCTGCCGGAATCTTCATTCCAGCTTGTGCTTCATCCAGCCCAATGTTTCTCATGATGTACTCTGCATATAGTTTAAATAAGCAGGGTGACAATATATAGCCTTGACGTACTCCTTTTCCAATTTGGAACCAGTCTGTCGTTCCATGTTCAGTTCTAACTGTTGCTTCCTGACCTGCATAGAGGTTTCTCAAGAGGCTGGTAAGGTGGTCTGGTATTCTCATCTCCTTCAGAATTTTCCACAGTTTATTCTGAGCCACACAGTCAGGGTTTTGGCATAGTCAATAAAGCAGAAATAGATGTTTTTCTGGAACTCTCTTGCTTTTTTGATGATCCAGCGGATGTTGACAATTTGATCTCTGGTTCCTCTGCCTTTTCTAAAACCAGCTTGAACATCTGGAAGTTCACGGTTCACGTATTGCTGAAGTCTGGCTTGGAGAATATTGAGTATTACTTTACTAGCGTGTGAGAGGAGTGCAATTTTGCAGCAGTTTGAACATTCTCTGGCATTGCCTTTCTTTAGGATTGGAATGAAAACTGACCTTTTCCAGTCCTGTGGCCACTGCTGAGTTTTCCAAATTTGCTGACATATTGAGGGCAGCACTTTCACAGCATCATCTTTCAGGATTTGAAATAACTCAACTGGAATTCCGTCACCTCCACTAGCGTTGTTCATAGCGATGCTTTCTAAGGCCCACTTGACTTCACATTCCAGGATGTCTGGCTCTAGGTGAGTGATCACACCATCGTGATTATCTGGGTCATGAAGATCATTTTTGTACAGTTGTTCTGTGTATTCCTGCCACCTCTTCTTAATATCTTCTGCTTCTGTTAGGTCCATATCATTTCTGTCCTTTATCGAGCCCTTGTTTGCATGAAATATTCCCTTGGTATCTCTAATTTTCTTGAAGAGATCTCGAGTCTTTCCCATTCTGTTGTTTTCCTCTATTTCTTTGCACTGATCCCTGAGGAAGGCTTTCTTATCTCTCCTGGCTATTCTTTGGAACTCTGCATTCAAATGGGAATATCTTTCCTTTTCTCCTTTGCTTTTCGCTTCTCTTCATTTCACAGCTATTTGTAAGGCCTCCTCAGACAACCATTTTGCCTTTTTGCATTTCTTTTCCATGGGGATGGTCTTGATCCCTGTCTCCTATACAATGTCACGAACCTCCGTCCATAGTTCATCAGGCTGTCTGTCTATCAGATCTAGTCCCTTAAATCTATTTCTCACTTCCTCTGTATAGTCATAAGGGATTTGATTTAGGTCATACCTGAATGGTCTAGTGGTTTTCCCTACTTTCTTCAATTTAAGTCTAAATTTGGCAATAAGGAGTTCATGATCTGGGCCACAGTCAGCTCCCGGTCTTGTTTTTGCTGACTGTATAGAACTTCTCCATCTTTAGCTGCAAAGAATATAATCGATCTGATTTCAGTGTTGACCATCTGGTGATGTCCATGTGTAGAGTCTTCTCTTGTGTTGTTGGAAGAGGGTGTTTGCTATGACCAGTGCGTTCTCTTGGCAAAACTGTATTAGCCTTTGCCCTGCTTCATTCTGTACTCCAAGGCCAAATTTACCTGGTACTTCCTACTTTTGCATTCCAGTCCCCTATAATGAAAAGGACATCTTTTTTGGGTGTTAGTTCTAAAAGGTCTTGTAGGTCTTTATAGAACCGTTCAACTTCAGCTTCTTCAGCATTACTGGTCAGAGCACAGACTTGAATTACTCTAATATTGAATGGTTTGCCTTGGAAACAAACAGAAATCATTCTGTCGTTTTTGAGATTGCATCCAAGTACTGCATTTCGGACTCTTTTGTTGACCTTGATGGCTACTCCATTTCTTCTAAGGGATTCCTGCCCATAGTAGTAGATATAATGGTCATTTGAGTTAAATTCATCCATTCTAGTCCATTTTAGTTCGCTGATTCCTAGAATGTCAACGTTCACTCTTGCCATCTCCTGTTTGACCACTTCCAATTTGCCTTGATTCATGGACCTGACATTCCAGGTTCCTATGCAATATTGCTCTTTACAGCATCAAACCTTGCTCCTATCACCAGTCACATCCACAACTGGATATTGTTTTTGCTTTGGCTCCATCTCTTCATTCTTTCTGGAGTTATTTCTCCACTGATCTCTAGTAGCATATTGGGCACCTACCGACCTGGGGAGTTTCTCTTTCAGTATCCTATCATTTTGCCTTTTGGTATTGTTCATGTGGTTCTCAAGGCAACTCCTATTCTAATCTCCAGCATGTAGTGTAACCCAGAGCAATTGCTGAATAAGTCAGTAACTAAACAAATCAATGAGGACAGAATATACATGTGATCCTTGGGTGGACACGGAAAGTAAAGGTTTCTGTAGATGAAATTGTCTTCAGTATCATTCGTTTGTATTTTGGTTTTTGGACACACCATGAGGCTTGCAGGGTCTTAGTTTCCCAATCAGGGATCGAACTTGCACCCTCGGCAGTGAAAACTTGAGAGTCCTCACCACTGAACCACCATAGGATTCCTGGAGCATTGTTTTAATTTATTCCACACATTCCTATTGTGTGTCCACAGTGTGTGGCTCCATGCTGCCTTTCTTCCAAGCTGTGTAACAAAACGCCACAGACATAGGAACTTAAAACAATGCACATTGATTATCTCACAGTTTCTTTGAGTCAGGAGTCGGGGAATATCTGAATTGGGTTCTTGAAAAGGGGCTAATTGGAACTGGGTTGTCTTCTGGATACTAGACTGGGCAAGGGTCCACTTCCAAGTTCATTCAGGATGTTGGCAGAATTCATTGCCTTGTGGCTGTAGGACTCAGGTTGTTTCTTCAAATTCAGTGAGGAGACCAAGACTCTAGAGTGAGTCTGCTAGCAAGACAGAGTCCATTTTATTGAATTAAATCATGTAACAGAACACAATCAGAAGAGTGAGATCCCATCACTTTTTGCCATATAATGTCTGTTAGAAGCAAGCCATACAATTAGCCCACACTCTGGGGTGAGGATGATATAAGACATGAACACCGGGAGGTGGGGACCGTGGGAGACACCATAAAGTCTGTGCAGCACACTTCCTCTAATGAAGTTGTCTTACACCAGACCCTAACATCAATACCCTCTATGAACTTAAAGTGAAATTGAAAGTCGTTCAGTCGCGTCCGACTCTTTGCAACCCCATAGGCTCCTGTAGCCCACCAGGCTCCTCTGTCCATAGATTCTCCAGGCAAGAATACAGGAGTGGGTTGCTATGCCCTCCTCTAGGCTATAACCTTAAACACAGCCTTGAACATATCTGTCAAAGAGGTGGTGAGGAGGTCTGACCGAATGAACAGGAATGGTTTCATATCTAAGAGTCTAGGATGATTTCCTCTCACCCCTGGTAGGATGATTCTCTTCAAAGTATAACTTCTTTGATTTTCAGCTTTCTACCACATACCCACTTCTCCCCAAGAAGGCCCCATGACCAAAATGAACTGTCCAAAGAGCATATAACAGTGAAGTGAGATAATCACCTTTTAGCACATTTAATAATCAAGATCTACTGATGAAATTATTTGTAGGGCAGCAATGGAGACATAGACAGAGAGAACAGATTTATGGACACAAAGAGAGGGGGAGGAAGGAGAGAGTGTGATGTATGGAGAGAGTAATATGGAAACTTACATTACCATATGTAAAATAGATAGCCAATGGGAATTTGCTATATGACTCGGTAACTCCAACTGAGGCTGTGTAACAACCTAGAGGGGTGGGATGGGGAGGGAGGTGGGAGGGATGTCCAAGAGGGAGGGGGAATATGTATACCTATGGCTGATTCATGTTGATGTTTGGCAGAAACCAGCACGATTCTGTAAAGCAATCACCCTTCAATTAAAAAATTAATTCATTTAAAAAATAATAATCAAGACCTTTTTGCGATTCAGTTGTGAACCAGAATTCTTTGCTTTCATAGGCAGAGACCTTCAAGGCTGAGGTTTCACCTTTTTGTCTGACTTATACACACTGCAGCATCTTGGAAGTCACATTTTATTCCTAGGGATGATCATTCGTAGGAAAAAATAAGATCTTTCTGCAGCTAATCATTTTGGTCAATGATCACTGAGTGACAGATGAGCTTCTGATGAAGGAACTTGCCAGCACAGTGACACCCCAGCTTTCTGAAGCCTGTGCGATGAGTCATCTGGAGAGAGGCTTTTCTAATTCCTAAGGGTGTTTACTGCTCTCTGCTCACCATTTAATTTATACTACAATGACATGTCTCATTTTCTTAATGGCTTAAGAAGAGCTATCATTCACTGTGTATATATCAAGAACTAGGCACTGTGCTAACAAGTATTTTTCACACACTGATAGTCAGCAATACCATGACAGGTTAAGTGCCTTGCCCAGTACCATGCAGTTGGTATACTATGGCCAGATTCAGATATAGGATTATCTGATTCAAAGGTCTTACTCTTAATATAGGCTCTTTTAGTTTCATTCTTATAAACATGATAGACCTCTTCAAAGTCAGATGAGCTATTTAGTGCTATTTAGCCAATACCAGGGCTTCCCTGATAGCTCAGTGGGTAAAGAATCTGCCTGCAATGCAGGAAACCCCAGTTTGATTCCTGGGTTGGGAAGATCTGCTGGAGAAGGGATAGGCTACCCACTCAAGAATTCCTAGGCTTCTCTTGTGGCTCAGCTGGTAAAGAATTTGCCTGTAGTGTGGGAGACTTGGGTTTGATCCCTGGGTTGGGAAGATCCCCTGAGAAGGGTAAAGCTACCCACTCCAGTATTCTGGCCTGGAGAATTCCATGGACTGTACAGTCCATGAGGTCGCAAAGAGTCAGATAGGACTGAGCAACTTTCATGTCACATCCAATAGCAACTAACATTAGTTTCACTTCAATTCAGTCGCACAGTCGTGTCTGACTTTTTGCAACCCCATGAATCGCAGCATTAGTTTAGACACATATTTTTAGTTGGTGTGTGTTATGAGTTGAGTTGTGTGTCCCTCCCCTTGCCCACCAACACACACACAAAAGGTATGTTGAAGTCCTAATCCCTAGTATCTCAGCATGTGACCTTATTAGGAAATAGGGTCTTTATCTTACCAGGTGGTTCAGTGGTAAAGAATCTGCCTGCCAATGCAGAAGATGCAAAAGATGTGGGTTAGAACCCCTTGGTCAGGATGAGCCCCTGGAAGAGGAAATGGCAACCTACTCCAGTATTCTTGCCTGGGAAATCCCATGGACAGAGGAGCCTGGTGGGCTACAGTCCAGGGAGTCACAAAGAGTCAGACATGACGGAGCGACTGAGCACATAAGCACAGAGGTAATCAAGTGAAAATGAGTTAATGAGGGTGGACCCTAATGTAACTTGTGTTATCAAAAGTGGAAATGTGGACATAGAGATGACACACACAGAAAAGGAAGACGATGTGAAGAGACACAGGGAGAACTCCATGTGAAGATGAAGGATTGGAGTGGTGTGTCTATAAGCCCAGGAAGGCTAAAGATTGCCAACGAACCAACACAAGCCAAGAAGAAATGAGGAAGTCCCTCACGTACAGGTTTCAGGAGGAGGAGGACCTGATGACAGCTTGATTTCAGACTTCTAGCCTCCAGAACCATGATAAATATTTGTTTTTTCTTAAGCCACCTATTTTGCAGTGCTTTGTTACAGCAGCCCTAGCAAACTAATACCGTGTGTTTTTACAGTTCTCTTAGAGGCTAAAATGTCAACCTTTGCTTCTCTGGCACATGCTGCTCAGAGCAGCTTCTGCTTCCCTCCTGATATGCTGCTCCAAATACATTATGGGATGGGAGACCAGATAACAAAACTTATTAGAACTGTTTATAAAAGTGCAGTAACCTAAGAGGGAAATCCGATAAGTCAAATCCATTAGCTTTCGTATATGGTAAACTATTTTACGTTGCCCAGAGACTATCTCTGCTTACTTCCGTATTTCTGATTTGGTGAGATATTTCGGCTATCTCCGGCCTTTTAATAACATGTCTCTAGCCCACAGGGTTTTGTTTTGCACTTAAATATGTCTAGACGAAGTTCAACCTTTTCTGATTTACCAAAGCAGCACGTCCAGTATATGAGAAAATTAAAAGTCTAAAAATAATTACAGATTGTCTGATCTCTGTATGACTCCTGTTCTGTGTGAAGTTGCCTTTCTTCCTCTCAGTACACTGATAATATTTTGTTCACGGCAGTGGGATGATGGTTTGGCTTCTGGCTGCCATTTTGTGTGGGCTGGTTAAGAAAATGCCCTTCCTTTTTGTTTTGGTAAATCTTCTCTTCAGGAGTTTACAAGCCTTCTGCAAATCTTTGCTTCCTGACTGCCACAGCAGAAGGGTTACTTGAGCCTCAAAAACAAAATGGTAGTGTGGTAATGAAGGTATTAGGTTGATGTGTTCTATTCAGCACCTGCTCCCAAGCTACCAAATAATGAATGAGCATCAGTTACACATTGTGAAAACAGGAGACTCTGCCTGTTTTGTGCTGTGTGTCAGGCAGTTCTGAAAGGAGCTTTGAAACTGTGCTTCTCATACGAGGGCACCCATTTGTGAAAACCCACGTGAAAAAGCCCAAGAACTGCTCGTTTCCAGGTCAACATTTAACTTGCCTGTGCCGAGCTTTTAAGTTTCTCTAAGGTTAAGAGTTTTGTTAATATGCAACCCGTGCCTTGGTCCAAATTAAATTTTACTTTGCCTAGCATACATTTTAGCCCAAAGCTGAAGTGTCATTCTTTCAGGGTTAGTCATTTAACACGTAGTATTGATGACTTATTCATGTGCTAGGCAAACAGTTCTTGATTGGAGTTTTTTTAATTCGTTAACTATGTTATTTGTTTATTCACATGTGTATTGTTGTTGACATTTTATTGAAGTATAGTTGATTTACAAAGATGTTGAATTAGTTTTGGGTGTACAGCAAAGTGATTCAGATAAATATACATATATATTCTTTTTCAGATTCTTTTCCATTATTGATTACTAGAAGATATTGAATATAGTTCCCTGTGCTATACAGTAGGTCCTTGTTGGTTATCTATTCTATATATAGTTGTGCATATATGTTAATCCCAAGCTCCCAATTTATCCCTTCCTCTCATTTCCCTGTTGTAACCATAAGTTTGGTAAGACTGGCCTGGCCTCAGCTCAGCTCTCTTGCTGCTTCTTCAACCACTCTCTCCCCTTTCTCACATGTTCTGATCACAATGACCTCTGTTCTGCTACAGGAAGTAACAAGCTGCCACTTTAGAGTCTGAGTATAGACAGACTCTTTATCTGTGAATCTGTCTCTGTTTTGTCAATAAGTTCATCTGTATTTGTTTTAGACTCCACCTATAAGTGATATCATGTGATACTTGTCTTTTCTGTCTGATTTTACTCAGTATGAAGAGTTTTTGAAGCATAGAATCATGGTTTCTGTCCCCTCAGAGCTTATAGTTTGGTTGAGGAGATGGACAAAAAATGTAATACAGAAACATAAACAAAGAACAGAGGTATAAATTACCATGTTAGGTACAGCGTTTGTTAAATGCTTTATGGGAAATAAAGATCTAAGGAAAAGCATGCAGGTTTGGGGAGATTGGGCGACTTTAGCATCATGATGGAAGAAGCCTCGCCAGTAGGTGGCATTTGAGCTCTAAGGTGGAAGTTTGTTACATCCTATAGCAGAACAGAGTCCTCTGTGGTCAGAATAGGTAAGAAAGGGGAGAGAGATGTTGAAGAAGCCACAAGAGAGCTGAGCCAAGGGCAGGTCCTCTTACCATGTTCAAGTAAATGCTCTAGTTCAAGGTTATTTCTTATTTGGGCTTTAGTGAAAATACAGAGCCAGTTTTTAAAGGAGACTTACTTGAATTTGTTATCAGTTTGGAGATAAGGATAGGGCATTCACAGTGGGTAGTAAGACAATAAAAATGCAAATGATAGAGAATGGGCCTCATTAGCTCTTCTAGATATCAGGGCAGGAAAGAGCCTGGAGATTATTAGTTCAACTTGCTCCCTCTATAGGGAAGGGATCAGCATACTTTTTCTGTAAAAGGCTAGATAGATAATGTTTTAGACTTTATAGGCTGTACAGTCTGTCCCAACTCATTGACTCTGCCCCTGAAGAGTGGAGGCAGCCACAGATAACATGGAAGCACAGAACATGATTGTGTTGCAATAAAACCTTCAGTTCAGTTCAGTCATTCAGTCGTGTCCGACTCTTTGCGACCGCATGAATCACAGCATGCCACGCCTCCCTGTCCATCAGCAACTCCTGGAGTTTACCCACACTCATGTCCATTGAGTCAGTGATGCCATCAGGCTATCTCATCCTCTGTCGTCCCCTTCTCCTCCTGCCCTCAGACCTTACAGATACTGAAATGTGAATTTCACATGATTCTTTGTGTCATAAAATGGCATTCATCTTTGATTTTTCAATCATTTAGAAATGTAAAGTCCCTTTGCAGCATATAGCCATACAAAAAACAGATGATGTGCTACATTTTGGCCACAGACCATAGTCTGTCAACCCCAGAACAGATGCTAAAACTGTGGCCCAGAGGAACAAGTGATATGAAGATCACAAAGCAAATCAGAGTCAAGGCTAAGACAAGAAATCATGTGTTCTAGCTGTTGGGCTGGTGGTGGTGGTTGTTCAGTGGCTTAGTCGTGTCCGACTCTTTGCGACCCCATGGACTGCAGCATGCCAGGCTTCCCTGTCCTTTACCATCTCCCAGAGCTTGCTCAAACTCATGTCCATTGAGTTGGTGATGCCATCCAACCATCTCATCCTCTGTCATCCCCTTCTCCTCCTGCCTTCAATCTTTCCCAGCATCAGGGTCTTTTTTCTAATGAGTCAGCTCTTCGCATCAGGTGGCCAAAGTATTAGAGCTTCAGCATCAGTCCTTCCAATGAATATTCAGGATTGATTTCCTTTAGGATGGACTAGTTTGATCTCCTAGGCTAGTACTTTTTTAAAAATAGTGTCTTCATTGATGATAAAAGGAAGAAGATATTTGTTGTTGTTCAGTCACTAACTTGTGTTTGACTCTTTGTGACCCCATGGACTGCAAAACTCCAGGCTCCCCTGTCCTTCACTATCTCCCAGAATTTGCTCAAATTCATGTCCAGTGATGCCATCCAACCATCTCATCCTCTGCCACCCCCTCTCCTTTTGCTTTCAATCTTCCCCAGCATCAGGGTCTTTTCCAATGAGTTGGCTTTTTGCATCAATTAAACATCAGTTTTTTTACTATCTGTCCTTTCCTACACTAATACTTCCCAATTATTTGTTCAATATTTTCTGAAAGTTAGTTGAACAATTACTCTGTGCCAGATACTAAACTAAAAGTTCTGCATGTGCCATCTCACTTAAGCTTCACAATGGCTCTATAAAGCAGATACTATCACTGTCCTCTGTTTACAGATTCAGGAGGGCTGAGTCGCAGAAGCTTACTGCAAACATGTTTCTAGTCTCAATAGAAAACTAATTCACATGAGACTAAACAATAAAGGGGCTTTATTATCTTATGATACTTGAAAGTCCAGATGTATGCCAGACTCGTAGGCTATCTTGATCCAACACATCAGCCATGGACTCCACGCTAACTCCTTTACATTCTATGAATCACACACCTTCTGGACACTTTCTCCAGAACAGCAAGGAAGCTTCTTCCTCAGAGGCCCATAGGGTAATTCTTGTCCCTGCTCAGTGGCTTAACTAGGGTTACAGCCCACTCCCAAACCAATAACCGGAACTATGGCATAACCCTGCATAGCTTAGCCCTGAGTAGCTTAGCCCTGAGTCATAGAACTGTCTCCTGAAGTCAAGCATGGGATCAGTTCAGTTCAGTTCAGTCGCTAAGTCGTGTCCGACTCTTTGCGACCCCATGAATTGCAGCATGCCAGGCCTCCCTGTCCATCACCAACCCCCAGAGTTTACTCAAACTCATGCCCATCGAGTCGGTGATGCTATCCAGCCATCTCATCCTCTGTCGTCCCCTTCTCCTCCTGCCCTCAATCCCTCCCAGCATCAGGGTCTTTTCCAATGAGTCAACTCTTCGCATGAGGTGGCCAAAGTATTGGAGTTTTAGCTTCAGCATCAGTCCTTCCAATGAACATCCAGGACTGATCTTCTTTAGGATGGACTGGTTGTATCTCCTTGCAGTCCAAGGGACTCTCAAGAGTCTTCTCCAACACCACAGTTCAAAAGCATCGATTTTTTGGTGCTCAGCTTTCCTCACAGTCCACCTCTCACATCCATACATGATCACTGGAAAAACCATAGCCTTGACTAGACAGACCTTTGTTGGCAAAGTAATATCACTGCTTTTTAATATGCTGCCTAGTTTGGTCATAACTTTCCTTCCAAGGAGTAAGCATGTTTTAATTTCTTGGCTGCAATCACCATCTGCAGTGATTTTGGAGCCCCCCAAAACAAAGTCTGTCACTGTTTCCATTGTTTCTCCATCTATTTGCCATGAAGTGATGGGACCGGATGCCATGATCTTAGTTTTCTGAATGTTGAGCTTTAAGCCAACTTTTTCACTCTCCTCTTTCACTTTCATCAAGAGGCTTCACTTTCTGCCATAAGGGTGGTGTCATCTGCATATCTGAGGTTATTGATATTTCTGCCGGCAATCTTGATTCCAGCTTGTGCTTCTTCCAGCCCAGCATTTCTCATGATGTACTCTGCACATAAGTTAAATAAGCAGGGTGACAATATACAGCCTTGACGTACTCCTTTTCCTATTTGGAACCAGTCTATTGTCCATGTCCAGTTCTAACTGTTGCTTCCTGACCTCCATACAGGTTTCTCACTGTGTGGATCACAATAAACTGTAGAAAATTCTGAAAGCATGGGATAGATTTCCCCAAAACAAAGGGACTACAGTATATATGTGTGTGTGGCAGAGAGGTTAAATACACAAATGAACTGAAATGATTAAGAGAATGAAGAATACATGTTACAAAGGCAATTGTAATGTACATTATACAAAGTTATAACTTGCCCAAGGTCCCAGAACTAGCAAATTTTCAGCTGAGATTTGAAACTGGGTCATTTGACTCCAGAGCCCACATTCTCAACATCTAGGTTCTACTGCTTCCCAAATAAACCTAATAATGCCTGGAGATGGAGAGATGGATAGAACAATTTGTGATTGGGACTGTTACCAACTTTATTCTACTCATACACATACACAATTACATAGTACAGTACCATATACCATATACATGACTCATATTTAGTCTGTGTACTGGCACAGCCGTACGCATTGTAAAACTACTAAAATTCTTGTATTTCAGTGTAGTCATTGATAGGGAGCGGCTGCCTGAGTGTTCCTGTTACCCAGTTCCTTTTGTGCCCCACTTTGTTCTATCTTCTGTTCTCTCACCCACAAAATCACTTGGTCCAGCAGCTAAAGTGCTAACTCCTGACCCAACAGGGGTCTCTTAGGTTCTGCTTATGTGCCTCCAGCAGCATTCTGATGACAGACTTTGTTACCATCAATGGGCCACAACTGATCTTGTTCCTTTCTGGTTCCTCTTATTTTGTAGACTCTTTTCCTTCCCCTAACTAGTACATCTCCTTCCTTAAGATTTCCTGGGTTTGAGTGGAAGACCCAGGAGACCTGAGTTCAGGCCAGTCTCTGTGACTGAGTGATAGTTACTCTGTGTCCTTGCCTCCTTGGGTACAGAATGCGTAAATGTTGCTTAAGATTCTAGCTATGTGAATCCAAATTAAAGAAAACAGTGGTAATGAAGAGCACTGTTGACAAACGCAAAGCTGTAAAGCTTTTGTCATCTAAATATTCTGCCTTTAAAGACTACAAAATGGTTAAAAATCTCAAGTTTCTAGGATGGTGGTACATGACCATATTTTCCAAACTGGAGTGTCTGTACTATTGTACTGTTGGGGATTAATCTTCCTTAAACAATAGAGTTATCCAGAATAAGAAAGATAGACTTTTTATAATAAAAGAGATATGGGTTTATTAATATTATAGAGTAGGGTGCAAAGTCTATATGATTTTCATATATATAATAGAAATGATGAAAAAATTAAACTTGCTGCAGACCAATTTTAACCACACCTCATACCCCTGGGTATGTTAGGACATTCTCTGCTGAGAGGGAGTAAGATATGAATATTTGCAATGTAAATGAAGATTGTACCTCTCAATCTTTGATTATAATTCCAGTTCTGTCTTACTTTTAATCTTGAGCCATCTCTGAGCTCCCCCTTCTTCATTTGCAAAAATGTGTGTAATATCTAAGTTATGGATATTATTGTTGTAAGCAATAAGATCAATGTTGTCTCTCAAGTGCCTGCCGCAGCATGGACAATAAATATTAACTCTAACTACTCTCGTGACTCATGGGAAGTACATCAGTTTGAAACATTATTATGGACTAGCCTCAAACACCTCTTAATGTGGCCAAGCAGGCATTACTAATCAATCTTTCCTCTTGGGTGTGGAGGCCCTTGACTGACACAGTCTGAAAACCTTCAGTCCCTTAACTTCATTTCCTTGTAATGGCTTCTGTAACTAATACTCCCTTGAACAAATTGTGGGAAAGGCTGGAATTGAACAACAAAAAGAATTAGCCAGAAAGTTGCTAAGAGAATAGATGTTAAAAGTTCTCATCACAACAGAAAAAATTCATAACTATGTGTGGTGATGGATGCTAACTAGACATATTGTGGTGATCATTTCAGAATACACACAAATACCGAATTATTATATGGACATCTGAAACAAGTACATGTCAATTATTTCTCAGTTGAAGCAACCAGTTGGTCAGAAAGTTGGAGGATGATACTTGGTCCTTTAATAATCCAATCCTGGCAGCTTTTCACTTCTGCCTCCTGCTCTAAATTATGTAATTTTGTTCACAATTTCCCATCACACTCTCATACCCCCGCCCCTCTCTTTTCTTAATGTGGGTCTGTTAATGTGACCAATAGCCTTCATGAAACACCATAATTAATATATTATAGGCACAACAAATACAATATTGTATGATAATATTATATAAATATATGTAAATAAAATATCATACATATACTATTTTCCTCTCTCAAGAACTTGGAGAGTACCCAATCTAAGAGAACATTATGTAACAAAGATTTAAACCCAAACCATGAACCTGTCAGAAAGCTGTGGGACACTGAAGGAGAGTTTGGTTTGAATACATAGATTTTCCTGTTCTGTCTTTTCACAATACCCCATGTCATATTGCAGGGTGAGCAACTTGATTCCGGGGTAGGCTCAGTGAAGGGATGTAATTAGCCTATTAAGTCCTGCTAATGTCTTGTTAAAGTCATTCAAGTGAGAACAGCAGACATATCAGTTCCGCCTTGAGCCCTGCCATAGGGAGCACTGCATTTCCACACTCTGTTTATAGACCCCACAGTAGGAATCAGCTGATTCAGCAGGACCTGACCTTTTCTGTTTCATCAAGTCAAGATGCAATGAGAACTTTCTACAGAATGTGTGTGTTCCTGGAGCTCTTCAGCACTCCCCAAATGACTGGTTTGTTCGTTGCCAACAGCAAATACAGTGCATCTTGCATAGATGGAGGAGGAAACCAATATTCTTGCCTGGAGAATTTCATGGTCTGAGGAGCCTGGCAGGCTACATAGTCCATGGGGTCGCATAGAGACGGACACAACTGAGCAACTAAGACAGACAGGCATAGATGGAGGGTGTTTTGTTGCTGTTGTAGTTCTTGTTCTTTTGCTTTTGTTTTTCTCTTCGTAGAAGAAAAAGAAAGACATGGCTTATTATTCCTGAAGTTGGAGATGCCAAGGGACCAGATGCACTCATTTTTCTGACAAGTATTTATTCAAGCACTAACTTTATTCTGGGCACTTTGATGAGCTTGGAAGCTACAGCAGTGAACAGTACAGTACAGAAAAGATGTCCTTTCTCTGAGAACTTACATTCAGAGGGGTGGGGGGGAGACAAATAATGAAAAATAAGAAAAAAATATGTAATGATAGTGTTGTACTGAAAATAAGATGGAGGGGAAGAGATGAAGATGGAGATGAGTGGTCAGGAAACTTCTTGGAGGAGGTGATATTTTAGCTGAGATCTGAATGACAAGAAGAAACAAGCCGTGTAGGGGGACAGGATTGTAGGTAGAGGGGGCGATGTTCAAAGGAGACCAAGAAGAGCAGTGTGGCCGGAGCATGGTGTGTGGCAGGGAGAGGATGCTATGAGATGTAGCTCAGGGTTTTGCAGGACTAGAGCATCTGCAGGTCATATAAGGCTAGGGGTAAATGGTTCAGATTTTATCCCATGTGGGTTAGGAGCCAGTGGAGGACCTTAGGCAGGGAAGGTGTATGTATTGAAAACCCCGACCCTGGATCCTGTGTGGATAATGGATTGTCAGGGAACAAGAGGAGAAGCAGGAACAAGGTACTATTACAAATTTCAACTAAAAGATGATGGTGGTGGTTCTGGAGATGGTAATTCTTTTGTGTGTGTGTGTGTGTGTTTCACTGTAGTAAAATATACATCACATAAAATTTATCATTGCAACCATATTTAAGTGAAAAAGTACATTAGGTATATTTACACTGTTATGCCACCATCATCACTGTCCATCTCCAGAACTTTTTCTTCACCTCAAACTGAAACTCTAAAAATTAAATAATAAATCATCCATCCTTCTTTCCCCCAGTCCTTGAGAACCATTATTCAACTGAATATTATTCAATTCTCTGTCTCTGTGAATTTGACTATTCAATCTAAAGATCTCCTATAAGAGAAATCATACAATAATTGCTCTTTTGTGCCTTGCATATTTCACTTAGCATAACATCTTCAAGTTCATCCATGTTCGAGAACATATCAGCATTTTATTTTTTACAAATATCTGTTCAAATACCTGCTTTCACTTCTTTGGGGTATATACCCAGAAGCAGAATTACTGGATCGAGTATTAATTTCATATTTATTTTTTTTTGAAGAACCATCATAGTGTCTTAGATCATTGTATTTTAAAGGTCAAATTTTCAAGGCTGCTAAGGGGCTGGTATTATGAATTAAGAGAAAGAGAAGAAATAATAATGATCTCCCAATGTTTTTGTTTTTAAAATGGAAGAATATTGGTATGGTATGCTGGGCTAAGGGCCTTCGGGATAAGAGGGTTTTGGTGTTTGTGTTGGATGTGATGGATATCAAAGGATCTCTTTAGGACATATATTTATATTTATCATGACTGCAAAACATACAGATGGAAACATCAGGCAGAAAATTTCATTTATTATTAGTCTAGAATGTCAGGGTTGGCAATAAAAGGTATATGAGACAGGTCATACTGCACAGGGGGTAGGATCTAGTGATGGCAGAAGAATGATTCAGGAGATGGGAGTGAGGAAATAATCAGGGTGCATATTTTCAGCTTGCCTGGGTGACTTTAGGAATAGCCAGGTTTGGTAATTACCCAGGTAAACCATCTTATAGATTGCCTTAAATGAAGGAAACCATTCAGGACTATTGGTCTACGGCCATACCACCCTGAACGCGCCCGATCTCGTCTAGAAGAAAATTTAATATAGCACCTGGGTTTATTTTCATTTCCTTTCTCCTGCTACATGATTAAACAGTCTTATCACACTGCTATTCACCCTTAGTGACTTAGAGGTTACTTCATCACTTTTGAGAGAAACTGTGTACTCAGAATCTCTGCTTATATACTTTATTTTTCTGTTAAGAGTCTACTTTCCCTTTTCTACAGAGAAAGGATATTTTCTCATATCCTTTCTCTGAATTTAGTAATAAACATACCTCTTTACCACTTTGAACCCCTTTGACAAGTTTCCTCATGAACCTTTCTTACCCTCTCCATCCCTGGGGCAACTTGATCTCGTGTATCTATTTCCCATATTCTAACACAGTGACTTATCAAAGTATACAAATGTTTGATGAATAAATGAATGTCAGATTGAAGTAGGACATACCACCTTTAAAATATGACCTCTCTGATCTTTGTGCTGTTCTTTAAGCTATAAAGAAGTTTCTGGGGAAAGTAGTGGATATAACAAAGTGTGGCTGTAACAAAAAAAATTTTTTTTTAAATGATGCCTAGAAATTTAATAGAAAGCCCATAAATTGACAAAACCATAGCAGTTCATTCCTCCCAGCAAACCCTCATAAATTCAAACCACGAAATCATTATGTTCATTCTGCCGCTCCGTTCCAGGCAGGGTTCCTCAGAGCCTCCCCCTCATCTGGAAACACTACCTGATGCTCGCTGATGCCAGTCTGAAAGAGGTGGCAAGAGCCTAATGCTTGGTTTACCTTGAGCTTTAAGCTGCAGAGTGTTTGATGGTGCGCTATAGTGCTCTTATATATCCTGGTTTGTGTATTAATCAAGAAGCTGTCCCTACCATCAAGGAGTTCATGATCCAGTTGGGGAACAAAATTAACAGAAGTGTGATAAATGTTGTGATGGAAGAAGTATACCATGCAGAGCATGTAGGAAGGGCTACTGACTCAGAAATGGAAAATCAGGAAAGGCTCCCTATAGGAAGTGGCATCTGAGCTATGCCACTCTCCCTGAGAGGGAGAGCGAATCTGGATTTTTTGGGTGTAGCAGGTCAAGACTCTGATTCCTACAAAGGAACAACGGAAGGTGAAGGGATGGAGGGGGCATTTAGGAGACTCCATGTACTCTATGTGGCTGTTGCCCAGGAGTCAGACTAAGAGGGCCTTTCATTCTATATGAATGAGTTTAGACTTGATAATTTTTGAAATGAAATCCATCAGAGGGCACGGGGTGGGGTCTGAAATATTGAGACTTTAGCCAGAGAAACATCCAGTTTGAAACCCCCTCCCGCTCTGTTTCTAATAAATTGTACCCTGAACAAGAGAAAAATTTGCCACAGCCACAAATGATCACTTATGAATCCAGAACTAATTTTAAGAAACTAATGAACTAAATGAGGAGATATTTAAACCTTATGAAAGTACCCAAGTACTGTTGGGTGGGGCACATACTTGGTTCTCTCTGCAGGTAAGACGCTTGTTATTCATTAATAGTGTCAAGAAAAGAGGACTCTGACAATCTTGGTCTGTCAAAGGCTCGGGTCACCTTATTCTAACAACATAAAAGCCTCTTGACTAGGCTGAAAAATGTAATCCCAAACCAGTTGCAGAATTTCTTCCCTAATGACTTCTGTGAATTTGGGTTGAAGGGCTTTAATGATTTGTTAGGGAAGGGTAGTGAAAGCAGGAGTGTGGAAGAGTGAGGGCTATTAGGAACTGCAGAGCAGTGCTCTCATTGAGGACACTGCTTACAGTAATATTTGTTTCTTGAGGACTTTTAAAAATTCTACAGACCAATCCTCTAAGTATTTACCATCAAACCTCTGAGTATCTACCATCAAACTACTCCCTTCATCGGATGAGGGTGGGTTGTATTCCTTTCTGTGGATTTAAGGAACTTATCAGTGCATGGAAGACTGGTCCAAATCCTTTAATTAACAACCCTAGGAATAAGAATTTTTGAGTCACTATAGGCATTAACATCATCCTAAGAAAGATTCTAATCTCTGCAAGTTGAAAGTATAATCACAGTTTCGAAAATGCATGTAAGAGGTTCTGCCTGGGGTATTTTTTGAGTTACATAGGATCCCTCTTTCCTGGTTTATGAAAAACTAGAAGAGATCAGAAGCATTATATCATTAGCATCTTCATCAATCTATATTCAGGAATCTGAAGTTTCATAGTGTGTCTCTCTGCTTCATCTCAGTCAAGACTTACTACCCATTAATTTATGTTTTGTTAAGACCTAAGGTGTAGAGAGTATGAACAAACCATAATTTCTCTAAAAAAAGAAAGTATAATCACAGCATAGACCATTTTGTTTCTCATAGTCTTTAAATTCACTTCATCTGTGTAGCTCTAGAGTTACACAGACAACAGTGATGATCAGTACTACTGCCTTATGACAATGTAAATGCCAGATGATCTCTGGAGCAATACTTACTTGCTTGGCTATAACCCACTATAGAATTTAAGGGTCTAAGAGCTTTGGAATGAAAAAGACCCAGGTTCAGAGCCCAGTTCTTCTCTTTACTAGCTCTGTGACCTTGGATTAAGTGACTTAACTTCTTTAAGCCTCAATTTTCTGATCTAGAAATTGGTAGTATTACTGGTTATCATCTCAATTCACTGAGGATTCAATGAGGTTGTGATGAAAGGCTAGTACATTGTTTCAACCCTCACTACCATTCTTGAGAATTTCCTTTATCCTTTGTTGTTGTTCAGTTGCTCAGTCTGGTCTGACTCTATAGTTCTGCTTTATTATGAGCTACTTTCTCTTTTCTTTTTCCTTCCCTAGGGATATGAAACCTGACAATATTTTGCTTGATGAACATGGTAAGTAAATGATTTGTTTGCAATCAACCACTTGATACACATGTGCAACAAATTGATTATCTCCATCAGAGGAGAACTATACATGGGAAAAGTGTCTTGCTTGGTTCAATTGCATTGTTTGTACAAACTCTATTTAATGGTGGGACAGACCACATGGGGGAACTTTATCATTTATTGCAGTGGCATAGTATACTAGTACGGGGTGCCCAATAGCTGTCCGCAGCCTTTTAGGAACCAGGCTGCAAAGAAGGTGAGAGGTTGGCCAGCTAGTTAAGTTTCATCTGCTGCTCCCCATCTATTTTCGTCACTTGCATTACCGCCTACACCATTACCGCCCCCCTACTCCTAATCACCCCCCCCTACTCCTAATCACCTCCGGTTCTGGTCCATGGAAAAACTGTCTTCTATGAAACTGGTCCCTGATGCCAAATGGGTTGGGGACAACTGCACTAGTACACCCATAAATAGTCTTAAATTTACATAAGGAAAAAGTTGTTCTCTTTTCAGTTTTCTTCCATTTCTACTACTTCTTCAAGAAAACCACCCCAGTTTTGGGGTGCTAGTTTGCCTTAATATCTCTATAGAAATTATCTTCCTTTTTTTTTTTCCATAAAGACAGAAGAGACCTCAAGTTTAGAGCATTCGGTAGGCAATAGTATCTACTTAGAGATTCATGACATTATTTTGTTCTCATTTTGTCTACCTTTAGGCTTTTCTTCTTGTCAGGGTAAATTTTTACATTTATTTAAGAGATATTAAGTTTTTGTCCAACCATTTTCAGTTAACAAAAAATCAGTCCATTTAAAGAAACCTATAAAGTAGGTAAGAGTCTAGGTGGTACCCAGAGGGATAAGGCAGTGACCATGAAGGTGAAAAATGAACACTGAAGTTCAAGAAACACTGATTGAAGATGTCCTGTAGAAAAAGCTTTGGCCAACCATGATTAAATGTGTATAATCTCCTCCTGATATTATTTTAATGGACATTTGGATTTATTGGTACATCAGTGCAGAGTTATAGGACACACAGCCTGCATGTTATAAATGTTACAGAGGCAATAAGATCCTTGTTAAATTTTCAGAGAGCTGCTGGGTGAGGAAGTCCTAAATCTGCAAAGCTCTGTATTCATCTGACTTTTACAAAAGGGATTTACAAGTGGGACTGAAACTCCACAGACTATCCGTGGTTCATTATTTATTTACCTAATTGCATTTTAAACCTGGTTTGCCACGTGTGCTCTGAGTGCCAAGAAATACTTTTCTGTGTGACCTCTAATTTCAAAGCTCAGCATCATTATTTATTTATGGACTGTCTAAAAAGATTTTTTCCACTTTCTTCCAACGCCTTATTTCTTCCTTCCCTTTACTGCTTCTGACATTTGGGAACAGATTCTCTGAAACTCAGAAATGTGGGCACTGGTGAGACAACATGAAGGTGACTTTCATGAAAACACCAGCTATCTCTGCCTTCAGGAGGAAGCAGGATCCCCCTCACGGTGGTACCAGTAAACTTTGAAGCTTCACAACTGTCAGCTTCACAACTGTCAGCGTCACAACCCTAGCCGCTAGAGGCTACCTCTGCACAACATGATAGAAAAAGGTGCCTGTGCGCCCGACAGTCTCGGTCACACAGAGCCTGGTTTGGGGTCTGTCCCCACTTCCTTCTCAACTGCTTGCCTCTGTGCCCAGTGTATTGCCCGAATATTTGTCAGGATCCTGAAAGGAGACATATTGACCCTATCAACCAAAACCTTTCCAAAAGTCACCTCCTATCAACCAAAACCTTTCCAAAAGTCACCTTCCATTTGGAGAACATTTCAGCCCTGGATCTCCAGTGTGACCTCATCTTATTTTCTACCATGAGGTCATCCAGATCTCATTCAAAATCTTTCTCTTTCTCATTTTCTTATCAACTTGGTGATTGTAGATTAGGAGGAAGATCCAGGAATAAATTAATCTTCAAATGTAAACACCCTTAGAGACTACCCTCGGGAAGAATTGAGTGATGTTGTAGATAAGGTTTCCCAGGTGGTGCAGAGCTAAAGAATTCACCTGCCAGTGCAGGAGATGTGGGTTCCATTCCCAGGTCAAGAGGATCCCCTGAAGGAGGAAGTGGCAACCCACTCTGGTATTCTTGCCTGGGAAATCCCATGGACAGAGGAGCCTGGTGGGCTGTCGTCCACAGGGTCACAAAGAGCCGGACATGATGGAGCACACGTGCATTGTAGATAAGAGCGTGGTTTCTGGAGCTGGATTGCCTGAGCTCAAAACCCTATTCTGTCCCTCACCAGCTCTGAGACCCTCAACAGGTTGTGTAAAACTTCTCTGCACCTTAAATTCTTCAGGCATGAAAGGAGTTCTTACTTCTCAGGGTCATTGTAAATACTAACTGACATAACTGTGTTAAATGTTTGACTGCCACGTGCCCAAAGAGATCACTCAATTAACAGTCAAATACTCCTGTGTCTCCAGGATGTAGTAGGGGTCTTCTCCCCGAGGAAAGGAAGCTTAGATGATTTCATCTTATTTTATGTTACTTTATATCACGTGGGCACTGAAAGCTGGATCCTTACTTGACTTTACTAAAGAATTATTGATATTTTGATTTCAAAAGGGATATACCACATATATATATATATACCACATCTACTTCTCAGGTCTTAGGTTTAAACAATTTTGTCTGACCCTTAATTCTAAGGTAACTGTACTTTCGATGGCCTGTCCTGCCTTTCCCTCATGCATATAGGAGGCTAACGCCCACTTTTTCAGGGCATTTTATTATTGGTTGGACTGTGGCTCTGCTACTTAGGGACTGCAAGCCGGCAACCCACGCTGCCTGGTTCCCTGTCTACACCTGTTACCTGGTGTACTATTTACAAAGATACTTTTCACTCTTAAATTTTTGGGTTTGAACAGTGATCTAAGAGGAGCTTCTCTGTATTTTATTCCCATCCTAAACTCAATTGGCAAATAATTGCAGTCAATTAGAGAAACACTGTCTTGGGAAGGACTGGGTATGTGAATGAGAGAGAGATGCAAATAAACAAGATTGAGGGTCATTCTCTAAGCATTGTCCTCAGGATCTCTTCTGGAAAAAGTAATTTTTTGAGGTTATTTACTGTCTGTATTTTTAGATTTTGAAAAACCTAGCTTTCAGGCATTGTTGGCCAACCCAACTGACTATTGGGTTGGCCAAAAGGCTCTTTTGGCTTTTTTCCTGAGATGTAATGGAAAAACCCAAATAAACTTTTTGGCCAACCCAATACTCTGACATGAAATTCCTGGTGGTTCATATATGTCTTTTGCATGGGGCTTTAGCAATTGCATAGATAACTGCTCCTCTCTGATACACCTGCTATTCCCATTTCTCCAAGTGAGCTGTGTATTACACCATGTGGCTTATATTTAAATTCAGTACCATCAGTAGCAGCCAGAAACTTTGTATTACTCTTACTGAGTCATACTGGTTCATGTTCATCAGAAAAGACTGATATTTAAAGGAACCAAATCCTTTTGTAAATGGAGAGTCCTTCTACTGGTATGAATGAACATTGCTTACACATCAGAATTCGACTTAAAAATTTTTTTAAATTTAGAGCATACTTTTACCGTCATACTTAAATGGCTCACTCACTAGCTCAGGGCCTAAGATGGCATTAGATCTTGGATGGCTCATAACCAACTGTTCTGATACATGGTTTCCATATCCTAGCAACTTAAGTACTCCATCCAATTCTATCAGTTCCACAGTGTCTAAGATTCTTGTGTTTTTTTTCTAAATTATTCAGGAAATAAGTGCTGCCTACAAAGGAAGAATAACATCTCACTGATATCTGAGAGAATGACAATTACCACATTATCTATAATTTAGGTTTCTTGATACCCTCCTTGGTCACAGGGAACAGAGAAAGGCAAAAACTCAGTTTAGGGGTGTGAGGAAGAACCAAGCCTGCTACTTTAATATCTTCTCCTTTGCAGAGTTCCAAAATGTACCTAAAAATCAAGTGTTAGCATTTTTATGTATAAGCAGACACACACACATATAGCAAACACACACACACACACACACACGCGCGCACACACACACACACACACACACACACACAGTAGGACACTGTACCTTAGCTCCAGACAATCAGATTTATAAATCTCAGCTAGTGTCTAAGGATATAAATTTTTAATAAGAATCCTAGAAATCTGTGGCACCATTTTTGAGTTAGGGAAATTTTTGAAAGCTAGGAGCTATGCCAACCAATTGGTTATGGTGTCCTTGAGGGCTGTGTTGAGAAGCATCCTCAGGCTGGACACATGCGCAGTAAGAAAGAGTATAAATAATGACTGCAGTGATGACTAAATTCAGTGACTCAATACTGTGAGCTCCAATTTTTAACGAGATTCTGTGCCTCAAGATTCAGAGCTGAAAAGAACAGGCAGATGGCTCCCTAGGGTGCTCAGTCAGGAAGTTCTGGGCCTTGTACTTGGCAACTACACAGTAAGGCAGTGGTTCTAACTGGATGCTTCTGTTCTACTGTCTCTCCCTGCAGAGGTGAGACAGTGTCTGCAGACAATTCTGATGGTCAGTGTATCAGCCAGGAGTGGGAAGTACTTTTGGCATCTGGTGGATAGAGGTCAAGGATGCAAGTAAGCATTCTACCATGCCCAGGCCAGCCCTTCACCACACGGGATGATCAGGTCCAAGTTCTCAGCCAGTTCCAAGTTGAGAAACTCTGATCTAACGCTCCCTCAGGGCCAGGACTTAAGGGAAAAGCCAGAGAGGTCCCTCACTCCAAAACAATTTCTATGTCCCTCCATTAGTGGGGCAACCAGAGCTTCCTCTGTGAGCCAGCACTCAGATTCATTTCCACAGCACAGAGGGGAACTTGGGAGAAAGATCCCCAAGGTGAACCAAGGGAAATAGAGCAGCATCCTGGGCCTGGAGCCGAGACGTCGGGCTGGTGGCCATAGGCTCCGTGAGGCTCTGCTTTCCTTGTTCAGCTTGAGGGCACTGGGGTAGAGTTTCTAGTAGGTGTTGACCCTCAGATAGTTCCTCCCCATCGTTTACTATACATCCTGGTGAGAGAACTCTGAGCCAATCAGAAGGTAGTGCTTTGAGTTTCTACAGATCTTGGTCTTACAATACAGTGCAAAAAGTCTTTGGGCAATTCATAACTCACCAAAGGAGTCCTGGGCCAAATGCTAGATCCTAATTCCAGCTCTGCTACTTCTAAACACTGAGAACTTAGCCACAAACAGCTCTTCTCTGAAATAGGGATGACTTCACTAGGCTAAAGTGTGTGAAAACCTTTTGAAAATTGCAATTAATCATACAAATTCAAATACTACTTATACGATAAAATTAACACTCTTTCAACCACATTCAAAAGAAATATAATGAGTACTAACTGTGGTCAAGATTTTCTACTAAGCCAGATCTTCTTTTAAAAGCATGGTCTCAAAATGAACTGGGTATCAGAATCACCTGGGGAGCTTGCTTAAACACCAGGGCCCCACCCTCAGAGTTTCTGATTCAGTAGGTGGGGACAGGGCCCAGGAGTCTGCATTTCTATCACGTTCCTGATGCTGCTGGCCTGGGGACCACACACGTTGAGAACCAAATGGTTCTAAAGCATCCTCTGGCTGCTGCTGGGTTGGCCAAAAAGTTCATTTGGGTTTTTCCATAACCGTGTATGGAAAAGCTTGCACAAACTCTTTGGCCAACCCAATACTTCTACGTGAGCATAGTCAGTCTCAGGATTGAGTCAGCTTAGAACACCTACTCAGGCTAAAGTCAAGGATCCCATGCCTGGCTGCCCATCTGAATCACCTGTGGAGCTTCTTGGTACTATTTTTAACCTGGATACCTGGCTCTCCCACCCATCCCACTGCACTGGGGTCTTAGGAGAGAGAAGTCTAGGCATGTGCATTTTGCAAAATGACACCAGAGCATCTGATCATGACAAACAGCAACAACTGGATGATACATACTTCCTGTGAAATGCTGAGTTAAGTCTTCCACAGCATTATTTCATTTGATCTTCCCAACAACCTAATGAGAAGACCTCTGTTATCATCCCAACTTTACAGTCAGGGATCAGTCACCTTTTTGAGGTAGTACATCTAGTCAGTGGTAGAGCTGGGACTTAAAGTCAATCAGGCTCCAGAGAACAAGCTCTTAACCACTAAGTCTCCAGACTCCCCTATTTTGTATCAAACCTTGTGAACCAATGAGCCAGTGCTTTGAACATGAGGGAGAAACTGAGAAAGAAAGTACTGAAACAACCTATATTACAATAGTGCAAGCTCTTGAAATCATCTCTTGGAACCATTTATGTAAGAATACCTTCACTTTCAGCTACTGTTACTTTATTAAAATGTCATCAGATAAAAACAAAACACTTTTTTGGCATCAAACAAAACCCTGGTGATAAAGACAGCGAGATTTATCATTAGGAGTGGACTGGATGCTATTAGGGAGAAGACAGTGAAGTTGGCAGGGGGAGTGGGGCTTGTGGGATGTGGAAGAACAATCCCATGGCACCCCCTCCAATTACCACCGCATCTCATCACAACCACAGAAGCATGCAAATGGAAATGCCAACACTTCCAAGATCCTCTCAAAGCATATGACATTCATGCCAACCAACACGATGACCTTGTCTGCCTGAGTGGCTGGTAATGCACTTTCTTACTTCTGGCTGTGAGCACAAGGACACTGATACACTCGGTAGGGGTTGCTCTCTGCTGAACTTGAGTGTTAGAACCACACAGTATTGCCGTAAGAATTAAAGCTGAGGAGAGACCCTAGACATCATCAAGTCTGCCCATTCCTTTTTTTTTTTTTTTTTTTTTTAAGGGAAACTTACACTCAGCAGAGGAAAACAACCTCAAGTCTATAAAGTCTTAGGGGCAGAATTCAAGGCAGGACCCAGCTCACCTGGCTCTCAGTTTAGGGCTCTTTAAACAGCCTCTTTAAAGGTAGAACTTGACTTTTCTCCCCTACTTTCCCTTGATATATTATTTTATTGGTGATCACTGGGGGACAATCTGAACTATCAGACAATAAGCTACCAAGTATATTTCAGAAAGCAAGGAGAGAAAAGAAATCTTTCTTGGCAAAGAAATATCGATTAATATGTGTATCCACTGTCATGTTCTCTTTGTATTAATGTTTGTCTCTTTAAAAGACTCCATAAGAGATGCTTGGAAATTTGATATTTTGAATAGTTCTTCTCTGTCCCTCTCTTGATAATCACATTCTGTACCAACTTAAAATGATGCCAGTAGACAAAAATTGCCCAGGGAGAACTTACCAGAGTGTAAGCTCTTAAAGACCAAGGTTAAAACTTTTTGAGGTTGAGCTACAAATTTACAACCAGCACTAACCTTTTCATAGCATGACCTGGCTCCTGAAGAGTTGATGGTTTAAGGCCTTATTGGCCTTGAGGGTAGAATAAGTGAGCTTTTACTGTCTGTACCCAATTGCAAATGGCATATAACGTTCATTAGTTTATAAATTCTTATATGCCATTTGTGATTGGCTACAGGCAGTAAAAGCACAATTTTTCTGTCCTCAAGGCCAGTGAGTATGGTCTTCAGCCATCCCCCCTCCAGGAGATAGATCATGGTATGAAAAGTTTCGTATCACTTTGTTGTACAACAGAGACTAATATAACTTTGTAAAGCAATTATACTCCAATATAAAAAACATTTTTTTTTTTTCAAAAGAGAGAGAAGAAAAGAATGCACAGAGTCAGCCCCCAGGTACTGTAGAGGAGAAGCGCGGCGTGCTGCCGGGCTGAGCGGGATTTGACATTCTCTGTGGCCGTCTTCTCTCGCAGGGCACGTGCACATCACAGACTTCAACATCGCCGCAGTGCTGCCCGGGGAGATGCGGATCACCACTGTGGCCGGCACCAAGCCTTACATGGGTAAGGGCCCCCCGAGCCGCCAGGGCCACTGAGAGCAGAGCTTTGTCATTCCTGTGGACACCATGTACTGGAGGTCCAGTCATCTGTAGGGCCTTGCAGCTAAGACTGACAAGTCCCTCTCTGACTTTACCTGGAGAGCTTCTGATTTCTCAGGTCTGAGGTGAACCTCAGGAATCTCCTTTTAGCAAGCATCCAGTCCGATCTTGATTCAGGAGGGTGCCATGGACCACCTGTAAAAAACGTTAGTTTATGAGTTATTAAGGACAGTTTCTACCTATTTCCTGATGACAAGTGTTAATAGTTCATTCAGTAAATACCTACTCATTGCCTCTGTGTTCTTAGCACTGTTTTAGGTGCCGGTGATCCTGTAGGGAGCAAAACAGACAAGGTCTCCAACCCTTGGGGCTCACCTTCTAGTGAGAGAATTTTTTTTAAAAAAACAATCAAATAGAGAAGGTACAGCAATAAGTGGGATGGTAATAAATGATATAAGTATTATTATAACCATGATTTACATACTCCTGCATAAGGATGTAAGTTCACAAGTTACCTTCACGTTATAATTTTGGTTTTAGGCTTATCATTGCAATAATACTATGAGCAGTTTGCAGGCAAAATATTTGAACTTGAAATTAAAGGCAAGAACATTGCCACCTTCTTTCAATATTTCATTGTCTTACTTGCAGAACTAAAGAGAGAGGAAAAACAAGTTATCTGTGGGGGAAAATGAGCCTGATTTTATGTGATATTTGAACACTTGCAGATTTCCTGGCTTCCAATTATCTGTGGGGGTAATAAGTCTCTTTTGTCACTTTAAAAATAATGGACACACACAATACAGTCTATTTTCTGCCCCAAATTCACAGTACTCAAATGATAAAAAGGAATCTCCAAGCCTGCTGGTCTGAGTTTATTCCCCAGGTTTCCTGGATTTCCATATTAAGGGCTATTTTGTGGAAGCCAAATCAGAAAATGTGCATCTGGGTTTTCTAGGCCTGGTTTCCATGGTGAGAGGAGTAAAGGAAGATGATCTTTCTTTTCTCTCCCCAGTGATTTTAAATACAATACCCGTATAATTTGATTCTCCTCAAAATTGGCATTTCCAGTCTTTTTCACCGCATAGAGCTAAGAAAATGGAATCCAGTCAAGTTTCTCTGCCCTCTCTACCCTCATCCTTATAATTAACAATTACCAATATTTATTGAAAGCCTTCTAGGGATCAGACAATGTGTTAAATGCTTTGCATTCATTGACTCATTTATTTTTCTCAACAACCCTGTGAGGCAAACTGTAATTATCATCATTTTACAATGAGGTGAAAAAGAAATAATTTGCTCAAGATCACATGGCTAATAATTGAAAAAGCCTACATTTAAAGCAAGCTCTTTTTGACTTCAGAAAATCAAGCTTCTCCCTAAAAGAGAGAGAGAGCGATTTAAAAATATATGTATGTAAGATTCTTAAATGGTTGTAAGCCAAATGAGGTAGGCCAAGCTTAAGCTCTTAGAAATATTTCTAGTTGTATTTTTAAAAATGAATATCTGACTGTCAGCACTTATATCTTCATCCAGAAGTTGTTCTTGCCTTTGATTTTTGGATGGGAATCTTTCTAAGAGATATCAGAGGTAGAAGTCTGCTTTCTTTTTTTGAAAGTTATGTTCCCAATAATTTGGTAATATCTACCTAACAGATATTCACCAGCTCTCTTTTTAAAGTGTTTTTGATAATTAGCAACGAAGCAGAAAGAAACAAATTCTAAAAAGAAAGAAAACTAGGATGAAATACTGAATGAAGTTTATAGGAATATACAACATGTTCTAATGTAAGATGCTAAACATATTATACAGCAGGTCCTCAGCTCTGACAATAAGACTATGGACCACCTGCCAGTTCTTAAGCACCTTCACCCAAAAAGGAAGTTTTGCTTTTTGAATTCATCATCTTCTACTTAGCTTAACCAATTAAAATATTCATGTTCATCATAAACTAAGTATTTTTATGTACTAGCATCTATATTCTGTGACTTTAATCAATAAATCTTAATTATTATAGCTTTATAATACAGTTTAACAGATGCAAGTCCCTTTATCCTTTTTTCAGAAGACCTTTATTATTCACATATTTTACAGAGGAAATTTAGAATCGTTTTCATAAATTCCATGAATTATTTCTGTTGCACTAAATTTATATATTAGTTTTGGACCCTTTCTTCAGGTCCTGACCAGAATGTACTGTCCAGTTGCTTTAAAATCTGAAAAGTAAACCAAATAATGGAGATCCAGATAGCTAATAAATGTATTAAAATGTGGGCAAGCTTATTAGTAATCAGGAGAATGCCAATTTAAACCACAGGGGAAGACCATTACATACTCACTAGATTGGAAAATGTCACAAGGTTAGTTAATGCCAAGTGTGGATAAGAAGGTTGAGCAAAGTGAAGTCTCATGTGTTGCTGGTCAGAATATTAATTGGTACAACCACCATGGTAAATAGTTTGATGCTGTCTAGTGTGTGTGACGGAGAAGGCAATGGCAGCCCACTCCAGTACTCCTGCCTGGAAAATCCCATGGACAGAGGAGCCTGGTAGGCTGCAGTCCATGGGGTCGCAAAGGGTTGGACAGGACTGAGCGACTTCCCTTTCCCTTTTCACTTTCAAGCACTGGAGAAGGAAATGGCAACCCGCTCCAGTGTTCTTGCCTGGAAAATCCCAGGGACGGCGGAGCCTGGTGGGCTGCCGTCTACGGGGTCGCACAGAGTCGGACACGACTGAAGCGACTTAGCAGCAGCAGCAGCATGTGTGAAGATGAGGAGCCCATCCCCAGCATTTCCCCTCCCAGAAATGTAACCTAAAGATATGCAGACTTAGAAGGGTCTTACATGCACAGGAATATTCATGAGAGCCTTGTTCGAAATAGCCCAAATTGAAAACCCAAATGGCTATTAACAGTAGGAAACAGGTAAATTACAATGTATTTGTATAGCTTTGAATGTGAACAAACTATGTGCAGCAAGTTGGAGAAGTTTTATCCACATAATGTTGAACAAGAAGAAAACAAGGAGTGGGATTGAACACACATACACAAAACACACATACTCATGTTATTTATGCATATATGTTATACATACATCTCTTATATAGACATACAAACATAACATCTATGTAACATATATATTACTAAAATAGGGAAAACTTAAGTTGCTGCTTAGAAATGCATAACCAGAGAGTCAATCTATGTAGAAAGGCAAGAAGAAAATTACCAACAGAAATTCAGGGCAGTGGTTGCTTCTATGTTTGTAAACAGAACAGGACCCAATGATGGGGTCAAGATTCTATGTTGTAAGTTTACATGGTCATTTGGTTATAACTGCTTATTAAATTCTGCTTTTGTGTTTTATTTACTTTTCTGGAGATATGGAAATATTTTAAAAAACAAACAAAATACTCAATGGTTTTTTTTTTTTAAGGAAACAGTCCTTCTCCACCTCTATTTGTATCACCTCAGAGATGGAACATTTGATGGAAGCCCTCAGCGTCTCCCTGCTCTGGCTTTTCAGCATTTTGAGGGTTCAAAGAATTACCTATCCGTTATGCTTTTGTGGAGAAGGAAATGGCAACCCACTCCAGTATTCTTACCTGGAAAATCCCATGGACGGAAGAGCCTGGCGAGCTATGGTCCATTGGGTCGCAAAGAGTTGGACACGGCTGAGGAACAACATGCTTTCATACACTGCCCTTTGTTCTTAACGTTCTTCCCAAATTCCTCAATGCCTAGCCTATTGTGAATATTTATTGAATGAATAAATGCATTTTCAAATGTCTTCATGCTGGGATACAGTGTAAGTAGGAGAGGATTCTACTCATAAAAACTTCAAGGGTGGTCCAAGACAAGAGAAAACACAGCTTTTATAGATGTTTATTCTGTTAGATATTTTCTTAGCACAATGGTCTGTTTATGTCTCAAAGTTCTCTGCAGCTTCTCTGAGACATCGATCACCTGTCACCTGGTGGGACCACGTCTGATGACTTGCTATGAGATAATGATAAGGGAGAGCAGAGTTATAGTCCACTCCATCCAGTCTGTGGGGGCACTGTGGGGTCGGGGCCATTATCTGCCAACTTGTGTGGGGAGTTGTGACTTGCAGAAAGAATGCAGTGATGCATGAAATGTGAATTCACCAGGGGATGAAGCCTACTTAGTTCTGCTAAGGGCTTTTACAGTCAGTATCATTCCTCTCTAACTGGATGTCGCCCACAGGATTTTACTTGAAATTGAGTGCACCGGGGCAAACCCATGTGCATGTCCCACATCACACCAATTTTCCTTTGCATCCTACTACCGGAAGCTTGGGTCAAGTGTGAAGCTTTTGGCTAGCTAAAATTTCCAGTGTTAACAGATGTTTGTCCCTCTAGAAGAGTATCTAATTTTTTGAGAACTTCCCAGGTACCAGACACTGTGCCGAGATTTTGGCAGCCATTAGCTCGTTTAGTTTCTCACCTCTATAAGAACTGCCTTCTCATGATTCTGCTGCTGATTCTGATGCTCAGCCCACTAACTCAATTAAGGTCACAGTAAGTGGTGAAAGCAGATTTTGAGCCCAGACAGCCTGTTTTCACAGCTAAAGTTTGCAAACAGTGCTTGATTGACTGATTGATTCAGTATTGTTCATTCATTTAGCAAGTTTCTATTGAGTGACTCTAAATGGCAGGTTCAGTACTGGACAAGCAAGCAGAGACCTATCCTTGCTTTCTACATCATTCTCCCCACTCCATCCTTCAGAAGTTAGGTCTATTCTTAGAAGAGTGGGTAGAAGGTTCTCAGCATGTTAGAGAACATGTACTTGGAGATATCCACTGGAATAAGGTTGACTGAGGTTCTGCCTTCCACTGGAGTCAATTGAAAGAATTGTTAGAGAAATGGAAATCAAAGCTACAATGAGGTACCACTTCACACCGATCAGAATGGCCATCATTAAAAAGTCTACCAATAGCAAATGCTGAGAGGGTGTGCACAAAGGGGAACCCTCCTACACTGTTGGTAGGAACATAAATTAGTGCAGCCACTATGGAAAACAGTATGGAGATCTCTTTAAAAACTAACAATAGAATTACCATATGATCCAGCAATCCCACTCACGGGCATATATCCAGAGAAAACTAATTCAAAAAGATAAGTGCACCCCTATGTTCATAGCGGCACTATTCACAATAGCCAAGACATGGAAACAGATGAATGGATAAAGAAGATGTGGTACATATATAAAATGGAATATTACTCAGCCATTAAAAAGAATGCAATAATGCCATTTGCAGGAACATGAATGGGCCCAGAGATTATCACACTAGGTGAAGTAAGTCAGAAAGACAAATACCATGTGATATCACTTATATGTGGAATCTAAAATATGACACAAATGAACCTATCTATGAAAGAGGAACAAAATCAGGGACATAGAGAATAGACTGATAGTTGCCAAGGGGGAGATGTGGTGAGGGGAATGGATTGGGAGTTTGAGATTATCAGATGCAAACTGGTAAATATAGAATGGATAAACAACTGGTAGCTCTGCTGGGAAAGAATCTAACTACGATGCAGGAGACCCCAGTTCAATTCCTGAGTCAGGAAGTTCCCCTGGAGAAGGGACAGGCTACCCAGTCCAGTATTCTTGGGCTGCCCTGGTGGCTCAGACAGGAAAGACTCTGCCTGCACTGCCAGACACCTGGGTTCGATCCCTGGGCTGGGAAGATCCCCTGGAGGAGGACATGGCAGCCCATTCCTGTATCCTTGCCTGGAGAATCCCCATAGACAGAGTAACTTGATGGGCTACAGCCCCTGAGGTTGCAAAGAGCAGGACACGACTGAAGCAAATAAGCACAGACAACAAGGTCCTCCTGTGTAGCACAGGGAATTATATTCAGTATCATGTGATAAATCATGATGGAAAAGAATATAAAAAATGTATATATATGTGTATGACTGAGGTGCTTTGCTGTACAGAAGTAATTAACATCGTAATTCAACTATACTTCAATTTGAAGAAAAAAGGAAGAATTATGGAACAAAGAGTCAATGCCCCACGACTGATGTAAAACCCTCTCTCTGAGTGCCTGCCCTTTCTCCTCTCCTTTATCCCCAGGATCAGGCTGCAGGTGCTGTTCTTGCCCCTTCCAGATGATTCCAAACCGGAAAATCAATCTCCTGTAGTTGGAGCCAAATTCTGAACATTGTTTGCCACAGTAATACAAATTTATGTCCTGACCACAATCCTTCCAAATCAAGACAACGAAGTAGCATCTTCTCAGCCTTCTTGCTTACAGAGTCAGCCAGACATTTGAGGCCTGATGGGATCCAGTTTTTCATAGGCACATGTTCTAAGTCAAAGAAGAATTTGTCCGTTAAGGCCTGTGCATGCCTTACTAACACGTATATATGGAATTTAGAAAGATGGTAACGATAACCCTATATGCAAAACAGAAAAAGAGACACAGATGTACAGAACAGACTTTTGGACTCTGTGGGAGAAGGCGAGGGTGGGATGTTCCGAGAGAACAGCATCGAAACATGTATATTATCTAGGGTGAAACAGATCACCAGCCCAGGTTGGATGCATGAGACAAGTGCTCGGGCCTGGTGCACTGGGAAGACCCAGAGGGATCGGGTGGAGTGGGAGGTGGGAGGGGGGATCGGGATGGGGAACACATGTAAATCCATGGCTGATTCATGTCAATGTATGACAAAAACCACTACAATATTGTAAAGTGATTAGCGTCCAACTAATAAGAATAAATGAAAAGAAAAATAAAAGGGAAAGAATGACTCAAGCAAAAAAAAAAAAAAAAAAGAACTGTGCATGCCTGTGTGTGTTGGTGATGAATGAGAAAGGCTAGAAAATTAGAAAATTTGCCTACAGTGAGCAACTTGACAACAGATGATAAACACCCTTAGAAGTGTTTATACCGGGGGAGGAGCCAAGATGGCGGAGGAGTAGGACGGAGAGACCACTTTCTCTCCTAGAAATTCATCAAAAAAATAACTGAACGCAGAGCAAACTTCACAAAACAACTTCTGATCGCTAGCTGAGGTCATCAGGCGCCCAGAAAAGCAGCCCATTGTCTTCGAAAGGAGGTAGGACAAAATATAAAAGATAAAAAGTGAAACAAAAGAGCTAAGGACGGAGATCCGTCCCGGGAAGGGACTTAATAGAGGACGTTCCCAGACACCGGGAAACCCTCGCACTGGCGGGCCTGGGGGAAGTGTTGGAATCTCAAGAGTTTGAATCTGACTGGGAGGGATAGAATAAATAAAACCCACAGATTACGAGCCTAAAAGCAACTCCCAGCAGAAAAGTACCCCAGACGCCCGCATCCGCCACCAGCAAGTGGGGGCGGAACGGAGAGGAGCGGGCGGCATTACTTGGGGCTGGATCCGGGCCTGAGCGCCCTGAGGACAATCGGAGGGAGCTTTTGTGAGTTGCCAGCTTGAACTGTGGGAGAGCAAAGAGAGAGAGAAAACTAACCGGCCCGAACACACTGCCGGCCGTTCGCAGAACAAAGGGACCGAGATTCTGGGCGACCGAAGTCCGCCGGGAGGGTCGCGGCGAAACGGAGGGCGCGGGCGCCCGACCGGCGCGGGCGGGAACTGGGGCTGGGGACGCGGAGGGCAGAGGGCGCGCACGCCCGACTGGTGCCAGCGGGGACTGAGACTGGGACCGCGCGGGGCAGAAGACGCGCCGCACCCGGGGAGAGAGCGCCCGTCAAGCGCCTGGCTGCCTGGGCTGCTCGGGCGGCGTGGGGCCGGAGTGCGGGCCCAGCTTTGTGTGCTGCGCTTTTGTGAATCGCCCGAGGGCTGGAGCCGCGCGCAGCGTGGCGCGCGCTTCAGACAGAAGAGCCTGGAGCCTGAACAGCGCAGACCGAGAAAAGAGCGCAAGCCTCTCCCGGGAGCGCCGGCCCCTCCCCGCACAGCCCCTCCCCGCACAGCCCCTCCCCGCACAGCCCCTCCCCGCACAGCCCCTCCCCGCAGCTCGACGGAACTAGCTACCTGAATAAGAATCCACCTCCGCCCCCTGTGTCAGGGCGGAAATTAGGCGCGGAAGAGAGACCTGCAACAGAACCCAAATAAAGGGAACCGCTTCAGAAGGGACCGGTGCAACAGATTAAAATCCCTGAAGAAACCACCGACTGACTACACCGGAAGGGCCTGTAGATATCGAGAAGTGTAAGCTGGAACGAGGAGCTATCTGAAGCTGAGCCGAACCCACACTGACCGCAACAGCTCCAGAGAAATTCCTAGATATATTTTTTCTTTTTCTTTTCTTTTTTTTTTTTTTTTAAGTAAGGAAAAAAAAAAAATTTTTGTTTTTCTTTTTTCTTGGTTCTCTTTTATTTTCCTTTAAAAATTCCTTATTACTCCCCCATTACTCCTTAACTTTCATAGATTTTTACGATTTTTTTTAAATTAGGCAAAACAATTTTTTTTCTTTCTTTTTTCTTTTTTTTCTTTTTCTTCTTTTTCTTCTTTTTTTCTGTTCTTTTTTCTTCTTCTCTTATACTTTCTTTTTCTTTTTCTCTTATTTCTTTTAAAGCCCTCTAGCACTCCTTTTACTGCGCCTTAATTTTCATTTTCAATCCACTATAACCTTACAGAAGAAGGGGAAAAAAAAAAAAAAAGAAGAGAAGCCCTATTTTTATACCAAACTTCATATATATTTCTAAAATTTCTTTTGTGTGTTTTGGTTTTTGTTTTTAATATAGTATTTTTAAGAGTCTAACCTCTACTCTAGATTTTTAATTTTTGTTTTTCAGTATATGATATAAATTGTGAACATTTAAGAATCCAATATTCAGCTCCCATTTTTATTCACGAATGTGTTGATTATTCTCTCCCAATCTTGACTCTGTTTTCTACCTCAGAACACCTCTATTTCCTCCTTTCCCCTTCTCTTCCCAATCCAATTCTGTGAATCTTTGTGGGTGTCTGGGCTACGGAGAACACTCTGGGATCAGACAACTTCGTAGATCTGTCTCTCTCCTCTTGAGTCCCCCTCTTTCTCCTCCTGCCCATCTCTATCTCCCTCCTCCCTCTCCACTTCTCCATGTAACTCGGTGAACCTCTCTGGGTATCCCTAACGGGGGAGAAACTTTCCACCATTAACATAGAAGTTTTATTATCAGTGCTGTATAGTTGGAGAAGTCCTGAGACTACAGGAAGAATAAAACTGAAATCCAGAAGCAGGAGACTTAAGCCCAAAACCTGAGAACAACAGAAAACTCCTGACTACATGGATCTTTAAGTAATAAGTGACCGTACAAAAGCCTCCATACCTGCACCGAAACCAACCACCACCCAAGAGCCAATAAGTTTTAGAGCACGACATACCACGCAAATTCTCCAGCAACGCAGGAACATTGCCCTGAACGTCAACATACAGACAGCCCAAGGTCACACCTAACACACAGACCCATCTCAAAACTCATTACTGGGCACTCCATTGCTATCCAAAGAGAAGAAATCAAGATCCGCACACCAGAACACTAACGCAAGCTTCGCTAATCAGGAAACCTTGACAAGCCAATCGTCTAACCCCACCCACTGGGTAAAACCTCCACAATAAAAGGAACCACAGACCTGCAGAATACAGAAAGCCCACTCCAGACACAGCAATCTAAACAAGATGAAAAGGCAGAGAAATACCCAACAGGTAAAGGAACATGAAAAAAGCCCACCAAGTCAAACAAAAGAGGAGGAGATAGGGAATCTACCTGAAAAAGAATTTAGAATAATGATAATAAAAATGATCCAAAATCTTGAAAGCAAAATGGAGGTACAGATAAATAGCCTGGAGACAAAGATTGAAAAGATGCAAGAAATGTTTAATAAAGATCTAGAAGAAATAAAAAAGAGTCAATTAAAAATGAATAATGCAATGAATGAGATCAAAAACACTCTGGAGGGAACCAAGAGTAGAATAACGGAGACAGAAGATAGGATAAGTGAGGTAGAAGATAAAATGGTGGAAATAAATGAAGCAGAGAGGAAAAAAGAAAAAAGGATCAAAAGAAATGAGGACAACCTCAGGGACCTCTGGGACAATGTGAAACGCCCCAACATTCGAATCATAGGAGTCCCAGAAGAAGAAGACAAAAAGAAAGGCCATGAGAAAATACTCGAGGAGATAATAGCTGAGAACTTCCCTAAAATGGGGAAGGAAATAGCCACCCAAGTCCAAGAAACCCAGAGAGTCCCAAACAGGATAAACCCAAGGCGAAACACACCAAGACACATATTAATCAAATTAACAAAGATCAAACACAAAGAACAAATACTAAAAGCAGCAAGGGAGAAACAACAAATAACACACAAAGGGATTCCTATAAGGATAACAGCTGATCTATCAATAGAAACCCTCCAGGCCAGAAGGGAATGGCAGGACATACTGAAAGTAATGAAAGAGAATAACCTACAACCTAGATTACTGTACCCAGCAAGGATCTCATTCAGATATGAAGGAGAATTCAAAAGCTTTACAGACAAGCAAAAGCTGAGAGAATTCAGCACCACCAAACCAGCTCTTCAACAAATGCTAAAGGATCTTCTCTAGACAGGAAATGCAGAAAGGTTGTATAAACGTGAACCCAAAACAACAAAGTAAATGACAACGGGACCACACCTATCAATAATTACCTTAAATGTAAATGGGTTGAATGCCCCAACCAAAAGACAAAGATTGGCTGAATGGATACAAAAACAAGACCCCTATATATGCTGTCTACAAGAGACCCACCTCAAAACAAGGGACACATACAGACTGAAAGTGAAGGGCTGGAAAAAAATATTTCACGCAAACGGAGACCAAAAGAAAGCAGGAGTCGCAATACTCATATCAGATAAAATAGACCTCCAAATAAAGGATGTGAAAAGAGACAAAGAAGGACACTACATAATGATCAAAGGATCAATCCAAGAAGAAGATATAACAATTATAAATATATATGCACCCAACATAGGAGCACCGCAATATGTACGGCAAACACTAACGAGTATGAAAGAGGAAATTAATAGTAACACAATAATAGTGGGAGACTTTAATACCCCACTCACAACCATGGATAGATCAACTAAACAGAAAATCAACAAGGAAACACAAACCTTAAATGATACAATGGACCAGCTAGACCTAATTGATATCTATAGGACATTTCACCCCAAAACAATCAACTTCACCTTTTTCTCAAGTGCACACGGAACCTTCTCCAGAATAGATCACATCCTGGGCCATAAATCTGGTCTTGGAAAATTCAAAAAAATTGAAATCATTCCAGTCATCTTTTCTGACCACAGTGCAGTAAGATTAGATCTCAATTACAGGAAAAAAATTGTTAAAAATTCTAACATATGGAGGCTAAATAACACGCTTCTGAATAACCAACAAATCATAGAAGAAATCAAAAAAGAAATCAAAGTATGTATAGAAATAAATGAAAATGAAAACACAACAACCCAAAACCTATGGGACACTGTAAAAGCAGTGCTAAGGGGAAGGTTCATAGCATTACAGGCACACATCAAGAAACAAGAAAAAAGCCAAATAAATAACCTAACTCTACACCTAAAGCAATTAGAGAAGGAAGAAATGAAGAACCCCAGGGTTAGCAGAAGGAAAGAAATCTTAAAAATTAGGGCAGAAATAAATGCGAAAGAAACTAAAGAGACCATAGCAAAAATCAACAAAGCTAAAAGCTGGTTTTTTGAAAAAATAAACAAAATTGACAAACCATTAGCAAGACTCATTAAGAAACAAAGAGAGAAGAACCAAATTAACAAAATAAGAAATGAAAAGGGTGAGATCACAACAGACAACACTGAAATCCAAAGGATCATAAGAGACTACTACCAGCAGCTCTATGCCAATAAAATGGACAACTTGGATGAAATGGACAAATTCTTAGAAAAGTATAACTTTCCAAAACTGAAGCAGGAAGAAATAGAAGATCTTAACAGAGTCATCACAAGCAAGGAAATCGAAACTGTAATCAGAAATCTTCCAGCAAACAAAAGCCCAGGACCAGATGGCTTCACAGCTGAATTCTACCAAAAATTTAGAGAAGAGCTAACACCTATCTTACTCAAACTCTTCCAGAAAATTGCAGAAGAAGGTAAACTTCCAAACTCATTCTATGAGGCCACCATCACCCTAATTCCAAAACCAGACAAAGATGCCACAAAAAAAGAAAACTACAGGCCAATATCACTGATGAACATAGATGCAAAAATCCTTAACAAAATTCTAGCAAACAGAATCCAACAACATATTAAAAAAATCATACACCATGACCAAGTGGGCTTTATCCCAGGAATGCAAGGATTCTTTAATATCCGCAAATCAATCAACGTAATACACCACATTAACAAATTGAAAGATAAAAACCATATGATTATCTCAATAGATGCAGAGAAAGCCTTTGACAAAATTCAACACTCATTTATGATTAAAACTCTCCAGAAAGCAGGAATAGAAGGAACATACCTCAACATAATAAAAGCTATATATGACAAACCCACAGCAAGCATCACCCTCAATGGTGAAAAATTGAAAGCATTTCCTCTGAAATCAGGAACAAGACAAGGATGCCCACTCTCACCACTACTATTCAACATAGTGTTGGAAGTTTTGGCCACAGCAATCAGAGCAGAAAAAGACATAAAAGGAATCCAGATAGGAAAAGAAGAAGTGAAACTCTCGCTGTTTGCAGATGACATGATCCTCTACATAGAAAACCCTAAAGACTCTTCCAGAAAATTACTAGAGCTAATCAATGAATATAGTAAAGTTGCAGGATATAAAATTAACACACAGAAATCCCTTGCATTCCTATACACTAACAATGAAAAAACAGAAAGAGAAATTAAGGAAACAATACCATTCACCATTGCAACAAAAAGAATAAAATACTTAGGAGTATATCTACCTAAAGAAACAAAAGACCTATACATAGAAAATTATAAAACACTGATGAAAGAAATCAAAGAGGACACAAACAGATGGAGAAACATACCGTGTTCATGGATTGGAAGAATCAATATTGTCAAAATGGCTATTCTACCCAAAGCAATCTATAGATTCAATGCAATCCCTATCAAGCTACCAACGGTATTTTTCACAGAACTAGAACAAATAATTTCACAATTTGTATGGAAATACAAAAAACCTCGAATAGCCAAAGTAATCTTGAGAAAGAAGAAAGGAACTGGAGGAATCAACCTGCCTGACTTCAGACTCTACTACAAAGCCACAGTCATCAAGACAGTATGGTACTGGCACAAAGACAGAAATATAGATCAATGGAACAGAATAGAAAGCCCAGAGATAAATCCACGAACCTATGGACACCTCATCTTTGACAAAGGAGGCAAGGATATACAATGGAAAAAAGACAACCTCTTTAACAAGTGGTGCTGGGAAAACTGGTCAACCACTTGTAAAAGAATGAAACTAGAACACTTTCTAACACCATACACAAAAATAAACTCAAAATGGATTAAAGATCTAAATGTAAGACCAGAAACTATAAAACTCCTAGAGGAGAACATAGGCAAAACACTCTCCGACATAAATCACAGCAAGATCTTCTATGACCCACCTCCCAGAATATTGGAAATAAAAGCAAAAATAAACAAATGGGACCTAATGAAAATTAAAAGCTTTTGCACAACAAAGGAAATTATAAGTAAGGTGAAAAGACAGCCCTCAGATTGGGAGAAAATAATAACAAATGAGGAAACAGACAAAGGATTAATCTCAAAAATATACAAGCAACTCCTGAAGCTCAATTCCAGAAAAATAAACGACCCAATCAAAAAATGGGCCAAAGAACTAAACAGACATTTCTCCAAAGAAGACATACAGATGGCTAACAAACACATGAAAAGATGCTCAACATCACTCATCATCAGAGAAATGCAAATCAAAACCACAATGAGGTACCATTACACGCCAGTCAGGATGGCTGCTATCCAAAAGTCTACAAGCAATAAATGCTGGAGAGGGTGTGGAGAAAAGGGAACCCTCTTACACTGTTGGTGGGAATGCAAACTAGTACAGCCACTATGGAAAACAGTGTGGAGATTTCTTAAAAAACTGGAAATAGAACTGCCATATGACCCAGCAATACCACTTCTAGGCATACACACTGAGGAATCCAGATCTGAAAGAGACACGTGCACCCCAATGTTCATCGCAGCACTGTTTATAATAGCCAGGACATGGAAGCAACCCAGATGCCCATCAACAGATGAATGGATAAGGAAGCTGTGGTACATATACACCATGGAATATTACTCAGCCGTTAAAAAGAATTCATTTGAATCAGTTCTAATGAGATGGATGAAACTGGAGCCCATTATACAGAGTGAAGTAAGCCAGAAAGATAAAGAACATTACAGTATACTAACACATATATACGGAATTTAGATAGATGGTGGCGACAACCCTATATGCAAAACAGAAAAAGAGACACAGAAGTACAGAACAGACTTTTGAACTCTGGGGGAGAACGTGAGGGTGGGATGTTTTGAAAGAACAGCATGTATACTATCTATGGTGAAACGGACCACCAGCCCAGGTGGGATGCATGAGTCAGGTGCTCTTGCCTGGTGCACTGGGAGGACCCTGAGGAGTCGGGTGGGGAGGGAGGTGGGAGGGGGGATCGGGATGGGGAATACGTGTAACTATATGGCTGATTCATGTCAATGTATGACAAAACCCACTGAAATGTTGTAAAGTGATTGGCCTCCAACTAATAAAATAATATTTAAAAAAAAAAAAAAAAAAAAAAAAAAGAAGTGTTTATACCCTGTTCCCTGGTAATTTGCCTTTGAAGGAACATGTTTGAAGATAGATTTGTTAATGTCTCAGGGAGCAAAGCAGGCTTCCCAGGTAGCTCAGTGGTAAAGAATCCACCTGCCCATGCAGGAGATGCGGGTTCAATCCCTGGGTTGGGAAGATGCCCTGGAGGAGGAGATGGCAACCCACTCCAATATTCTTGCCTGGAGAATCCTATGGACAGAGGAGCCAGGCAGGCTACAGTCCATAGGGTTACAAAGAGTCAGACACGACTGAACACGCACAATTCACTCAATCAGGGAGTAAAACTAACTTAACTCTTCTGTGTTTTTCAGCACCAGAGATGTTCAACTGCAGAAGAGAAGCAGGCTATTCCTTTGCTGTTGACTGGTGGTCACTGGGAGTTACAGCATATGAGCTGCTGAGAGGCCGGGTACAGTAGAATTACATTTACCTTTGATTACTCTTCCAGTAAGTTTCATTTGTACGGTGAAAGAATAGAATTTTTTTTTTTTTTTGCTAAAAATCAGGTAGTTTGTTTCAGAGATGAAATTAACTCTGCCATGTGATGCTGGTTGCAACCCTTGGGATTTCTGCCCATAATTAATTCAGTCTTCTACATATGGGACCAAGAAAATGAGTTGACATTAAATTATGCAGATAAAATTAAATGAATTATAGGGAAATTATCAACTCCCAGAGAGGGAAAATCAATACACCTCATGCCCTATCTTGTATAAATATATTTGTTTGTTTAAAGAAAATCATTTTGCAGTTACAGTCCAAGGCTTTGATTCAGACACACTTCCCCAAGGTGAGTGTGAATTATTAATCCAACACAATTCATGCCCTGTCTTGTTGGATTTCTGTCTTTCATTTGACTCTCGGGTTCTGGATTCAGTGGCAAATTAGAGTAGTTTCCTTTTAAAAGTAACATTTCTTAAACTAAGAACATGCCTAATTTTGCTAAGAAGAGATTTTTTTTTCTCCCTCCCATATTATTGTACCTCCTGATAGTTCCCTGTGATTGGCTGTAACTGAGAATGTATTAACACCATTAGTTTCATTTTTCTTTCTTCTTTTGCTTAAGAAAGGTGGAGAAAAGTGACTGTTAGGTTGCTGAATTTGTATCTACATATATGTTATCAGCTGTAGTGAATGTTACACTTATATTTGTTGTGGTTGTTGTTCCGTCTCTAAGTCGTGTCTGACTCTTTGCAACCCCATGGACTGCAGCACCCCAGGCTCCTCTGTCCTCCGCTGTCTCCTAGAGTTTGCTCAAATCCGTGTCCATTGAGTTGGTGATGCTATCTGACCATCTCATCTTCTGCGTTCCCTTCTCCTTTTCCTTCTTCAGCTCATAACTAAAAGTGTGTATGCTTTTACCAGCCTCTCCCTATGTTCCCCACCCTCAACCCCTGGCAACTATACTTACTATTCTACTGTTTCTATAAGCTTGACTTTTCCCCCCAAAGATTCCATATAAATGATATCATGCAGTATTTGTCTTCTCTAAGTTATTTCACTTTGCATATTGCACACAAGGCCCATCAGGATTTCCTTTTTTCTTATGGCTGAATAATATTCCATTACTCATATATATTGTATGTGAATATGTATTTTATATGTTATATGTAATGCTCCATTATTCTTTTATAATATATCCATATCTGCTGCAATGCAGGAGACGTGGGTTCAGTCCCTGGGCTGGGAAGATCCCCTAGAGAAGGGAAGGGCAACACACTCCAGTATTGCCTGGAGAGACCTATGGACAGAGGAGCCTGGCGGGCTACAGTCCAAACAGTTACAAAGTCAGACATGATTGAGTGACTGAACACACATATAATGAATATTATGTGTAAATATGTGTACTTAGTCATGTCCAACTCTTTGTGACCTCGTGGACCGTAGCCTGCCAGGCTCCTCTGTCCATGAAATTTTTCAGGCAAGAATACTGAAACAGGTAGCCATTTCCTTCTCCAGGGGATCTTCCCGACACAAGGATTGAACCTGTGTCTGTCATGTCTCCTGCATTGGCAGGCGGGTTCTTTACCACTTGCACCACTTGGGAAGCCCCATATAAATACATATGTGCATAAATACATATATATTACATATACACATGTCTTTATTAATCTGTTAGTGGACATTTAGGTTGTTTTGGTGTCTTGGCTGCTGTGAATAATGCTGCAATGAACATGGCAATGCAGAGTCTCGTTTGTAAAGCACAAATCTCAGTTTTCCTAGTGAAGGAAAAATGTTGCTACCTAATTCCTCACACGCATATACCCTTCATCTGCCTTATCAACCCTCCCCTTCCCCACACACTCATCAGACGCCTTAGCTGGTCATCCTTTGCTCTTTAGTACCAGGTTAACTTTTCAGATTTTGCTTCAGTATGAACGATGCTGACTCTTCCCAAACTCACTTCAGCTTCTTTGGACTTCCTCATCTCTCGAGGCATCCCTCAAAGGTCTCCCTCTCATTCCTTTGCCTATAAAGATATTTCCTAAGATAAACCCTGTTTGTTTGTTTTTTAAATAACTCTTTGAATAAGTTTGAAAATCGCTAAATTAAGTTTGAATAAAGTTCAGGAGGTATCTAAATTGTAGAACTTTTCAGAATCCTTATATTTCATGTAGGTGTTCATTTCTAACAAAGGACAGACTTGGACTGTCCCAAATTTCTTCTGCAGGAAAAGTCTTTCTCCAGGTCTTTTCATACTCAGATCCTACCCATTCTTTTTTTTTTTTTTTTCTTTTTTTCAATGGCTCATTTGTATCTGGTGGACAGGGAAAGATTCTTTTCATTTGAGGTATTCTCCAGCTGCATCCTCATCACTTATCACAATCCACACCTCCTAGCACTGTCAAGCTGTTGCAGCTGCTGCTGCTAAGTCGCTTCAGTCATGTCCAACTCTGTGTGATCCCATAGACAGCAGCCCACCAGGCTCCTCTGTCCACGGGATTCTCCAGGCAAGAATACTGGAGTGGGTTGCCATTTCCTTCTCCACCTACCCATTCTTTATGGACCTCAACAACACAGCTCCTTCTCTGAAGAAACTTTCTCTGATCTCTCTAGCTAAAGTGATCTGTGTATCTTCCAAATATTTATGTACTTTCTCTCTCTTATATATGGATATTCCCTGGTGGCTCAAGTGGAAAGAGTTTGCCTGCGGTATGGGAGACCCTGCAGTGTTTGATCCCTAGGTTGGGAAGATCCCATGGAGAAGGAAATGGCAACCCACTCCAGTATTCTTGCCTGGAAAATTCCATGGACAGAGGAGCCTGGCAGGCTACAGTCCATGGGGTCACAAAGAGTTGGACACAACTGAACTATTTCACTACTCTCTTATAACCCTTCTGAATTTAAAATTATTGAAAAAAATATAGAAAAGCAGAAAAATAAAGGTAGAAGTCAACCACATCCTCTAAAGCAAAGTCTCAGTTAAGAAATTAAACCCTCCTTTGACCTTCCAAATCTCATCTTTCAGAGTGTATTCACTTCCAAACCTTTTCTGCTTTTGTAAAGATAGTCTATTTTCACATGCATGCACATACACATTGTTATTGTTGTTTCAGTAAAAATAAAATTATGCTTTAACATTTCTGTTGAGACCTTTTTTTTTCTGTTTTAGGATTAAAGCCATTTCATAAATGTAGTGCCCTTCTAATTTTTCTAGCTATATCAATTTTTATGTTTTCAATCTCTTCTAGGAGTATAAGTTTATTAAAGGTAAAGCCAGTGTTTTATATAGTTTAGTATTACCCACAGTATTTAGCTGTAAATAGGTACCTGACAAATGTTTGTTGAATGTATGGGGGAATAAGTCAATACAAATCAATTCTGACACATTCTTGGAGAGAATCACCAAGGAGGCTATATGTAATTATGTTTCAAAATATAGCCAACTCAAAGAAATGAAATAGCAACATTTAATTATAACAAGCAACACAAATAAACCACTGAAGAAAGGTGCTAAACAGTCATTCCCTCCACATGGACAGATTGTGATTTGCAGAAAAATACATGCTTCAAGGGCTTCCCTGGTGGCTCAGATGGTAAAGAAACTGCCTGCAATGTAAGAAACCTGGGTTCGATCCCTGTGTTGGGAAGATCCCCTGGAGAAGCAGGTAAAAGGCTACCCACTCCAGTATTCTGCCCTGGAGAATTCCAAGGACTGTATAGCCCATGGGGTTGCAAAGAGTTGAACATGACAGAGCGACTTTCACTTTCATATGCTTCAAAGGGAAATGTGCCTGAAACATCCCTGTAGTGTAAGAGCCTGACCATGGTCTTGATAAATGGGTCCCTTAGCCCTTAAGTTTCTTTGTCATTCTCTATGCCCCAGCTCACATTGTAAAGGCAAGATCCACATCTTCTCTAGTTGTAATATCCATAGTATTAGCTTATGATAGGGACAAACGTTGTTTTGCACTAATTGTACATCCTTGGCTGAAGCTCTTTTGCTTTTGTACTCCTGAAATAAGATTAGAATCACACTTTGTCCCATCTGACATTTTACCTTTTCCATCTTGTCTATTCTTTATATTCTCATTCTTAATTTATATGCTACCCTAGAATTGTCTGCTATATCCTGTCATTGTACACTGTTATTTTTCTTTATATCACCGTATCCCATTGACTTCTGTGTGAATGTGCATGTATATCTGTACAGTCTCTGTAATTATTCATGGCTTCACTGAGTAGACTATAGGCTCCACCAATGTAGAAATCCCATCTGTCCTGTCTTCATTGTATCCCCAGTGCCCAGCAAAGGTGCTGAAACATCACAGGCATTCAATCAATATTTGATAAGTGAATAAATATACAGTTCTAGTTGTTGATGGCTTAATGTGAATTTTAAAATTTAAAACTAGAAAAATAGGTTATTGTATAAGACAAAGGCAATTGGACTATTTGGAACAAGTTGACAGACCATGAGGATTTAAAATATATATATATTGAATTCAGTCCTATGACCTTCTAAAATAAAAGAAAAAATGTAGCATAATCTTAAACCATTTGCTTATAGCATGTCAGTTAATTTATTATTTTATCAAAGCATTTTGTGTATTTAGATGTCTCATAATTAGTTTTAGAAATATCAATGGACTGAAGAAAATTTAAAAAAAAGAAAACATATACACACACACATATAACCCCAGAAGCTTGAGTGTGTCAACTTGCCCTAGCTCTTAATGGTAAACATGCAGTGAGTCACAGGTAGTGACCCACAGAGCCCTCAGCTTGCAAACAGTCAATAAACATTGATGATGTTGATAAGGTACACTCTTTTTCTGGTATTGAGTTACAAGGGTTATTTCCACTCTGTCATTACTGAAGCAGATGAATTAATTATGGTCATTTATTCAGTCTTGAGGGAAGAAAGTATGTGGCAGTGTTTTTAAACCTCACATAAAAAAAAAAAAATAAAGTTTGGCCAAGCTCCCTTTTAGGGAGTCAGACCTAGCACTTCCTGGTTCCCTGGGTAACAGGTGTTGACATGACATGTTTCGAATTAAGACTTCCTTCACATCACCTTTATTGCTGACTCATCTTCCTATTCATGGTCTACATTTATTGGGTTGGCCAAAAGATTCACTCAGGTTTTTCTATGAAATTGTTTGGAAAAACCTGAATGAACATTTTGTCCAACTCAATATCTCCACCATTCTTTTTACCTTTATTTCAATAATAATAACATCTCTCCTCTATTGTCTAATATATATCAGTCACTCTATTGAGAACTTTACGTGTATCATGTCACTTAATTTTCCCAACAATCCTCTAAAGTGGTTCATTTTACAGAAGAAGGAATAGAAACTAAAATTGACTGACTCAGTTTAGCACTCAAATCCTTTTGCCTTCAAAGTTTAAACATTTAATTACATTATATGACCTTCATATACTTCATATACCTCAAATACTGATATCAACAAGGAAAAATTAAACTCTTTCATCTCTCCCAATTTATCAGTCCACGGTCATTGTGCCTTGAAAGACCCAGGCACTTGATAAATGTACACAGCCACAGTTACCGTCCTATTGTTGGTTAATCTAATGTGAAAATCTTGTTCATTCAACAAACATATAATGAGCACTTACTAGGTGCTAAGTCCCAAGGGCAAAAAACGCGAATATGGTATGGAAATGGCAAGCCACTCCAGTATTCTTGCCTAGAGAATCCTGTGGATGGAGGAGCCTGGTGGGCTGCTGTCCATAGGGTCGCACAGAGTCGGACACGACTGCAGCGACTTAGCATACATGCATGCATTGGAGAAGGAAATGGCAACCCACTCCAGTATTCTTGCCTGGAGAATCCCAGGGACTGCCGTCTACGGGGTCGCACAGAGTCGGACATGACTGAAGCGACTTAGCAGCAGCAGCCCCTAGCTTTAAGTAGCTCACTTCACGTAGAGAGAATCCCAGGGCGAATCCTTTATGAAACAAAGAAATCAGCATTGGTAAAGGCTGCCCTCTAGTGGACATCTGTGAAATTTTCTAACAAATTTCTTTCTTTCATTTCTTTCCCTCTTTCCCCCAAGTTAAAATTATAGCAGAGTCTGGCTCTCTTGAAACTAAAAATACTTTTGCCTCATCATATAATTCTCCACCCAACTCCACAGAACTAGCAGCTCATTGCATTTGGAGCTGGGGTTGAAGTCTTCTGTGTAATCTTCCAACCTGAACTTTGTCCTTATGATTCAAACAATTAAAAAGAGGTGTGTGTCTGGTAAAACTCTGAATCTCTTTATAATCAGCACTTAAATAATAATTTTTAAAACTTCTACTTACTGAGCACTGGGCTTCTCTGGTGGCTCAGACAGTAAAGAACCCACCTGCAATGCAGAAGACCCAGGTTTGATCCCTGGGTTGGAAAGATCCCCAGGAGAAGGGAATGACAACCCACTCTAGTATTCTTGCCTGGCAAATTCCACGGACAGAGGGGCCTGGCGGGCTACAGTCCATGGGGTCGCAGAGTCTGACATGACTGAGCAACTAACACTACACACTGTTCAGTATTTTAGGTAAATACTTATCTAAATTAACCTTATAAGACAGTTCCAAATTGACATCTCAGAGGTGGATTTAGCCCACAAAAAAAGTTTCTTTTACCCAGAGGCATTACCAGCTTTTAAGAACTTGGAGGTTTCATGAGAAACTGTAGTCTTTCTGTATATTTTTAAAAAGCAGGAAATGTGGCAACCATGTACTGTATCTGCATATGGCAACAAAACAATCAGCTGGAAAGGATTAGAAAATCCTACTGATATTTTATTGGTTGAAAATTTAGCTTGGAAACATTTACAAAGCAATGTTTTTCCTTTTACCCTATAAAAATGAAGACTCTCACTTCTCTCTTTTAAGAGACCGTATCATATTCGCTCCAGTACTTCCAGCAAGGAAATTGCACACATGTTTGAGACAGCACTAGTGACTTACCCTTCTGCCTGGTCACAGGAGATGGTATCCCTTCTTAAAAAGGTAAGGATGAATGCAGGACAAAAGGAAGTGATAAAAAGAAGCAGGCGATCTGGTTTGAAGCTTAAGTTACAGGGACTTCCCTGGAGATCCAGTGTTGTTAAGACTTTGCCTTCCAGTGCAGGGGTTGGGAGTTCAAGCTTTGGCCAGGGAACTAAGATCCCACATGCCTTACCACCAAAAAACCAAAACATAAAGAATAAAAGCAATATTGTGACAAATTCAATGATGACTTAAATAAAAAAACAGTCCACATCAAAACAAAAAAATGGTTATGATACTGGAGGCTGTCATAATAATATACATTTCTGGAGTGGGTTTTGCAGCTAACAGATTTCAAATACCTGGCTTCGTTAATAAGGCAATGCACATGTCCTCTTGAATGTCTCAAAAGACATTTCAAATTCCATGTGCCCCAAATGGAATTCTTGAGCTCTATATTTCCTGGACTTTCTCCAGCATTCCCTCACTCAGTCACTGGCCTCTCCATCCACCCCCTTATACAAGGCAGAACCGGAAATCACTCATCCTCCTCATATCCACTCCATCACCACATTCTGTTATTTGACCTTTTAAATACCTTTTGAATCTGACACTTCTCTCCCTCTCCCCTGCTATCTTCTTCCCAGTCCTATTGCCATCAAGTGTAGACTGCCCTGTACACTTTTACACACTCCATTCTGCTCTCTGCTCTGCCCCACAGGGACCTGTTCAAAGCACAGGTCATTGTTTTCCTATTGTTCTTAGGATAAAGATCAAAATAATTTGTATGGTGTAAAGGTTCTAACCACCCCTCGAGCCTTATTTTGGACTTCCGTCCCCTGTTTGATGACACAAACTGCCTTGTGCTTCGTTTCCCTTCTCTTTCCCCTCCCCGACCTCACCCTCAGATGCCAGTCTCTTGCCCCAGGCCTTTGCACGGCTCGTCTCACTGCCTGGAACACTGCTCCCACCCCCAGTTCTTCTGGCTCCCTTCTTTAGATTATTACTACTCAATGTGATTCACTACGTGGTCCAAGTACATTAATTACTCCCCACTGGGTCCATAACGAAACATAGAAATTGAGAGAAGTGTTAAAAAACAAAACCTGTATAGCAGTCTGATGCTGCTGATGCCTCAAAGCACATGGTCAGTGGACTCCCCTCACTGAACAGGGTACCAGCCTATGTGGTGATGTCATGCTCAAATCACCAGTTGCACACAGTGTGGAGTTCCATACTAGCCACACACAGTAACACCACATATTGGTTTCAGTGGGTTGGAAATTAAACCAAAGAGAAATATCTAGCCCTTCTGCATAGTTTGAGAAACAGAGCATTAGATCTCAGCTCAAATCTCACTTCTTCAGGGAGCCTCCCTCTATTGTTAGCTCACACAAGCATGAACTTTCCTTCATCACATTTTTCACAATTTGAAATTACACACTGCACATGTGTGACTTTTGGGTTAGTACCGTTGCTCTCAAGCTGCACAAGGGAAGGACCACATCTGACTTGTTCACCATGGTGTCCTCAGCGCCTAACACACAGCCTGACAAGTGGGAAAATTTGGAATTTGAACTAATGAGATCCAATGATTTTCATCAGATTTTTCAATGTACCCATGTTCACCAGGAAGACTAAGGATAGTTGAGGCAGAATCTCAATCATGTGTATTATGTGAAAGAAAAATGAGGAGCCCAAGAGGATGAACTTGCCTTTTTTCTGAAGAGAGAAAACTGCACAGGTTGTAGCTAGTCAAGGAAAAGAGCTTTGCGGACTGACTTCAAAACCTATGTCTCTTGTCTCTGGGTCAAGTGTTCTGTTTTCCAATAGGGATACTGCTGTTGGTGATGTAAAAAATACAGAATAGGGGCAGAGGTCATTTTCCATAAGCAAATTTTCCTTAGTTCCAAGACAGCCTTCTCTCCCCAGAATTGCACCCTGATGACCCACAGTGATCACCTTCAGGCCCATTCTCAAGTGGAACTGCTCCTTCCCATCCAAACCACAGGACCATAATGATATTGGTTCTAGGGTGGTTCAAGTTAGGAAACAAAATCTTTAATCTCAGTTCACAAAACCCAGAACTGTTGCAGTAATCTTAATGACATCTGTGTCACTCCCAGTATATATTGATTAGTTATAAACACTGCTAAAATTTTTAGTGTGAAATGAATTTCAGGTGTTAAAATCAGTGTACATTTTTCCACTCAAGAACAGATTTCTTAGTCACTTTAAACATGGCCTTATTTGAACATGGCCATGTTTAGTCATAGCTAAACCTAACGAAATAGATCATTATCCCTTTTTTGCAGATGGGTAAACTGAGGTTTAGAGAACAAACTTGCCCATCATTAATCAGTTACGGAATCAGGAATCAAACATGTTTGACTCAGGAGGACAAGCTGGTTTCACTCACCACATGACCAACTTACAATTCATTCTGACCACTCATTATTATCTATATTATTTGTTTATGGGACTAAGGAAGGAAAATACTGCTTGTTTCCTTCAATCCTATTCCTGAAAATATTTATAGGGAATCTTTATGATTTTTTGCTCCCCAAGTTTTGACCTTGTTCATGATCTTGGTGTTTGTATTCCATTGGCAGCTACTTGAACTGAATCCGGACCACCGATTTTCCCATTTGTCTGATATTCAAAACTTCCCATATATGAATGATATGAACTGGGATGCAGTTCTGCAGAAGAGGCTCATTCCAGGATTTGTTCCTAACGTGAGTCAATCCTAATAAACCCTTAATAGCTCTCATTCATTGCATATTCTTCTGTGTGCCAGATACATAGATGGTCTCATCAGATAACCACATCAGTGTTGTAAGACAGTCAATGTTCCTGTTTTACAGATGAGAAAACCAAGGCACACACAGGGTAAGTTGACTGACAAAGGTCACAAGGCTAGCAGGTGGCTAAGCTGGGATTCCAGTCTAGGTCAGTGTTGGGAGTTCTAGCTCCCAACTACTTTTTTGTGGCTTACTTTTGGTGGAAACAAGTCCTAATCCTACAAATAGTCTTTTCCAGGAATCTGCCAATTTAAAACGTTTTCTCTGATACCAAAGGTGTAGGCATTTGTATCCAAGGAGTTTTGTGAGTCAAAGGATTGAAAGCTGCTTGGGTTAGGTATTTGTTTTTACCATTCATTCCTCTTCCTCTGGTAGTTCGGACTTCCCTGGTGACTCAGATGGTAAAGCGTCTGCCTGCGATGTGGGAGACCTGGGTTCAATCCCTGGGTTGGGAAGATCCCCTGGAGAAGGAAATGGCAACTCACTCCAGTACCCTTGCCTGGAAAAATCCCATGACCAGAGGAGCCTGGTAGGCTACAGTCCATGGGGTCACAGAGTCCTACACGTCTGAGCAACTTCACTTTCACTGATGGTTCTACACTGGGAACCATATTCTCAGTGACTAATAAGCAAAGGGAAATAAATCCCTCCTAGCCAAAAAACATTTGTGGCTTCCTGCATCTACTGAGCTCCAGCCATGGAGCCAAGTGAGACCTCTAACCCCTCTCTCCCCACGGCCTGATTCTACACACTCAGTTGCAGGCAGATTGGCAGAATAATCATCTCTTAAAGGAGCCTGCAGAAACAATTCAGAGTTTTCTGTTCTTAAGCCCAGGCCAGAGACCTGCTATGGGCCTGTGGGGGTGTGATCCTTCACATATAAACAGCAGATGGGTGGGTGGGGTATAAAGCAAGAGGCACCAGAAGGCAATGGGGGGGAATTCTAGGATGGGGGAATGCCATCTTCTGGAGCAGCAGGAGGTGGGGTCCTACCTGGGGTCCAGCAGGGACCGCTTCTTGGCTGACACATGAGGCCTTGGAGATCTAGGCACCTTTCCCATAGTTTCTACTCTTTCACGCGCCACCCCTTCAGCGCTGCCTCCAGAGACCTTGTGTGCGTGCTTCTCTGGTTTAATTGTGAACCCGAATCATCTGGGGAGCTTGTTACACATGCAATTTCCTGGCCTGGTGTTCAGAAACACTGATCTGGAAGTCTGGTTGGGGAACTAGGGATCAACTTAGGGTGATTCTGATCCACCACTGAACCTACTTTGAGAAACATAACCCCAAAGGGCAAACTTTAGAAAGATAATTATAATAGGATTTCCTTTCTAATTCCTGGAAGCCTCCTTGGGAGTTTAGCAAAATAAACAAAATACAAAAAGAACATGAAAAACAAGGCTGGCGATAAATTACCTGAAACTGCGTGGAAATCCCAGCTCATTATTCTTGGACTGTTCGTGCAGGACTGAGCTTTATTCTCCTTATTCAGTCCGGTTTATTTTTAGACAGGAATGTAAGGAATCAGTCAACCTGTCTTCCTTGCAGAAAGGCAGGCTGAATTGTGACCCCACCTTTGAACTCGAAGAAATGATTTTGGAGTCCAAGCCTCTTCACAAGAAAAAGAAGCGCCTGGCCAAGAAGGAGAAGGAGATGAGGAAATGCAACTCCTCTCAGGTAAACAGTCCCCTCACACTCAGGGTCGTGGGAATCTTCATGGCTGCTACCACTTGTTGGAAAGCTTCCAGTGGGTGAGCTTCCCGCAGGAACTGGCAGCTTCGTGACTGTGAGAAGGAGCTGAACACGCCAGCTTCGGAAAGCGAAGCCCTGGGCGTCCCAGCAGCAATCTTTCACATCTGAATGTCCTGTTCTCTGCAATTAACTTGATTCCCTAGTGCTTTCTCCTAACTCTCAATTCAAATATTGCGATCTCCTGGAAGGGAATCTAGTTGGCAAAGCCTAGGTCAGGTTACCAACCTTAAAATGGTGGGAAATGTTGTTTAGTCACTAAGTTGTGTCTCAGCTGTTTTGGGCCCCATTCTTTTGAGGAATCACTGGGAGCAGCCAGTCCTGGAGGGGCATGTCTGGTCTTTGCTAGAAGCAGAATCTCCTGATATCAGGGCTAGCCAAGTAGGGAGTGTCTAGTCACAGAAAAGATGGAATTATATGGTTGAGCATCATTGCTGGATTTCAGGCTGAATCAAATTAATTTTGTAACTAACTATGTTATCCTCTGTCAGAGTTTAGAGGTCAGATTTCAGAAAAGTAACTTACAGGGGCTCAGTAGGATTTTACACAGTGGTTTTGTGTGTAATAATGATGGTGAAGCATTAAATATTCACCTTGCCTCTAATGATCATCCATGGGCTTCCCTGGTGGCTCAGTGGTAAAGAATCCACCTGCCAATGGGAAGATCCTTAGTAGAAGGAAATGACAACACACTCCAGTATTTTTGCCTGGAAATCCCATGGACAGAGGAGCCTGGTGAGCTATGGTCTGTAGGGTCGCCAAAGAGTCAGACAGAATTTACCAGCTAAACAACAACAATGATCATCCATTCATCCACTCAATCATCCACCCACCTCCCTACACACTCAACTAATGGTCATCCATTCTTCCATCCCTCTGTATACATTTGCTTAGGCTGTTTTTATTGAATCCCTATTATCTGCCACATTCTGTGCTTAACACTGGAAAGAGATATGAATAAGATATAATTCCTGCATTCACTGACATCCCTGTTCTCAGAGATTGCATAATCTTGTGGTTAAAATGGCTCTGCAGACAAGCAACTATTTTCAATGTTCTTAATTTCTCTAGTCCTCAAGGCATACTGTACCCTTTAATGGTCAGTTAACCAAAGTCCACATCCTGTTTGTCCACGGAACTGGCCTCTGAGCAGATTCCCATCTTTAAGTGTTCTCTAGGGCTCTCCAAGGAATGCTTTGCTGTACCACAAACCCATCTTGCTTGCTGCTTTTCACTTTACCCATCTTCCTCCTAATGATCTGTTGCTCTTCATATCATAACCAGCTGGCTTCTCCTGGCTAGCGCCTTCCTTTTCCCCCAGAGAGCTGCCTGTGTAGGCTCCTCGGTGAAGAGACCTCCAAATGTATCCAAGAACAAGACATCACCTTAATTATAAGTTTTTTCGAGTTTTAGAGATAACAGCAATTTGTGAGTAACTTGCCACACCTTCCCTGCTTTGAATGATGTGTCTACCTTCCTCCCCATCCTTGTACCATGCCATTCTTGACCTCACTCAAAACCCTCAAGATGCATAGGCCCTGCTAGTCTCTGGCCCTTACTCTTCCCTTTTCCTGGAATGTTCTCCTCTTGGACCTTCACTTAGGGGGCTTCCTCCCCTCTTTATGCCCCAAATGCCTCCTAATCAAAGGTGAGGTACCCTCTTTCTCAGCCCCTATTTTTAACTCCTTTATGACCTTGCGCTTGTGTGTTTAGTCGCTCAGTCGTGTCCGACTCTTGCAACCCCCTGGACTATAGCCCACCAGACTCCTCTGTCCATGGGATTCTTCAGGCAAGAATCCTGGAGTGGGTTGCCATGCCCTTCTCCAGGGGATCTTCCCAACCCATGGATTGAACCCATAGTTTATAAATTTTTTATTTTTGCTTATTTGTGTCTTTTTCTGTCCCACTAAAATAAGGCTTCTGCTGTGCAAAGACCAGGTGTCAGTCTTACCCACATTGTCTTCATGGTACCCCAAGAGTGCATGTAATAGAGTAGAGGCTCAACCAGTGTTTGATCAACACATTAAAAGAAGAAAAATCTAAAACTGAACCGTGAAGACTGGTCATTGCTGTTCTTAGAATTACAAGATCAAGCTCCACCCACAGGACATCTTCCTGTGATCCCCTCTTCTCCTAGACCTAACCTGTGTCCAGCCACCAGGTCGCAGGGCAAACTCCCACACCTCCCATGGGAAAGGCTATGAGCCACTCACCCACAGTACAGAACCTCTGACATTTCCTAATGCCAAGGAGAAGGAAAAGCAATTTCTTCTTTTTCCCAGGTATCATGTCAATCTCAGAATCATTTGCTAAGAGGTGGCTTTGCTCATGATTAAGAGAGGCCTTTACATTGTTAATCAAAGTTTACATTCTCTTTACAGTCTTTTTGCTTGTCTTGTTTATAACCTTTTTATTATGGTAAAACATGTATAGGATAATTTTCCATTTTAACTATGAAGTATACAGTTTATTAAGTGCGTTTGCAATATTGTGTACCCTCTACCACTGTCTATCCAAAATTTTTCAATACTCCCCAAACCACTAGTTTTTCTTTAATTTGTCTCAGCAGTGTTTGTACTCATCAGAGTACAAATCTTTCACCTCCTTGGTTAAACTTATTTCTAGGTCTTTTATGCTTTTGGAGACATGGAAATAGAATTTTTTCTTAATTTCTTCCTAGATGATTAATAACTGCTGTGTAGAAACACAAGTGATTTTTCTGAATTAATCTGTACACTGCAATTGAATTCATTTATGAGCTCTAGTAGCTTCTTGACGGATACTCTGTAGTTTTCTATGTTAATATATAGGATTATGTCATCTGTATATTGAGATACTTTTAGTTCTTCCTTTCCAGTTTGGATTTGTTTATTGTTTTTTCCTGCCTGGTTGCTCTGGTTAGAAGTTCCAATACAATGTTGAATAGCAATGGTGAAAGCAGATATCTTTGTTCTTTTTCTGATCTTAAGAGGAAAGACTTCAGCCTTTTACCATTGAGTATTATGCCAGCTGTGGGGTTTTTGTCAATGCCTTTACTCATGGTGAGGAAGTTTGGTTCTATTCCTAGTTTTCTGAGTGTTTTTATCATGAAAGGTTTTGATTTTTTCAAATGCCTTTTCTGGGTCAGTTGAGACATTGTGAAGTATTACATTGACTGCATTTCTTATGTTAAACCATTTTTGCACTTCAGCAATAAATCATACTTGGTCACAATGTGTAATTTTTTAATATGCTATTGGACTATTTGCTGTATGTTGTTTAAGATTTTGCATCTATATTCACAGGGGATATTAGTTTGTAATTTTTTCCCTAATAATGTCTTTATTTTTGTATCAGAGTGATGCTGGCCTCATAAAATAAGTTAGAAAACCTTTCCTCTTCTTGTATTTTTTGGAAGAATTTGAGAAAGATTGGTGTTAATTCTTCTTTAAGTATTTAGAATTTACCTTTGAAAACATCTGGTCTTGGACTTTTCTTTGTTGTAAAGTTTTTGATTATTCTCACTTGTAGATTACTCCTGTAAAACATCTGCTGAGATTTTATTTCTTCTTGAGTCAGATTAGGTAATTTGTGTTTCTAAGAATTTGTCCATTTCATTTAGATGTCCTAATTTGTAGGTGTACAGTTATTCACAGTATTCTTATTTCTGTAAGGTTGGAAGTAATGTCTCCACTTTCATTTATGATTTTAGTTATGTGCATTTTTTCTATTTTTTTACTTTATCATTGTGACTAAACATTTCTCAGTTTTGATATCTTTTCAAAGAACCAACTTTCAATATCATTGATTCTATTGTCTTTCTATCCTCTGTTTCCTTTATCTCTGCTCTGATCTTTATTGTTTCCTTTTTTCTGCTAACTTTTAGTTTGCTCTTCTTTTTCTAGTTCCTCAAGGTATAAAGTTAGGTTGTTGATTTATTTCTTCTGCATCCCATACTTTTTAGTATTTTAGTTGTATTTTTAGTTGTATTTTTGTTTTTATTCATCTCAAAGTATTTCTTAATTCTTCTTGTGGTTTATTTTTTGACACACAGGTTGCTTAAGAATGTGTTGTTTAATTTCCACGTATTTGTGGATTTTCCAGTTTTCCTTCTATTATTGATTTATAGCTTCACCTCATTGTGGCTAGGGAAAATTTTGTATGATGTTTATCCTTTTAAATGTATTGAGATCTGTCTTGTAGCCTAATATGTGGCTTCCTTAGACTCTTTGAACATATTTATGGGCTCAGTCATTCAGTCATGTCCAGCTCTTTGCAGCCGCATGGAGTGTAGCCTGCCAGGCTCCTCTGTCCATGGGATTTTCTGGGAAAGAATACTGAAGTGGGTTGCCATTTCCTACTCCAGTGGATCTTCCCAACCCAGGGATCAAACCCACATGTCTTCCATCTCCTGCATTGGCTGGCAGACTCTTTACCACCAGTGCCACCTGGGAAGCCCGAGCATATTTAACAGAGTTGTTTTAAAGTCTGTCAAGTAAGTCCAGTGTTTGGGCTTCCTCAGGGATGACTTATGTCAATTTATTTGGTTTCTCTGAATGGGTCATACTTACCTGTTTCTTTTTATACATTGTGATTTACTGTCAAAAAATGACATTTGAAAATTATAATGTGGTAACTCCAGCAATTGGATTCTCTCCTCCCTCCTCTAGCATTTGCTGGTATTTGATTGTTAAAGGCTACCCTTGTACTTCTTTTTTTTTCCCCCTGTATCACAATTTTATTTTCTCTTTAAATATAATCTTGAATTCATGGCATTTTCAGGCCTAAATGCTTTCTTTTTAATTTTTTTATTGAAGTATAGTTAGTTTACAGTGTTGTGTTAATTTCAGGTGTACAGCCAAGTGATTCAGTTATATATGTTTACATATATGTATACATAGATAGAAAGAGGTATAGATTCTTTTTAGATTCTTTTTTCTTATAGGTTGTTACAAGGTATTGAGTATAGTTCCCTGTGCTGTACAGTAAATCTCTGTTGATTGTCTCTTTTTTTGTTGTTCACTTATTTTTATTAGTTGGAGGCTAATTACTTTACAATATTGTAGTGGGTTTTGTCATACACTGACATGAATCAGTCATGGATGTACATGTATTCCCCATCCCGATCCCCCCTCCCACCTCCCTCCCCACCCCATCCCTCTGGGTCTTCCCAGTGCTCCAGGCCCGAGCACTTGTCTCATGCATCCAGCCTGGGCTGGTGATCTGTTTCACTATAGATAATATACATATTTCAATGCTGTTCTCTCGAAACATCCCACCCTTGCCTTCTCCCACAGAGTCCAAAAGTCTGTTCTACATCTGTGTCTCTTTTTCTGTTTTGCATATAGGGTTATCGTTACCATCTTTCTAAATTCCATATATATGTGTTAGTATACTGTATTGGTCTTTATCTTTCTGGCTTACTTCACTCTGTATAATGGGCTCCAGTTTCATCCATCTCATTAGAACTGATTCAAATGAATTCTTTTTACAGCTGAGTAATATTCCATGGTGTATATGTACCACAGCTTTCTTATCCATTCGTCTGTACCCTTGTACTTCTGAGTGACGTTTACCAACTGTTTTTGCAAAGACTATCCCTTGTCATGCATCATCAATGCAGTCTTTCTTATTTTGGCTTGTGTTCAGCTAACATTTTGATAGAGATTTCCTTAAACACCAGGACCATTTTTAAGTTGCTTATGTCTTGATTTGGCATTTGGTTGCTGTAAACCTTTGATTGCTTTCCAGAGTTTTGGCAGTGTGGGCCCTGACAGTTTCTGCTTTTTTTTTTTTTTTTCTGCTGAGGGGTGGCAGTTTGGAGCTGCCTGTGCCACCATTTGGCTCTAGTTTCTCCTAGTGTTATAGCAGCAGTTTGAAAACAAAAAGGATTGTGCTTCAAAACAATGAGCAGTCTTCCCCCAAAGAAAGATCAGAAAGATGACAAATCTCAAAGTAGCACTTTATTTCTACTCAAGGATTTTAAAATGTGAGGATCAATCTTAGCAGCTCACTACATTATCATCATGCTAGTTTATTCATTCATCTGAATCTCAGGGTGTGGCAGGGCATTGGAATTTTTTTAAGTTATTTGGGTGATTTGGGTATGCAGTTGAGGTTACAACCTGCAGTTGTAGAATTAGGCTGATTAGTGTAAAAGCACTGTTGTTTTCTTTTTCTCCCTATGTCTCAGTGTCATCATTTATGAAATGGAGTTTTAGTATCGGTACCTACTTCATAGACTGTTCTGAGTCAATTAGTACATGTCTGCCAAAATGGTAGCCACTGTTAAAGAAGATGTGGTACATATATAAATGGAATATTACTCAGCCATTAAAAAGAATGAAGTAATGCCATTTACAGCGACATGGATGGACCTGGAGATTATCATACTAAGTGAAGTAAGTTAGACAGAGAAGAACAAATATCAAGTAATACCACTTACATGTGGAATCTAAAAAAAATGATACAAATGAACTTATTTACAAACCAGAGATAGACTCACAGACCTAGAAAATAAACTTATGGTTACCAAAGGGGAAAGGTCAGGGGATGGGAGAGGGATAAACTGGGAGTGTAGGACTGATGTGTACACACTGCTGCTGCTGCTGCTAAGTCAACAGCAGTCACGCCCGACTCTGTGCGACCCCATCGCCCGCAGCCCAACAGGCTCCTCTGTCCCTGGGATTCTCCAGGCAAGAGTACTGGAGTGGGTTGCCATTTCCTTCTCCAACGTACACACTACTATATTTAAACTAGATAACCCACAAGGATCTACTGTATAGCACAGGGAACTCTGCTCAATATTCTGTAATAACCTAAATGGGAAAAAAATTTGAAAAGAGAATAGCTATTCGAATACATGTATAACTGAATCACTTTTAAAATTTTAAAAAGGAGCAAAAAATTAAAAGTGCTAACCCTAAAAAAAAAAAGTGAGCTGTTGTTATGTTTTATTTTTCCACTCTGCTTCCTGAGTTCTCACTTCATTCTTTTCCGTGGCTCATGGTATATGCCTCTGCTCATGCTCATGGTAGACATTCTGTTGATTCTTTGCTTCATGGATGTTATCCACTGACCCTCTCTGCACACCAACCTCCTCAAAGTAAAGAAGCAAAAAGACATGCACACCAGTCCATCTGCCATGGAAGCTAATGACCTAAATCCTCTTTTTCTGCCTCCTGAGATTTCCACCTGCTCTAAACCCTTCAGATATTTCTGATGCCTTTTGTTCTTTTCCTAGTCTAATCATTGTTTGCTCTCTCATCCCTAAGAAGCACATCCCAAGATTTTTAACCAGTAGTTTTCTTCTCAATCACCTAACACCCACTCATTCCTCCATTCTGGTTGTTCCCCACTCTTTTCCCTCATACTCTTTCTGGTTTATCCTTTTGACTTGTTCATGGAGCTGCCCTTCTTACATTTTTCCAGTTAAAGCAGAGGAAAGAGAACATGTTGCACATGAGCCCTTAGGGCCAGGATTGGGACTCATGACATCTGCAATGCTGTATCACAAATTCATCTCTGAGTGTGCATTTTACATCTTTTTAAAAATAAAGCAGAGATATATGCCAGAGAAAAACAACTTGAGTAAACTTCTGCATTTTATTTGATTATAATCTTGATTTTTAATGTTAACATATTTTAAAATGTTAACATTTTAAATATTCTTCATGTTAAATTTTGTATAACTTTTGCTTATATATCTCTTATATGTTTATATTATACATATGTTGTCTGCAAAATATAAATATATAAATGTAGAAACATGTATGTGTATAATATATATAAAGTATTATATAAATATATTAAGCATTTGTTTATATACTTTGATATAATATTTTAATGTTAAAGTATTTTTTTCTAAAATCTTGCTCCAAGGAGCTCTATCAGATCACAGGTATTGCCCATCATTGATACTGGAAACCCTCAGGGTCACAAATCTCCCAGTTTGTGGATAAGAGGGACGTGTAACAGAGTCTACTTTCTCTCCTTTGTTTTTCTTCCTTTGCTACTTCTCTGAAATTTCCTCTCCTTTTTTTGAAAGCATATAATTTATTTATTTTTAATTAGGGTATAGTTGCTTTACAATGTTGTTAGTTTCTGCTGTATGAATGGATAGATTGAAGATGTTGTACACATATACAATGGAATATTACTCAGCCATAAAAAGGAACGAGACTGTGTCATTTGTAGAGACATGGATGAACCCAGAGACCGTCAAACAGAGTGAAGCAAGTCAGAAAGGGAAAAACAAGCATCGTATATTAATGCACACATGTGAGCTACTCTCCTTTTTATAGTTTTTCTTCTAACAGTTAAATATTTGTTCATGAAAGAAAAAATAAAAACTCCAGTACTTGAGGACTTAGTATTTTCTAATTCCTAGATTTAAAAACAGAAATATTTTTTCCTTCGAGAAGAACACTTTTCATCAGAAGTGTTTTGGAAGGATTTTATTACAGACTTGAACCCACCTGTCTTGAAGCCATGGTTTCTTGTGCTAAATGGCCGAAAGACATCAAGCTCATAAACTGGAACCCAGGTCTTCTCTTCCTTGCTGCCTCATTGTGGGGAGGAGAGAGGTGCTCTACTTTATTCTCTTTCTTTCCTATTTGCTCCTTTGTTAATCTGACTGTGGTCTCACTCTGTCTACAAATTTTCAGATTGTATCTATTTTGAGGATACTTTGGTCTTAATTGATTTGGGCCACTCAGTTAAACAGACACTCAGTAAGTTATTGGCTATTTGAGACTCTCCATTCGTTCACTAACTATGTTTCTATTTTTTTCCCAATGTCCACCCGGAAGACATGCCTTCTTCAAGAACACCTTGAATCTGTCCAAAAGGAGTTCATAATTTTCAACAGAGAAAAGTAAGTAACTCCTGGAAGAACAGCAGCCCAGCAAATGATGGACTGTTTCAGTCAGATTTGACTTGCAATGCCTTGATATATTTTTAAACATATTTTTATTCTAATTACAAAAATGATGCATACCCATAATAGAAAATCTAGAAACTTCATAAATCTTTTTTTCTTGTAAGAGATTTCAAAAATTATAATAGATAAATTAGCTTAGCATGAGGTCTCTGTTGATGTTCAACATTTAAAATCAATGATATTTTTAATAAGGTTACCTGATTCATGCTTCTTTATAAATTGTTGGACTTCATGCTATCATTTCAAAAGTTTAAATCTTTTATTTCTCACTTCAATGATTAAATCTACTTTATATCTTCCTTTTAAGAGTCAAAAGGGACTTTAATAAAAGACAAGCAAATCAAGCCTTGGAACAAACCAAAGACCCACAAGGAGAGGATGGTCAGAAAAGCAACCTGTGAAGTTCTCATCATCTTCTTGGGACATTTCCACGTCAAGAAGAGCTGACAATAATTCTCACCTCTCCACACCTCACACACCTTAGAAAATGTGAATGAATGCCTTGGGGAGGCAGCATGACACAGGGAAGAATCCCTGGGTTCCTGGGAACTAGTTTCACAATTGTGTGACCTTGAGCAAGTCACTTAATCCCTTTCTCTGCTTCAGTTTGTTCATCTAAAAGGAGAAGTTAGTACTAGATGAGTTCTACGCTGCCTTTTTAACTGCCAACATCCTGTTATTCTTAATAGCCTCTATTTTTACTTTAAAAGGAATATTTGGATGTAGATTTATTTTTCCACTCTTGTTTACACTGTGACAAATGGACTTCAGTAGCTGATGGAGTGAAGCCCTTGAGAGCTAGAAAACTTCATAAGGAAGCCAGAATCCCCAAACCCACCTGAGGAGGAGTAAGGAATTTATTCAGGAAGAAATGAGTGGGACCAGATAAGAAGTAACACATACTGATGAGGGCCCTCCAGTGGTGTGCTGGACCTGAACACTACACCAGCTTGTATCATTTAGTAAGAGCTGCTAGGCATAAATGCCCCAATGCCCTGTTCAGTGATGTGAAATTGAGAAGTTGAAATTGGTGATGGTGGAAATATTTACACCATGGAAACTGGCAGATGCTACAAATAGGGCTTTCTTCCCCCTCCCAGCAAGCCAGTTTTGAAATATTTAGCATACCCCTGGCCTTCTAGAAGCATGTTCCTTGGGAACTGTTACCTCTTAAAGACTATCAGAGACCTGTGTCCAGACAGAATTAGAAAAGAACATTGTCACACATGTCCAACTTATAGTACACTGAAGTTGTATCTTACACGGGAGTTACAGTCTAAGTTAGAATGTGAGGTGAATTTGGAAGATAGTAAAATTTACCCTTGAAAAATCCCTTTAATATACATTAACATATAGTGAGTATCTTTTCTTAGAGAAGCCCAATATCATCCCGGCCCTTCACTAATGAAACGAGTCATCTTTGATTCACTTTTTTGGGTCTCATTTTAAGGTAATACCAGATGCACTAAAATGCTGACCAGCTTATTCATGGCTTGGTAGACGACTCACACTTTAAACTGTGGAATGCCCACACATCTGAGAGGTCTAAGGTCATGGAAACTGACTAAGGGAACAGCAATAGCTACTTGTGCTCACTGCAAAGAACGGCAGGCTGAATCACCTATCTACGATATTTTCTTTATCTGCCAAATACAAAGTTTAACTCGCCTAGGTTGAGATGTAACTCTAGTCTCCAGATACACAGAAGATCTTTGCAGAAGAACTGTTTTTTGGCAACTCCCAGATGCAGCTGGGTGAAGAATAAACAGGGTTGGTGGGGGTCTGTTGTAACTCTTAGCCACTCAGCTCATCAAAACCTTGCCTTCCTTGTGGAGTGTGTGGGGCTCATCAAGGTGGCAGTAAGTTGGCAACAGGGGAGACCAGACAGGTGGAAACAAGCAGAAGTAACAGACGCTGCTACACAGGACTTTTCCAGAAGGGAGGTCACTCTGGGCAACTCAACATGAGAAGAAAAGCAGTGCTGAGCTGTAAATGCAACACGGACGGTTTCCTCCTTCCTCAGCTGACAGGCCCAGAACTTCTGGCCTTGAAAACCTGGACACAGGGCCTCTCTGCTTTAAGAGTAACCACATTTCTGTTAAGAATTAAAAGCCAGATCCTATGTTCTATTTGATTCCTTTTCTCTATGTTTCCCCCACATGATCTGTCTGTGCTAGTTTTTCTCCCACATAAAAATTATGGCCCAGTTTCCCAAGGAGGGGGTTGACCGAATCTGTAAGGAGGTGACCAGATTCTGCTTCTCATTGGTAACCAGGAGCGTCAGGGGCCACGTGCATGTTTACCAACTTCCGTCTTTCATTTGTTTGGAGTCAAGCCCTGATGTGCATGGACTCATCTCTCCAGTCACCTGGTTCCCCCCCTTTCTCTGACCTTGTCTATTATCATCCCAATGGAGAGACTTTGGGAAAGATTTACCCAAGGGCAATGGGATTGGCAGGGTCTCCGTTGGGATGAGAGTTAATCATTTGTGCCATTTCATGTCTACTCAGTTAATAATGGAATAGGAACTCAAAACAACCAGGTATTCTGTAGGGTGAGTATCTAGTTTTTACTTCCAGTGACCTTCTTCTGTGCCTGCAGCACCTTTGTGGGCTTTCAGGAACCACGGATGCAATGACTAGAGGGCACAGCCTGAGAGGTTAAGATCAGATTTCCAGTCCTCATCAGGTTACAGAGCCACAACGTAGGTCAGGTTAGAAAATGAAAAGCATTGCATCTATCAGTGAAGAACAACTGATCCCAAGAACCTCCACTGGGTATTTTGAGCACTAGGACAAAAGTTTCCCCAAATATAAAAGGATTCCTAAGTCCTTACCATGACTGCTAGATGTTGAAATCAGATCCTTGGGTTTCATTCTGTAACCTGGGCTAAAACTGACTACCCTACGGGGTGAAACATATCTAGGTTTATCACAGTCAAGGCTCAGGGCTAAGAATTTTTTTAAAAATTACAAAAAATAGGATGAGTCTTAAATCCTTTTGTCTGGCCTTTATGACATCTTATTTTCACTCACAGCTCCCTTACCTGTGTGGAGCGTCTGAAAAGTCTGAGCAGGTTTGAAGTCCAGGAGCATCCTGGTTCTAACACGCTGGCACTGCAGAGGGGCCCACCCACCCCAGTGCAAACACAGGGACCACAGGTGGGTGGGTGGGGTGGCTCTGTGACCCTGTCCTTGACCTGAACCCCATGGGAGGAAATGCTTTGCTAATGGCTCATTCCCCAAGGGCAGCACTGGTCTTACCTGAGGGCACTGCTAGGGCAGAAATCAATGTCAAAAAACACAGAACACTGCTCTGTTAATGAGGGAAACTTAATTAATTGGCAATTAGTCTGCTTCTGATAGTTAAATTTTAACCAGAAACAACTAGACTTTATATCATCATAGCTTTTCTAGCCTGGATGGATGAATAAATAACTAGGGAGAGAGAGCGGGTCACACAGCTAGCAGGGGCCAGCGCTGCTGCTTTTGGCTAACGCAGTAATGCTAAGGCTCATAATTCTTCAAGGGCTCAATGAAAAGGCATGAAAAAGAGTGAATTGTTTTAGTATCCAGTTGTCCCTGCATTCTGTCGACACAAATCTGTTTCCTAGAGACTCTGCCTGTGATCACCATTTCTTACAATCTCAGTGTGTCTGATATTTAACACTGTTAAAAACCCAAACCCAGTTTACAAACTGTGCTGTTGTGAATGGGTAACCCTTTGCTGGGAAATCTGTGCTTCTGTTGAGCTGTAGCATACATGCTGTCAATGTGCCTGTATGTATTAAAACGTCTTCTGTACACTGGAAGCCACTGTCTTCTTTGTCAGGTGTGTGTGTGTGTGTGTGTGTGTGTGTGTGTAATCGTTTCCCCAAGGGGTAGGGCTGTGGGTTCCCAAAGTCACCTGTTCGCATTTCCATTTCCTGCTGGGAGGAATGTCCTTCACCAGAGACAAGGCAGTATTAGAGATGATGTTTCCGAACCATGGAATGGTAGAGATGATGTCCTAGAACTGTGAGATGCAGCACAATCCAGCTAATCCACATGTGCAGAAACTGAGAACCTGACCCTCCTGCAGTTACCTAAGGAAGCACCGCCCAGGACTCTGGATTTTGCCTTTCACTATGATCTTAAGGCCATGGACAGTTCAGGCACCTATTTTTTCAGCACTCTGTCTTCCTACCCACCAATATCTTTGTCCTGTCCTATTCTACATATCCAAGCAGCAGGTGGATGTTCCAAGCCCAGAACCCAAGACAGGAAGGTAACCAGTAGCTCTAAACTCTTGCACCTAGAGGCAACTTCTGCCTCGAGGAGGATCAAGGGGTCTTCCAGTCATCTCTCTGACTCACAACAGCCTAGCAGCCACAGGCTAGCTGGTTCCTGGGACAGGATCTTGTAAGTCTTGTGGGCTCTGTTGTCCAGCTCTCGGGAAGCATCCTGTCCCCGTCTCGGTGTCCACTGAGCACAGGGCAGGATCTAGACCTCTTTCCATTCTGAGGAATGCCTGTCTTAAGGACACGACCTCATTTCTGCAGGCTGCTGTGGCCCCCTCATTCCATTTCCTGCTCATTTCCTTCCTCCTTGTGAAAGCCCCGATACCAGAAAGTTCTCTGAAGCCAGAGGGACCTTGTTTTTCCTAATCACTGTTCTCATTCCCCACCTGGTTGATGTGACTCAGCCCTAATAGCTCCAGCCTGCAGAGGTGTGAAAGTCAATGTGTGAACTGCACCAACTTAAAACAAAAAACTGCTTCATCCCTTTTAGAGCCCTGCAGGCTGAGCTCATTTTAAGCACTAACCCTGCTCTTGACACCTAGGCTAATCTTAAGGAGAGCTCCATTCTGCCACGATCATGAGCAGGGAGAGGTGTTTCACCCTTCTTGAGTTCAACCCACAAAACAGGATTGCGGGCAACAGCTTGTTAATCATGAAGCCTTGCATGTCACAATGAAATAACTCCTTATATGCACAGAGGAACTTCTGATGTGGTTTCTGAAGTTCTGTGTTAAAGGTTATCATCACTCTGAGCTCCTGTCCTGAAGACACTGCTCTGCCAAACCAAGGTGGGGGTAACCATCACACACAAAATTCACCAGGAACTACCATGCCCTGATCCCCTGCCCCACCTGCCCCAATTTACACACAGATACTGTGTCCTGCAGCTTGAGAATGGTGCCGTGGCTACCTCCTATTTTTCCTAGGCTCCATGACCTCCTCTTCTGGAATCACAAACTGATTTCCTTTGAGTCATTGAGAGTCCACGTGATTCAGGTGGCGACGAGCCGGTGTGTTACCAGGTGTGGCCAATCCCAGGATTTCGCACACAGTGCCGACTACATAGGAGTATATGACCAAGCCAGAACAATCAAAATCAGCCTCCTTGGCCAGGAACTATCCAAGGATCCCTCCACCCCACTCCCGCACCCAGAAATCGCTAATCAAGTAAAGTGCTAACTTGGAGGTGCTGATGGCCAGGTTTGCTCCTAAGTGGAATGAGCTTTCCTAAGAATGAAGCACTTCCTAGAGGCAAACAGGGCTAAGAGATGGAGAGAAACAATGTTCTAGGTGCAGCTATGCTTTGGTCTACCCAAATCTATACCTGAAGTTTTCAGTTATACTAGACCTAAAAAAAAATCTTTTTCAAAAAGTTTTCTTACTAGGCGTCTAACATTTGCAATTAAAAATGTTCTACATAAGTTCTAATTGGATCCAGAACTGTTTCCCAAAAAGGGTTTAGTGTAACAGGTCTGGTGGAATGCAATATGATATAGAAGGGTTCAGAACCATGAGTTCAATAACTTTTGAAATATACAAAATTTCTGAGCCTTTAACTTGACAACAATGCTTTAAATCTCTCCAATTATTACAGTACACACATTAGATTCCTTAGGAACAGTCTGCTAAAGAGTATACTTTGGCACATGCTTAGTTTTTCTCAAAGTCCAGGCTTTTCGAAGTAGAGGAAATGCTTCAAGGGAATGGCAAAAAAAAAAAAAAAAAAAACAGAATAAAACAAACCTTTCAGGATGTGTTCTGAACTCAGCTAGGTTTATCCCAATTGGCAATGCCTTTATATTATTGCTGAATTTGATGACCCATTAAAAAAATTTAGTTATTCCCCAATGTTTCAATAATAGTCATTTAACTCTGTGGCCAGAACAAACTCATGTGCATCAGAAAAGAGAAACTTCAGATTTTCTCAGGGTAACAGTTTACATCAGACATGTCCCTCTTACTAACCACGTCACTTCTCTTATGAAGTTGTCACACTCCAGGTAGATAGGAACGACACACACGGAAGAAGGCTGGACAACGACGGCTGTGATTTCAGAGTTATTTTAATAACCAGGTTTACATTAACAGTCACTTGATGAACTTTTTTTTTTTTCCTTAATCTCAGCTAAACTCAAAACACAGTTTTCTTCACGGTTCAAAGCAAACAGCTCTCAGCGTTCCAGAGCTGCTTCACAGCTACCACAGGTCACAGGGAGAGTCACTGTCTGTTCAGAGTCACAGACACAGAACTGAACACCCACACACCATTTCCAAAGGGGGAACTCACAAGGGATGCTGGCTGCCTGGGACAGCCCACGTGGACACGGGGACTCGAGCTGGAGGTTCCAGGGGAGGAGGTCTGGAAAGCTTGGGCCAAGAAGCTGTTGGGAAGATTTCTCATGGGGCAGCCCAAGTCCAGGCTTGGGATGGACGCCTTTGGGGCAGAACATGACTCTGTGTGTGGAGTCACGAAAGAAAAGGCCAGAGGATGACTGGACTTTGAAGAAATGCACTTTTGGGATAACTACAGCCCTGCTCTCTTGAGAAAACTTGAAGGAAATATCTCTAGTAGGGGGGTAGCTGATTTATTTAATACCTTCTCAATTACCAAAGATGGCAACCCTCCCAGAATGAAGCCCAGATAATTGTCATCCCCTCATAGAGAGGGGCCAGGCCAAGAGATGAGAGAGTCAAAGAAAGCTTGGAGGAGACGAGGACCCAACATGCCCTCCCACCCTCAGATGAGACGCCAGGGAATTCTGAGAGGGCTGTGGCTCATCGCCACGTTCTCTTCCTAAACCCTCTGGACAGGGCTCTTTGATGGGTCTCACGGAATACAGGGCACATTCGAATACAAATTTTAACTTAAGTAACAAGGAACCAGAACTCAACGTCAACAATATACTGGGAGTTTTCTTGGAATTCTCAGAAACTTCTATGCTTGGAAAGTTACTAATAGTAAATGAAGACAGGACGACTTCCTCAGTTAAGGTGCCCATCACAAATGCATATAGGGGTTGTTCCTTCAGCAAAAAAAAAAACAAAAAACAAAAAAACTTGTGCAGACTGTAAAGTACTGGCTCAGTGTTTCATTCAGAAGTCCTAAGTGCAGCCAATTTGGCCGTGAAAGATTTCTTTTTCAGAGCACAGCGATGTCGTGGGGAGGCTGAGCTGGACTCGGGGATTAGGTAAGAGCAGCAGACGGCACACAAGAGGATGCCTGGACTAGTCCTTTATGTGTCTCTTCCTCCATCTGGTGGTCGTGGCTGGTACTGCAATGTGCCTTAAAGCACAGCCCAGCCAATGAGGTATATATGAAAGCTGATCTGACTAGCTCCCTCTGCCTGCAAAACTGTCATTCTGAGTTCTACCAAAGGCCCCCAAATCTGAGTATATAAATCAAGAGTGCAACCTCCCCTTCGCTTAAGTTTCTCTTAAGATAAAGGCACCATGAAAAAGCCTTAAAAACAGCAAGACTCCTTTTATGAAAGGAAACATCTTTTTGTATGATTTGAACAGAAAAGTACATTGCTAGGGAAATCCTCTTCCTTGGCTATTTCCAAACTCCTTTTTAGCCATGTACCCCCTTTTCTCTGGTCTTCAACTTACTAAAACCTGCAGAGGTAATGGCTTCTCCTAAGCACTTGAAAGGTGTTTGCTCTTTTCTTGAAAGTACTTAGTTCACAGGGTTGCAGGACCTACTGGCTGGATACCCTGAACACAGAAGTCTGATACCAGGTTGAACATGTTTTCCCTGCAATATGGACCTCAGTGGGATCACAGAACTTGCTCCAAAACTGAATTTTCAGAAGTGGAACGATAGGGAATTGGACATTCAGGTCTGACCGACAAGGCAGATGCTAACACGATGCTAATTTCCTTTATGTGTCCATGTCACTTCCACTCACTGGGAGACTCTGGTACTGAAACAAAAAGTTCCCCCACAGGATATGCTAAGGGAAAGGGCAAGAGATGGTTTAGAAATGACAGAAAAAACCGCGGCAACAGAACGTGTTCCTTTTGCTTCAGACTGCCTTTCTCACAACCCTGCTGCCTCCCGTATGAGCCGAGATTCTCTATTAGTAATAAAAGTTAGGGAACACCTAAGAAAACAAATTTCCAACAATAACCCAAAAAAATCATATTCAATAGAAGATGTGCCTGGATCTTAGGAGAGCAAGAGAATCACATACCCCTGGCAACAGAAGTCCATCTCAGCTCCAGTCCTAACTTGAGAATCCACCTGCTTGTCTCCATTTGCAATGAGTTTGAGAGGTCATCACCAGGTGTTTAGAGGGCGGTGTTACTTAAGTGTGGCCGCCCTCCCCCCAGGGCCGGAGCTGTGCTCCCAGCTGCTGCCTTTTAAGAGCACCAAAGAGGCAGGGAGGGCAAGAGGAAGAGAAAGGTCATTTGCTTCTCCCTCCTCTTAGTTCCCAGCCCAGGAAAGAGAAGAATTTGAAAGCAACACTGAGAAAGAGGCCGATCAAACACTGGCACGACCAAAAAGGTGGAAGCAATGGTTGGGTTCTGGTGTTTTAATAAAATGTTCCAAGGGATAAAATCTACTAGGAGAGGACATGGCAGAGTCCCGAACCCGAAGATCGCCTTCCTTGTCTGCGGACCCCAAGGGCCGATGGTGGAGTACCAGCTGCCCCGAGCAGGCATCTTTCGTGGAAATTAACATACTTCCTCAACACAATACACAAGACCTGCTATGCTCACCCACCCGCCTCCCCCGTCCACACCCCACCCAGCCCCTCTGAGCCCTCCGCCTTGCTCTGGGTTCCCACCACCCACTCACCCCAAATAACCGGCGTCCCTTTTGTTCATTTTCCTGCCATCCCCGCTCGTGTCCCTTGTCGTAAGATGCAGCACTACACACGCTCTCAACACTATATAGCAGACGCTTTGCCTTAGTGGCCTGATTGCATGCATGTAAATGGGGCAGGGGCGTCAAACAAATCCAGGCTATGCATCAACAGAAATCAAAGCAATATTCGTAAAGCTAGGCAAGCGAGCGTTAACATTGGAGAAACATAAGGCTTGAGGCTTATTGATTCTTTAGATCGAAACTGTTTGGATTCGCTTTCCTTCTTAAATATTGGTGTACCATTTTGGCTTCAAAAGAATCTCTTCTTGCTTCTGCCCCTCTCTTTGGGGGAGGGGTCGCTTAACTCAGGGATGTGATGTTAGAACGCCCTCCAGGGGGCGCTACGATGCGCTTGCTGGCCGAGCGGACCCCCTCATCCACTTGGGTGCCTGCAGGGGACAATAAGTTCCCAGGGAATAAAAAGGGAGGTGGGGGTGTGGACAAGAGAGAAAATTGATTAATTTGAAGAGCGTAAGATGTTAAATGCCCTCCTCATCTCCCAAGAAACTTTCATTTCAGTCTGTCAGGTAGTCCAGACTTTCCATACCCACTCTCCTGAAAATAACCCTTTGCAGGAGAAGCCAGATTCTTACTGGATTTCATCGGACTCTCTGCATCATAACAATAACAGTAAAAAGAACAACGGGAGTGATATGAAAAACAGCTGCTCATGTGCACTGTGATAAGCAACTCTGAAGTGCTTCTCAGAGCATCTCATTCAGTCCTCATCACGATCCTGGAGGGAGGTACTGTTATTATCCCATTTTACAGAGGAGTTGACTGAGGCTGAGAGAGGTCAGGCAACTTGCCCGTGAGGGTCTCACCACAACCTGGAGTGGTGATGGTCTGACCTGGGGATACAGCTGACATGAGACACTGATACACACTCCTTTTCAGAAAGGAGCCAAAAAAAAAAAATAAAAAAGCTTAGGCATGACAGAAGTCAGGGAGCAATGAAAAATGGCAAACACACTGAAAAATTTCAGGCAACTAGCATATGTGATCTCTGATACTGTCACCCCAAGTTTTAGGACTCTGCCTCTGTCTTCCTCCCCTCTGGCCCCCTTGTATCTTCTCCCTGTCTTCCCATTTCCCCCACTTCTTCCCCCACAGTCACTGTCCCTCTAAGACATGTGTCTTTTTCTTATTATCTCACTTCCTTCACTTGAAAGTTTTCATCAGAGAGATGCAAATCTACACTTACTGGTCTTCTACACTACTGGTTATGGAGCAGTTGAACACATTTTCTAAGAATATCAGGGAGTTCTTAAAGATTTATGATATAGCTAAGCCATGGTAAATGTTCAATTAGTGGCAGCTGTTGCTAGCATTATTATTATGACAAGGAAGGGGAGAAGATAAATAAAATCCTAGGCTGGAAAAAGCTATCGGAATTTGAGCATATAAATGATCTATTAACCTGGGCAATGTAAACAAAATATACTGCGGAGCTTACCCAGTCTAAGGCAGAAAATCATACCCATAAGGAAACCATCCCGTCCCGCTCCGCCCTCGCCCCGCCCCCAGCAGGTGTGGTCTCTAAGCAGAACTGGTTATCTTTTAATCCTGATGTTCTATCTGGCTGAACCTTGTCTTCCTTTCCCACCAGGACTTCTCTTTGGCTCAGCAAACCACCAACTTGTCCAACTCACCTGACAGGCTAAATCCGGACTGATGCAGGTTCCTCACCGGCGGGTTGGGCCGCGTGGGAGAGCCCCGGGTGGAGCCGGCGGGGGTGCCCGCCTTGGGCGTGGTGGTCAGGTCGAACACCGGCCCGTCGTACATGCCCCTGGGCACGGCGTGCAGGTCCGCCATCTGCAGCAGAGACAGAAGGCCCCCTTTAGTCCCTCAACAGCGAAGGGTCTGCTCCAGGCAGCACAGATGAGGCGGTGAGCCAAGTGCGTGTGGTGAGAACTAGAAAATAATCATGTTACTTTTCAACACTAGGGATGCAGTGTGCAACATGATAAAGGTATTTTATTTAACAGTGCTGTCCATTAAAAATCAAAGTCATTACGAATGTAAATCCTAAGAGTTCTCATCACAAGGAAAATGTTTTCTCTATTCCTTTTATCTATATGAGATGATGGTGTTCACTAAACTTATTGTGGGAATCATTCCATGTAAGTCAAATCATTATGCTGCACACCTCAAACTTATGTTTGTGTTGCATGTCAAAGATATCTCAATGAAACTGGGGAAAAATTAAAAGGTTATTTTAAGGAAAAGAGAAGCAGTATAAAAAAAGTGGGTGTTGTGACAGAGGGACCATGGAGGTGGCGGGTGAAGGCCTTTCTGAATAGATGAGCTTCTAGCTGAAGGTTCAGAGGGGCTCGTGTGGGACGCAGAGCGGCGACCCGGATGGCAGAGTTCTCAGCAGAGGAAACCGAATGTGCGAACGTCACTGAACAGAAGGGCGGAGCAGAGCCGGTGGGAAGGGCAGCAGTTTGAGATGCGGTCCTGAGTGCTGGCAGGGATGTGTCCCCGTGGGAGCTTCATCGTCATGCTCCTCAGCACAGATCAGAACCGGCAGCTCCAGATGAGCGTCCTCACTCAGGGGGTCTGACCCACTGGCCTCTGGCTGGGGCTGTGCACTTGCCCGGGGACGTGGAGCCTGCCAGCAGCATCACCCAGCTGCAGGCTCTGTGCCAGGCATGGTGTGACCCGGGCTCATGGTTTCACATGGAACAGAGTGCCTCCCCCAAAGGCGTTCACCGTCTATTATGCAAACACTGCAAGACCACCCAAGGCAGCATAACAACTGGCAGGCAACCTTCACCTATTTCTTATCATTGGCCAGAGGTGAGGCAACGAGGACAGGCCACCAGCGCAGGACGGCCCACTGTAAGACTCCAAGGAAGTCAGCCGCAAAGCCGTCCCTCTCCTCTGTCGGTGAGGCAGGTGCAGGTGCAGAGGCGGAGCTCATCAAACCTGCAGATGCTCAGGATTCAGGTAAGAGGATGACTACATCTGGACTCCTTCAAAACCTCAACCAGTAACTGTATTTCATCAACATTTCTTGGGGTCCAGAGGCAAAGTCACATTCATGGAAATACAAAGCTGATATATAGAACGTTTGAGTGTCCTTCTCTTTTCTGTTAGACCAGAACTGGAGTGTGAACTTCTACTCCAGGCTACCTACCTTCAAAACTATCACCCATAAAGAGAGAAGGATGGGAAAGGGCCTTAGAGCACTGTCATGAATGAACAGTGGAAGGTGGCAGGGATATTTAGAATGAAGGGCAGATGACTTTGGGAACAGAGAGATGCTCAGAGGTGGGTTCAGCTCATTCTGTGCAGGTGCCTGGGGCAGAACTGTGCTGTGTGTTGGCTTCAGGGAGGCAGACTTGAGCCCAGCAGGCTCCTATGGAGGCTACGGATAAGGCTGCCGCCACCCGTGGGGCTCTGGACAAAGTGGATTCTCTCTGGCTTCTTTCTACTCAATGACTGCCTCAGTAACTCTGTGTCTGAAATTAGAAGGAATTCCCCAAATCTGAGCTCAATAACTGGACAACTAAGATCATGCTGGGGCTATCTGCACAAAAGTAACTAGCTTCTCAGAATTCTGAAAAATTTATTTCAATATAGGCTTATATCTCCATCATAATTCTAGAATCCTCTGCTTTTGCTTTTATAACTGGCTGGATTATCAGTTTACTTTCCAATAAAACATTACATGTGGAAAAAAAAAAGCAGGAAAAAAAAGAAATTGGTTCTCACAGACAAGGCTGGCCAGCTGCCTCATGAGATGGGGAGGCCCATGATGCTGCAAACGTCCACACGAGGCTAGATGTAAGGATTCAGGTAAGTAATTCAGGTACAGTAATCCCTCACTTACTGTACTCACTGGCGTTTAGGATTCGGGTGGGACACGGGCATACTGAGTTTCTGAGAGCTTCTCTCTAATGATATCATGAAGGGCCTTATTTTCTGTCCCCAGTGCTGACAACAGGAAGGCTTCACTGGACTCGCACCCAAAAACTGCCCTCAGATGAAGACAGCCACTTGGCCCAAAGCCTCGCCCTCTGCCTGGCACCAGTGTGGCAGGTGAGGGAGCAAAGGGAATGATTATAAGGCCCAGACCGCTTTCACAGACCGGTCGAGCTGAGGCCTTGGCTATGACTGCATTCCGGCAGCCTCCGTCCTGTCCTGCTTTGTTCACGCTGTCAGGAAGCGTGAACCTGAAAGCGATACCCAACCTCCCTCTCGGAGCCTGCTTCCCAGGCCATGTGCTCTGCAGGTAGACTGAAGACCCCTGCGTGGGTCCAGGCACTGAAGTGAGTACGGCTCCAGCCTGGCCCACACTGATTTACAGAGTGTGCCCCCTGCCTCCTCCTCCCCCGCCAGCCCCGTGTGCACAGATGACTTTATCCCTTTTACAAGGCAAGGTCGTCAGGACTAGGGCTCAAATTCCACAATCCCCGAGCTGGTCAAACCCTGCTTTGAGGAGCCCTAAGGCTTCCCTACAGGAAGGTGACCTGGAGGATGGTGCGGGGATAGGAGAGGGAACCTATCCACCCAAGGGATGCTCACCCCTCAGGCATCAACCAGAGCTACTCTGTCTGTAATGTGTAGGGAGGTAGGCGGGTAGGTAGACATATACATAAACATGTACACGTGAGTGTGTGTGCATCTACCTACCTATTTGTGAAATCAGGGGCATAAGTAAGATTTTATTTGAACCACAGAACTTGCTAAGAGTTATAAACATTTGCCCCGATGGATGGTTCGACACCAGGTAGACACAAGATGGGACAAGGAGGGGTGGGCGTGGTCTGCTGGTTCTTGCTGCAAGCCTTAAAGAGTAAATTATTTCTTAAAAATATATGCAGAATTATTTTGAATTATTAAAACATTTCAATACTACTTTGAGAAAAAGCACTCTAAAGATGAGAAATCGTTGGAAAAAAGCTTCCTTTAGCTAAGAACGTTTTCGAATCCCCCTTTTATAAAATGGATTACTGTCCATTAAATCTGTGCAATTGTCCTTTGAGAAAGAAACCCTTGCTGTGAATCTCTGGGAGGATCTAGAGCACACAGACCCCTCCCCATCTAGCGGTTCCTACACCTGTGCTGAGTGGGTCACAGAGCCCTCTCCCCCCACCTCTGGGCTCCAACTGCTTCTTACCTTCCTCCGCGCTTTAATGCGCTTGTAGACGTAGTCCGAGAAGGGGCTGCAGGGGATGAAGCGGCCAGCCCCCTGGGTCACGTGCAGGTTGCCATCTTCCAGCATGATCTTGCCCTGGCAGATGACCACCAGAGGAGCCCCGCGCAGCTCCATGCCTTCGAAGATGTTGTACTCTGCAGCCTAGAGACAGGGGCGAGGGGCAAAGCCTTGGTTGTGGGTATAGTGCGGAGAGAAAGAGAAACACAGTTCTCCTGGCCTTGGGATCCCGCCTTCAGCATCCCCAGGAACTGATTCAACAGGTAAGCTGGGAACAGCTTACAAACCGTCTGCAACCTTTCAGTGGGCAGAGACCTCGGGAGACAGATGCTTGCTAAGAGTGGGCTTCCTGGTGAAGAGAAGCATCCCATCTTTTGTAAGGTCCTCACATGGAAGTAAATTTTTGTCACTGGCAGGGTTCAAGAGAAAGTGAGTAACTGACAGCGATGGTATATATGCTGTCTTGTACTGGGTGGATGGGTTATATAACCTTTATGTCCCCACTAGCTCAAAATTCAATGTGATTTGACACAATGTTTAAGCAAAGGCCACTACCACCCAAAATGGGCTTTTCCCCTACCTTCCTCATTTATTCAGTAAGTGCAAGGCACTGTTGCAAAGTGGTTAAGGATCTTGGTTTATTTTTTTATTTTTATTTTTTTTAGAATCTCGGTTTGGAGTCAAGTTATCTGGGTTTGAATCCTAGCTTCACATTTACTTGCAGCATTATTTAATCTCTCTGCATCTCTCCTTCCTTATCTATAAAGTGGGGATAATAACGAGTGCCACCTGGACAAGAGTGTTACAAAAACTCAACAAATTAAAAACACAGTGCCTGAAACATAAGTGCTTGAAAATACATTTTCCTAACAAATACTTTTTTTCCTAACAAATATTTTTATGCACCATTCTGTCAGATGGTGGTGGTGCTATGTCACGTCTGTCTCTTGCGACCCCACGGACTGTAGCTCTCCAGGCTCCTCTGTCCATGGGATTCTCCAGGCAAGATACTGGAGTGGGTTGCCATTTCCTTCTCCAGGGGAATCTTTCCGACCCAGGGATCAAATCCACATCTTCTGCATTGCAAGAGGATTCTTATCCACTGAGCCACAAGGGTACTAGGCTTTAACTATTATCTTTCACGTGAAATTCCTCATGAGGAAGTTATCAGAGCTATTGACTAATTTTTTTCCTGTTCTTTCTCCTTCTGGGCACCAGGTACCACTGCACTGCTGGCCCTCCTGAGTGAGGTATGCCCACAGGCCTGGCTTTGGCCAGTGCCAGGGGAGAGGAAGTGACGTCCTGGGAAAGATTTCAGGGCCCCATCCTGGTCCCCTGGTTCAGTAGTCATGTAGCGAAGGTAGAGAGAGTGCCTATATAGGCCCCTGCCCTGAGTGACTGTGATGGGCAGAGCCCCTCTTCTCTGCCCACCCATTTTGCAAAGCAGGAGTGAGAAATAAATTGCTGAGGTTTTATATCCCTGGGAATCCAGGATGATTGGTTATTGCAACACATCCTCGCCCAACTACCCTGGCTCACCACAAACTCACATCTCTCCTGTCCCTGTTCCCCACCCATGTTCCCACCTCTGCTCCACGCCCATCCGCTCAGGCGTACCGACTGGTGGTTCTTGGCAGAGACGATCTTGACAGCATCTGGATCCCAGATCACCAGGTCGCTGTCAGAGCCCACGGATATTCTTCCCTTGCGAGGATACAGATTGAAAATCTTGGCAGCATTTGTGCTTGTCACGGCCACAAACTGGTTTTCATCCATTTTCCCCGTGGCCTGTAAAAATACACACACACAAAATGGTCCCTCCAGGGCTTCTGAGTTCAGAGCAGGGTGACCACAGTTCAGTTCAGTTTAGTCACTCAGTTGTGTCTGACTCTTTGCGACCCCAAGGACTGCAGCAAGCCAGGCATCCCTGATCACCAACTCCCAGAATCTACTCAAACTCATGTCCATTGAGTCAGTGATGCCATCCAACCATCTCATCCTCTGTCGCCCCCTTCTCCTCCTGCCCTCAATCTTTCCCAGCATCGGGGTCTTCTCAAATGAGTCAGCTCTTCGCATCAGGTGGCCAAAGTATTGGAGTTTCAGCTTCAACATCAGTCCTTCCAATGGTTCTGTAGCTCACTGGGTGAGCTTAGGCCCAGAAATACAAAGAGGGGCTTCAGAAGTGGTGAGCACAGAAGTCCACCCAGTGAGCTGCAGAATCAGCTGTAGCTCTGGACTGTCACGATCACCCAGACAAAATGGAGAAATGCATGGCTGTGTGGCTTAGGATGGAATTTACTGCTCTGGAAGTATGCATGTTTTTTCCAGATATGTACATACATTTACTTACTTATTTATCCCTTCTAACTCCAAAAGGGATTATAGAGATTTCAAAGTAAAAGCAAATATAACTGTGAGCCCATATTTTAGATATTTCCATTTACATAGGCACTCAATAAATATGAAAGAACCTTGCCCAAATGAAAACAATGGTTATCCCTGGGTTGTGGAATTCTGAGTGATTTTTTTTTTTTTTATGTGTGAACTTTTCTGTGGTTTCCAAGTGTTCTTTATTCAGCAGGTATCATGTGAGTAATTTTAAGATATGTATTACCTTTTAGCAGTTCCAGATACTGCCAAAATAAATATATATACACATACACTCATAAATACATAACAATGTAAGAAAAAAAGAAAAAAAACTAAGTTTTTATGAGAAGAGACAAAAATATTTATAATTTCCCCCCTTTCAAAACAGAAAGCTTGGGTAAGGAAAGAAGAATTTAGTTTAAAATCTAGTTTTGACCTTCCTGGGAACCAAGAGGGGAAAAAAAAAAGGAAACTTGGACTACATGGTGTAGATGTGTATTTTATTTGGCTCTGAAATGAGTGTCTAGGATTTTTAAAATAAAACAGAGGGAAGTGATCAACTTAATAATGAGTTTTATAAAGGTTAGTCAAATCTTAGGAAGTGACTCATTTGCCTGGCTGTTTTTTGTCAGTTTCTGTGATGTTAACAAGGAAAGTAAAACCACACCACTTTGCCAGAAGCCTCTGACAATTACCTGTACAGTCTGGATGACTACACAGCCCAGTGCAGGGCATCCTTGGTGAGCAGATGACTTGAGTCTTGGTCATAGACCCCTCGCCTATCATGTCAGAGGATTATAGCCAATCCTTTATTCGTACCATCAGATAAAGGATGTGTTTCTGGTTCATGTGCATGCATGCTAAGTTGCTTCAGTCATCTCTGACTCTTTGTGACCCTATGGACTGTAGCTCGCCAGGCTCTTCTGTCCATGGGATTCTCCAGGTGAGAATACTGGAGTGGGTTGCCATGCTGTTCTCCAGGGGATCTTCCCAACCCAGGGATCGAACCCGCATCTCTTAAGTCTCCTGCATTGACAGGCAGATTCTTTACCACCAGCACCACCTGATTCATAGTCCTTCACAATCTAGGAGGCCTTCTCAGAACCCAGCCCTCAGGATTCATCACTCTAGAAGGGACATTCACAAACCACCTGGTTCCAGAGATACCTGGGCAGGTATGAGGCCTCATCTGCACACCCAGCGCCCCCAGGCGTGAAGAGGAGCAAGGAACAGGACACTCTGATCTGGCCTCAGCTGCCCTCCTGTGACCTCCATCCTTACCACAGCCTTGTCCCAGATGACAGACATGCGCTCCTCCACACCGTTGGTGCCCTCGGGAATGGCTGTGAAGTTGTCCTTCCCGATGGCTTTCTGGGCAGTGCTGAAGGTGCAGTGGGCACTCCCAGAGAGCTGCAGGTCTCCACTGGCCGAGGAAAAAGTTCCATGTGAACAAGGAGATTGGAGGCACCCCAGGGGCCCAGAAGCAAGAGTCTAGGGTAAGGCTGTGGAGTGCTATGCATTGAGTTTGGAATCTTTCCCCTCCCTCTTGCCAACTGTGAACTTGGGTGATTTCTTCCCCTCCCCGGGACTCAGTTACCCCATCTGGAAAATCAGGGGAGTGGATTAGATCACTTCTTATGTAGTAGTATAAAAGGGACCCAGACGAGTGATGGGACGTATCCATAGAGGGCAGCAGCAAATGAGTCTCCCTATAATTTTGGTTCAGTGCTCATGACCAGCGTTAAAACTAGGGAAGTGATTTTTTGTCTCCTGGACCTTCAATTGCTCAATCTGTAAAATAGTGATGATAGCTCCTCACTCAGGGTGATGTTTGTTGTAAGGAACAATGAGATCACATGTGTAATCTCACCCTAGTGCTTGGCATACAATATGTATTAACTGCTATTACCATTACTAAAATGATTACTGGAATATCTTTTAAAATACAATGGCAGAGAGCCCACTGTCTATGCTTAGCACTGCAGGGGAATTCCCGATGTGCTTTTCTCACAGGAGACTCTAGTCTAGCTGATGGATGGGGCGGCCCTGGTCCTCATTCCACTGGCCCCAAGACGTCTCCAGGCAACACCCACTGCTTGTCATTCTGCACCAACCTGGCCAGCAAGGAGTTGATGTAGTCTGGAGTGGTCGGGTCAGGACTCAGAGGTGGAGATGTCACAAATGCAGCTGCCTTGGCCCAGTTCTTGCTCCAGTAATGGGTCCCATCCGTGCCCAGGCTGGCAGTGATGGGCTCACCAAAGACCACGTTTCCTGGAAGGGGTGGGCGAGAGGCAATAGGTTTGCATAATGTATGTGTTGCCCTGGGACAGGCTTAGATAATCATGGCCCCTACTCAGCCTTCTCAAGGATGTGGCTCTGAATCAAGCAGGTAGGATTCAAGTGGACATTCCCAGCTTTTCTAAGCCTTTATTTTTCTATCTTCTAAATGGGAACAATTTTGTATTTGGTAGAAGCCACTAGTTGCAAGATGCAGCATGCATTCATGCTCAGTGGCTCAGTCATGTCCAGCTCTCTGAGTCCCCATGAACTGTAGCCCACCAGGCTCCTCTGTCAGTGGGATTTTCCAGGCAAGAAAATGAGTGGATTGCCATTTCCTTCTCCAGGGAAATCTTTCTGATTCAGGGATCAAACATTGCCATGTCTCCTGCATTGGCAGGCAGATTCTTTACCACTGAGCCACCTGGGAAGCCTCGTAAGATGCAGCATTTATTCTCAAATTTTGAGGTAAATTTAAAATTTGAAGCAAATGAAAAAGTATATACATTAACTGTTAAGATTCATCCTCATTTCAGAAACGTGAAAATGTGGAATAAATCGGTCCTGGAATTGATGATATAAGACAATGTCTACTTCCCAACCTTGTGAAAATGAAGGGTTTGGCATACACAGAGTGTCTGGCACTTGGGAGATGCTAAGGAAAAGTGATTTCTTAACGCCTCGTACTCCTTTCCACTGTAGAGTCCAAAGCCCCATATGTGCCCACGTCATTGGGAACTGCTAGATTCTGCTTCTGCATGGACACGCTTTGGCTCCACAAAGTAACACCCATCCCCATGGATGACAGGTCTCATGATCTTTTTTCCCATTATGTTTGTTACTCCTTAACCTATGGCAACAAAGAAATTTGCTCAAGGACACCCAACAACCTGGGACACAGCAAAGATGAGGCTGGCTTCTAGGACCCTGTTTTTGGAATTAGAGGCTGAAATGCCCAAACCAAGAAGACAGGAGGAAGGATACTGGAACACATACTGACCTAAGCTGAGTTTCTTAAAGAAGGGATGGAGATACAGAAGGCAAATGCCATCTCATAGAGGGTGGGATGGTACCAAGTGTCTTTGTGCCAGATTCTTGGGCTAAAGATGCTGGTGCAGCCCTCGGCTTCTTCAAGTTTGGTCCTCCACCTTCCACATTCAGGTTCTCCACAAGATGGACATCTAAGAAGGCTCTAAGGCCAAGACTACAGGTTTTTCCTAGGTTCAACTCCAATCAAATGATTTTGGTTGCCTGTATTGGGAAGAATTCTAAATATGCTGTGGTCTCCCTAGAGAACACTTATGATTGACTTGCAATGTCTGCCACGTGCAAAATAAGAAAGCAATGGCAATGATTCCTACAGGACAGTCCTGCTCCTTGGGATGGTAGTGAGAAGGATCCACACAGGACTAATGAGAATTTCAAGGGCTCTCCAAAAATATTTACCAAACTAAAGCAACAAAGAAATGAAGAAATGAAAAGCAAGTACTCAAATACTATTAAGAGAAATACAAACTTAAACATGGGTGCCTCTCCCTTTGGACTATCTTTAGATGGAGGGTGAGAGTAAGCAAAGATTGTAATTTACTACTAGATTTGAAGTCTAGCTCTCCCAGCTGGGAGATTCTGGACACGATGGGCTTCAATTTCCTTATTGGAAAAATGGTGACAACAAATGCCAACTTCTCAGAGTCCTTCATGAGTTCTACATAACAATACATTTAAAGTAGTTCTCTCAGGGCAAGGCATAGTGTTGGTCCTCACTAAACTGAAATTCCTAATGTCGTTTCTGAGCAGCCAGGCAGACATGCTACAGAGCACTAGGGGATTAAACACCCTGGGGCTTAAACTCCTCTGGTCCAGAGGGAAGAATGAATCTTATCATAATGTCTTCTCGCTCTGAATGCTCCTGTCTCTCCCTGAGGATGACAGTTCATGACATGTTTATTGGCTTCAATCTCAGCAGCCACTTTCATCACTAAAGTGATGCCTGCCTTCCACCTTGGAGACCAAGCTGTACTAGTTCTCCTTGCTAGAGCCATGATCCAAAAGGCTAAGGGTGAAGAATTTTTCTACATGAAATTTAAAACAAGACTCAGCATACAATTGAAACACCCTGTCTTTGAAGCCCCCGGGTCATCCAAGAATGGGTCCCAGGCTGGATGTAGCCACCAGCAGAAGGCACAAGAGGCTGAGGATGGTAGGTGGCCAGGGGGAGAGGTGTGGGGGTGTCCTCCATGAACTTTTCCTTTCTTTTTTTGGCTCCATGGCAGGTGGGATCTTAGTTCCCCGACCAGTGATAGAACTTGTTCCTCCTGCATTGGAAGCACAGTAGTTCCCACTACCAGGGATCCCTTCTCCTTTTTCCTTTTTTTCCCTTCTTGAAGACTGGGTAAGGAACACTGGGCTGCTTTCCTGGTTCTGTCCTGATGACTCATATCCAGCGGAGCAGCCATGCCGTATCATATGGAGACACTTAAAAGCCGAAAGAGAAACAGCAGGCTTCCTGTGAGCAGGGAAAGGCAGGTGGTACCCAGACTTGGCCAGCTATAAAGGCTGTCAGGGCAATTAGGAAGCTCCCCCTCCCAGAAGAAGAGGGTCTCCTCTGCCGGAAGGCCGGGCAGCCACACGCTCGGCCGTCAGTCAGCTGGGACTATTTTTATCCCCCTCAGACACTCACATGTGGAGTTTCACAGACCAGTTCTGAGTTTGGGAAATGAGTTGCTCATCGTGGGTCTCCCCACATGGCAGGCATGATCGTATAGCCGGGCCTAGGAAACCCTCCCTTGCAACTAAACACAAACCCCTGCGGCCCCTAGGTCTCAACCCACTCTGTTCACTGGTGGGCCCATTGAGGTGCCACTGAGGACAACAGAGAGCAAGAAACCAAGCTTTGAAATGAAGATAAGCTTGAGCTTGGCACAAGGTGACCACAGGAAGCTAAGTTAACAGCCATGGAGGAAGGAAGCGGATATCAGCAGGTCTTGATCACAGAGCCTGGGGTCACAACAGCCATACCGTAGCTGGATATCATATGGAGACCTGCTCTGAGATAACCAGTGCTGACCTGCATGGCTCAGGGGGTGGGAACCCCTGCATTCCCTACCCTCAACCCCAGCCGATGACTCCATCTCCGGAGCAGATATTGGTTCAGAGATGAACCCACGTCTGAAGCCAAGGCAATGGCAGTCTTCCTGGGGAATTTTGCTTGAGCTGTTGGAAAAGATATTCTCCACTCCTTCATCATGCCCCCACCAACTGTGGAGGCCAACAGCAGCTTTTAGCATTAATTCTTATCACTGTTCATGCTGAAGATAAAGCCAAAAGAGAAGAAAGCAGAGTCCAGAAAGGAGGAAGAGTGACAGAGCCATAATAGTATTGTTTAAATCCCTTGATCCAGCCATGCCTAAAACACCTTCAGCTTCACCTTCAGTTTAAGTCCATTTGGCTGGGATTCTGACTGCTGCACTCAATATAATCCTGACTAATATGTCCATTTATAAAGTTCAGATAATATGAACTGACAGTGAAAGATCACAGGAGAAAAAAGATGTACCAACTCTCCAAAGAACAGATTCAAGCTGTATCATCTCGGGCAGATCACTTACCCTTCCTGAGTTTCAGTTTACTCATCTGCCAAGTAGAAGAAACCCTGAGATCCTGTCATCCATACAGGATACAGAAAGGATTCAATGGGCTAATAACAATGAAGGGCTTCCCAGAGAGCAAGGCAATGAGCCAAATAGGCACCGCTGACACAGGATAGCTGGGGGGAAGGAGCCACATGGCTCTTTAGGGGCTCTGAGATCTTTGGAGCCCAAATCACCTTTTTTCCTGGCTTGCGAGATGAGGTCGGCTGCACTCTTGCTCATGACCTTCGTGACGTAGAGAGGACAGTTGGTTTGGCTAGCAATGGTGATGGCGCGGAACACAGCCTCAGCTTCCAGCTGCAAGAAACAATCCCTGGGAGTCAAGGGGAGCAGGACCATCTCCAAGCGCCACGCCCAGCCTCCACAGACTGAGAATGCAGTGCTGCACGGAGGTTACAAGCCTTGGGGACCCTGGAGCGCCACACCCTGGCTCCAAACCTCATATCTGTGGCTTCCAACTCTGTTCCTTCACTGGGCATCTCAGAGCCCCACCCCTCTCCTGGGAAGTGGAGATCAGGAGAGTGTGTAAGCAGGGGATTGTTAGGTGAGAGCAGTGCCTGGCCAGAGTGGGCACTGCATCATGGCCTCTCTCCTCTTCCTGTGATTATTACAAGGGCCGCACATAATGGAAGCCTTTGCTCCCCAATCTGCCCAGAATCCCTGGGCAAAACATAACCCCAACAGCAGTATGTATAAATAACCAGTTAAGGCTGCTGTGTGCATGCTAAGTTGCTTCAGTCATGTCCAAGTCTTTGCAACCCTATGGATTGTAGCCCGCCGGGCTCCTCTGTCCAAGGAATTCACTCCAGCCAAGAATACTGGAATGGGTTACCATGCCCTCCTCCAGGGGATCTTCCTGATCCAGGGATCAAACCCACATCTCTTATATCTCCTGCATTGGCAGGTAGGTTCTTTACCACTAGCACCACCTGGGAAGCCCCCAGTGAAGGCTGCTGCTGCTGCTAAGTCACTTCAGTCATGTCCAATTCTGTGCGACCCCATAGACGGCAGCCTACCAGGCGCCCCCGTCCCTGGGATTCTCTAGGCAAGAACAGTGGAGTTGGTTGCCATTTCCTTCTCCAAGGCATGAAAGTGAAAAGTCAAAGTGAAGTCGCTCAGTCAGGTCTGACTCAGCGACCCCATGGACTGCAGCCTACCAGGCTCCTCCGTCCATGGGATTTTCCAGGCAAGAGTACTGGAGTGGGGTGCCATTGCCTTCTCCGCCAGTGAAGGTTACTAGGTATTAAATCCTTTCCTGGATGGTCAGCAATGGGTCAGTTCTTGCAGGCGTTTCTTATACTAATCATCCCCAGGCTTCTCAACTCCAAGATTTCTTTCATTACTGATCTCCTCCAGCCCACCCTAATGTAGAAGTCATGTTTTTGAACGCGCCAACCAACACAATTGACTATAGTTAAGTAAGAAATAATGATTCTTCCCCTGTTCTATTAACAAAGCAGGATCTTAGAGCTTGGCCCCTCCTCATGAGTTGGGTCCAAGTCCTGAGTCTGCCACTTAGAAGCTGGGTAACCTCAGGAATGTTACACAACCTCCCAAAGGCTCAGTTTCCTCATCTGTGAAGTGGGGATAATAATAGGACCTGACATACAGGGCTATTGAGAGGACTAAAATAGTTCATCCTTGTAAGGCAACGAGCCCAATCCTGGAACAAGGCAAGTGTTCCCTGAAGGCTGGCTATTTGGCTGTATGGCTGATGACAGCTTCTGACCAAAGGGGGAGAGCCTGCATTACTACCGAAAACCCGAATTCAGTCCAATTCAGCCCAAAGCAGACATGCTGGCATTTTTCCTTTCAATTGGCCACAGTTTCTTTTCGGACAAATATGACATTCTGGTTAGCCATGCAGCCCAACACTTTTAAAAATATCAAAATAGCTTGCAGATAGACGCATAATGTTTTTATAATGCAAACCAGTCACTGCCCTTGGTGGGTGCGGCTTAGCAAACAGACTCTAAGCACTTGGCTGGTTCAGCTAGCATCCTCCAGGCTGCTCTCTGTTCCACGTGGCAAGATCAAGATCCCGGAGCCCGGAGCACAAGTGACTGTGGCCACCTTCCTGAAGCACCCAGACATCGCAGGAGCTATCTCTGAGCTCTGGCTTCAGCTCTCTGAACAGCATCACTCAAGATACTCTCTAGGTGTGCTTTGAACTCAAGAGGGGCTGCTCCTCGTATGTCGAGGCCTCCTTCTTCATGCCTATGCTGACCACTCCAGCTCCCCCATGACCACGGTCCCAGCCTTTTTGATCTCATCTGCCCCCCACCCACCCCCACCACCCTGAGCAGTGCAGGGTTTTCAGCACCTTGACAACACAACTATCTTTGGAAGGTTACATCACCCTCCAACTTCACCCACAAGAGCTTCCAGGGTTGTGGAGATCTATGGCTGAGAGGCTTTTTACTAAAAAGGAGACAGGAACAGGGAGGAAGGGTGGGATGGGGGGGTTGGAAAAACAAACCAAGGAACAAAAATAGACTTTGCTCAGAAATCCCCTGGCTGCTGCTGTAGGAATCTGTCTTGCCAGCACATCTCCACAGTGACCAGCATTTAAGACAAGTTGCACAAGCTACTGATCATCCTGGCCTGCTCACACCGGGTGTTTTCCAGTCCTTCAAGCATGATGGCCAGTGGTTTCATCTCTCTTGAGCTCCAGGTTCTTTACATAACAGTAATAGCCAGTACTCAGACCAGGAAAGGTACCAGGGACTTGGTATGCAGGAGACAGACTTTTCAGGAACGCTTTGACCAAAACCTTGATCACAAAATTACAAATTATTTCAACCGACAACAAAAATAGCATTAAAAACATGGAGTTTCTAGGGTGCTGATAATGTTCTGTTTCTCCAACTGGCTGGTAGTTTTAAGTGTGTTCAGTTTGGGGAAATCCATTGTACCTTTATGATAGGAATACTTTTCTCTATGTGTGCTATATTTTCTTTCTTTAAAAAGACCCTAACAGGGACGAACAATGGGAATATTGTGATTTCTGGTTATGGTTCCTTCTCCTATCTGTCTTTAAAAAATTTTGTTAATTGGAATAAAATTGCTTTATAATGTTGTGTGGGTTTCTGCTGTACAACATGAATCAGCCATACCTATGTATATATCCCCTCCTTTTCCTCCCCCATCCCACCCCTCAAGGTCATCACAGAAGGCCAGGCTGGGCTCCCAGTGTTAACAGCACCTTCTCACCAGCTATCTATTTTACACATGATAGTGTACGAATGTCGATGCTACATTTTCCACTTGTCCTACCCTCTGCTTCCTCTGCCGTGTCCACAAATCCTTTCTCTACACCTGCATCTCCATTCCTTCCCTGCAAATAGGTTCATCAATACCATTTTTCTAGAACCCATATATTAATATATGATTCATATATGATATTTGTCTTTCTCTTTCTGACTTACTTCACTCTGTATGACAGGCTCTAGATTCATCCACCTAACTAGAACTCACTCAAATTCCTTCTTTTTTATGACTGAGTAATATTCCATTGTATATATGTACCACAGTTTCTTTATCCATCTCCTACCTGTTGTAGGATGCCAGGCTTGGAATGATAGAACAGGAAAGGGTTCACTTCATTGACACAGAGGGCCTGGAACTCCCTCCAGGTGCCAGGCTGGTCTCTGAAAGCCAATGTGCTCCTAGGCATATGGGCAGCCAGTTCCCAGGTCTGGGCCTGTGCCAGCCACTGAAGCTGCTGACCGCCCAGACTTGTCCAATCAGCCACTAGTTACCATTCATTCACCCGTCAGCTCCTAAGCAGTGACACTAATCAGCACGCATCTTACACGTGGGAAACGTATACCTGGATGTCCCTGTCACCACATACAAATCAACAGACATCATGCCTATGAAAAACCCATTCAGCCCACTATCAATACGGCTGATGTTGTGCCAGACTCAGAATATGAAATAAAAGAAGAAGTGGAAACGTCTCTGGGCTTCACACTGATTAAGAATGGATTTAAATATTTACCGCTATTTAAATATAATCCTACTGAGGTACTGTAGAGTCCCCTCCGACTTGTACACTCTTTAGAGAGGTCGGGGTCAGATGTAAGTATTTTCCTTCCATTCCCTTCTAATTTTCTCAGGGGCCTTGAGTTGGGTCAGTCAGACATGGTCTTTGGAAGAAATGTCCCAGTTTCTGTCTTGCCTTCACAGAGTCCCAGCACCTTTCAAAGGAGTTTGTTCACACAGCTTATGTGTGTGTGTGCTGAGGGAGAGGAAGCTAGATGCAAACACCCAATATAAAATGGGCAGCAGGACATTTAAAATGGGTGACAAGGTCCTACCATCCAGCACAGGGAACTCTACTCAATGTTACCCGGCAGCATGGACTGGGGGGAGTCTGGGGGAGAATGGACACATGTGTATGTACAGCTGAGTCCCTCTGCTGCCCACCTGATGCTATCACAATGCCGTTAATCAGCTTTACTCCAATATAAAATAAAGTTTTAAAAAATTAAAATAAAATGGGCAGCAGGCCATAAATCAGGCCGCTGTGGTAACAGGAGTCTCCCAGTAGATGCTGCTAAAAAAAAAAAAAGAAAAAGAGTCTCCATTGCTCCTATTTCTCTCCCTGCCTCCCCCAAACTCCACCCCCACCCCCACCCCCCATGCTCCTGAAAATTACCTCCTCTGGTCTGCTCAGCACATGGCCTTCTGGGCCAGTTATCCCCATTTCCAACATCCGGGTTTGCTCCTAGAATGAGAAAGGAATAGAGAACAATTTTTATATGAGCTCAGCTGAGGCCTGAAACAGTATGAAACAGTAGGAAAAGGCAAAATGATAGGACACTGAAAGATGAACTCCCCAAGTCAGTAGGTACCGAATATGCTACTGGAGATCAGTGGAAAAATAACTCCAGAAAGAATAAACAGATGGAGCCAAAGCAAAAACAATACCCACTTGTGAACGTGACTGGTGATGGAAGTAAAGTTCAATGCTGTAAAGAGCAATATTGCAAGGGAACCTGGAATGTTAGCTCCATGAATCAAGGCAAATTGTAAGTGGTCAAACAGGAGATGGAAAGAGTGAACATCGACATTTTAGGAGTCAGTGAAATAAAATGGACTGGAATGGGTGAATTTAACTCAGATGACTATTATATCTACTACTGTGGGCAAGAATCCCTGAGAAGAATAGAGTAGCCATCATAGTCAACAGAAGAGTCTAAAATGCAGTACTTGGGTGCAGTCTCAAAAATGACAGAATGATCTCTGTTTGTTTCCAAGGCAAACCATTCAATATCACAGTAATTCAAGTCTAGGCCCCGACCAGTAATGCTGAAGAAGCTAAAGCTGAACTGTTCTATGAAGACCTACAAGACCTTCTAGAACTAACACCCCAAAAATGCCTTTTCATTATAGAGGACTGGAATGCAAAAGTAGGAAGTCAAGAGATACCTGGAATGACAGACAAATTTGGCCTTAGAGTACAGAATGAAGCAGGGCAAAGGCTAACAGAGTTCTGCCAAGAGAACGCACTGGACATAGCAAACACCCTCTTCCAACAACACAAGAGAAGACTCTACACATGGACATTATCAGATGATCAATACCAAAATCAGATTGATTATATTCCTTGCAGCCAAAGATAGAGAAGCTCTATACAGTCAGCAAAAACAAGACTGGGAACTGACTGTGGCTCATATCATGAACTCCTTATTGCCAAATTCAGACTTAAATTGAAGAAAGTAGGGAAAACCACTAGACCATTCAGGTATGACCTAAATCAAATCCCTTAGGATTATACAGTGGAAATGAGAAATAGATTAGATCTAATCAAGGGATTAGATCTGATAGACAGAGTGCCTGAAGAGCTATGGATGAAGGTTCATGACATTGTACAAGAGGCAGTGATCAAGACCATCCCCAAGAAAAAAGAAATGCAAAAAAGCAAAATGGTTGTCTGAGGAGTGCTTACAAGCATTTGTGAAAAGAAGAGATGCAAAAGGCAAAGGAGAAAACAAAAGATATACCCAATTGAATGCAGAGTTCCAAAAAATAGCAAGGAGAGTTAAGAAAGCCTTCCTCAGTGAGCAATGCTAAGAAATAGAGGGAAACAATAGAATGGGAAGACTAGAGGTCTCTTCAAGAAAATTAGAGATACCAAGGGAATATTTCACGCAAAGATGGGCACAATAAAAGACAGACATGGTATGGACCTAACAGAAGCAGAAGATATTAAGAAGAGGTGACAAGAATACACAGAAGAACTATACAAAAAAGATCTTCGTGACCCAGATAACCACGATGATGTGATCACTCACCTAGAACCAGACATCCTGGAATGAGAAGTCAAGTGGGCCTTAGGAAGCATCACTACGAACAAAGCTAGTGGAGGTGATGGAATTCCAGTTGAGCTATTTCAAATCCTAAAAGATGCTGCTGTGAAAGTGCTGCACTCAATACGCCAGCAAATTTGGAAAACTCAGCAGTGGCCACAGGACTGGGGAAGGTCAGTTTTCATTCCAATCCCAAAGAAAGGCAATGCCAAAGAATGTTCAAACCACCACACAATTGCACTCATCTCACATGCTAACAAAGTAATGCTCAAAATTCTCCAAGTCAGGCTTCAACAGTACGTGACCTGTGAACTTCCAGATGTTCAAGCTGGATTTAGAAAAGGCAGAGGAACCAGAGACCAAATTACTAATATCTGTTGGATCATCGAAAAAGAGAATTCCAGAAAAACATCTATTTCTGCTTTATTGACTATACCAAAGCCTTTGACTGTGTGGATCACAACAAACTGAGGAAGAATTCTGAAAGAGATGGGAATACCAGACCAGTTGACCTATCTCTTGAGAAACCTGTTTGCAGGTCAGGAAGCAACAGTTAGAACTGGGCATGGAACAACAGACTGGTTCCAAATAGGAAAAGGAGTATGTCAAGGCTGTATATTATCACCCTGCTTATTTAACTTATATGCAGAGTACATCATGAAAAATGATGGACTGGATGAAGCAAAAGCTGGAATCAAGACTGCTGGGAGAAATATCAATAACCTCAGCTATGCAGATGACACCACCCTTATGGCAGGAAGCAAGGAGGAACTAAAGAGCCTGTTGATGAGAGTGAAAGAGAAGACAGAAAAAGTAGGCTGAAAGCTCAACATTCAGAAAACTAAGATCATGGCATCTGGTCCCATCACTTCATGGCAAATAGATGGGGAAACAATGGAAACAGTGTCAGACTTTATTTTGGGGGGCTCCAGAATAACTACAGATGGTGATTGCAGCCATGAAATTAAAAGACACTTATTCCTTGGAAGAAAAGCTGTGACCAACATAGACAGCATATTAAAAAGCAGAGACATTACTTTGCCAACAAAGGTCCATCTAATCAAAGCTGTGGTTTTTCCAGTAGTCATGTATGGATGTGAGAGTTGAACTATAAAGAAAGTTGAGTGCTGAAAATTGATGCCTTTGAACTGTAGTGTTGGAGAAGACTCTTGAGAGTCCCTTGGACTGCAAGGAAATCAAACCAGTCCATCCTAAAGGAAATCAGTCCTGAATATTCATTGGAAGGACTGATGCTGAAGTTGAAACTCTAATACTTTGGCCACATGATGGGAAGAACTGACTCATTGGAAAAGACCCTAATGCTGGGAAAGATTGAAGATAGGAGGCAAAGGGGACGACAGAGAATGACATGGTTGGACGGCATCACTGACTCAATGGATATGAGTTTAGTTTGAGTTAACCTCTGGGAGCTGGTGATGGACAGGGAAGCCTGGTGCGCTGCAGTCCATGGGGTCGCAAAGAGTCAGACACGACTGAGCAACTGAACTGAACTGAACTGAGGCTTGAAAAAGTGATGCTGGAATAGTCTAACCTAAAGATGGCCCACCCACCACCTGCATCAGAATCTCCTGAGTTGCTTTTGTAAAAGTGCAGATGTCTAATCTACCCAGGTCTCCCAAATCAGAATATACGAGGTAGAATCGAGGATTCTGCCTTTTCATAAGCCCCTCAGACTCTCATGCTTTAAATGGATGGTTACAATAAGCAGATTCAGCATTTAACCTGACAAAATAACGCCTCTAAATACAGCATTACCTGACTTAGCCTTTTGGTCAAATTCTATTTAACTAGGTTGTAGAACTCTCTACCCTTCATGACTGATGGCTAAATTCCTCAGACCTGGCTGGCTTTCTGGAAGAAGCAGGTGGCTAGGTTAATTGGAGCTGGCACCAGTCCTCAGCAGCAGAGCTGCAGTTTTGCAAACATTCATGCTCAAGCACTGAGGCCAGTTCCTAGGAACCTCACGCTGGTGACACAGGAGATAAAAAGAGTGAGTGAGCTGAACAAGGCTCTATCTCATTCAGAAACTATGAGATGCTTAGAAAGGAAGGGATTCCTTTCCCTGGAAAAGAACACTTTTTGTCTTTTTATGTTTTTATTCACTTAAATCTTTTACAGAGTTGGAGAAAGGAAGATGCATTTACTATAAGCAGCCATGAGAAGTAAAATGGTCACAGCTTCCAGCTCTACAAAATTTGACAAAAGGTCAGAGGCTGACACTGCCAGCAGAGCACCTCCACTTTTCATTCTTCCCGTCCCATCAAAGCTTGGACTGAATACAATTTCTTCTTCCCAACTCTGCTGGGTTTTGACTCTGAACTGCTTCACGAAGCCACACAAGGGATGAGGTGTCCAACTAAGGATCTTCTGTCTTACACAACACTCACTCCTACCTTGTCCAAAAGTGCTAGGACAATGCACAGGATGAAACGTGCTCAAGCAATGGTCTCTGAGCACTCCCATCACCAAGCCAATTTTTTCAGGATACACTTGACCGAGTTCTACTCAGACCTCCCCAATCAGGATCTCTGGAGCTCAGAGAATCCCACAGATCATTCTTTAAACTCCACGGTTGATTCCAGTGCACTGTTCACATTGGGATGACCTATTCCCAAAACCATGTGATCCCTGCATCCGGATGGTTAAGAATAGCCTGTAAAGGCAAATGGATGCCACCTGATGTGGGTGGGGGAGGTGTGGGCTCTTTGAGGTACGGATCACTGCTATAATTACATCCCAGTTTTGGTTGCTCCATGAAGAAAGGGACCCTGTCTTTTTCTTTTTTTTTTTTTTTTCTGGGACCCTGTCTTTTTCACCTTCCCTCTCCAAGGCTTGGCACATAGAAGGCATTCAGTAGGTATTTGTTGGATGATTGGCTAAAGATGCTACTGAAACTTCTGAAAAGGTCCCTTATTGGTACCCATAGGAAATATTTCTTCTTTCCTTTTAGTCTCTTTGCATAAAGTGCAACAAGAAGCTCTGGGCACAGCAGCTGCCTCCATTTAAACAAGGTGATAAAATCTTTCAGCTCGAGCTGAATTTAATAAACACACATGAGAAACTCATTCCAATGGGGGGAAAAAATGCCCTTATTCTTTTCCTGAGAACAGTCTGCCCAAGGTGGGGTAAGGGTGTAGGCGGGGAACACCAGAGCCACTTCTGCGCTCAGAAGCCACAGAGAAAGCTGGAAAGGGGCTGAGGGTTGGAGCCCGTCTGCCTCCACAGAGTCAAGCATGAAGAAGCAGGGAGTCTGGCTACGAGGGAATCTGGAGGGAGGGCTGGGGCATCTGGCTGCTCCCCTGAAACCTTGGAGGATGGGGAGGAGAGAAGTGACAGCTCCAACGCCTCCGGGATGCCTCCCATGGGAGCAAGGCATTTGGAGCCTCCTTGGAGAGTGACTTCATTATCTGCATGTGCGGGGGGCGTGGGAGAAGGCTGTCAGGGGCCCAACTAATTAGACTCCTTGGTCATAAGGGAGTGGAAACTGTATGCTGAGCTCACCTCCTCCGCTGGAGAGACAACACTCAGAGTCTGAAAGCCTGACAGCTGCAGCCTGCACAGATCGGGTGCTGGTCTCTCCAGAAGCCTACAGCTGGACTGGTGGAGAGGACGCCGTCTCTCCATCTCTGGGTAGAGATGCCCACGGAGGCACACCCCCTGAGAGGCTAAGACTAAGTTCTCCCAGTTACTAGCTGTGGTCCCTGGGCCGGTGACCTCACCCTTCAGAGCCTCAATGTTCTCATCTATAGAAGCGTGGGGGAGCCTGGGGCCATCCTGGAAGGGTTGGGTGAAGACCTGGACAGCAGTAAGTGCTGTCCAATGGGACCTGTGGCAGAAGCTGAGATGAGGGTGGGTCTCAACGTGCTCCCACACCGCTCCTGACCACATTCATCACGTCCTGGACAACCTCTACAGCACAGCCCGAGCACTTAAGAGTGCCGGCCTGCCTCTGTGCTGACTCCCTCTAGAGCCTAGCGCCTGGCACAGAGTACGCGGGAGCACTCTCAGGAAGAATGAATAAAGCGCTCTTGCTGTTAATGTTATCAAATGGACTGAGAGAGCTGACACTCCTTGCTGGCCGCCTCCTCCCAGCGGAAGCCAACCTTGAATACTTCTGAGATAAACAGAACCCTGGCAAAGACACATCTGTGCATTGAGCCCATTAAGCACCCCAGGAGATGGAGACAGAAGTGCTTTCTGCTTCCTTACAAACGACCAGTTTGGGCCTTGGGGCCCTTGCTTTCATCACTCTTTCCTCGGGTTGCTCAATGTGATTTCTAGGAAACCAGTGGGACGTCTGATCCCCACAAGACGCGAATTCTTCATTATCTGAGGCCAGGAGTTACGCAGTCCTGGATAATATTTCCGGCTTCTGAGAAACGCTGTCTTAAGTTTTTCTTTAGAACAGGGTGTGTCATGTAGCTCGAACTCACTTTCAGAACAGAATCAGTGATGCTCTCCTACCAAAAGGCCCAATGTGAGAACCTCCTCTGCCAGGATGTCTGCTCTGGTTCCCAGAATGCTTTATTAGCATCTTCGATTGATACTTCCACCCTTGCTTGTCTATTTGCCCTCATACTTCCTCCTCCGAGACTGTGAGGTCCTTGAAGCCAGGTTCTGTTTTTAGCACAGTGCTTAGGAGGGTTTAGAGCTTGAGAGCTCCAGCAACACTGAAGAAATGAGAAAATCAATGGGAGGCAGATGCTCGCCCAAGGAGCCCCTGCACCGCAGGGAGCCACGCCTCGTTACCTGGGCGATGATGTCCCCGTTCTCAGCGTGCACCTGAGCGATGGCCCCCAGCTCTCCCAGACAAGTGAAGATCTCATACAGCTGAAACAGAAATGAGGCTCTGTCACCTTCACAGGACACCATGCTTTCAGTAACCGCGTGCTCAGGTCCATGACTAGAGCAGGAGCTAAAGTAAATGGGGTCAGGACCTCCCTGGTGGTCCAGTAGGTAAGCCCCACACTCCCAATGAAGAGGACCTGAGTTCCATCCCCGGTCAGGGAACTATATCCCACATGCCACAACTAAGACCCAGTGTAGCCAAAATAAGTAAATAATAAAATAAAATAAATGGGATCAACCAAAGGAAATAAGTGACCCGGGCAGACATACAGACTAAAACATGCATCACCAAAGAGACCAAAGAGGAGAGCTAGTCCAAAGGAACTTTAGGAACTCTAGGAAACTGTCTATGGAAGGAAACCCATCATGTCTCCTAGGCAGACAGGGAGAGCATCTAACAAAGTGATTCTAAACCCCACCACTCTTGCCTCCTGCACACACCTTAAATGGAACTATTTCCCACTAAGTTCAGATAGTGCTTCAAAATCCTTCTTAACACTCCCTAAAGGCACTGCAGCCAGCCAGAAGCTAACTCAAAAGCTAAAATCTCTATCTCTTAGCCTCTCAGGGCAGACCACTCTTCATCTCCTTGCTGGGAAGTATGGGAAGTCGTTTTGCATTTCTTCCGAGAAGCTGAGGTTTGTCTAAAACAAGCACACCCCATGCATTTCATAGGAAGAAAGTCAAAGGCAAGCTGGTATGATGAGCCCAAAGAGCAGATGGCCCACCTTTATCCTGCAAGGCTGAGCACTTATGCTTCCCCTGAACTCCCGAGAGGCACAGAATTTGTTGGGTAGATGGAGATTTAGACATGCCCTTCCTCTTGTCCTTTTGAGAAAGTTGCTCCAGTGGAAATTCTAGCTCCCGGTCTGCCTTGCCCCTGGCACCCTGCCTGCTACCTTACTGAAAACGTAGTGTGGATGGTGAGGACTTGGCTCCTTCCTTGCCCAGCATTCTCCCACACGAACCACAGTGACTCACGTGCCGAAAGCCAAGGTTACTGGCCACCAGAGGAAACCCATCCAGAGACCCCAAACCACACGTGGTGGGTTGTTACCTCCGTGTTGGACACTTGATACCAATCCTTGTAGGCCATGTAAACCATGAAGGAATTCACCCCTGCAAGAGAGGAGGGGAGGGGAGACAGGAGGAGGACAGTGTGGTCATCATCTCCTTGCCTCCTGTGCTTCCCGCCCTGAGGGCACCACAGGCCCCCACCCAGTGCCAAGTGGACACAGCCCATTCTCCAAGAGCGTTTCTCTATGTCCTCCTCTACACTGAAAAACTTGACAATTCCCATAATGTCATCGCAGTCTGGGTTCTTCTTTGGCACCTCTTTTCTGCCTCCCCCTACACTGTTCCCAGCCCAGAGGGTCAACAAGCCTGAGCACCACTCAGGGAAGCAGTGTTGAGAATCACTGCAGCACACCAGTTGGGTACACACACTAGAAGTGACACCACGTTCTAACCTCTTGAGCCTCGGTTTCCTCATCTGTGAAAAGGAAAAATAACACCATCCCGCTTCATAAGGTGGTCGGAAACTTTACATCAGCACCGGCATATGGCTGACTTCCTGGGATCAGTTGATTTTGCGCTTTGTGAATGTCAGCTCTCCACCAGGCCTGGGCAGAGTGTTGGGTCTGAGAGAGAACTGAGATCTAGAGCCCGTCCCCAGGGAACTAACGGAGCTAATGTGCAGAAGTCAAGGTTCAACCTGGACTTGAATGCCTAAGTCATCAGGGTTAAAAGGAAAGAGCCATTTAATTTCACCCTCCAAATACACTATTCATAGATTGTTTTACAGAAATAGGTTCATAGAGGTACCACTGCATCCAGCATTCATGCTCAAGGTTCCCTGCAACCTAGTGAGTGGAGAGCATGAGAAAGATGGACGAGGGGGAAGGGAGGAGGGTGTGTCCACACTCACCTTTGTCCTTGATGAGGCCCTGCACCTCCTGCTTGACGCTGTCGTTCCAGTGGGTGATGTCCACGTGTAAGGAGTAGTCGCAGCAGCTCTTGCCGTCGGCCCACTCCCGCCACTTCTCATAAGCCTCCGTCAGGCTGGACTCGGGCTCAGGCACCACATGGTCAACTGGACAAGACAGGCCCCAAGCGGGCAGCTCACCAACACAGCCCCTGGTCCCCTCTGCACAGGTCCGTCCTGTTTGCTTAGCTACGATGGCACAGTTCCTATCTCTTGAGCATAGAGTTAACCTCAGAAAGGGGTCCTGGGTGGTTTTCAATGGTGGCTGCTGCTGATTCAAGCAGTACTTAGCTATGTGATCCTGGGCAAATGACTAGCTTCTCTAAACTTTGGTTTTCTCATCCTTCGATGTGGAGTGGGGGACGGGGATACCACTGCCTTCCCTCTAAGTTTGTGAAGATTAAATGGGAAAAAGTGTAGAAAGGGCTTCACATGATGCCTGGCACATAGTAAGTGCTCGATAAATGTTAGCTCTCAACTGATGAGCTCCTACTATGTGCCATTATTACCAGTAACTGTGGGAGTTACTGCTGGTGATCAAAGTTGGACTCCTTCCTAGTAACAGCAGAAGGAGGGGCTTTAAAGTTATGTCAGGTCACAAGACAGTGACATTTTCATGCTTACTGCCGTAGGAAAGAGCTGGTGTCAGGTAAGTGAACCAGATGCTTAGCCCACAGATCTTATTTTCATGAAAACTTCTCATCAAGGTTTCTGGGACTTCCCTGGTGGTCCAGTGGGTTAAGAATCCACCTCTCAATGCAGAGGACACAGGTTTGATCCTTGGTTGGGGAACTAAGATCCCACATGCCAGAGAACAACTAAGCCCGCACATTGCAACTAGAGAGCCCGCATGCCACCAGTAGAGTCTGTGAGCCGCAAGGAAGGTCCCAAGTGCCTAACGAAGCTAAATAAACAAATAAATAAAAAGAATATGGTTTCTCTGAGGCCCAAACCTTCTCTTGCAGTACCTCCCATAGTGGACAATATTTTTAAAAAGAATATTTACACCAGTAATATTGGTAAGGGTAAGACCAAATGTTGCACTTTAATTGCTCCCCATGTCAGTTGAGAGAAAGTGTGAACTGGTATAACTTTCCTAAAAGCAATTTCAAAATGTGTTTCAAAATCCTTGACATTTTTCATACCTTAAACTCAACAATTATTCCTGTGCCTAAGAATTATCCTTCAGGAAATAAATATGTCTGAACACAAAATCTGGGTCTTCGGGATATTTGCCACTATTTACATATTTATGCAAGTGAAAAGCTGGAAACAAAGTTTTACAATAGGGAAGTTTAGTTAAATACATAAATTGTGATACCTTCATAAAACAGTATAAGTCCGTTTATGACTTATAATGGTCATAAGTCCATTTAAAATTCAGTAGAATAAAAGTAAATGAATGTAAAGACATCCATGACATATTAACTAGTGAACAGAAGGCTAACACAGTATGTTTATTACAATCCTATTTTTGTTACACAGAAAAACTAATACAGCCAAACTGTGACAGTGAGGTGAGATTTATGTGGTTTTGTTTTTGTTTTTGTTTTTTTCATACCTAGGGTGTTTAACTATCTAGAAAGGGCACAGACACTTCTGTGATTCTCACATGCTTTCCTTTCTTTTCATGCAGAGTTCTGACTCTCCTCCTGCTCCCTACCTAATGCAGAAGCCCAAGCCTAATGCATGTGTCTAGGACTCTGAACAGGTCCGGCTCCTCGGCCAGATGGCAGAAAGCCAGGCCAAGATCACTCATTTCCTCAGCCTTCTAGCACAGGCAGTCCAAGTGCACTTATCTGAGAGCAGAGGCCTGGAGCTGTGTTATTGTGTCTGGACCAGCACCAGAGCCTTTGTAGGCAGGCAGCTGCTGAGAACTCGGCTGGCTTCTTCCCTCTGGCTGGACAAAGGCTTCAGGCTCTCAGAAATGCACCTTTTATGGCCCTGATGCCATTTTCCTGGGCTTCCACACCCCTAGCTGAAGCTGAACCCTACTACTGCTCCCGTAGAAAGGAAACAAAAGACAGTGATTAAGTCTATGACAGGCTATTCTGATTTCTTGGGTGGATGTATACTTCTTGGGTGGTAACAGTGCTCTTGCTGACCAAGCTGGGGGCCAGGGCTGGGCTGGGGGCCAGTTCACTGGAACTTCTTTGGGACAGGAAGGAGTGCCCTGGAATGCTATCTCTTCAGTAATCAATGGCATGCAACTTCCTAGGTTTCTTTGGAATTGCAAAAGTCGCCAGAAAAACAAAATAAGGGAAACAACTCCCTGGCTTGCCCAATCTCAAAGCTATGAATTGGTCACAATACGGCACAGACCAAGTAACACTAACCACCACTGCACCCTCGTAAGTTCTCCAGAACCGCCCGTCTCACCGTCATTCTCTCTGGGAGACTTCTCAGCCGTGTGTGCACTGCTCTGCTCATACCCTCTGCCCCTCCTGCCTCACACCCGAGCGGGAAGTCTGAGATCACCTTCTGTCCAAGGTCCACAGCTTTTCAAGTCCACTTTCCCCAGGGTCTGGCCCGGAGATGACAAGTGCTGATTACCCACCCATGGCACTCTCAGCCCCTGCTCTAAGGCAGACAGAGAGTATGCTGCTTTCAAGGTGATGAGCCTCCTGCATCTCCTTCTGCGGTTACAGAAGCTGCCAGTGTCCTCTCTATAACCAGCTTTTCTCAGGTCCCATCAGGCAGAAAGTCATTCGCTGAATTGAGGGGAAGTATATGAGTTTCCACCAGAAAGCACTGCGGTTAACACGTTAGTTAAACTCCCACTTCTTAGGACCCCTGGCACGCTTTCCACGAGTGTGTAAATTTGTGGGACTTACTGATCATGGTGGTGCCCCCCGCTAAGGCAGCCTTGGTCCCTTGGAAGAAGTCATCCACTGTGGTCATGCCCTTGTATGGCATCTGGAAGTGAGTGTGGACATCGATGCCTCCAGGGATCACCATCTTCCCATTGGCCTCGATGGTCTTCACTCCTCCAGGGACGATCAGATTGTCTCCAATTTGCCTGGTGAGACAGGGAAACAACCAGCAATTTAAAAGAAGGACTTCCAAGACAAACATGGTATTATAAGGATTTTAAATGTTGTAACCTATGTTTATCAAAGTAGTCTTTGCAAGTGATTCACCAGCTTAGCAATCCAGAAACAAATAATAAAACATTTTTTATTATAAGACAATGAATATGCGCTAACCAGCAGGACCTCGTTGCTTTTCTGTTTTATACACAGTAGTGTGTATCCGCTAACCCCAATTCCTGATTTATCCCTTCCCCTCTTTTCCCTTTGGTAACCATAAGTTTGCTTTCTGTCTGTGAGTCAGTTTCTGTTCTGTAAATAAGTTCGTTTGTATCATTTTTTAGATTCCACATACAAGTGATATCATATGGTATTTTGTCTCTCTCTGTCTGACTTACTTCGCTCAGTATGATCATCTCTAGCTCCATCCAGAAAGCAATTTTTATAGACATAAAACAATCCAGTATGGTGTTTGGAGAGACCATGTGTCCTGGCTTAGTACTGTCACCCCAAGGGTTTGACTGTGGCTGGAATATAGGGTGTGTAATAAATATTTCAATAAATGTTTTTATTGTGTGTGCTTAGTCACTCAGTCATGTCTAACTCTTTGCAACACCATGTACTGCAGGCTCCTCTATCCATGGGCATTCTCCAGGCAAGAATACTGGAGTGGATTGCCATGCCCTCCTCCAGGGGATCTACTCAACCCAGGGCTCATACTTAGCATTGGAGCCACAAGAAATCCCGAGAATACTGGAGTGGGTAGCCTATCCCTTCTCCAGGAGATCTTCCCGACCCAGGAATCAAACCAGGGCCTCCTGCATTGCAGGCAGATTCTTTACTAGCTGAGCTACCAGGGAAGTCCAGTGTTTTTATTTTCATTTAGCTCTTTATTTAAGGGTCAGGAAGAACATTTGCAGAAGAACTGAACAGCTGTAAAATAATGAACTGTTAGAAGAGATTGAAGAAAGTGGTAAAGAATCATTTTAAAGAAGGTGCATGAACTTTGCTATCTAAATGGGTTCGTCTGTGATCCTAACGACAAATGGAATATGTCTAGGGCATTCCCAAGTCCATTCTCACTCCCAAGTCCATCCTTCCCGGATAGCTCATCTATCAATCACAACGGGTGGTAGATTCTCAAAGAGGAAGCCAAAGATGCAAATGCCTACACCAGCTGCTTCTGTGTGGTCAACAGCTCAGGAGAAGCTTCAAGCCAAGGAAGCAGACTATGACAATCTCTACCAGACACAGCTTCACCCAAGAAGCTTCAGAGCATCTCAGGGAGGCAGAGAGGGGGAAATTGGTGGAGTGGGGAGGAAGCCGATGAGTAGGTCAAGCGCGCACTATATAAGACACGTGACAAATATAACTACCCTTAGCACAATGTAACCTCATAGACCAACCATGTTGCTCAGTTCACATCCTTGACATAAACATCCAGTTAATTCCAGGCAGACTTAAGACTCATGAAGGTCTACATTATTATGAACCATCTCCTACCTTGCAGACACATTGTACGTGCTGCCAGTGGCATGAACACTTTCTGCTTTTGTTTATACCCAGCCAAGAAAGACATTCTCTTGGGGGTAGTAAGAAGTCTTCCACTGGTTTGACAAAATGTAAGTTCTACAACTAAAATTAAGCTTTCCGACATCCCTAAGATTTCACCCTTACCACATCACCACTGGGCCATTCCAGAGTCACCACAATTCAAAACACACTGTGGAAAAAATGCAGCCGTGATGGTAATTCCATTCTAGTCCAGATACTGGCTAGTGTGTTCCCATCTCCCTCCCTCACTGATTCACCTCTGAGGGAACTGAGAACCAAGAGCAGGGAGAGTTGCCTCTTTTGGGTGTGTCTATGTAGGCATGTTTCCACCCATTTTTGACAACTGGTATAATACCTAGTCTCAAATAGAAATGCTTTCCGCCACTTCTCTCCACTGAGCCAGTCAAGGTCACATTAATCCTTGAAGGCTTAGCTTCCCTCTCCCCTCCTTGGTCAAGTTTCTACTGACAGCCAGGTCTAGTACTGCAGAGTGTGGCTCCGCCCTGCATGTGGGTTCCCCTGGATTCACAATTGTGGCTCTGCTAATGCTCGCTTTATGATTTAGGCCCAGTGACTTAACCTCACCATGTCTCAATTCCTTCATCTGTAAGATGTGATTTTTTAAAAAAAAGCCTTCTCCATAGGTCTATTGTATAGATTAAATTGTTAATCTGTGTTAAGCCCATAGGACCCTGTGAAGCACATACAAATTCAATAAATATCAGCTGTTATAAAGGTATAACATTATAATTATAATGCTATAATCTCACACAGTTCTCTTGTTCCTCTGGATCTCATCTATTCTACTAATTTAATGCTTGATATTGATATTATTGGGCTTCTCTGGTAGCTCAGTGGTAAAGAATCTGCCTGCTAATGCAGGAGATGTGGGTTCCATCCCTGAATTGGGAAGATTCCCTGGAGGAGGAAATGGCAAACCACTCCAGTATTCTTGTCTGAGAAATCCCATGGACAGAGGAGCCTGGCGGGCTACAGTCCATGGGGTCACAAAGAGTTGGATATGACTGAGTGACTGCGGATACACACACACACACACATTGATGTTATTGGGCAATGTCATGTGCTTTGTATGGACAGACATATTATTTCCCCTAAAAGACTATCAGATCCTTGGGGGAAAAGAGTTGATTTGGTTTCCAATGACATCTGTACTGTGTCACATGCCATGGCCTGAGACAGCTGCTTTGCACACAGTAGGCACACAACTCTGTAAAAACTGAAAGGAGTTTCTTCTGTTTCAAAGTTCTGTGGGTTAATAAAGTTGCTGAAGATAAATCAAATTATAGGATTAGATGAAAATCATGCTTATACACCCTTCTCTCCACCACCAACACACACACTGGATGTTAAATTCCTTCTGTAATGTCCTTGGCAAGTGGCCTTCTGGTCTACTTTAATAGTGAAGGCAAAGAAGATTCAGTTTATATATTCAATTATGGTAGTAGATGCCTGCATCACTGCACAAAGAAGGATTCAGGGTCTGTGTTTAAGAGTCAACCACGAAAAGTTCCATGATCAATTAATGATGCCTGCCATGAGCTCTGGAATGAAGAAGAAGCATGAGGCACTGAATTTTTTTTCTAACTCTGAAAATGTCTAAATGAGGGAACACACTTGCTCCAAAGAGAGCAAACTACACATAATTTTTTAGTAAGAGAAAAATATAAAATTAATTCTGGCTTATATCTTGAAGAAAGTATTTTTTATATCAGTTGACTTGTCTAATAACACCATTTTTCCTACTTCTATTATGAAAATGTATGCAAATTGGCAAAGCTACTAAGTGTGAACATCTTCATTCTTGAATTTGTTCATTCATTCAATGAATTACTACGTTGATCTTTAGCAACTTATTTACTCTCTCTGTTCCTCTTTCTTCTCTATCCTCCTCTGAAAAAGAGGGTAATAAGAGTGCCTACTTCATAGAATTGCTGGCAGATTAAATGAGATGAGGTCTGTAAAGCATTTACTCTAATATCTGGCACACACTATGATATATACTCAATAAAATGCAGCTCTTACAAAAGTCTCTATGTATCAAGTACTGGGTTAAGTGCTGTAGATACATTGAAGAACCCAATGTGGTGCTTGCTCTCAAGGGGGCCTAATAGTGTCAAAATTGCTATGACTGATAAAAGCATGGGGTATTTAAAAAACTTATCAAGGGACTTCCCTCGTGATCCAGTGGTTAAGACTTTGCCTTCCAATGCAGGTGGTGTGGGTTTAATTCCTCATTGGGGAACTAAGATCCACATGCCTCAGAGTCAAAAAACCAAAACATAAAACAGAAGCAATACCATAACAAATTCAATAAAGGCTTTTAAAAATGGTCCACATTAAAAAAAAAAAAATCTTAAAAAAACTCATCAAAGGGAAAACTAGCCTAGATTTAGGGGCTGGTAAGGAATGTCTGCCCACAGAAAGTTTTATCTAAGCCAAGTTTCCAAAGATAGGTAAGCGATCTATAACCAGAATCTTAAAGCTAGCCAATGAAGCTGAATAATATAAAAATAAAACTGTATGAGGCCAGGGATGGCTCATTTGGTGGGCTGGATACACTAGTCCTAAACTATGTCTTATCAGTGTGGGGAAGCAGCCTGCTATATATGATGAAAGGCTATGTGTAGGTCAAATGCTTTCTAAAAGATCACTATGTAAGGAAGTTGCACATAAAGGTTATCTGGCTATGCTGCTTTCAAGCATCCAATAGCAAACCATTCTGTAAAGTAATTACATATCCCTTAAGTGTCTACTGGGAAACCTGACCTGAAATGTTTGTCCTATCTGTGCACTGCCCAACCAAGTCCTACCTAAGTCAAGGTTTGGTTTAAATACCCTCTCTACCTCAAAACCTTCCAAGTCCTTCCTAAGTCAAGGTTCAGTTTAAATGCCCTCTCCACCTCAAAACCTTCTTCTCAAGGGATTTCTCCATTTGTGCATTTCTAAATTACTTATCTTTACCTGAATTCCTTTGGTACTTATTATGGGGCTTCCCTGGAGAAGGCAATGGCACCCCACTCCAGTACTCTTGCCAGGAAAATCCCATGGATGGAAGAGCCTGATAGGCTGCAGTCCTTGGGGTCGTGAAGAGTCGGACACGACTGAGTGACTTCACTTTCACTTTTCACTTTCATGCATAGGAGAAGGAAATGGCAACCCACTCCAGTGTTCTTGTCTGGAGAATCCCAGGGACAGGGGAGCCTGGTGGGCTGCCGTCTATGGGGTCGCACAGAGTCGGACATGACTGAAGCAATTTAGCAGCAGCAGCATGGGGCTTCCCTAGTAGCTCAGATAAAGAACCTGCCTGCATACAGGAGACCTGGGTTTGATCCCTAGGTCAGGAAGGTCCTCTGAAGAAGGGAATGGACCTATTATACTAGACCTTATATTTTTAGGGTACTGTAGTTTGTGGAGCTTTTCTAATGATCTTAAGGACGATAGTCACATCACCCACCTCTCCACAACACATAGAGCTCCCATCAGTGCAGCCTGCCCAAAGCGGCCTGTAGCATCATTTGGGTGACTGAATTCAGATTTTTCACTTCATTCATGTGATCCAAGTGAACTAAGGCTAGTTTAAAATCCAGTTTTAAAGGGATAATATCCAGACTGAAGGGCTAAATGAAAGAGTCATCTTTAAAGAGAAGGAGAAATGAAATACACAGAAGCACTGGTCTACTAAGCAAAAGAAGCAAGTTTCTTTCTGAGTCTCTAGTGAAGAAAGTTGAAAAGATAAAGCGAAGGGTCCTATATACATACTTTATTAAGCCATCTTCCATGTAAATATCAGCATAAAAGGATTGATCATCGTTGACGATTCTGCCTCCCTTGATCAGAAGACGGTCGCTCTAGAAAAGAAGGAAAACAGGAGTCATTCTTACAGCTAGGATTTCAGAGAAGAGTGGTCTCCCAAGGTTCTCCCAAGTCCTTGTTTCAGAGGTTTAGCAGGAACCACTGTCTTAAGACACCTGTGAGTTCAGTGCACTCAGTAATTGAGTGGCTGTGTCTCTTGGGGATCCAATCTTTCTTGTTTAACCATAACTCAAATTATTCTGAGTTTCACTTCTTTCTTCTGCAACCTATCACAGCCACTTAGAAACATAGCTACTCTTTATACTATCTTTTTCCAGAAAGCACTAAATGACACTAAGTAGATAACATTTACCTTGATGTCTAGCATCCAGTCTGGTGTTCTGTTGGCACTCAACAGTCTCAAAATTGGAACTTTGGGTCAGGCATACAATGAAATAGCCTTGAAAAGTCTTTATGACAGAGGGATCATGTTATGTTTAAAATTTGGGAGGCTTATACATGCACACATATGCAGATAAATTGTGGAATGTATAACTCAAGGAGGAGAAATTATGCGGGATTCAAATATGAACTGAGTACACTCAGTATACTGAGTACACTATACTCAGTATTTCTCACATTCTCTGAGATATTTCTTTATTGCTTTTCTTATGAGAAAAGTCTTTTTTAAAAGTCATAACTAAATGAAAGTTGGGTAAGTGATCCAACTGGAAACAAAGCACAGACATTCCAAGGTAATTAACAAAATACAAACATATATTTTATGTCTAAGTCAGGAGAGAAACAAATCACTGTCAGCGTTAGAGATCACAGATTCCATTAAATGAATGGAGCTTAGATCACAGCATGAAGGATGGATGTAGCTTTGCTGGGTTCGGTGGGAGAAGAGAATTCTTAGGAGTCTGGCTGAGTGGAACTGCAGCCTGAAAAACAATGGTGGGCTGTGGTTTGTTACGAATTCAACATACAGACTTCAACTACACCCATCCATCCATCCATTCATCCACTCATCGTTCACACATCCACTCACTCAGCAAACAGGTATCTAATATTTTTTATTAAATAGGTGGACACGATCTGGGTGTTCATTGGAAGGACTGATGCTGAAGCTGAAACTCCAGTACTTTGGCCACCTCATGCGAAGAGTTGACTCATTGGAAAAGACCCTGATGCTGGGAGGGATTGGGGGCAGGAGGAGAAGGGGACGACAGAGGATGAGATGGCTGGATGGCATCACCGACTCGATGGGCATGGGTTTGAGTAAACTTCGGGAGCTGGTGATGGACAGGAAGGCCTGGAGTGCTGCGATTCATGGGGTCACAAAGAGTCGGACACGACTGAGCGACTGAACTGAACTGAACTGAACTGAAGGATGTGGCAGTGAATGAGCCACACCAGGTCCCTGCCTTGATGGAACTTAAAGGGGAAGTCTGGCAATAAAGTCACTAGAATAAGTAAAACAATGTAAAATTCTGTCAAGCATCACAAATAAAGGGGAATGGGGCTTTTTTCTGACCACTTTTGCAGTCACCCCTACCCCTACTTTTTGGGCTTCCCAAGTAGTGCCAGGGGTAAAGAACCCACCTGCCACTGCAGGTTAGACCTAAGAGACACCGGCTGGATCCCTGGGTGGGGAAGATTCCCTGGAGAAGAGAATGGCAACCCACCTCAGTATTCTTGGGGAATCCCATGGATAGAGGAGCCTGGCTGGTCACAGTCCATAGGGTCACACAGAGTCGGACACAACTGAAGCAACTTAGCACTGCACAGGGCTTTTTAAAATAGAGGCTAGGAATGGAGGAGAACTGCACACCGAGGTGGGTGTGCAAAGGCCCTGTGGTGGGGGGAAAGTTATGTTTCTTCGAAAACCTGAAATAGATCAGTGTGGAGGGAACTCGGGGATCAATCAGGGACATGATGAGGACAGGAGATGACACTGGTGAGACAGGGCTTTCAAAAAGGACATAGGCTTTATGGAGAAGGACACCCCCCACACAGGCTGACTTCTGGCTTCTGAAATCAAAGACTATGAACAGGACCAGAAGATGAGAATAGAAGCTAGGGCTCCACTGGGGATGTAGCCAATTATTGCTGAGTCTCTCCTGCTTCCAAGGTATTGCGTGAGAAGAAGCAATTTCATCATGCTGTACTGTCGGGGGAAGGATTTTTTTTAAAAGATACACATCAATAAGATGTTGAGAAAAAACTTACATATGTGGCAAAAAAAAAAAAATGTACTAATGAGGTCAAATACAAACTCCCACCACACACAATCTCCAAGCCCCTCATGAGCTGCCCTCTGTCAGTACATCCACCCTCGTTTCTATCACAAGTTTTATCAATGTGTGTGTGTGTGTGTGTGTGTTAGTCACTCAGTCATGTCCAACTCTTTGTGACCCCATGGATTGTAGCCTGCCAGGCTCCGGGATTCTCCAGGCAAGAATACTGGAGTGGGTTGCCATGCCCTCCTCCAGGGGACCTTCCTGACCCAGGGATCAAACCCTCATCTCTGGTGTCCCCCGAATTGGCAGGAGGGTTCTTTACCACTAGCACTACATAGATGGTGGCAAATCAAAGAAAGTGCAGTTCTTGCCACCTATGGCTCTCTGGCCACTAAGCCTTTGCAAAGCTATTCTCTCTGCTGTCTCCTATGTTCACCTGCCATTGACAACCATCCTCTCTTCTGTTAAGCCTCAAAGGGTTTTTACCCCAGGATGTATTACCTGACTTTCCAGCAAATTTTAGGTGTTCCCACTGCAGCTGAAATAATGATATTAGTCCACAAGAATTGGTTTACTATTTAATGGTCTCCTGGCTACACCACAGGCTCCTGTGAACTTAGAACTGCGTCTTTTGATCTTTTTAGCTCATTTCCTGGGGCCCATCTCTTGTTGTTCAGTCACTAAGTCGTGTCTGACTCTTTGTGACCCCATCTTAGACAGCTGGGACCCATCTTAGACAGCTGTTAAACGTTGGTCACATAAATGGATAAAGGGTGGGACATTGGAGGATGTATTATATCAGAAGAATAGAAAGGCCATCTGAGTCAGAAAATTATGTGAAATGGTCAGAAAATTGGGCTTTTTAAGAAAAAACATTTTAATTGAAGGCTACTGTAATCTACTGTTTTAACAGTAATTGCAAAATTATATGAGGCACTCCTACGACTGGGCTTCCCAAACTAGGGTGCACATTAGAAAAATATAGATTTCCAGGTCCTGCTCTAGGCCAACAAATCTGTATTTGATAAGCTCTATAAATGGCACTTAGGTAGCCATCAGCAGCCCAGTACCAAGTCACACCCCAGACACAGTTTGTGTGTCTGTGAAGGTGACAGAAGCTTCTCCAGCAGGAGCTGCACCCTAACAATAATCTTGGTAACTTTAAGAGTTCCCTCTCACAGCTCCGTGCTTTTCTGATATTCTTTATCTTTCTAGCAAAGAGCTGAAATAAGCTGGTTGGGGGAAAGGAGCCAGTTACTGCCTGAACTAAGCTCCATCATGAAATATGACCATCTTCTCCTGCCTGGGGATATCCAGTCCTGAGTCACTGGGGATCATCACTTCTTTCAGAAAGCATCAAATCTCAACAAGGGGGCAAAAGCTATCCCAGGCACCTTGTACATCAGAGGGATAGGAAGAGGTGACCAAGTGGAATTAATATCACTGAGATGGCATCATTCAAAACTGTTCAAATGCTACTGAAATAAATTTTGACCCATCAGAAATCTAAATGAGCACAAAGATGAAGTGGGGGCCTTGCACAGGTTTCAGATATGGGAATAACAAAACCCCTGCTCTATTTAGTACAGCATTATTATTTGTTTTTTATCATGGACAGCAGAAGTATCAAAACCACAACTCACAGAGCTCAAGCAAATGCTGCTCCTGGGGTCCTCAGCTTGTCCCCCAAACTTTTATTAAAGTGGCTAATGTGTGCGTGCATGCATGCTAAGTCACTTCAGTTGTGTCTGACTCTATGTGACCCAATGGACTGTAGCCCACCAGGCTCCTCTGTCCATGGGATTCTCCAGACAAAAATACTGGAGTGGGTTGCCAAACCCTCCTCCAGGGGATCTTCCTGACCTAGGGATCGAACCTGCATCTCTTATGTCTCCTGCAATGGCAGGCAGGAGCCAACCAACGTTTCTCATGCATTAACACCTATAAGGAACGACGGCACTTCTTGAGCATAGGGGTAACCTGGAGGGTGTTTGGAACCCAAGATGCAGCTAATTAGAGACTGAAGCACCAAAGACTGTGGCTGCCTCAGGCGCTGCGCGGCCACCAGGACTCAATGCAGCCCACTCTTACAGCCCAGCCAGGTTCTAGGCGTGCCAGCCGCCAAGCTTGGGCTCCACTGGGTTCTCCCAGTACTTGGAGAATCAGGCCGACTACCTAACCAGGTTTGTGATCTTGAGTTAGGACTTAACCTCTCAGGACCCCAGTTTTATTGGCTCAGAGTGGTAATATTAAAACACCAGGCTCACCTCTCAGGGTGGCTGCCAGAACGCAATAAGGGGGGAGAAGGTGGAAACCTGTGCGTGTGTGTACATGTATATATAAAATATCTAACACGCTAACACATAGTAAATACCTATCAATGCTAGTTCCACTATTTCTACTCATTATTTATAGTACTTTAAATTTGTATAAATTGCCTTGAATTAAGAAGCTTACTGGGGAGGGACCATTGTTCCCATTTTCTAAATGGAAGATCTACAGAGAGAGGTAGACAACTTTCTCCAAGTGACAGAGTTGATTAGTTGCAGTTGGAAGCAAATCCAGGTCTCCCATCTCTTGGCTCCTGACTGCTTTGCACCTGAGGCCACTGCACCAATAATCCTTAAACCTTATGCCAAGTGGCTCTTTCTGACAGGGCTGTCCTCTCTGATACTGAATGTGACAGGTCCAGTGCAGGAACGCTTTCTTTGTGGTAGGAAACTTCAGGAACCCAATCACTTGTAAGCCACTACTTATAAAAGCGGTGCATCAGACCTGCTCCTTATGGCCTAATTGTGTTTGTGTGCTTTTTAAAAAAATTTTTGGTGTATAGTTGCTTTACAATGCTGTATAAGTTTCTGCCATACAGCAAAGTAAATCAGCCACACATATACATATATCCTCTCTTTTTGGATTTCATTTCCATTCAGGTTACCACAGAGCACGGAGTAGACTTCCCTGTGCTATATAGTAGGTTCTCATTGGTTACCTATATCACGTCCTGGGCTTAGTCGCTCAGCAGTGTCCGACTCTTTGTGACCCCATGGACTGTAGCCTGGCAGGCTCCTCTGTCCATGGAGTACTCCAGGCAAGAATACTGGAGTGGGTTGCCATGCCCTTCTCCAGGGGATCTTCCCAACCCAGAGATCGAACCCACACTGAAGGCGGATTCTTTACTGTCTAAGCCAACAAGGAAGCCCAAGAATACTGGGATGGGTAGCCTATCCTTTCTCCAGGGGAACTTCTCAACCCAGGAATCGAACTGGGGGCTCCTGCATTGCAGGCAGATTCTTGACCAGCTGAGCTACCAGGAAGGCCATTATCTATATTACACACAGTATCAATAGTGTGTATATGTCAACCCCAATCTCCCAATTAATGCATTTTATGGAGAGACCTGATTTACAATCCAGAATAGCAGAGGCCCTTGACATTTGACGAAGTTCAACTTATTTTTCCTTCAGCAGGGTGTGATAATGATTAGAAGAATTAGCTATAAAAAATTAGGAGTTTGTGAGAAAATGGGAGAGAAGAGAGGCAGAGAGAAAAAAGAAGGAGGAAAGGAGTGAGAAAAGACAGAGGTGCAGAGGGAGGAAGGGGGAGCAAGAGAGGGAAGGGAGGAGAAAGAAAACCCACAACAAGCAAATGCTGTTAACAATGGCTGTGATTCCAAATAGACTGGAGAATGCAAAGACAGAATCTTGAACTCACGCTGGCTGGGGGATGCTGGCTCCCATTTCAGTCTTCCTCACCTAGCATTCAACTTGAAGGACTTAAATTACCACCTCCATCTGAGCTAATATGAATGTTTCCCAGAGAAACCAGAGCCCTCCATGGATTTCTTCCCAGGCAATAAAGTCAGCCCCGGAACAGTACTTAGGACACATCTGTTCCCTACTCTGCAGACATTCCAGAAGCTCAGAATAAAAACTCTAATCCGAGGAAGGGGAAAAAAAAAAAAAAAAGAGGATATAAACTGGAGATGGAATCTTCTACAGTCAAATCTTTTATTACCTATGTTCAAATCACAAAGCACAGACTCCGACCCTCAGTGGGGACTCAAGATCCTTTTAAGTCCAGATGAAGGCGCAGGTGGTTATTTAAAAATAAAATCCCATCTGGATAATTAGATTTGACTCCCTAAAAACACTCCCACTCTTAAGAATAAACAGGATGGATAGACTATACAGATGAAATCTTGTTGCTTTTCTTTCCTAAAGTAGGATCATTTAAAGAAGACAGAGGAAAGGCTTTCTAAGACTCCTGGTTGACTCAACGTGGGATTCAGAAAAAGGTACTGACAAGGCTCTCAACCCACCTCTGTTGCTGAATACGCAATCTTGGGTGAGGAGTTTGACTTCTCAAAGAAACACTACCTGTGTTTGGGTGAGTGACTTCACCTCTCGAGGCTTCAGTTACCTCATCTGTGAAATGGGGGACAATGATCACTTTCTCTAAGGGTGCTGGTTAGGATGACGCTGAGTCTCTGTTTGGCAATCTATGAATCTTAGTACATGGAAGCTACTATCATGGTTATTCTTTCTTCCAATCATAATGGCTGCCGTACAGTGCCCCTCTCACAAACACTCTAGAAGAACTGAACCAACACTCTGTTCATCAAAATCTAACAGGCCTTTCCATAAAGGGAATTCCAGCGACGCCAGTCCCCAGCCAACCCCCGACAACTGTTCTCAGCTCCTGCCACCAGCAGCCAAGGTCAGCCAAGACTTCTCCGTTTACACCCACCCGCAAAGGGCAGGTTCCCACGGCCCCTCCAGGTCATTCTTCCTTTGGAAATAAGGCTCCTTGAGCAGATAACAATCTACATGCCCTCCTCCTTCAAGAATGCAGAGTGGGTGGCGAGGTCTGAAACCTGCCCCCAGACTCGCTCTCCCTGCCCAGTGCATGGATCAGTTTCCAGGCCCCTCAATGACAAGCATGCCATGGAGACAGACAGACAGAGTGAGGTCAGGGAGAGAAGAAGACTTCCTGGAAGCAATGCAGCCTCTTGGCTTTGAGTCTTTATTGAAGCCAGGGGCAGTTGTACAGGGCTGGCTATTCCAAAACTCTGAACTGTTACAGGTGAATCTCAAGAACATTCCTCCAGGACATCACTGGTGGTCGAGTGGTTAAGACGCTGCAATGCCAATGCAGGGGACATGGGTTCAATCCCTGGTCAGGGAAGATCCCTGAGATCCCACATGCCACATGGCATTGCCAAAAATAAGAAAAAGAAATACTTTCTATCTCTCATCACCCAAATATACTTATGACCAAGTGTGCACCATGGAAGCTAACACGGGGCACTCCCTTCAGAACACAGCCCACTACACATAATGCATAACGAACAGCAAGCACTGTTTTCACTTTCTTTAGAGGGTTCGATTTGGCCCTGGAGGGACAACCATAAGGTGGAGGAAGCAGTAGCCAAGGGCAGGATTAACCAGGGCAGGGTGGTGGCCCCGTCTTCTGAATCAGAACATCAAAGCCAGCTGTGTGCATTAACTCCCCCTACAACTCCACGTTCACCGTTTTGAAGACATGGTTATCAAAGGGACAGACAAGTGATGTGGCTGCCTGGGTCAGACTGGAGTGGCGGAATGAACTGTGGATGGCATCTTAATCCCAGCCGCCGATAATGCTCTCCCAATCTTGAACAGGGTCCCAGACATGGATAAGCACAAGTGGAAAACCTGGCCAGGAACCAGAGGACGACAAGGGGAGGGAAGACCCAGCGATGAACAGAAGGAGCCACAAAGTCATTCTACCCTCAAGCAGGAAGGTCAGCTGGGCTTTTGAAGCCCAAACCTCAGTCCCCACTGTGCTATTTTCAAGGCATTGGATAGATCCTGGTACAAACTGTACTGTTATTTACTTAATATTATCCTGAAATAAATGTATTTTAAAAGTAAACACTGTCTCACTCCCATAAATTCTAAGCTAGTGTCACTTACCAAAAATAGACAGTAAACCTAGGAATGAACACAATAAAAACCTCGTGAAATGTGGGCTACATTCTGCTGTCCTCAAAAGGATTTGGAGGATGAACTTCAGATCTACTACCTCTGTTAAAAGGTAGATTACCCAGGGTTGGGGTGGTAGGCCAGATGTTCAAGACAAATCAGCATTATCTGAAGACTTTTTCCTTCATCTGCTCAGAAGGTTAGGAAAAGAATTAGAAAGGAGACAAAATTTCTCTCTATGTAGGTTCAATGTTACTGAATGCCCTCTTTCAGAATCACCTAAAATGATGTAATATAACTGCAGGACCACCATCCCTGCTCTTGAAACAAGGACCTACATGGGTCAACATGGGTTGGTTTGTCAGAAGTAAGAGCAGCGCCCGAAGTGGAGTCACAGGGATGTCCCAGATACTGGGCAGCAGAGCAGGAGGAGGAGGGTACTGGGGATTAGGGAGGCTCACTGGGTCAAAAGGGTAGGGGGGAGGAGGGAGAGCGGCAGGGTGGAATAAATCTAGAGTGAGAACAAGCATGCCTCATCAGAAAATAGGATGTGCCAAATGTGGGCATAAGAAAAAAATGTGGTACATCCTTAGCTGGGCTTAGGGGAGAGGAAAATGGAAAGGCTGCCGTCTGGATGGAAACCAGCCCTAATCGCAGTTCTCAGAGCCATCCAGAACTGCAGCAGTGACCAAGGGAGTCTGGAAGCCAAAGCTGTGTTGGCATCTCTGCTACTGACTCACTGTGTGATTTTAGGCAAGTGACTCAATGGATCCATCTCTGGGCCTCAGCGTCTCTGGCTGAGTGAGAGGCCCGTTTGTATATTTGTAAAATACAGGTAACTGCCTGCCTCCCAGGGCTACTGTGAGAATAAAATATGATGATGCAGTGCTGGGCACTTATAGAAAAGGCTCCATGAGTGGCAGGCATTACAAATATTTCTACTAATTTCTCTATTGGGCTACCACCTCTGTTTTATTGCTCTAATTATGGACATGTCCAATTAAAGGCAAATCTAAATTGCAGTACAAATGTAAGGTTGCTACTACTATTAGATATAAAGCACCTGAGAAACACACTGCGTTGTTCAGGATAAGTGTAAAGTAGAACAGGGACTGACAAAAAGTCAATGGTTTAGAGAATTCCTGGCCAACTCTGCTCTGGATTTATATGAGAGTTTTGTGTTTTGTTTGTTATTTGGGATTTTTTCTGTTTTGTTTATATGGCATTGTTCTTGAGGCCTCAAATCCACGAGCTATGGAGGAAAGCTCCATATCCATATTCAGACTAGGAAACTGGGGTCCAGGTACGTTCAAACAGCAGACTGTGTGTCCCCTTAGCCCAAAAGCCTGAGCGAGAGCCAAATGCCTCATTCATCACGGAGGAGGGCCTGAAATTTCAACCAGGCCTTGATTCTAGGGATAAGCAGTTTTAATAATTCATTCCTGAAATGTACACTTGTGTGACTACTGGCTGTGAAGATGTTACGTTAGATGTACGGAAGGGCAATTCTGATCGGGGGGGGGACAGTAATTTGTAACCAGCATTTACTGAAAAGTTCCAACATGCCAGAAACTCTTACAAGCTTTATGTACATTATGTTCAATTACTCCTCCATGAAATGAATTATCTGTTCTTCTCCGCACTGAGTTGATGAAGACAAGGCATCTTGGGGCTGGGGAGAAGAAAGGCGTAGGGTCTGGTGTCACATAACCAGTCACTATGAGCACCAAATGTATCAATGCAAGAAATGCATTTCAGGGGAAAACTGTAGAAATGAGTGGGGTCCCTGATACTTCATATCCTAGAAGAGGGAGATGCAAACGATGACTGGCTTTGGGTTTCACCTTTATCCCATGGGTCCTGGGGAGCTCAGGAAGGAGTTTGAGAAAATAAGTGAAATACAATCCCAGAGATTAAAAGAAAAACTGACAGAATGAACATGCCAGAGATAAAGGAAGGAACTAGTTAGAAAGTAATAGCAAATGACAAGAGGGAAAAAAGGAAGAAGAAAGAATCTTTATTGCTCAGGATGCCAGGACACAGAAGGAAGACTCAGGGTGGATTATTAAAGAGCATTTAACAAAGGGATTATTTAACAAAGCATGGGCAGGCTTCAGGGAGATTAAATGGATGGGCAGCCCCCAGGGCCCACCAACAGCAGGGAGTCACACCATCCCCAGGCCCAACGAGGCCAGAGGAGTGATCACCGGAGTCAGAGTGGGGGCAGATATACCGAGAGGGCGCTGCCAGATGTGACCTGCAGCAAGGTACACCGCCACTCGAAGTAACCCAGTAGCACGGAATCAGGGGGAAACACCCTGGCTTCATGGTCCACCCTCTCTCAACAGCGAGGGGCACACGTGAACTAAATCCAACCCGGAGCCCAAGGGCCAAGGACCTACTGATGCAGCCCAGACTGGTCCAGGGCAGGGAGCAAGACAGAAAATCCCGGAGAGTGCAACTGGAGAGGCAGGCAGAAAACATCCAGTCCAGCCCCTGAACAGCCAGCCGTGGCACACGATTTAATAAACTGAACACAGCCACACTGTGGATTATGACGCAGATACTTTTAAACAGGTTAAATTTAATCCTGAACTGAAGAAATACCTAACATAAGTACATTTCAAATGTGTAAAATATGATACTGTTCTTGCAAAAGCAAACAAATATACTACATGTAAATACGTTTATTACGTTTCTATGTGAGCAGCAGAAGGGTCTGGAGGGATGCATATCAAATCATCGACATTAGGAGTGGCAAGAGACAGGGAGTCAAAGGGTGGAAGTAGAGAAACTTTTTTCTTTTCTCTTTTTCCTCTATTTATACATTATTTCACTAGATGCCCAATGCATATGTCATTTTGTAACTTTCAAAAGTGATTTAATACAGAACATTATAAAAAGGAAAAGAGAACAAGGAGTTTGCTGTGCTCCAGGTGACAGGAAGAGTATGGATTAGAACACATACGGTACACTTTGGAGTAAAGCTGGAATCTGCTTAGCAAGGAGGGGTAATAGAAAGTGATGTGCCACTATTTACAGTAGCCAGGAAGTAACCTAAATGCCCATTGACAGATAAATGGATAAAGAAGATGTGGTGTATATATATACATATACATATATACTAAGAAACAATATTCAGTTATCAAAAAGAATGAAATAATATTTGCAACAACATGGATGGACCGAGAAACTGTCATATTAAGTGAAGTAAAGGCAGAGAAAGACAGTACCATATGATATCCCTCATATGTGGAAACTAAAAAAATTACATACGTGAACTTATTTACAAAACAGATACAGACTCACAGGCATAGAGAACAAGTTTATTGTTACCAAAGGAGAAAGGGGTGGGGGAGAGATAACTTAGAAGTTTGGGACTAGCAGATACAAACTACTATATATATATTAGATAAACAACAGATCTTAATATACAACACAGGGAACTATACTCAATATCTTATAATAAACTATAATGGAAAATAATCTGAAAAATAATATATATGTATGTGTGTGTATATATATATATGGGGGTATGTCTGAATCACTTTGCTGACACCTGCAACTAACATAACATTGTAAATTAACTATGTTTTGATAGACAGACAGACAAACAAATAGGAAGTGATGTGCCAAGGGTGAATGGCATGTCAAGGCAGGTTGGTCAGAAAGAGCCCATTAATAAAAATGGAGAATTGAAAGGAGAGTCATGAAGTTGGGGTGCAAGAGCATGAAGAATAATTTTGCGGTGCTGTCAGTCACACACCAAATAGGTAGGAAAAAGGACCTGAGATTTAAGAGACTGGTCAGAAGCTGATGGCTGGAGTTAACTCCACACTGAGATGGCCATACCAATGGGAATGAAGGATAGTCCAGGCTCCTGAAATGGGAGTCAGGACCTGGATTCTGGCCCCAGCTCTGCAACTCTTGAGCAAAGCACTTCGCCTCTTGGGGCTGGTGTCTGCTGAATGGGACCCACCTCCCTCTTTTAGGAGCACTTCTCTCTCCACTTTGATCACTGGGGCCTGGCAGCCGGCTTTGACTGGGTCTTTGGGCTGACAGGGAAGCCTAGTGAATCCCCACCCTACTGCTTCTCAGAAACAAAAAACTCAGTAAAGCTGAAAGCCAGCCAAAATGCAATTCCAAGAGGAGCAATCATGCTTGGCCCTTGGAATGTGTGAGCAGCACCTGCAAATGACAGGCCATTGTTCCCATCTATTTGAGGAGGCTACGGGGATTCTCCTCCGAGTCTGACCCTGTACTTCTAAAACTGGCGGGGGCTGCCTGGCGACTGCATTTGCAAGCACACACCAGTGGTTTCTGCAGCTTCCTCACCCTGGCCCGTGGCAGATGTGTCAAGAAGGTACAGCTACCGTGTTGCAGCTCACACCACGCTGCCGTGGAAAGGGCCCTTGGAGAGAGTGGGAGGGAGGAGCTGTTAAAAGAGCCGAGATGCTCCCAGTTTGCTCTGTCGTGAAGTCCAGGTGGTGAGTCAGCGCCAGGGCAGCTCAAAATGAGAAGAGCTTGGGAGTCACAGCCCTGGCTGTAAAACGAGGGGAATGACATCTGTCCCAAAGGACTAAGGTCGGCAGTCTAGGCCAAACCCCAGTGCATGGTAGGTGCTCAAGAAATGCATGTTTCTTTAAAAGATGGACTCAGATCTTCTCAGGTCAATGTCTCTCAGCTGGATGACGACCCCCTCTCGTCTCGATCTTTGAAAAGTAGCCTGACTTTCCACCTCTTTTTAGTTAACATGTATGTCTTAACTACCTTCCTATCAGAACCCAAACATACTTCCCTAAGAAGTATGGGAAACAAAGGGGATGAGGCACTTTCTCTTTTTTTCTGGCTCTTTCTTGACACAAGACGACGACAATGGTGATGACTGACTCTCTGGGTCACGCCTTCGGACTGCCTAGGAACCTGCAAACCCACAGCTCTGCTTTCATTTGATCAATAGGTGGTTAAGCACTATTTCTGACTCTGACTATTTTTGAAGCCCCAAACTTCTCCAAGTTCTATTGACAGAGAAAACTGCAGACACTCCCGAGAACAAAGACTTCAAGAGGTTAGGCAGACCTTGAATGAAAGGAAACTTTGAAATAAATACAATCAAGGCACCACTTGAAAATGACCAGAACTCGAAATGAGATGAGTAGGCAGTTAATCCTATAAGAAAAGGATTCTTCACCTTCAAGGTAGATCCAAGGCTTACCCAAAAGGTACCTCGTGGAATATACTCAAGACTGCTTTCTATTTGGAAACACCATGCTGACATTATAGGAACTGATTCTCTGTGCCTGGGGGCCCACCGACTTCACCCTTACCTGCGAAGCCATGAGTTACAAGCTTCTCCTCCCAGTGGTCACTAGCTCACATTCTGGGATTCTAACATCAGAGAACCGCCTTCTTTGGATTAATTCCACACTATTCCATTCTTTTATGACATGTGTCTGCTCAGGAATGCTTCCAAAAGTGCCTGGGCTGCTGAAGTTTACAGTTGCAGGTATCTTCTGCATACTAGAGGAAGATGTACACTGTGACATGTATTTTAGACACATGTATTGTGTCTAAAAAATAGCATGGGTTACAACTTTTGTGAGTCTTTACAAGTATCTCAGAAGCAGCAGGTTTTCATCTATGTGTTAGGACTTGTGTCCATTATCTCAAGTCTTTTCATCTTTCATTGATCATTTCATTCACTTGAGATTAGACCATGAGACAGATAGTTTAGCTGTCTTTTTTTTTAATTTTTATTTTTTTAATTGAAGTATAATTGATTCAAAATATTGAGTTAGTTTTGGGCATACAGCATAAGTGATTCACTTTGCCACACAGCAGAAAACAATACAATGTAAACTATACACCAATAAAATTTTTTTTGAAGATGCGGTACATTTACTCAATGGAATATTATTCAGCCTTAAAGGAATGAAATATTGTCATCTGCAGCAACATGGATGGACCTAGAAAATATTATGCTTAGTGAAATAAGTCAGAGAAAGATAAATATTAGATGATATCACTTATAGAACCTACAAAATAATACCAATGCATCTATATAAAAATAGAAACAGATTCACAGACATAGTTGTCTTCTGATAACCCTGTTTCCTGGACACCTGTCCTCCCCAGACTGCTTACTGAGGAAAAGCAAATGAGTTTAAGGTGAAGGAACAGTGTGCCTTTTCATTCATTCATTTATTTATCCATTCATTCCTTCGTGTAATGTTTTAAAGGCCTCCCATTCACAGTACTAAGGACACACGAGTGACCAAAATTAAATCCCTGACATTACAACTGTAGCAGTTGAAACAGCAAAGATTAAGTCAGCTACTAACTAAGTAGTGTAATTTCAACAGTGATAAGTGACATTTAGAAAGAAGGTGAGGGGGTGGTGGAGGCTTGGAATGGTCTGAGACTGCTTCTTACTAGGTTTTCAAGAAAAGGCACATCTAAGAAGCTGTCTGCGGAACTGAGCTTCACAAATACTCCTAGAAAAGACGGCTCCCCTCTCCAAGGGTGCAGAGAGTGCAGGAGCTCTGAGCTGCACACGTTAGGTGAGAGAGAGAGAAGGGAGGATGGCTGATGCCAAGACCCTGGAGGCAGTGGAGATAGTAGGGGCCAGGCCACGTGAAACCTTGAGCGCCATTGTCTGGGTGCTATTCCAAGTGCAACAGAGTTTGTTTTGGCTATGTTGGGTCTTCACTGCATTACGTGGGTTTAGTTGCCCTGAGGCACAGGGGATCTTAATTCCCTGACCAGGAATCAAACCCATGTCCCCTGCACTGGAAGTCAAATTCTTAACCACTGGAGCACCAGGGAAGTCTCCAAAACAAATTTTTGACCTGGGGAGTGACTTGATCTGATTTACAGTTTAAAGGATCACTTCGCTCATGCATGAAGAAACGACCCGATGGCTAGCTACGTGGGGGTATTGAGATCAGTGGAGGGTTCCCGCAGCAAGGTGATGGAAGCTCTAGCAAGGTGGTGGTGGTAGGGATGAAAAAATGGGGGAAAGTGGCTGGATTCAGAGTCTCTTCGAAAGATAGAGCCCAATAAGTTACACAGCGGGTATATTGCCGGGCTGGGCCTTACCCCCAGGATCTGCTGGAAGCAAAGCCCAGCCACCCCTCAACTTGCTTATATCTTCTTACTGATCAAGTCCATGTAAGGGTGTTAGTCGCTCATGTCCAACTGTCTGCGACCCCATGGACTATAGCCTGCCAGCCAGGCTCCTCTGTCCATGGGACTCTCCAGGCAAGAATACTGGAGTGGGTTGTCATTCCCTTCTCCAGGGGATCTTCTCAGTCAGGGATCAAAACCAAGTCTCCCACATTGCAGACAGATTCTTAACCCATGTGATTTACCAGGGGGACATGAAAGTAAGTTTAACCGATATGTTTAAGGACGATAGACCACACTACTTTAAAACAGGGAGGACACTGCTATAAGAGAGTTGTCAACGTTCAGTAGTTAAAGCACCTTCTATTTCCCATATCCTAACAAGTGATTTTACCAGCAGCTCACGTTCATTTGATTTTTAGGTTGATTTCATATTTATCAGGTCTCTTTTCAGCAATAAGACCTGGCAGACCAGAGGTTAAGACTCCACACTTCCACTGCAGGGGATGCGGGTTTGATTCCTGGCTGGGGAGCTAGGACCCTAAGTGCCATACCAAAATAAGTAAGCAAATAATAAAAATAAAATATGCAGTGGTAAAATTCTGGCACAGATTGTTTCCATGCCTCCTCGTGTTATAGATGTATGTATGGGTCTGGTTTCCTGCCTTAGCAAATGTGACCCAGCGTGGGTAACTGATTCTCTTCTGATGGGTCAGATTTCTTTAGGGCCTAGGGTCCATCACTGTGAACATGAATATTTCATTGTGTGGAGAATGTGGTTTCATTTTGACATGTGAACCCATGGGGAAGAGTGCAGTGATACTCAAATACGTTATCTTAAAATTTCCCTGATCTCCATTTTTATCCTAAAATCAATGGCCAAATATTTCCTGATCAATTGATCAAGTGGATTCCAGCTGATTGAAATTTTTCCCTTCCTATCTTTAAGCAACTTCCTAACAACGGTTACTAAATAGCTTAGGTCAACTTCAGTATAATGGATGAAGGTTTTAAAGTCAGGCAAGGAGATAAATTTGGACAAACCTTCACCACTTAGTTAATAAATACATACCTTTAGATAGGTTAAATGTCTGAGCCTCAGTTTCCTCATCTATAAGGTGGAGCTAGTAATAACTATACTTTAGGCATGTTATACCATGAAACGAGATGCCATATATAAAATTATGATTGAAAATCAAGTTAGCACAGACTTTGGCATGGCATTATTTCTTTAAAATACTAATTACCTGGGTTTCCCTTTCCTGTTCACTATGAGCTTTACAAGTCTGAAATTTTGATTTTTTTTTTTTTTAATTTTGAATTTTAAATGTCATTGTTCTTACCTTCCCTCCATATTAGTTTGCTGCTGCCACAACAAAGTGCCACAGACTGGTTGCCTTAAACAACACACATTTATTTTCTCACAGTTCTGCAGGCTCCAAATCCAAGGTCAAGGTGTCAGCAGGGTTAGTTCCTTCTGAAGCCACCCTCCTTGGCTTGCCCAGTTTCTCCTCCCTGTGTCCTCTGGATGTCCATATCCTCATCTGTCTTGTAAGACACCCATCACGCCAGATCAGAGTCCACTCTGACGAATTCATTTCACTTAACTATTCTTTTAAAGACCCTATCTCCAAACACAGTCACATTTTGAGGTACTAGGGGGTAAGAACTTAAACACATGAATTTCAAGTGGATACAAAACTGCTCATAACATACCCTTCACAGTTTACCCCTGAAAAAATATTGTGAGATAAGCACTGAACCAGAGCAAAGGAAATGAGTCCTTTGCCTCGTGTTTTCAAAAACTCTATCTCTGCATGACCTCTGGCAAGTCATCTTCCCTCTTTAGTCCACATTTTCTCAATCCTTAAAATAAGAGGGTTGGAATGATGCATCTCTTATTTCTCTTCCTGGCCTTAACCAAGCAAAGTTAAGTTGATTTCTCACAGCAAAGAATCTGAGATAGAGCATGCAATGAAATAACTGGAATGACAATACAACAAAACAAAAACATACCTTCTTTGCGGAATAAACCTAGGATGGGTTTTTCTAGAAGCAGAAGATGATTACATCAACTGTTCTAAAATGTTTTAGGTTGCTTCAAGCCCTTTCTAAGGCCATAATTTAAACCAACTTAGTTGGATAAACCAGAAACTCCACTCTGAATTTATCAATCTCCCCAAACAAAGTAATCACATCAAGATATGGGACACAGATTGGCTTGGGGGGGAAAGAGAGTATAATTTCAAGTAAAGTTCTCCTTGAAAGAATTAAGGGGGGAAATTTTTAAAAAACAAACACACATATACACAGAAAATGTAAAATTAAAACCAGCTTCCAAGCTTATAGGTTAAGCCATTAAGGAGGAGGGGAAAGGCAAACAGGCATATTTCCTCTCCAGCTGCGTAGCTTTCGGTCCTGAGACACGGTATATCTCTACAGATGTCAGCAGCCTCAGCAAGGCAGGGAGGTAAGCACGGTGGTGGTGAAGGGACAAACGTGCTCACGGGGAGAGCGGGAGAAAACAGAGAGGGACAGCAGAGTTTTCCCCCTGAAAAAAGCAAAACTGCTGGATCAAGTAGAGTGACGACAAGACTATAAGACTAACATCAAAGATGCTGGGACTCAAGTCAGAATCTAACACAAGCTGAGCAACTATGGGCAAGGTACCCAACTTAGCATGGGGTAACTTTCAACTTCAGCTAAAAAACAGCAACTGAAAACACAACCCATTTCATTTTTTGCTGCTGAATACAAGGTCTCAGAAATAATAGAAAATTCAAACAAAACGGAATTGACTGAAGCACTGAGAACGATATGTAGGTATTTGAAATTGTTATGTAAAAACAGAGTTCCCATGTGATCCAGCAATCCCATTCTCAGGCATATATTTGGACAAAACTGTAATTCAATAAGATACACGCACCCCAATGTTCAAAGCAGCACTAATCACAATAACCAAGACATGGAAGCAACCTAAATGTCCACTGGCAGATGAGTGGATATGGAAGATGTGGTCCATACATACAACGAAATACTACTCACCCAGAAGAACAGTGAAATTATGCCATCTGCAGCACCAGGGATGGACTTAAGAGATTACCATATTAAGTGAAGTAAGTCAGAAGAAGACAAATACAATATGCTTATATGTGGAATCTAAAATATGACACAAACGAACCTATTTACAAACAGTAACAGACTCACAGACATAGAGAACAGACTTGTGGTTGACACAGCGGAGGGGGAGGAGAGGTGGGGGGAAGGAGAGATTAGGAGTTTGGGATTAGCAGATGCAAACTACTATATATAGGATGGATTAACAACAAGGTCCTACTGTACAGTGCAGGGAATTATATCCAGTAACCAGTGGTCAACTATATTGGAAAAAAATACAAAAAGAATATATATATATATACACAGGTATATGTATAACTGAATCACTTTCTGTACAGCAGAAATTAACACATTAACACATAATTAACATTATAACACAACGATACTTCAATTTTAAAAAAGAATAAAATTATGATGTGAAAGAATATTTAAAACACGGAAGATGTCATGTCATAATACATTGTAGAATGAAAAGTAGTACATAAAATAGGATGAATAAGATGTCGTGCTATTTTAATAAACAGTATATACAGTATAAAGAAAACACTTTAAATGGGTATGCTCTATAATTTTGCTTATTTTTATTGTCCTCATTTTTTTTTTTTTGGTAAAGTTTTCTACAAACATCATGTTTTTTTTTTTTTTTTTGTCATAATTGGGGGAAAAAACCTACTCGTTTTGTAAAATTTCAGTGTCCTACAGTAGACCAGAGAGTAGAAAAAGCTCTAATTCAGTCTCAAATTGAGGTTTTAATTCCCTCACCTGGAAGTTGAGACTAGACTGAAAAATGTTCTTAGGATCTTCTGATTCCCAGAGTTTTACAGAGCCCCGCTAAGTCAACACTTCAGCGGGCTCTTGCTTAGGGTTTATTAAGGAAGCCGGGGAGGCGGGGGGCGGCGGCATGGGACACAGGAGGAGGAGGAGGCATTGAAGTGCACGTGAAGAAGAGCCCCCTCATGGGTCTCCTTTGCCAATTCAATGCACAGCAGCCTGAGTGCTGAGCGTGGCGGGCACCTCCCTGGAAAGCTGGCTGTGCTTAAGCACGACCGCGAGGAGCTGCTCCCAACAAGCCTGGAAGCCAGGCTGCTCCGAGGGAAGGCTGGGGAGCTTATGGAACCAGTCAGGGCTCTGGCGTCCAAACCCACACAGAGAAGGGGACCCACCGTGCTCCCGATCTCTCATAACCTGCCCCTCGGGAAAGAGGTGTGCAGAAGGACTTAACCAGGCCTGCAGTAACTAACTCCAATTTGGACAGATGTGTCATGACCCCATAGGTACAAGAAGATAAAAGAAGGCAGAATTTAAGGCAGCGCTGTAGAATGGGGTTAAGAATGTGGTTCTGAGACAGTAGGGATTTTGGTTCCACCACTGAAAGGCTTCTGTGATCTTAGGCCAATTGCCTGACCTCTCGCAGTTTCCTCAACAATAAAATGGGAAGACCTAGTTGGAAAGTCATCTACCTAACTGAGTGGTTTTGAGGATTGCCTGAGGTAAGGAATAAAAAGCACTTAATACAGAATATGGTGACATTGGTTTACTCGCTAAGTTATGTCCGACACATGCTATCCCATGGACATTTCCCAGGCAAGAATACTGGAGCGGGTTGCAGGTTGCCTTTTCATTCAACCCAGAGATCCAACCCGTGGCACCTACATAAGAGGCAGAGTCTACCGCTGAGCCACCAGGGAAGCCATAATACAGGATAAATAAATGCTAATTCTTCTTATTTTCAGATGCTCCTGTGACAAGCATCACATTGCCAGGCAGAGATGATCATCGGCAAAATATTCATTCAAAAAAGGAAAAGGTATTATCATACCTGATTAACTATATGTGACACATCTTTATACACATGGTACTTCAAATGCAGTATTTTAGATTATATGAATATACCTTAATTTTCTCCTTCTACCTTCCCTTATAGATGCTCCCCTTTAAAGGATCTAATGATTATAGTTACACTTAGATCATTGGGACTATGGATTGTATGACTCACAGCCAGAGATAAGCTCGGAAAAATGTGTTTTAGCTGTCCCCACCCCTCAAACCAAAAATGAATTTTAGAATAAAAGCTAATAACAGAAATATAAGGAAGTGAAAAGGGACTTCCCTGGTGGTCCAGTGGTTAAGGATCCACCTTCCAATGCAAGGGTTGCAGATTCAATCCCTGGTTACGGAACTAAGATCCTACATGCCTCAGGGCAACTAAGCCCACAAACCACAACTAAAGAGAAGCCCCTGCACTGCAACAAAAAAGATCTCTAATGCTGCAACAAAGATCCCACGTGCCGATGCAGCCAATAGATAAATAAAAGTTAATATTCTACAAAGTTGTCAGTGAAAGAAAAGATGATGTAGAAGCACAAATGTACACATGTTCTCATCATCCGCTCACTTGACATTATTCCTGCAAAGTAAATGTTAAATAAATGCACCCATTCATTCAATAAATGTTGACAGAGGGCTTAAAATGCGCTAGCCAAAGGAAATGTGATAGAAATTCAGTGACAATGAAACTAAAACCCACCCCTACCTGAAGGAGCATCCACTACATTATTTGGCTGTTGGGCAGGAGGCTATTTCCATTGGACGGGAGCCACCGCATTTCAGATACTGGCAGGAGCAAGTGAAAAGAGTTTGCAGAGCATCTATAGACTCGGAGCTGTTCCCTGTTGGCTTGCTTGTTTATCTGACCAGTCTAGTTTTGGGGCAACTGGTACCTTTGTGCCTTTATCAATGGCAGCCTTATCCAGAAGAGACACCACACATGCCAGCAAATGAATCATGGAATCATTTTAATAATACTCATTGGAATGAATACTAAAGATCTGCTAAGGAAAGGACCTATCAGTCATCGTCATTCCATTGCTCTCTTGCACAGTCTATTAACCAAGTTCCCTCCCTGAATGAGAAACAGGCTAAGGTTTTAAGGAGAAAAAGCAACCAAAGACCCTTCTATCCAACACAGACGTTGGTTGCTCCCACTAAATTTAAGCCAACGACTACTGCCCTCATTCACTTTCTCGCTGCTTTCTCTTCCCTTCTGGGGAGGGACCAGAGCTCCTCTCTCCCAATTTCGAACACAGCATAGACGGCTGACCATAATCTCAGGAGAAAATAGAAGACGAAATAAAGGCTCACAGGGTCATTGGCACTGGCAGGGACTCAAGGACCATCTAGTCTGATGCCCTCATCTGACTGATGCAGAGTCTGAGAGGGATAATAAGGTTCTCCCAGAGTCACAGAGAAATTAGAGGTAAGGGCAGCCTGAACCACAAAGTGCCAACACTCCATCAGGGGCTTCCTGCCTTTTCCTGCGTCATCAAGAGGGTTCCTCTGCTCCACCCACCAGAGGAACACTTCTCTTAAAATCTCATTTTATCTTTGAAAGCTCACTTCCCAGCCCTTCCACAGGGAAAAAAAAAAGACTAACTTAGCCAAGAGAACTGTGCCCTTGAATTCCAGATGTCCCCTCCGTTCCCGGACCATTCCTAGGCAGAGATCCCCATCTGGCTTAGAGTGCTGGGCGTGTGCTGCGTTCCCGGGCCTGCTGACGGAGAACAGAGAGCCTGGCGCCTTCTGTGTCTGGGAAGAGGACAGGGACAAAGACTGAGAAGGAACCTAGGGCCCAGATCTGTACTTACGCAAGATGGGTTCCACCCGACACTCACACATGCTCCTGGGGGAAGCCAGAAGCTAACTCAGACAGCGGGCAGAGCAATGCAGTCACTACTGCGGGACTCAGCTGTTCCAACGGTGATAGGAGAGCTCTTGGCCTGACCATCCCAGCCCAGCCACTGTGTGAACGCTGGCCCCGTTAGTGAGCTAACAGGTGTGGCTAGCTGGTGGCAAGGCCGTGCGGACAGTCATCTGTGAATCTGGAATGACTGCTTTCCTGCCTGTGAACTGACTCATCCCTGTAGGGATCAATCCCAGATTCTTGCTTTTGTAGCTGTGTGACTTTGGTCAAGTTACTTAATCTCTCAGAGCCTCTATCCAGAACACAGAATGATGGTTACCCATTGGAGCTAGAGGAGCTGCTGCGAGTCAAATGAGATAATCCATGTCACTTGTGCTAAGGCTCTCAATAAGTGGCAATGATAAATATATAATAGCTCCACTAGGCTTAGTCCAAGCACTAAGTCCCCTATAATCTAGTTAACAGGAGAAATGTTCCCCCAGAGAAGTAGTTTTGGTACTAGGCTCCACATACAGATTAGGGTCAAAGAAGAGGCCAAGTTGAAGGGCTCATTCTAGTCTACCAAACTATCTTTTGGTGTATGACGTATGTATCATCATCTATTTCACAATGAATATATACGAAATAGACACATACTGAATTTGATGAAAGGGGGATTTCACAGTAGAAGAGTCTGAAAACAGAGGAACCTCTTTCTCTGGGTTGTCCAGGGTCATTCTCATTTATTTCCCTCTAGCTACAGAAAATGTGAGAAAAGGTAAACAGAACTGACTTGAAGAGGGAGTGACCAGGGAGAGGCCAGTCCTTCCATTAGTATCTGTCCCTAGAGGGGATGGCATATTTACATTTGCATTATTTATATTTACATTTCCACTTCTTTTATGATTACAAGCAGTGATTTAATCAAAGAGAGGCACATTTATCTCCTAGGGAGACATTCCTACTGTTGTAAGCATTTTGCGATTTTTTTCAAATATAATAAGCAGACAAACAGTTCTAGGAAATATGTCAATGGGTAAAGAAGAGAGCGCCCTTTAGGACATGAAGACTTTTTCAGTTCTTTCTCAACTCTACTGTTTTTCCCTAATTAAGGAGAAAGGACAGAGAAAAAGCCATTCAACTGGGAGTTGTGAAGAAATTGCTAGAAAGGGTATCCATAACCTGTGTCAGTGTAGGCTAGAAGCCGATTAAGACTGAAAGCTATATAGTTCATCCTAAATAAGGAAAATGCCCTTTCTTTAGGCTAACAGAGAATCTCTGTATCAAAGTCCAAAGGCAGTCTAATAGCCTCGAGTAGCTTGTCAGAAATGAAAGGTAAACATAATTCTGAGAAACACCATAACATAACTAAACCAGAAAGCACAATTTGTTTCAAACATTGTGCTGCTTTTCGTTTGTTTTTGAAAATGTTTATTGAAACATTGATTCCTAAAGTAGTCTCTTAATAAGCTAGACCTTTGTCAATCTTCCTTTCTTAATTTCCCCATTTCAAAGTAGTTAAAGACTTTAAAATAAATGTTTCCCAGCTTGAATACATCTGGGGTTCAGAGACTATCGTCCACAGTCACTCCTTCATCTGAGCCTTTCAAGAGCCCAGTGAGATAAGAAGGGAAGATTTTTATTTGTAAACTGACAGTTCGACTACATAGACTTGAATCCTCAGAAAATCTATTTCTCCAGAATTCCCCCAAGTGCCCAGCTGGCCCAGTTACAGCTACTCATAGTCAGGGCTCTCTTTATCCACCTGAGGCATTTCACTAGTGTTTGAGCAAGAAGAATATCCTGGCTGCGAATCACCACAAACCTGTCCAAAAAATAAAGTAACACATGAACAACCCAGGCAGGGCTTGATTTTCACGATCAGATATTTAAGATGCTTCCCATTTCTAAGTCTTTGATATTTTTCCTGTCCTTTCTCTGCAACTTCCCTTCCAATACACCTTACACGGATCAAGCTGGTTTTGGGTGACATCTCTTCTTTTGGTCTCCCAAACTCTTGTCCTGCATCTCCTAGTAATCCAAAGTGACACTTCCTGAAGCAAGAGGCAAAAACAGATCCAGGGATGGGGTTTCACTGGCCTCTTCCCCGGATTGTAGTCTAGCCTAAGGCCCCCAGCTCAAGCACTGCAGAGATCTGGGTGTTCCTCCAGTTCACAAAGCTCCTTCACTTCCCCTCCCAAATAAAAAATTCCCATGACACTCACAATGACACCTTTCAAATGAGATCACAGGGCCCTGACTACACACCCTAGAGGTCAAACCTTCCAGGTCATGCTCCAGACAGACAGAGTATGTGCCTTCCAGCAATTCTCAAACGTCACACACATACACCCCAATCTCCAATGCAGCAGAAATGCATTAGCTGCAAGGTCGTATTTACAGAGATCCAGTTAGTATTTGCAAAAAGGCGCTTCTCGGTGATTTGTCTCCTAGAGGGAGTTCTGGAGCTCTTAATCCACACCTTTCAAAATCCCCACTGCAGGTGCCTCTGTGAGACAGGTAGTTGACCTGTGTTTGATTTCCAGCATTGCCTCCTATCCTCTGTGTGTGACTCTGGAAAACTGACTTCCTCTCTCTAGGTCTCAATCTCCTTAACTGTAAAGTGGGTTTTTGCAGAGACCCCAATAAGAGAATACCTGGAAAGCACTGGAACTTAAGCATTAGATCTCCACCCACTCTCATTGCCAGCTTTAAGTTGTAGCCTCTCTCAGAAGAAAACAGAGTGTAACTAGCAAACTTTCTACCTGTAGAGTCGAGACGGTCAGCTACCATCCCTCCAGTTTACATTTATTCAATGTAAAAAATAAGAGAGACCATGTTATAGGATCTAAACCATTTGCCCCATTGTCACCTTCTCAGAATGATGGTCAGGGTGGAGCCACCAAGACCAGTGGGGCAGTGAGGCACTTTGATTTCAGTCAGGTGTGGAGGTTTGAGTCCTGCCCAGAATACTTGTTATATCTCTGATCCTGGGCAGAGAAAAAAAAAAATCTATACAACAGAGATAACGATAGTACCTCTCAGACAGTGTTGATTTGAGGGATTAAATGAAACAATGCATGTAAGGTACAATATCTGAAACCAAAGAAACACTCAGTAGGTATGAGCTGTTCTTGGTAGGAGCAATTTTTAATTCATGTATTGATTTAACCGATTCTCATTAGGCATCTGTATGCCAGGAACTGCGTGAGACAGAGACAGAGGTGGATGACAAAACCAGGTCCCTGCTCCGACTGGCGGGACCACCCAAACTGCTGTCTCTGACATTTAGAAGCAAGGGCCAGTGTTGGGATAAGTACATGCAGGTCACGCAGGAGGGTGATCTGAGAAGAACAGTGAGATCTGGGGCTGGAGCTACTCCCAGGGAAAGCTCCAGCCAATTATACCAGCGACAGAGCAATAACCCCTTCCAGGAAACCAATAAACACAGGGTAGTAGCGATGCTTTCCTCTCAGGAGGGGGGCAAGAAGGAAGGAAAAACAGAAAACAAGCAAACAGACAAAACCTGCCTATGTCCCCCAAATTGTGGCCCAGGGTGGTACCTATGATAGCAGAGGTGCCCGGCAAAGGAAGACTGCCCCCATCGGCCTCAGATTACAGGGACATTTTAGCTACTGGGTGGGGCAGTCTGCACAGAAAGGAATACAGAGGATAGGAAATTAAGTCAAATTCTACAATCTTACCATTTAAAATCTGGACTAGACGTGACAGCAGGGGATATATGTTATATTGAGATCTTTAATCCTATCTTCTGTGAATATATAGACCTAAGTCCATATTTTTATGTTTTTACCTATATTTAGTTAGCCTCTGGTAGTATGTAGATAACTATACTCTTCTTTGGACAAGCAAGAGTACAAGAATTACAACATTTTCTTCTAAAATAGAATCCGTGTTCTAAGAAATACAAACACAAAGCACGAGAAAAACCGACAAATGGATTCTTTCCCCCAAAGATCAAAAGCCCCCTCCCGCCTTGCCCTCTTGCCTCTCTCCACCCCACATCCCTCTCAACAATGAATGCAAGGCAGACTGGCTCGAAGAAATTCACAACCGCAGTCTATCGCCGTTCAGTTGCCGTAGGCACAGCCCGGGTTTCGCCGTGAAGGCTGCTATGCAGCGCCACGCCCCACGCGCAGAGAAAGGATGGAAGCCACGAAGAAAATGAAGGATGCGCCCCAGGGAAGATCATCCAAGCGGGAACAAAAGGGAGCCCCCTGCAAACGGGGCCCTGGGATTGGGGCACCTACACATTTACAGGGGCTTGTAAGGCTATTACCCTACGGGCTAAACGTCTGTATCTTTCCTTAAAGGTGGCTTAAGTGATACCTAGAAAAATGGGCGTGGCCCTCAATACCAGGGCACAGGCTGAATCTAAGAAGAACCACTGAGGTCAGACTGGGAAGGAAAAGATAATCTGTTCTCCGCTTATCCCAAACAGAAAGGGCAAGTGCACACTGGATATATAGCAAGTGGCATATTTACAGCCTAGCTGCACAGGAGAGCAGTGGGTCATCTCTCCAGAGTTAGGGAAATAAGTAGAAACATTGTGCTTTTGTCCCAATCAGTTTAAAAAAAGTATCACCACAGTTTTTTGCAAAGCCAACTGGCATCGAGAAAACACTGTGAATTATTAGCAGAGACTCACTATGTTTTTATAATAATGTGAAATCAACGCTATCAGGTAGTGGTCAAGGAGGATGGGTTTAAGCCCAGTGCCTCTACCTGGGGACAGAATCCCCACCCATCCCAACTCTATCCCCCGGAGAGTGTTCCTCCCCTGGGAGCTGGTGGACAGCAGCTAGGGGTGTGGCACATGTGTGTCCAGTGAAACTCAGGTGGAAAAGGTAGGATACTGCAAGAGAAATAAACCACCTGACAATAAAGTGCCAAAAGGCAAGAAGAGCTTCTTCCTGCCTGCAGAGGGGAAGGTCCTGGACGGCAATCAGGCTGTTCCAAGCCTAACGGGAACAAGTGCAAACAGACTCCTGCCCACAGCAAAACCTAGTGGATGGGGCAGATGAACTGCAGAAGCAGGTACATCCCTGCCCTAGGGCGGCTGCAGAGCCTCCCAGGGGCCAGCTCATCACTTCCTTTGTTCGTCGTGCAAAGATGGAGTAGCCACACGTTCCCCTACTACACACTACACACACACACACACACACACACAAACAAAACTCATTCGCTACAGACAAAGCACAACCGCGCTGCTTCGTGCTCAAGTAACAAATGTCAGTGGGTTTTCTGTTGCTTTTGTCTTGCCCTTTTAAAAAACTGTCCATTCCAGCCTGTCGTGCGTCCTTTCCAGGGGTGGGGGTGGGCGTCATTTCAGCGCATTCTGGAGAAATCCCAGACCCGGGCGCGGTATTTTTGCCGTGAGAGCGGCTTGCCGGACGCCAGTGAAAATGAGGCTTCTCTACCTGGTAATGGCACATCCCCGCTCCACCCCGCCCTAGGGGCTCGCCCAGCGCGTCTGACACCCGCCGGCTGCAGGGCTCGGCTCTGCACACAATGGCAGTTGGACGCGGCGTGCACACAGCACGCGCCTGCCACCGCAACCTAAAATGTGCTCTAAAAAGTCAGCCTTTTCTTGGGGTGAAGGGGAGAAATTACAGGGGAAAATGCAAATGCATCAAGAGCCAAAAAAAGTTGGTTATTCTCACTACAGCCACGTTAGCTGTCCAGTCCCGAGTATGACGCATCGAGATATGAACTGGGGTTAATACAAGCAAGCCGCGGCCAAGGTGAGGACGGATGGTCAGGCACCCCATCAGAGCCACGGGGCTGGAGCTCAGAGAGGGGCGCGGTCGGGCTACCCAAGACCTCTGGGGAAAGGTGTCATTTCTCCATGCTCCACCCCGCCAAAAAGGAACCTTCTACCAAAAAAAATCACCTGGGGCAACTCACATGGACGACCCCGGTGGCGCGGGGGTCGACGGAGGGCCTGTTATTCGGGAACTACCGAGCGGTGGGTAAGGAAGATAAATAACCCAAAGTTCTCCACGCCACTGTCACTGTTTGGGTTTCCTCTTTGTTTGGTTTTCCCCAAACCCCAGGGTCGCTCCGTCTGGGTGGCGCCCCGCCGCGCCGGCTGGACTGACCGCCACTCTCCACCCCCTCGGACCCCGGGTCCCGGTCCCTCCCTGGGGACTGGCCCGGGGACGCCGGCGGGATCCAAGCCCCTGCAGAGCAGCCGGGAGCGAGCCAGCGAGCGAGCGAGCCGGAGTGGCGTCCGACTCACCGTGATGCGCGGGATGTTCTTCTTGCCTTGGTAGGACATGGTGGCGGCGGCGGTGGCTGCAGCAGCTGCCTGCCTCCCTGCTCCTTCTGCTCCTGCTCGCCCGCGCCTTCCTCAGCGCACAGCGCCCCGAGATCAGGTGGAGCGAATGGTGCGCCGGCCGCGGCCGCCGCCTCCTCTCGCCTCCGCCCCCCTCCCGGTCTCCCGCGGCGGCTGCCAGAGACAATAGTAAATCTCCCTGGTCCCCCTTTTCACCCCCGACCTCCCTCCCGCTCCACACACACACATACACATACACACACACACACACACACCCTCCTCACTCGCGTTCACGCCCGGGCTTTTTTTTTTTCTTTTGCGGTACCAGCTGGGACCCCGTAAGACAAGAATGGCTGATCCGCGACTCCTCCCTCTTCTCTCTTATCCCTATTGATTTTCCTCTTTGCATCTGCCTCACCCACTTTTTCTTTTTCTCCCTTTTTTTTCCTTCTGGTGACTTGCGAGTGCAGCAGTCAGCCTGCTCCACCGCCACCAGGGGGCGCGAGGGACTGTTCGGGGCGGGGATACTGCAGTCCCCAGCGTCGGCAGAGCAGCACCAGCGTCGCCCGCTCGTCCCCGCGGGCCAAGCCCACGCCTCCGACCTGACTGATCCGATTTCCCACCTTCCCCACCCTCGTTTCAGAAAGGAGACGGCTCCGGGCTTCTCTTCGGGCACCCGCTCTCCTCCGCCACCCTGCGGGCTGAATGCGGCAGCCGCCGCCTTTGTTACCACGGAGGCCGGGCGCCGCCTCTGCTGGTCACCGAGTGTATAAACAGCCGGCGCGATCCCCTTAGAAAGCCGAGAACCGCGCCGACTTCGTGCAGCCTGGCCAGCCGCTGCTATCCCGAGACCATGAAAATGGGGATCAAAAAATGCGAAGTAACCCTCACTCTCGGAGGGTTGCGAGGGGACCCCGTGTCGGCTACCATCAGCCGTTCTCTGTATTGTAAACATAATTCTCGAAATAATGTGCCTTAAAGGAATCCCACTGTCTGGCTCTCAGAATCGATGAAACAGCAGTAACGCTGCTCCGTGAGCAAGAAGCAGAAAACACCTGTAGTGAGAAGGCAAAAGCCCTGGCGAGTTACTGCGCAGCCGTGGTTTTTGTGAGCCGTCCGATGAGTGCTGGTCACAATCCCGAGTTTACTTTAGGCAGGGCTGAGACAAAGGTAAGTGTGCTATTAGAAGCAAAAGACACGACCTTTCGGTGCTGGAATATATTCTTATTTTGCTACGTGCTTCAATTAAACGGCCAAGGAAGGCATGTTTGGAGGAAACAGGCTGGGGGCTGAGGGATGGTCAGATGGGGGGAGCTTTCTAAACTCTCCAGGAAAAAAAAAAAAAAAGACACACCCAAATACACCATTCACCATTTGAATAACAACAACAATGGCGTGCTGTGCAGAAATCATAAAGCCGCCCTCTCAAGTCTTTTATGATCACTTCAACCCCTTATGAATACAACCGCCCCCTCCTCATAGAAATTCCGCAGATTATCAGTGAGCATGACTAGGTCTGTGTTAGGGAACTTGAATTCACATTTCTATAAGGCAGGCCACCAACCACACTTTGGGACATCTTTTCATTAAGTTAAAGGCTTCCTTTGCAATAAAGAAGCTACATAAAGTATCCACAGAATGAGGGTACAGAATACTCCGGCTTAGGTTTTCCCTAAACCTAAAATGAACCAGCCTGGTCACATAATTAAAGGGCAGGTCAAGCCCCCCTAAAACTCACTCGAGTGAGTTAATCCAAGTGGCTGGTTATTCATGGGTAACTAGGCTGAATGCAGTCTTCACAGGAAAAGCCCACAGCATTATCCACCTTATTTCTATGATCCTTTGGCTTGCAGAATGAATGCCAAGAAAAGGTCACCTCTCTGTACTCTTTGCAAAGCACAGGGGAAAAAAAAGAAAAAAAGACTAAAGCCAAAGACACGCCCTAAACATTTTGCTTTGTTCTGAAAGCATTTAAGTGCTAAGACCACTAGCCAAGAGTTGTGAAATTACAAAGCATTCTGGGGATTGGCATGCAAATGAGCAGGATTATATTTAGAACAGAGTAAAAAGAGAATTAACTACATACTATGCAACCCTGCAGAGGTCTGAATCTTTCCCATTGATTTTACTGCACCAAACTTGTTTAAAGGGATCTTGGAAGTTCTTCTAAAGAAAAGGGGGAAAAAAAAAAAAAAAAAAATATATATATATATATATATATATGTAGGGGACATTTACAATTCTAAAGAAATGCCACTGCCTTCCTTCTTTTTCTTTTTTTTTAAATTTAGCGGGTTTGTCAGGTTTTTTTTTCCTTTCTTGCATGCTAATTATCTCCTCTGTTACCATCATTAGAATCCAGAACACTCTCTGCTAAATAGATTTATTTATACCATATTTTTGGTCACTTGATGATTTTGGGTGCGTCTGTTCTTTCAAATTACAAGGCTTGGTTAATCTCCTTGAGGTCAGGTTTGCCTGCAAGAAGCCATGCAGAAAAGGACTTGAGATGTTTCTCTGGATCAGACTGCTGTGAAAAGCCATGCCCAGGAATGCATAATAACCAGCTAATCGGTTCAAGCTGTTGCCATGAGCAGAAATGTACAACAAACCCTATTTTTTCCCCTCTTTCATCCCCTTCAATCATGTTTCTCTTTTTTAAATCAAAATCAAGTGTCTGAGATGAGTTTGAAAAGAAAAGCTGTCGTTGGCTGTGCCCTTCTTATTCAAGGAGTAAGAAGAAAGGCAGCGATCAAGACGAGATGCCTCTGTGTCTGGCCAAGAGAGTGAGCGGTGGAACCAGCATGGATTCTTGCTCTTTTCCACAGTAGAATGACTCTGAATGGTTTTCCTTGGATACACAGCAGTATTTGGCTTTGGGTATCTCAGGAAACTATGAGAGAATGAGAGGGAGATGCAGAGCGACTTAATTTATGGTCCCAAAGAAACTTAATTTTGGACACCAAACTTAGCACATCCATAGATTTCCACACCTCAGTCAAGGCTACTTTATTCTTATTGCTCAGGCCAAAGCCTGATTGGCATTGTCCAAACCTTGACTTCTCTTCCTCAGTACAATTCAATTTGCAGTTCACGTCCAACCTTAAGGTTGGAAATAGTCTTGGGTTTATTACATATGTACACACTATGATCTCTTCTCTCCATCTACAAAGCTTCCCTCTGTGTTTAGGCACCACCAGCTACCACCTGAACTACTGCAGTTACCTTCTAACTGGACTCTCTTCTTCATGGTTATGCATTCGTTCATTCTCACAATATTCAGCATTTATCCTGTGTATACTACTTATTTTCCTAGGATCTAGTGCTACAGATATGAATGATAATAATGCTGATGATGATAAGTATTCCCTGGTGGCCCAGTGGTTGAGAGTCTGCCGTGCAAGGCAGGGGACACCAGTTCAATCCCTGGTCTGGAAACTAAGGCCCCACGTGCTGTGGAGTACTAAGCCCAGCACCACTGCTGAGCCTGTGTTCTCTGGAGCCCACACCACGACCTGAGAGTCTGTGTGCCACAATGAAGAGATCCCGTGTGCCGCAACTAAGACCTGATGTAGCCAAATAAATAAATTAAAAAATAATAATAATATCCTGGATCTCAGGGAGTTTATTTTATACCCTTAAAAGAACACCATGTGCTACCTGCTAGTCCCTGTCTATGCTTTATTTATCTTCACAGTACTTTTGATCACATGGTATATTATTATCTTCCTTCTTGTCACTAGAATGTAAACTCCCTGAGGGCAAGGAATGTGTGTTTTATTTACTACTGGGTCCTGAGTGTGTGAAACAGGGCCATGCCCACAGAAATTGCTCAATAATTCTTAGAAGAGTGAATGTAAAAACCTTTCAAACTGTGTCTGAAGAAAGAGTAAATAGATGGAAGAAGAGCTTTCCTGTTCTTAGTTCTTAGACTGTCCTGTTCTTAAAATGTCCTTAAAGGGCATTTAAGAAGGTCTATTTTTGTTCCTCTTAGCCTTCTTAGGGTTTCCTGATTCTAGATTTCAGAGCAACGGAATTCAAGATGGTGAGGAATCATTTTGCTAAATCCAAGGCAATACAGGGGCCAAGGAATGACTATAAAATAGATTTGGTACCTGAACAGTGATTAGAGAGCTGTGACTTTGAAATAAGTTGCCATCAAAGCATAAGAAAAGATCAAAAGGCTTATGTTAATTTAAAGAATTTCTTCTTTAAAAATTGATACTGAGTTCATAAGAAAACTATAGACTAGAAACCAGGAAGTTGTACTGCTTAAAGATCTGGACTTGGAAATAGAGGAACCTCAGTCCATATTCCAAGTCATCCAGTTCCTATTTCTATGATCTTCAGCAGATTAATTATTTCAACCTTTTGAGTCTTAGTTACCTCATCTCTAAATGAGTATCTTATGACCTACCACATAGTATTTTTGTGATGATTTATTAATTCATTCAACTAGTATTTATTGAGTGCCTATTATGGGTCTCCAGGCACGAGGCATACAAATATTTGAATAAAATAGACAAAATGCCCTAATGAAGCATCCATCCTAGGGAAGGGATAAATCAAGAATAAAAAATTATATAGTGTTTTTTTTAAAAAGCATAGTGTTTAAAATGGTAGCAAGTACACTGGGAATAAGATACGGATGGGGAAGTGAAAGTCATTCCAGTGTCTTGAGGATAGGCTGAAATTTTCCACATCAGGGGTCACAGAAGGTCAGGTGAGATGGTGGTCTGGTCTCTTAGAATGGTAACAGTGGAAGCAGTGAAAAATGGCCAGGTATTAGATATAGTTCAAGATAAAGCCAATAACATTTGCTGATGGATTTGATTGGGGTATGAGAAAAAGAGGAATCAAGTTCAGTTCAGTTCAGTCGCTCAGTCATGTCCAACTCTTTGCAACCCCGTGAACTGCACCATGCCAGGCCTCCCTGTCCATCACCAACTCCTGGAGTTTACTCAAACTCATGTCCATCAAGTCAGTGATGCCATCCAGTCATCTCATCCTCTGTCATCCCCTTCTCCTCCTGCCCCCAGTCCCTCCCAGCATCAGGGTCTTTTCCAATGAGTCAACTCTTCACATGAGTTGGCCGAAGTATTGGAGTTTCAGCTTCAGCATTAGTCCTTCCAATGAACACCCAGGACTGATCTCCTTCAGGATGGACTGGCTGGATCTCCTTGCAGTCCAAGTGACTCTCAAGAGTCTTCTCCAACACCATGGTTCAAAAGCATCAATTTTTCAGCGCTCAGCTTTCTTCACAATCCAACTCTCACATCCCTACATGACCACTTGGAAAACCATAGCCTTGACCAGACGGACCTTTGTTGGCAAAGTAACGTCTCTGCTTTTTAATATGCTCTCTAGGTTGGTCATAACTTTCCTTCGAAGGAGCAAGTATCTTTTAATTTCATGGCTGCAATCACCATCTGCAGTGATTTTGGAGCCCAAAAAAGTAAAGTCTGACACCGTTTCCACTGTTTCCCCATCTATTAGATTATACTAAATGTATTGGCCTGAGCTACTGGAAAATGAAGGGGAAATTGTAGGAGAAATGGGATTGTAGGGAAAGTCAGGAATATGTTTGTGGACATTCCTATTCAACGCCCAAGTGAGGTGTGGAGCAGGCAGGTAGATATTCAAAATCAGAAATCGAAGGGAAGAGTTAGGCCAGAGATACAAATTCGGGAGCGGTTAACCTCTGAGTGTTATTTAAAGAAATGACTCTGGAAGAGCTGGCCAAGGACATGAGCAGAAATGGAGCTCTGAGGTAAGTGAGCATCCTGAGGCTAACAGAAAACCAGCAGGGACAGAGGTCAGTGAGAGAGCCTGGACACCATGAGAGTCAGTGCTGTGAAGGTCAAGAAATACAAATTATTTCAAAGAAGAAGTGTTCACGTGCTGTTGAAAGGTCAAGTGCCATGGGGAGCTGAGAATTCATCAGTGCATGAAATCACCAAGGGCCTTGTCCAGAGCACCTATAGAATGAGTATCTTCATACCCATCTTACAGTGTTTTACGTGTGTGTGTGTGTGTGTGTGTGTGTGTGTGAGCAAGTAGTAGATTACTCAAGTAATATTTACTGTGCATCCACTATGTATGCATGTGTGTGTGTGTGTACGTGTGTGTGGTGTCAGAGCAGTCTTAACGAAGCTGTGGGGATGAAATCTGATTGGAAGGATTTCCCTAGTGGTCCAGTAGCTAAGAATCTGCCTTCCAATGCAGAGGATGCTATTCGATCCCTGGTCTGGGAACTAAGATCCCGCATGTTGTAGGGCAACTAAGTCTGCAAATATTGAGTGAGCACCACACCTAGACAGCCCGCTAGCCACAGTGAAGATCCTGTGAGCCACAGCGGAGACCTGATGTAGCCCCCAAAATAAAATTAAAAAAAAAAAACCAAAAAACGAACGAAGACTATTCTTTAAAAAAAAAATCTGATTAGAGCATTTCCAAGAGAAAAATCAAAGTGTAAATGGGAAATCCCGAATATAAGCAACACTTTCAAGGGGTGTTTTGAAACAGGGACACGGATACAGAGCAGTAACTAGTAGAGTAAGTGGAATCCAGTATGAAGGAAATAGCCCAGCATGGTTTAATGTCAGTGGGGCTGATTCAGAAAGAAGGGGTCACTTCACAATAGGAGAGAAATGGGACAGCACAGGTGACATCTAGTGTTCAGATGGAGGGCCTGCCCTTACTCAAGAGCAAAGACTGTTCCTCCACCGGTAACCAGAGGGTTAGCGTACACTGGCACAGAGACAGGCAGCTAGGTAAATTTCACGGAGGGAGTTTATAGCAGTTCTCTTCTGACTGCGTCTATTTTCTCTGCCATCAGCCAAGACAGTCTGGGAGAGAAGGTACTGAAAGTTAAGAGGGGTGAGGAGCTGGGATAAAATCAGTTTTTAGGAGAATAAAGGGACTACAGAAATACGGAGTGATTCCCTGGCAGGGCTAAGGATCTGCCCCATCCCAGGTAGCAGCCATAAATTCCGAGAAAGACCAGGAGGTATACCTCTACTCATATACAGCTGGATACTGTAGTCTTGCAGCAGGCAGCCTGCGGAGCTTCACCAGGGTTTCACTGGATGAGCGCTGAGAAGAGAGAAGGAAACTCGCGGAATTGAGGGTAAAGCATGGGATCTAAACCAGTTGTGAGAGAAAGCAGGGCACAAGGATGGGGGTGGGGTGGGCAAAGGACAGTAGATATACTGAAGATTAAATAAGATTATTCATGCAAAGCTCTTAGCACAAACTGAATTAATGAGATGGCAGCTGGCTTCCCTGATGGCTCCGACGGTAAAGAATCCGGCTGCAGTGCGGGAGACCTGGGTTCGATCCCTGGGTTGGGGATGATTCCCTGGAGGAGGGCATGGCAACCCACTCCAGTATTCTTGCCTGGAGAATTCCATGGACGGAGGAGCCTGGTGGGACAGTCCATGGGGTTGCAAAGAGTCGGACACAACTGAGCGACTTAAGCACAACAACAACAACATTCCTACCATTATTTTTTAATGTTCTGGTTACTATTTGCTGAACTCACTTGTGTCAGGGACTATGTCTTATTTATCTTTGTAGTCTCCAACTCTGCTATAAGGCTTGGAAGAGTAGAATCAATGAGGGGAAATTAACTGAATGGGGGGGAAAGTCAAGAATATTCTGTCTTCCCTTTAATCCCCCAAATATGTAAAATAAGTGCTTGGTAATTTACAGTTTTGACTACTGAAAAATTCTACTTTTTAAAAATACATTTATATTTTGCTATATAATTACGGGTAAACATTCCCCCTGGTCCTGATTTGAAGGATGAAGAAAAACATAGTCCCAAAACAGAGAAGAGTTGTGAAGGGGCAAGAGCTACACAGAAGGCTTTTGTGAAATATATAGGCTATTCTAATGTGAATAAACATTTAATCCCAGAACTGCCCATTAAGTCATCTGGGTCCATTAATTTTACCTACATTTCAAACAAAGGAAACCTTAGTCATGTACTTCCAGTGCCACAGAATGAAAATCAAAGTGGTGATTCACCTGCTATTATTAGATGTTTACATATTAAATACACAGAAATAACCTGACAAACAATCCTATCCTTGAAACACATAAGCCAAAAAAAGAAAAAAAAAAGTGTGACAGCCAAAGAAAAGTATTCTCAGGGGCTTATTCCAAATCAAACTTCTATTAGCATGAGCAAGGTGTGCAAATCTGTGGTGGTGTGCAAACCCGGAGTCGCTCAGTCGTGTCCAACTCTGTGCAACCCCATGAACTGTACCCGCCAGGCTCCCCTGTCCACGGGATTCTCCAGGCAAGAATACTGGAGTGGGTTGTCATTTCCTTCTTCAGGGGATCTTCCTGACCCAGGAACCAAACCTGCTTCTCCTGCATTTCAGCCATATTCTTTACCAATGGGCCACCAAACCTACTTCTTCCCCGATGGACATTCTTGTTGATTTCCTCAGTGGAGGATGATTCTGTAGGCCTCTGGCTTTCTCCAAAGCCTGGGTGGCCTCTTCAGGTTTTAAAGACAACTTAATCCATACCTGGAGACACTTTGACAGCACATATACATCAAAGGCTGTCAGATCTGAGCAGCACCGAGGACAGGAAAGGGCTACACAGAAGGTCCGGGATGCAATAAAATGGCCCTGCCACTTTAGCCATGTGCCCCAATACATTCTACTGCACTGGAGGTGTTTGTGCTGCGAAAAGTCACCCCGTGAAGGTTATGCACTTCCAACAGGAGTTCACAGGTGACACTCTTAGGGCTCTGGGATAAGAGAATTATGCACTATTTGGAAAACAGGTTCTTGAATGTTACTGAACCTTGGTAGAGACAGAAGTCTTGACTGGGTCAAGAAGTGGTCATGCAGTCAGAAATGTCCACCATGAGCTGGGTTCTATCAGACCCGCCAAGTCATAAGAGCAAGTTGGCCAAGCAGCAACTGACCGTGAGAAGGGCTAAAGGGCACAAGTCAACTATCTGAGCAAGTGGCCCTGTGTCCCATGCCATTCACTGCTGCTGCTCCAGGACCTTTGGTTAGCACACACCTGTGGTCCTTAGGATCAGCTGATGGAGGAGGAGAACACCTGAGCCTGATTTCTAGAAGGGTTGGCTCGGTACATAGATCACATTGAAGTCTGACCATGGCCACTTGATAGTCCTACTCAGGGGTGGTGTTGACAGACAGTAGTGAAGAGATCCTTTCCCAAACGGCCAGAGCTTCAGACAGTAACCTAATCATCCACTTTGGAAAGAAAACTGCTCAAGATTATGTATAGTGTGGAAGCATTCTTAGGTGGTAAGGGGAAGGATTAAAGATCAAGGAAAAGGTAGCCTTAGCTAGAAGCACATGGGAGACTTATGGGAGTGGGCATAAAGAGTGAAGATATATATGTGTGTGTGTGTGTATATAGTCTATCTTAATGTCCTCCAGAGAGCATCCATCACAGAAGAGGCATGAAACAATGAGGGAGACAAAATGTCTCAGTTAGCTGACATCAGCTATCCTCAACCCAATGTTGGCACACAATGGGCACAAGAATGGAGGAGACGGGATGGAGGCCGTGCAGAGAAGGCCCACATACCAGTGCTGATCCCACTACTGGTGCTCTCAAATGTCATGCCTGCCAGCAACAGAGAGCAACACCTCCTCCCCAAGATGGCACCATCCCTCAAAGATACACACAGAGGTAGATAACCTTAGACTCCTTTCACACTGGAAAGCATGGTGATTCATTTTTATAGAAACGAACACATATTCTAGACATAGATGTGTACCTTCTGCTGTTGTGGCCTCAGTCAACTCTATCTGAGGACGTAAGGAGATTTTGATACACTGGCAAGGATTCACACAGCAATCACATCAGATCAAGTGACTTGTTTGACAACAAATAAGATGCAAGAAAAGCCACATGACTGCAGGATCCACCAGTTATGTCAAATACCACATCAGCCTGAAGCTGCCAACCTGAGCGAGCAGGACTGGCCTACTGAAGGCACAGCTGAGGCACCAGCTCAGAGACGACCACTTGCAAGGATAAGGCACCATCCTCTGGGATATCCTGGGCACCGTAAATCAATGCGCTTTATACACTGCAGTGTCTCAAAAGGAAGAACATGTGGATCCGAGAACCAAAGGGAGGAAGGAGGAGTGACCCCTTTTACTTTCACTCCCAGGGGCTTTCCTGGTAATTCAAATGGTAAAGAAGTGAAGTCACTCTCAGTTGTGTCTGACTCTGTGACCCCACGGACTGTAACCTACCATGCTCCTCCGTCCATGGGATTTTCCAGGCAAGTTTACTGGAGTGGGTTGCCATTTCCTTCTCCAGAGGATCTTCCCAACCCAGGGATCGAACCTGGGTCTCCCGCAACCTACCAGGCTCCTCTGTCCATGGGATTTTCCAGGCAAGAGTACTGGAGTGGGTTGCCATTTCCTTCTCCAGGGGATCTTCCTGACCCAGGGATCGAACCCGGGTCTCCAGCATTGCAGACAGACGCTTTACCATCTGAGTCATCAGGGAAGCCCCAGACAGTAAAGAATGTGCCTACAAAGCAAGACACCAGGGTTCGACTCCTGGGTTGGAAAGATCCCCTGGAGAAGGAGATGGCAATTCACTTCAGTATTTTTGCCTGGAGAATCCCTTGGACAGAGGAGCCTGGCCAGCTACAGTCCACAGGGTCATAAAGATTCAGACATGACGGAAGAGACTTAGCACGTACATGCTCAAGGAGAATCTAGAATGGTTAGGAGAGGGCATTAATGAGTATTAGTGTGGCCCTACATCTATTTCTGCTTTATTGGCTATGCCAAAGCCTTCAACTGTGTGGATCACAATAAACTGTGGAAAATTCTGAAAGAGATGGGCATACCAGACCACCCGACCTACCTCTTGAGAAACCTGTATGTAGGTCAGGAAGCAACAGTTAGAACTGGACATGGAACAACAGACTGGTTCCAAATAGGAAAAGGAGTACGTCAAGGCTGTATATTGTCACCCTGCTTATTTAACTTATATGCAGAGTACATCATGAGAAACGCTGGAAGAAGCACAAGCTGGAATCAAGTTTGCCGGGAAAAATATCAGTAAACTCAGATATGCAGATGACACCCCCCTTATGGCAGAAAGTGAAGATGAACTAAAAAACCTCTTGATGAAAGTGAAAGAGGAGAGTGAAAAAGTTGGCTTAAAGCTCAATATTCAGAAAACTAAGCTCATGGCATCTGGTCCCATCACCTCATGGGAAACAGATGGGGAGACAGTGGAAACAGTGTCAGACTTTATTTTTGGGGGCTCCAAAATCACTGCAGATGGTGACTGCAGCCATGAAATTAAAAGATGCTTACTCCGTGGAAGGAAAGTTATGACCAACCTAGATAGCATATTAAAAAGCAGAGACATTACTTTGCCAACAAAGGTCCGTCTGGTCAAGCCTATGGTTTTTCCAGTGGTCATGTAGGGATGTGAGAGGTGGACTGTGAAGAAAGTTGAGCACTGAAAAATTAATGCTTTTGAACTGTGGTGTTGGAGAAGACTCTTAAGTCCCTTGGACTGCAAGGAGATCCAACCAGTCCATCCTGAAGGAGATAAGTCCTGGATGTTCACCGGAAGGACTGATGCTGAAGCTGAAACTCCAATACTTTGGCCACCTCATACGAAGAGTTGACTCATTGGAAAAGACCCTGATGCTGGGAGGGACTGGGGGCAGGAGGAGAAGGGGACGACAGAGGATGAGATGACTGGATGGCATCACCGACTCAATGGGCATGAGTTTGAGTAAACTCCAGGAGTTTGTGATGGACAGGGAGGCCTGGCGTGCTGCAATTCATGGGGTCGCAAAGAGTCAGACATGACTGAGCGACTGAACTGAAGACCAGCTGTGGGAAAAGAGGCCTTGAGACCCCCAAGAAAAGAGGCACACTCACATCCTAGAGTTTTTGCTTCCAGAGATTATACAAAGAGGTGAATCTGAGCAGGGCAAGGAGGAGTCTGCATAGATATATGAATCTCAACCCAGCCCCCAATTCAGGGCTGAAGGACTCAGCCCTTGCCCCCGGTTTTCCTGGAAACTGTCTTTGTCTAGGGTACCCAGCCCCACAAAGGCAGCCTGATCCAGTGATTGCTAATGTGAGCAGATAAAGGCCTGGCCTCCCAGATACAAAAGGGCAACAACTCTAAGGGGTTATCCTGATTTCAGGCCTATCAGGTCAACCGAAGTCTTTGTCAAGACCACATCACAGCTTCCCCTTCTGACAATTCCTTCCTTTCCCTTCCCTTTCACAGATGTTGAGTCTAAGTACACTCCCTAATACACTTCCCGCATTTTATTCTTCTCAGAATCTGCTTCCCAGGAAATCCAAACTGCAGCAGTGAGACTGGTATTAGGTGAATATGTGGGGTGACTTTTTTCATTTAGCCAATATTTTTAAATGTATAGATTTCATATTCAAATTTAGATTTTTTTTTAATTGGAATATTTGGTAATGGGCTCATATACACACATTGGTGCCTATCAACTAGAGCTGAAGACAGGCTGCTCTTTGGAACAGACATGTACAATAAGTCCCCTACCTAAGAACTTTCAATGTTACAAACGTGTGTCTGCATGCCCAATCACATGCTGGTTCACGTCTCTGGCGTACATTGTCATGTGAGTGCATCCTCTGTGAGTGGTTTTGCTTTTGTTACTTTACTGTACAGGGCTGCATAGAGTGGGCTTCCCTGGTGGCTCAGTGGTAAGGAATCCACCTGCCCATGCAGGAACCATGGGTTCAGTCCCTGGGTTGGGAAGATCCCCTGGAGGAGGAAATGGCAACCCTCTCCAATATTCTTGCCTGGGAAAATCCCCATTGACAGAGGAGCCTGGTGGGCTACAACCAACGGGGCTGCAAAAGAGTCAGACATGACTCAGCAACTAAACAACAACAACTATAGAGAACGAGTAGTATCTTAATTTCAAGACCAGGATATCTGGAAGCAAGCATGAAAGCTGCAGTGATGTAGCCGGTACTGCTAGGAAGCATCAGCTGTTGTACTGTCCTACTATACTTGTCAAGGTACTATTGTTGTTGAGTTGCTAAGTCATATCTGACTCTTACCGACTCTGTGGACTGCAGCGCACCAAGTTTCCCTGTCTTTCATCATCAAGGTACTATAGTATAAGATTTTAAATGTTTTGTTTTTTGTGTTTATTTTTTATGCAATATTTGTGTGAAAAGTATTGTAAACCTATTACACTACAGTACTACATAGACTGTTGTGTTAGTTGGGTACCTAGGCTAACTTTATTGGACCTATGAACAAACTGAACTTATGAACGTGCTCTTGGAATGGAACCTGTTCACATGTGGGGAAAGAATATCTCCGCAATTAGCTATAATGTCTGCTGCTTCCTCATCCTTCATGTAGGGTTGGCTTCCATATTTTTATGCCACCTCCCTGGCTCAGAGTCACTTGAATTTCTGATATCAGGACACTTGGAGACTGAGTTATTTAGGCATTAAGGAATAGGGACTCTGGTCTCTAAGGTGAGAGCTGTTCTTTCCCAAAGCAGAGTTTGATGCCTGTTGAGGACTGAGAGAGCAATGAGTTATCTCCAGGGAAACACCTCCTCCCCACACATCCTCACTCTACCCCCATGGGGGCCCTAAGCCATAAGACTTGAGTCCTAGAACTCCCTGATCCTCTGCTAAAAGTCAGTTTGAGAGCCTGGGCTGATGCTGCAGGATCCCTGGTTACGTGCAATCAGTTTCACCTCTAGGCTGAATGGAAACATATGTGATTGAATTTAGATCTCTCAGGGCCCAGCACAACAGCTCACCCCCAGATGAGGGATGTGAGACTCACTCTTGGATGGAGGCTCAAAAGAGCAAGCCAACCCCCAAGTGCAAGGCTGCAACCCCAGCTTGTATTTTCCAGGTTTCCCACCCGTCTCCAGGAAGGGACGTTGGCTGCGAGTCTTTTGTGTTTTTTTCCCCCTCCGGTTTCCTGTACTTGGCTGTAGCAAATGTTCTAGGGCCTCGACAACCTCTGGCTCCCTATCTTTTCAGAGAAATAGGAATGGTAGAGACATATGCCCAAGAGTGCAGTCACAGGTTTCTCTGAGCAAATCCCCAAAGGAACAGTGGAGTGGAAAACAGGCTCCTCTCGCATCTCACTGGTATGTCAATGAATGAGCACTTCTTTCTTGGACTGGTCAGCTGTGTACCCTGATCCCAAGTGAAATCCTGGATTTCTGACTCCAGACAAATGCTGACCTGGCTCCAGGCAGAGTGCCTCGACACTTTTTTAAGGTCCAGGCACTCATTTTTTATTGCAGATAGTAAACATAAGAGGTGAGAGCCAGAGAGTGAAATAAAGGAAGAACTTTATTTTCCATATTCATTTCCAATTAGTTGACTTTGGAATGAGTCTGAACATCTTCTAAGTTTGCCTCATCTGTAAAATGGGTCAGATAGAAGAGAGCTGAGCAGATAGGTTGACACAACCATGAAAGAACAGGTCCGATGAAACAAAAAGATGAGTTGATTCATTAGAAAGCAGTTGCTGGTGCATATCATCATGGTGGCACAGAATGATTAAAAGAACAGGATTTGGAGTCCCTATATTGGTGAGTGGATAAAAATGGAGAACCCCTGATCACCCTAGGCCCCAGTCAAATTCGATTCTTGCTTCTTTGTTGTAATCATAACCAAAACAGATAAGGAATGTCTGGACTTACAGTACTATATACTGAGCATCTTCCAAGGTATGCATAATTAATTAATACATATTTTTAAAAGTAACCAAGTCCTGTTTTCATGATTTCATAGCCACAAATAATTTTCAGTGACCTCCAAAAACCCTAAAGTATTGCTGACAAGATGGATAAAGACATTTTGTTATTGACACTTGCCTACTTTATACATTTGATGGGGATTCTCTATAGCAAAAGGGAAAGTAATGTTTAATGAGATGCTGGACAATGGATCTGTGGTAATGAGGGTTTTAAGCTAATGCCACTGTGGAAAACAAGTACATAAACACCCACACAGCCTTGACTCAGCTTTGATTAAAATTAAAGTTAAAATTAGGGCCATTTTCTTTTTCTAAGCAGGAGTTCTGCAAATCACTCATGGGGCAGTTTTAAGGGAAAAGATTACTGAATATTTTATACATTTAGAGTAAAATTTAAGGTGAATGTTTAGTGTCTATTTTATCAGTATCAAGTTGAGTTTCTCTCTAAATCCTCAAGCTTTTCTAATGTTTTTTTTTCCTAATGTTTTAATACAAGGTCTCCTCACTTAAAACCTTGGGACTATGAAAGGTTCACATAGGAAACTATCACAAAGTTTGCTGTAAAAGATCCTACTCAGATAAAGGTTCGTTCAGGTTTTCCCACTCGATGTAACACAAAAACCTAAATGAACTTTTTGGCCAACCCAATACGTTTGCCACAGAAGGCCAGTTTGACTCATTCACTTTGTGATGACTGATTTGCTATGGTCTTGCTAAATGACTTCTCATTAATTAGTATAAAAAGATGGTAAAGGCTCTTAGAAGTAAGGGCAGAACTAATGATACCTCTATGGCATTTTTTTTCAAGTAACATAGAAAGTTAACTAGCCAGTGAACTTGAGAATATAAGGTAGGCTATTTTCCATCACAACGTTCATACAAGAGGAAAACCTCTGAGGCAGCCAACTGCCCACCACTAGGGCCAGAATGAGGGAATGGCTGGTCCCCCTCCCTTGCCAAACTTCTATGACCTTGGACCACCTTCAAGCTAACATCACCCTGGGAGTCTTAGCCAGTGCCGCCCTCCCCTGCACTCTGGAGCCGTCTGCCTGAGGCCAGCGGTAGATTCTCCTTCCCAGGAATGCAGGTCTCTGCACCCTGACAGCTGCTGGAAGGTAATATCTGTCCATAAAGCTAATGACTGGTCCCCAGGGATGCTGGGTTTCCTCCCCACTGTGGCAAGAATCCACTTTATTCCAATAATGGCCAGTGGGTATACAGAAAGCCAACTATGGAGCTCAGAAATGGAATCCAACAATGCTAGTGACATAGACTGCAATTCTAAGCTCTGTGGTGCTTGCTAACAATGGTGCCTCCAGATAAGTTTATTTAAACTCAGTTTCTGCCTCTGTAAAATGGGGCAATATGGTTAACTTATATGGTATGAGGATTATGTGAAATGGGCTTTCTTGGTGGCTCAAATGGTTAAGAGCTTGCCTGCAATGTAGGAGACCTGGGTTCAACCCCTGGGTTGGGAAGATTCCTTGGAGAAGGGAATGGTTATCCACTCCAATATTCTTGCCTGGAGAATTCCATAGACAGAGGAGCCTGGCAAGCTATAGCCCATGGGGTTGCTAAGAGCTGAACATGACTGAGCAATTAACACTTTCATTTTATGTGAAATAAAGGGACAGTATCTGATATTCTCTGAATGCTCCAAGAAACTGGATTGATTAATCTGATTAATTAAAATACTGCATGGTTTTGTTCAGGGTAGAGAGTGTTATTGAGTGAACCCAGTCCAAGGAAAGCCAAACAACCTAGAGAGTGTCATACTGAATGAAGTAAGTCAGACAAAGAAGGAGAAATATCACATGACATCCCTTACATGCAGAATATAAAAAGAAATGACACAAATGAAACTCATATACAAGACAGAAACAGACTCAAAGAAAGCCAAAAAATTCTGTAGGTATATATTTTGGCACTTTTTTTTTCCAGGAGAGGGTGAGTCTCTGGTTTTCTTCTGATTCTCAAAAGGGTGCATACGACCCCCCAAAGGTCAAGCATTCTCTTCACTGATATGACACGGCCTCCCAGTCTTCTCTCCAGCCAGACCTCCTCTCTTGGCTTCAAGCACTAACATCCAAAAGCAAAAGGGGTGTCTCTACCTGAGAAGCCACCAGAACCTCCACACCCCTGCAGCGGGCCCTGCGGTCCACCACCCAGATCCCTCTTCAGCAGGAAAGGGCTTATGATCCCAGCTACACAGGTGCCACCAGCAGAGGTTCTCACTCCTCAGCCACCTTTGCATGTTGCTTCACCTAAGGTGGTCCACCTTGCCCAGGATGACACAGCCTTGGGGGTGGCCCACATCCAAGGACACAGATGAGAAGTTGAGGCCTGGCCCTCTGAGCCCAACTTGACTCAGAGCTGAAGGTTCATCCTCTTTCTAGACCTCCTGGCAGGGTCAGTTCTGGTTTCTGTTGACGCTGCATTTTCCCTCTACTCAATTCTGCTTCCTTCCCTTCCTCCTCTTTCCCATCCACTATTGTTGATCTCAAGGGCATCCCATAGAAACCTTTCTGCATGCTAATCTTATGATCTGATTCCCAGGGAAACTGAAACACTCATGTCTCAAGTAGGTTCCAGAACCTTCTGCACTTTCTCCAATGGTCTGTAACCTAGCTGGTGATACCTCGCTTCACCTAGTCTTTAACCAGAAGCCTGAGTCTTAGCCCTTGGTGCTTCTGCTCCCTCTGTTTGATCAGCCTCAACCAGTTTGGTCCTTCTTACCATTGTGGTCTCATCCAAATGTCCTCTCTTCACTTACTTGTATGGAAGCCTCCAATCATTCCCTAGTCCTCTCAGGTTAAAGTCTAAGATTCCAAACATGATGGACAAAACTTCCCACCCTTGGCCTCTCTGCTCATCTCTGGGCTTCATCATTCTTCAGTCCTGATTGTACTTTATGTTCCCATCACTCTCAGAACCAGGAGTTCCTCTCACATCATGCGGCTGTCTACAAGTGCCAGCCCATGTCATACTTTCTGCCTGAAACAATCATCCCCTTCTTAAACCGGGAATCTTCAAATAATCCTTTAAGATCAACTCAGGCCCTATCTTCTCCAGAAAGGGTCCCCTAACCCCTACCCAGTGAGCCCTGGTGCTCTCCTGCCAGCTTGCAGCTCCATGCTTATAGGGTGTGTTACGATTATCTGTTTTGTTCGCCATCTTCCTCATGATCCTCGAGGGTCGGGCTCTGCTTATTCATTACTGTGTCCTGGTGCCAGCACAGTGCCAGCACAAAAAGGCACTCATGAGACACTTGCTAAATGATCACCTTGGATGGACACATACCAACGTGCATATATACAGACATGTATCCATGCACACACACATACATACAACAAAAGTCAATTTGGTTGACCCTTAGTGAAAACATCTTGCTGAAAAGTTATAGCAAATCTCAATAAAACAATTTTTTAAAGTGGTGGTGGGGGGCAGGGCCGAGACTGTATTAAAAAGATTCAGTGTAAGCAGCCAGACTAGAATCAGGATCTGTCAGCAAGCACCTCCTTTCCCTTCTGAGGCCTCACAGACATTCACTGTTAACATCAGCCACACTTCTCTAAACATTCAGGCACTCCATATTTCTTTGTTCTAATCACACTGAGATAATCAAAGGAGTTCCTCTTGGTTCTAATTCCCAACTGGAAGGAGCTGGCTCTATTTGAACCATGTATTACCCTACAGTCTAATCAACTAAGGAGATAGGATGAAGGAATCAGCTCCTCGGCTGCAAGGAACCCACCCATGTGTGTAGAGGCCATCATGACCTTGGCAGAACCCAGAAAGGTAAGTGATTGCTACCTGCCATCCACAAAAAGGGGCAAATGAGGGTGCACCAAAACTCACACTGCATTACCAAAGAAAAGAAAATGACAGTTAACTTTAAGAGAAGAACTAACAACAGCATGAGAGAGGAGCCTGAGGTAGGTTTTGCAATGACGATCCTTGAAAATGTAAATTTGCCTGCTTGCCATATGCTAATAACTGTCCACAGTCCACACATCACATGCATCTGTGTCAAGATCTCTCCCCCTCTCCCCGCCACCTCTCAGGCTTCTCTGTCTTTGTCTACTTGCACTAGTTTCATTCTTTTTTCAGTTTTTTCAGATCTTCAAAGAGATCAATTCCATGAGACTACAGAAGCAATCAACCCACTCAGTCCTAGCGGTAAAACACACACAAGTAGAGAAGGCACACGGTTTGCCCACCTGGAAACCTACACTGTTAGTGTAGGGTTCTGACTCCTAAGCTAGAGATCCATCGTCCATCCCACACTGCAGCACTTCATCCTGGAAAGACAGGTAGGGGAGTGGGGGAGGATGGGGTTCATGCCCTGTCTAAAGCTTTAGTAACATTAAGCTCAGTCTCAGATGAAATTAAGTCAAGTACAATATCATAACGAGATGGGTAAATGTTAAGCCAGAAACAATTACTATTCTGAGCTCTAAGATGTAATAATAAGGTGTTGTCATGAAAAGAGAAAAAATACAACAACAATGAGTCAAAATATCCACCTTTTAGCCAAGCCTATTTTATGAACAAATTGCTTAACTTTAAGCAATTCACTTAACCTCTCTTTATCTCTTTAATGGAGAATGAATTATTTGCTTCCAACTTCTTTGGGCCGATGATCAAATGAGATAATGGAAATGCCCTTGTTTTTTTGTTGTTGTTTTTTTTTAAAAGCACTCCAAAAGGCTATCTGAACACCAGGCCTTCATATTATTTTTCCATTAAGTTACAAACATATCCCAAATTGATATCCGCTCCAAAGCTCATTTACCATTGTTGCCTTCCAAGTATGACCCTTCCTTTAAGTACCCCTCTGCTTTTCAAATTACGTATTTCTCCAGATGCATGTTTCTACTTTTCCAGGCTGATCTCATTTGTTCATTTCCTGTCCATATTTCTAATCTCTCTAGGTTGCTCTGAACTATGTCTCTTCCTCACTAGTGTCTCTTACACCATCCTATTTACCCTCATCTGCAGCTATAATTGCCATAATAGGTTTACATCCTCTTTCCAAGCCATTAATAACAATGCAAAATAAAATGCGTCTGAAGCCAATCTCTCCAGTATGCTTCTGGAAACTGCAGCATGCCATTTTTCATTCTTGTTGGGTTTGTCAGCCACTTTTGAGGTCATTTCTCATGGTTCAGAGAACTTCCTAGCCCAATCCAAGACTGTTTGGTTTGGTTTTTTGAATCATATGAGAACCAGACCTCATTTCTCCTGCTCACAGTAAATAAAATAATGGAAAACAAGGTAAGTTATAACATGCCAACACACAAAACCAGGCACTTAGAGCCCTGAAAATCAATTAGTGGGTTCCTAACCAAAGATCTTCTGTCTCACATTGATGCAAGTGCTCATGGGGATTTTTGCCCCTGTGTTGATCCAGAAATCAGAAAGATCTAAGTTTTCCAAGTGGAATTCCAAGCCCTTGTTTCTTTTCAGCAGAAAACTGCAGCCAAGTTCCTCCATAAACCTGAGGAACGGGCGGTATAATCTCTGAGACTCACTACAAAGAAATAGCTTCTCTTTGTTGTCTTTCCTCAATAAATTGGCTGACATTAGAGTCCTGTCTTTGCTTCCATTACAACACTTGGCAGCTTCTGAAGACAAAGGAATTTACAGAAGAAAGAGAAAGAACTCAAGACTAATGCATGGGTGAATAAACTTGAGAAATGGCTTTGCTGTCTTATTATTGCAAACAATTTTCTTTTCTTCTTGGCATGGGATTCTGTTTTTGTTTCGTTTTTTAATTCAGTTTGGCAGGGGGTGCTTTGCCTTTTTCCAGGCTCCAGGATCTCTCTCTTCACTTCTTCCTGAGCACTTCTGGCCATGGGCTTTCCCACCAGCACTTCTGCTTTTTGCACTTTAACTCTGGATTCAAGCTCCAAACAGTTGGAAATCCAAAAATGAACAAAACTTTACTTTTTCTGAACTCCCATAAGGATACACAAATTTTGTCCAAATTAAAAATGTTAAAAATATCTGAGACCCCCAACAACCAACAATTTATGCTGAGTTTTAGTTTCTGAATAAATAGGAAAGAAAAGCTACAAGGACTACCTACTCTAAGTTAATAGCAGTATTTGAAGAAAAGTCTAATTTATAGTAATTCCTTTCATCCATGAAAAGTAGAAAAACATGAACTTGGGGCACAGACCTGGTTCACTACCTTGGTTACATCAAATACTTGCTTTATGAAACTGGAAAGTTTTCTTAAGCTTTTTGAGTTTGTTTCCTCTTCCATTACACATGGAGATACTGCTACTCCCACAGAGGAGCAATGTTTGTATTAAAGGCAGAGAAGAGTGGCTCATAAATCAGTCCCTGGTGCATAGTAGGTGATCAGTAAATACCAGCTGCTTCCTTTGTCCTCCTGTATATACAATGGGAAAATATGTCATCTTTTATTAATACACATGGCTCTTTCTTCTCATAATAGTGTTACCAGACTGTCATGAACTGCTAAGATGAATATGTCTTTTCATGAATTTAATATGAGAATGATAATATTATGCAGACAGCATTCTAAATGACTTTATATGCATTATTTCATTTAACCCTCACAAAGGAAGGTAATTTTACTACAGAAAAGGATGCAGATGTTGACAATGGTTAAACAACATGCGAGCTGTCCATAGATAAGTCAGGAGTTGATGTGTATATTGTTAAGCGTTCCATGTAATGCCTGCCACACGGTCAATTCTTAATACCAGAGATTTAGTGAAGGAATGAGTTTTTTTGGTAATATAATTAGATCCCTTCTTGTAATATCATTTTACTTTTTTACCATCTTTATTGAGCTATAACTCACAAGCCGTAAAGTTCACCATTTAAGTACCCAATTCGGTGGGATTTTTAGTATATTTAGAGCTATACAAACATCACCACAATCTAAGTGGAGAATGTTTTCATTGCCAGACAGGTCCTTTATTTTTTAAAATCTGGATTTTCAGAGATCTCTTAAAGGAGAAAATAACATTATATCAAAAATAGCAGTTCTCTTTTACATTGTTGGTTGAGGAATGTACAGTCACTCCAGAAAATAACTGGGCTGTTTCCTATAAGACTAAATATATATTAACATAAATGCATGCCATCTACATTTCAATTTTTAAAAAAAGACTAAATATGTATCAACTATTCTACTCAGCAATTGTACTTTGGGGCATTTATCCAAAAAAAAAAAAAAATGAAAACTTACTTTCACATGAAAAGTTGTATAGGAATGTTCATAGCAGTCCTATTTCTAATTGCCAGAAAGTGGAAACAACCCAAGTCTCCTTCACTAGGAGAGTGGAAAAATAAAGTCTGGTATATTTGCATGATGCAACACCATTCCATCAATTAAAAAGGGTCAAATTATAGATAAAAGATGAAAAACTAGGATGGAGCTTAAGGGAATTGCACTTAATAAACAAAAATAATTTCACAAGGCAACATACTATAACAATCCCACTTATATAAGACCTTCAACAAAACAAAGCTATAGAGATGGAAAACAGATCAGCAGTTGCCAGGGGACAGGGACGAGGTAGGCAGACAATAAAGTGGTAGCATGTGGGAGCTCCTTGGTAGTGATGAAGCAATTCTATATTTTGCATCATGACGCTTATATGAATATGCATGGAATAAAACTGCATAGGAATATATACATCATAATTAACTGTGTAGCATGTGGAATCTAAATTCCACGACTGTATAGCGTGTGGAATCTAAATTCCCCGACCAGGGATCGAACCTGTACCTTCTGAATTGGAAGTGAGGAATCCTAACAACTGGACCACCAGGGAAGTCCCTGGGTATCTTCTTTAAAACTCATGTCAACTTTCCTTTTGAAACATGGTTATTTTCACTTTTTATTTTTAAATGATTATAGGTTCACAGGAAGTTTCAAAAATGGTACAGAGAGTTCTTTGAACACTTGACTCAGCTTCTGTCAATGGTCATATCTTATGGAACAGAAGTACAATGCCAATACCAGAAAACTAACATGGGTATATCGCTCGTCACTGTTACTGATGTAAAGACCTGACACAAAGATCTAAATCACAAACCAAATTGCTCATAATGGAAAATCATTCAAGGGAACGGAAAGAACACCTGGAACAAACAGATGAAAGCAGAGCCTCAGAGCTAGTTTATAAATATAAGCTCAATTTAAAAATAAGTAAAAGCTTCCTTAGGAAGGGTGGAAATATCTAAGTAATTAGGAACTACAGAAGAAATCCCACATCAAGGACTGTCTTAACATGTTATCATAATGAGGAAGATGACTCAAACTCTTGAAAACACTCCTAAAGGCTTTAGACAGGAAAATTATAGTGAAAAAAATCTGAAGTTAATTTATTTGGATTAAAAGCATGTATGCCAAGTATATGGACACAAAGTATCACCAATGTACACATCCTCAGAAATGAATGTATGACTATACTGCGTCTACAGACAGTAATAATAATGATAGGAAGCACAATTGTTAAATGCTATGCACCCAAGACCTTTCCTAAATGCTTTATATCTACTGCATAATTCTCATAATAACCTGGTGGGATTGATACCATTAGCACGGCCCTCTTCACAATGACAGAACAGAGGTACAATGAATATATGTAACTTGACCAAACTCACATGGCAAGTAAGTGGTGAACTTAGACTGAAATTGATATAGCTACAAGGGGTCATAAATCCCATTTTAAGATGCAAAATTAAATAAAGGATATGAATTAGTCTATAATTTCTAGCACAGAAAATTATTCCTTAATGCTAATTAGTCCTTCAATCACCGAACAAAGGAAGAAACAAATTGATTTTATTAGAATTAACCTAAACTTTCTGTTACCAAGGGTCCAATCAGAGAACAATTTCTATGACTACAAAACAATTGATGTTTATAATCATGAGGACAGCAGTATGGCAAATTAGATAGTCTAACCTTTCCAACACAAAATACCAACGCATAGTTAGAGGCAGAAACATGGGAACTGAAAACAGAAGTAAGGAGAAGAGCTGACACTGTGGCTGTCTTATGGGAAGTTGCCCATCTTGGTAACTGGGTTTTAAAGCTCTGGGAGGACAAAAAATGAGGCCTCACCAAAGATAGAGAGATTAGAACGGACACCCCCCAACACATATACATTTTGGTCCTTCCACAAAAAAAACAAAATAGGAAAATCTTATTAATGAAGGATGATGACATGGAGCTCTTTCACTTCGGCTCATGTTCTTGATGGGGTATATGTCAGTGAGAGGATATTTACACCAGTTTAAATTTTACTTTAAACCAGTAGGAATTCTTAAAGTGGGATAGTAACTTTAAAAACGATCATGGCAAAGAAAGCACTGGTGTACCTGGCAAAAGCAAAACCACTCAAAAAGAGATACCCTGGATCCAGGTTCATTACACTCTTTCAGAAAAATATTACCTATTATGAATTCACAGTTGGAAATTGTAAAACATGTAAGAAAATAATGTATCATGAGCAAGACTTAGCAGATACAGCAAGCACAGTAGAAAACTGAAAACTTCATATAATAAAATAGTCAGATACAATAAAATCATATATTTAAATTGATGAAATCCCCAGTAAAAATAACATTTAAGTATAGGAACAGAATTAGACACTATCAAAACAGAAAATGCAAATTTTAAAAAGGGGGAAGGGAAAATATCTTTTGGAAATAAATAGCCAGTGAAATGTAATACTTAATAGACAGTTATCAAGCAGATTAAGACAGTTTCTGTAGAGAAAGTTTGAGAGCTGGAATGTAAATATGATCAAATAACTAACTGTGGTAAAGAATGAAAAGAAATGGAAAATACAACAGAGAGGTTAAGAAACTGAGACATCAGTGAGATGGTTCATCATAATTAATAGGCATTTCAGATAGAAACAGAGAGATGTAATTCTCCATAGGTAATGGCTAAGACATTTCCAGAATTGTTTAAAAGATATGAATCCTCAGATTCAAAAATATGTGGAATTCAGAGATGAAAAATCTTTACTAAAATCACAGAACTCAAAGTCAAAGATGCTAAAGGCAAACAGAAAGAAAGAAAGATGACTACAAGAGAACTCAAAATCTGAAACTACATCAGATTTTGAAAGACTGAACCCTGGCATCATTAACAAGGTGAATGTTTTAGCATATTTTATTTTCTCCGATTCTCAGTGGCCCATGCAAGTCACACATGAAAATGACAACAGTCTTTCCCTTTGGATATAGTATACAGCTTTACAAAATCTCTATTACGTGATGAGATTAGTCTTAAGAATGTAATCTTGGGCTCTGGAGTCAGATGGCAGAGATTGTAACTGGCTAGAAGCTCTGACTCTGTCAGAGTGAGTTTCTCTGTTTCATTTCATATATCTATAAAATGGTAGCACTCATAGATTATTATAATGTTTTGTGTTTTAATGATGGCTAAATAATACATGTAAAATGCTTAAAACACTGCCTGGAATACATGAAAAACTCAATGACTATTACCTAGCATCATTACTATTACCATATTTCATTTGATCTAAACAATAGTACTACAGTAGAGACTTTGTTTCCACTTTCCCAGGGAACTGTATGATTTGATAGCTAATCGCTCATTCAGAATTACAATTAGACTTTTTAGAGCTGGGACCAGAATTCATGTCTCTTATGTCCTACCATTTTGCACTCTCTCTTTAATTACTGCTCTTACAAAAATGTTTTTCAATAGAGGGTTTATCCTGAGTGAGCCAGTGCATAAGATAACACACCTCTCAAAGCTTCAAGTGTTTGTTATTACTGAGCTTTTAGAAGTGGGTCGCAGATCTTATTAATACACACTCTGACTTTTTATGGTCATTGTACCTCAGGGCTGTACACATCAGTGTCAGTGAAGACTGGCATTTAGCTATGCATATTTCCCTCTGTAAGGGAAGCTTGAAAATGGAGTTTTTCAAGCTGGGCACACCACCTTCCTCAACAAAGTCAGGGCTGTCTTAGGAGACAGTTGAGTACTGGTTAGACAAAGGCCATAAGATACATGAAGTGTGATCTGAGACACATGGCACCTTTGGAAAGAAGGAGGTAGCCAAGAGGATGCAAGATGGGTCCAGAAGCTTGTGGCCCTGCACACGCTCTGTAAAGCTCTGCGTAACTTGGCCCTGGCCAACCTCTCTGATACTGACTTCTGCCCAATTTATGCCCTCACCATCTACAGGATTTCCATGTAGATTTCCATATTCTTCAGCATGCCATGCTCTCTCTTTTACAGATCACCAGCTTGGAAACACCCTCGTTCTCCCCACCTCCCATCCCTTCTCAACACACAGACCCACGCCAGCATAAATGTCCATTACCATAACATACATGCACACTTTGCCAGGCTAACACAAATGCATACTTGGGCCATGGAGAGGCTTCCCTATCCCTCAGGTCCTGTTTCAGTCTCCTATCTGTCTGGTAGCCCCTGTCGCCCCTTGTGCCAATCCCTACTGTAACACTGATCACACCCACCATATCACAAGTGTGTTTGTAAGTGTGACCAATCTCCTTCCCACCATTTCCCAAACCATTAGCACTTTAAAGGTCAGAACTCTATTCTGTTTTCACCAAGTCAGGTTTGCTTCTTGCTCATTTTGGGCTCACCAACTATTTGCACAGATGACCAATAAACATCTGTGGATTAAATAAATTAATACCTTCAACTCTATTTCAGGAATTCATAAAAGGAAAACATAGTGCAGATGGACAGTCATAATAGTTACTGTATATCGAGGGTTTACAAAATGTGAGGCATGCTGGGTTTAGGGTTTTACATGAATTAGGGTCCGTAATTTTCCCAGAAACCCTATGATACATATACAATTCCCATGCTCATTTTACAGATGAGAAAACCAAGGCTCAGAGAGGTGATTTGCTTGAGGTCACAGTTAATAAAACATGGTGTAGGGACGTGAACTTCTGTTGTTTCTACTTGACCATCCACATCCTGACTTATCAGGCTAACTGAAGCTGGCTGTATACTCAGAGAGTGTGCTCCAGAAGGAAGCATTGACGAGCTGGGTGTTAATGCAAATCTGGCTGACTTTGCCAAGGACATTTTATCTTCTGTGAAGAGAGAAATGCAAGCGAGGGAAGTGAAAGGCTAGGGGGCCTTTATGTTGAGAAAGAGAGGAAGTAGGATGACAAATGAAGTAAACTGAGAATCCCACATCAGAGCAACCACAGAGCCCATCTCAGACAGGCATTTCATCTAACAACACCATCCTGACAACCAGATAATTAAAGATCTCTTGGGAGAGGGTTCCCATCTTGACTCTCGAGGGTGAGTGCTGAGTTCTGAAGCCTGTTCTCCACATGGGGCTTAACAAAACCAGCTTCCCAGCTGGCCTGATAATTCCTGAAGCAAGCATAACACCCAAGCTCCCCCCTCCTCCCCCAACACAGACAAAGGTGGCAGATTATTCAGAAAGCAAGCTTAGCATCAGAGTAATAATTGCTTACATTTATTGAGCACTTGCAATCAGTCTCAAGCAACGGATTATATCATTTAATCCTCCAAAAGAATATAATGAGATAGATTTTATCCCCATTTTACAGACAGGGGACGAGGGGAAGCAACTGTGTCTGTTACAGGTCTACCGCTTCTCACCCCCACGTCCGTCCTGCCACCTTGCATGCTCTCTAATCCCAATGCAGCCAGAAGTCTGCAAGCGACATCACCTGGGACCCTTAACCAGCTGGTTTCCTATTCAGCAAGTAGAAGGCAGACAATGGAGAAGAGAAAGCCGAGGAAAGGGAAACAGCTTCTTCCAGTCTCCCCAGCTCCTGTAGCGTGACTCCTGTAGCTGCAGGCATCTCCAGCCTCCAGCCTATCTCCACTCTCCCAGTCCCTGAGTTTGTCCATTTAGGTGTTTTACTGAAGGACAGTTGACTCACAGTTCAGGCGTACAGCAAAGTGATTACTTTTTACATACTTTTTTTCAGATTCTTTTCCATTATAAGTTATTACTAGATGCTGAACAGAGTTCCCTGTGCTAGGCAGTAGGTCCTTGTCTATCTTACATGCAGCAATCTGTTTTGCCACACCCTCTCAAGGGCAGCGGGAGCAGCCAGGTGGAGCTCTCTGCTCAGAACTCAGAGCCAATCCTGCAGGTCAGCCCCTCTGAGCACACCGCCCCCACCCCATGCCAATTCTGGGAGCCCCATCTCTTTGTTCCCTCCGCTTGGATGGCTGGTATTTCCTCTAGTTATCTCTCAAGTAACTGCCATGTTCCTTTTTGCTCTGGCAGCTTCCAACATGTGTATCCTCAGTTCTCTGAATTAAATTCCTTCTTTCCGAAGTACCGATTATGGTGTCTATTTCCATAACTGAGTCTGGACTGATAGAAAGATGTCAACTATCTGTCCAACGTCACACAGCCAGTAAGCAGCATGAAGATTATGCAGCCCAGGTTCTCCAAAGAAGTTTAAACAGGCAGCTCTGTCTGCTGTGGGGAGCTAGGGCCATAGCAGACAATCAATACAAATGTGTTGACATGAGTCAATTTCCTAGAGTTCACATCATAATTATATTTTCATTAATAACAATAACATATGTGCATAATGCTTTAGAGTTTGGAAGCGATTTCCCAGGCATTACTTCACATGCTTTAGGAAGAAAATATAATCAAAGGTATAACTTTTGGAGTAGGACAGATATTAGTTTAATATCTTGGTTCTGCCATATAATAGCTGCATGATCTCTGGAAAGTTTCTGAACTTTGTTCCGAAACTAACTTTTGTTATCTGTGAAATATGGTTACTTGAACTACCTACGGCCTGTGGCTGTTGTGATATTTAATTAATGTCATATATATATGACATTAATGTGTACCAAGCACTGTGTCGAGTCTGAGATTTTATCCTGCTGATAGCCTGATAAGCTAACTTGTTACTATTTCCCGAATGCTGGTAGAAGACAGGAGATTCCTAGGTCAGAGACAAAGGGTGTTATTACTCATGACAACAGCATTAGACAGTTTTGTGTCAGTTTTCATGGAGAGCTCACACCTCAAGTCTCACAGGGATGACACCAAGAGCCCATTGTGGATGCCTATACACACAGTGGGTTGTGTTATGGGGGAATTCCGTGCTTGGGGGATTCGCTACGTTTATAGGAAGCTGAAGTAAGACGACTCTTTGTCTGGGGGAAACGTTACCTCATCTCTTAAGCTTGCTCCTTGAAAACACAGCCATGAGAAATGATCCGAGAGTGTTCAGAGCCTTGCATTTGGGGCAGAGCCAGCACGAACATGCAGCGATACTCAAAGTCCACAGTGGATTGCTGCTCCCAACAAAATATACTAAGTATTTACTTAGTAATTACACAGTGTGTGGTAGTTATCACTCTGTGTCTCATAAAACCCAATCATGATAGAATATTTGTTCCAATCTATAGTTGAGGAAAATGGCTCAGAGACATGAAGTAACTTGCTCAATGATAATACCCTGGGGAAGTGGTGGTGATGGGTCCCAAAATCAGAATCAAGACCCCCCAAATCCCACATCCAGGCCTCACCAGCACAAAGCCTATTGGTAAAGACAGGTGGCACATACCATCAGCCCAGGACCGGCTATATACCGTTTCTGTGGGGCTCAGAGCCCATATTTTTAGAATTCTTGAACTTTAGAAGTAGAGGGGCTCTAAATACAAGCTATTCTTGTGGGTCCCCACCTGTGTTTACCAGAGACCTAGTGTCCCACTGAGCTTTCTCAGCGGATATCAAGAGTGGAGGTGGGACGCATGAAAGGAAAGTTGGAGGAGCCTCTATCCAAGCAGCTCCACTTTTACTGGGGTGATGATAAGATTGCTTGTGACTTTTTTTTTAAGGAGAGGTTCCCTGGTGGCTCAGAGGTTAAAACGTCTGCCTGCAATGCAGCAGACCTGGGTTCGATCCCTGGGTTGGGAAGATCCCCTGGAGAAGGAAATGGCAACCCACTCCAGTATTCTTGCCTGGGGAATCCCATGGACAGAGGAGCCTGTTGAGCTACAATCCACGGGGTCGCAAAGAGTCAGACACGACTGCGCAACTTCACTTCACTTCACTTCTTCACACTCTGAGAAAATCTCAGACTTAACTAAAATTTTATTTAAAAACAGAAAAACTAAGGCCCACAAAGGCCAAGTGCTTTGGCCAAATCTACCTCCAGTGGAGACCCAGGTTCAGTCTCTGGGTCGAGAAGATCCCCTGGATCCACTACCAAGAAGTCATGCACTCTGAGTCGCCTGGCCAAACATGAAAATGACCTCTCCTACCAGCTCATGAAACACAGTGCAAAAGTTGGAATAGCCTAGCATGACTCCCTGAGACACTGTTTGATGAATTAGCTGATGTTCATTTATTCACTATTTCACTTAAGTGTTTAATGAGGGTTTATTATATACCAGGTTTCCCTTGTGGCTCAGCTGATAAAGAATCCACCTGCAATGCGGGAGACCTGGGTTCAATCCCTGGGTTGGGAAGATCCCCTGGAGAAGGGAAAGGCTCCCCACTTCAGTATTCTGGGCTAGAGAATTCAATGGACAAAGAGTCAGGCATGATTGAGCGACTTTCACTTATATACCAGGGATTATGTTAACTGCCAAGAATACAGCTGTGAAAAAGATAAATTTTGATTAAGTTACCAGTTCTTATTCATTCATTCAAAAATATGTAACTGTGAGTTAACTGTTGTGCAAGGCATGGCCCACAGTGGGTTCCAGGCTAGTGGAAAGAGGTAAGTAAGAATTTGTAACACAAGAATGATAAGTATCCAATAGAGGTACACTGGTGAGTACACAGGTACATCTCATCTGGCTTTGAGGGCCCAGAAAAAGGTCATGGAAACAGTCAAGATGAAGCTGAGATCTGAAGGAGAGGGAGTGAGAGTAACCCAGTTATCTCACCTGTAAAATGGAAACAATAATATCATCTTCCCCTCAGAGATGCTATGACAGTCCAAAGAGATATTCATGCGAACAGTCCAGCCTGGCAAACAGGGATGGCATGTTACTTCTGTCTCTATCTTCATATACACAGGAGCTGACCAGGAGCTGATGTCTGTCTGTCTGTCTGTGGCTGAAGACCAAGGAAATCAGCAGCCCACACAGGAAGAAATCTGTCTCCAGCTTCCTTAGCATCTGGGTCCAAACAAATAACCAGGCCCAGACACTGGCCTTGGACAGGAGCCTGCACAGCTGGTCACTTCATTTGGGAATTTCACCCTGTGGCAAAGACTGCACCAATACAGGTTTTCTCCTGAAGTGGTTTCCTCCCTCCCCACCGATCCCCACCCCACTCCCACCTCCTCCCCACCCCGCCTCCATCCCCTCCCCACTCCCTCCCCCGCACCAAGTGATTTATGTCCCACTGAGGGCCTTTTCCCCTTCAGAGCCCATCTGGCCTTCCTGCCTCAGCCTGCAGCGAGGGTGTAATGCTGTGTTTGCAGCTTTACCGACGGTTTCTATGGAAATTATGACAATATTACAGCTATTGTGGAGCCACATCACTGCTGATTGAATGAGGAGATGGGACTTGCAAGGGGAAATCTGGAATTAAATATCAACAACCTAAGTCCTTAGCGACAATGACTTGTTTATCGTAATGTGGTTCCTACCCACACTAAGAAACAATAACAAACTGGTATTGTTCTTGTACTAATAAAGTGAAGAAGGGTTATTTCTCAAATCCCTGGTGGAGATGACACAGAGAAGATAAAAATCAGGCCCCAAGCCAGTGCTCACTCGCAACAACCAGAAATGAGAGTCTCACTTCTATGTGGGCTCAAAAAAAAACCAGAACAAACAAAAACAAAAAACCTCATAGATACATGTGGTTGTTGCCACTGGCAGGGGAGGGCAAACTGGGTGAAGGGGGTCAAAAGGTACAAACTTCTAGTTATAAAACATGTAAGTCATGGGATACAATATATAGCATGGTAACTACAGCTAATAATGCTATATTGTATGCTTGGAAATTGCTAAGACAGTAGATCTTCAAAGTTTTCATCATTAAGAAAAAAATTTGAAAAAAAAAAGAAGTGAGAGCAAGGTAAAATTTTAGATAGGTTAGAGAACTGAAGCATGTAACTTAAGTAACTCAATATGTCCAATTTCTGCCAGGCTACAACTGCATCTGATTTGGTGTGGTTTGTTAACTACTCTCTCAAATCATCAGAAGAGCTTTGCAAGGAACTGGGAAATAAAAATGCTTATTTAAGGAAAAGGAGTGGTCGGCACCCATTAATAGTTCCCAAATGTTGAGATGATAAAGCAACCATAAAACCAGACCTCCATGGAGGGTTTCTTGCCAGCACTGCTCCTTACTTTCCTCGTGGCCCATATTTTCCTCCATGAGAGGTTTAATCTTTTTTTCATCAACTACGTTTTGAAGTTCATTTAAGCAGGATTCTTTTCTTTGTAAGAGAAAATGTAATGTGCTTACTCAATTTCAAAAGCAATGCAAGTTCACTGTTAAAAAAAAAAAAAAAAAAGTGAAAAATGTTCTTGGGACTTCTCTGGCTGTCCAGTGGTTAAGAGTCTGTTTCTACCACCAGGCCTTGATCCCTGGTTAGCGAGCTAAGATCCGTACAGCATAGCCAAAAGATTAAAAAAAAATGTGAAAAATGTTCTGAAGAAATAGAAGAAAACACAAGTTATCTCACTGCTAAGATTTTGTTAAATTTCTGTTTAATTTTTTTATTGTGGCTGACAGTGTGGGTTTGGGGATTTAGACAGAATTCTGGCTTTGCAAGCTGTTTTCGCTCATGCAGATTACTGAACCTCTGTAAGTATGTTTTCCTACTTGAGTTGTTGATGGTAGCTTCCTTCAGAGGGCGGTGGGCCTAACCAACACAGGAACACTTTCTCACCCACTGTGTTTCCATAGCATTGTTCTTAATGGCTCCATAGTATTCAGTCCTATGAATAGGCCATAAATAATTTACAGTATCCTGCTATTGAATCAGATGTTCTATATATTTAATGTTAAAATAAAAAGTAACTTCTTATAAATAATCTCTAGCCATCCCTTTGTTGTTGTTGTTGTTTAGTTGCTAAATTGTGTCCGACTCTTTTGTGACCCCATGGGCTGTAGCCCACCAGGCTTCTCAGTCCATGGGAGTCTTCTGGCAAGAATACTGGAGTGGGGGAAAAAAAAGAATACCGGAGTGGGTTGCCATTTCCTCCTCCAGGGGACACTGCCAACCCAGGGATCAAACCCGCATTTCCTGCACGGGCAGGCGGATTCCTTACCACTGAGCCATCAGGGAAGCCCTGTCCTTCCTTTGCTTCCTATATGTTACTCATTAGAGAGGTTCACTTCACCTGGTTTACAGCAAATACATTGAGCACATGTGACTGTGGAGGAATTAAGGAAGAGCAGTCAGGAGCAAGTGGCAGGTCGTGCCCTCATAGAGCTGAGCTAGTGGGCAGAGTGGAAAGAGCATTACCTAGGGAAAAAGGAAATTTGGGTCTTGGCTCCACCCTATCAACCCCCTTCTTCTAAGTGTGTGACTTGAATATGTGACCTAATCTTTCTTTTCTCATTTATAAAATCTGTGTAATACTCTCCAGGGTTTCTGTGAACAGAATTAAGAAATGTAAAATGCTTTTAAAAGTGCCTGGCACAGCACCATTCACAACAACCAAAAAAGAAGTAACATCCCAAATGTTCATCAACAGGTAGATGGAAAAAAACACATGATAAATGGATTTGCCAACGAAGGTCCATCTAGTCAAAGCTATGGTTTTTCCAGTAGTCATGCATGGATGTGAGAGTTGAACTCTAAAGAAAGCTGAGTGCCAAAGAATTGATGCTTTTGAACTGTGGTGTTGAAGAAGAGTCTTGAGAGTCCCTTGGACTGCAAGGAGATCCAACCAGTCCATCCTGAAGGAGATCAGTCCTGAATATTCATTGGAAGGACTGATGCTGAAGCTGAAACTCCAATACTTTGGTCACCTATGTGAAGAGTTGACTCATTGGAAAAGACCCTGATGCTGGGAAAGATTGAAGATGGGAGGAGAAGGGGACGACAGAGGATGAGATGGTTGGATAGCATCACTGACTAAATGGACATGAGTCTGAGTAAACACCAGGAATTGGTGATGGACAGGGAGGCCTGGCATCCTGCAGTTCATGGGGTCACAAAGAGTTGAACACAAGTGAGCAACTGAACTGAACTGAAAATGGAAAGTTATCCTGCCACAGAAAGGAATAAAGCGGGGTGGTTCGTTTGTAAAGTTCACACGTTGAGTGTTACTTTTAAAAATATGCAGCTACTAGATTTTTAAGTATCACAGAGTAGAGGAAAGAGGGAGAAGGTAGAAAAAGACCACTCTGGACATCAGAGTTGGAAAAAGGTAAACTAAAAAGGGAATGAAGTACTGATGGGCGCTACAACACGGATAAACCCTGAAAACATTATGCGAAGTGAAAGAAGCCAAGCACAAAAGGGCCTCATATTGTATGATTCTATTTATATGAAATGTCCACTACAGATAAATCTACAGAGACGGAAAGCCGATCAGTGATTGCCAAGGGCTGGAAGGAGGGGGGGATGGGGAGTGACTGTTTAATGGGTGGAGAGTTTCCTTTTGGGGTGATGGAAAAGTTTTGGAACTAGAGAGTGGCGATAACTGTACAGCCTTGTAAATGTACTTACTATGACTCAAATGTACTGAAAATGTTTCAAAATGATAAATTTTATGTCATATTTTACCACTGTTTAAAAACATGGTGCCTGGCATATAATAAGCACTCAATAAATTTTATTTTTCATCCTTATTCCCCTCTTGAGGTCCCAATTTTCCTGTTTCTAAAGTGAAAGAGACAAAATAATCTTTGAAACTGCTTCTAGCTCTGAGACTCCACAGTCTAGTTGGATGAATTTGTCTAGTGATGGAAAGCTCTTTTCGCTAATATCCATTTCCTGCCCTCCCCTCCTCTGACCTGCTCCCTGCTCCAGAGCACTCATTTCTGAAGTTGCCATCACCTCTTCCACACAGTCCCTTCAAGTGCCTGACAGATTCCTGACTGCTGGTGATCCCAAAGAGGCTCATGGTGGACTCTCAGTAAATACCTGTTGGCTGCATGGATGGATGAGAGAATCAATGAAGGAAGGAGTGAGTGGAAAACCACTGACTCTGCCAGCAGGCCTCCTGCGTAATCGGCTGCAGCTGACCCCAAAGTCAGGCTTCCTGAACGGTGGGCACACATCTTCCAAGAGGTAATAAACACTCCCCCAAGAACACTTTCCCTGAGAATTCCTAAAGACACTACTGGATAAGCCATTATGTCCACTCCCAAAGCTCCTTATTTTCAATCTGTTGACATGTCTTAAGAGTAGGAGGGTGGTTCTTTTTAAACTGGTTCACGTAGGCAGAAAAAAATTTTTAAAAATAGTGAGTGAGTCTAGCCTCCTCCCTGTTCATTTAGCTCTGCTGAGTTCTGTTCACAATTAAAAAGAGGTCTTTTCCACCAGCCCCTCTCCACTCTGCAGCTCCAGCTTGTTTGCCGCCCTCACACCTCTCCTATTTCGAGGACCCCAGCAAAGCTTGACCTCCTCCTCCTTCCTAATTGCTCAGACTTCCTTCCTTTCTTTCTCACTGTCATTTCCAGGTCATCCTCTTTACCCTCCCCTCTTTCTCTTGTCTGTTCTTTACAAAGCCTTGTCTCCATATTTCATTCTCTAAAATAGTTTGCATTGGGACTTCCCTGGTGCTCCAGTGGTTAAGAATCCGCCTGCCAATGCAGGTTCAATCCCTGACCCAGGAACTAAGATCACACATGCCATGGGGCAGCTAAGCCCACACACTACAACTGCTAAAGCCAGCATGGCTAGAGTCTGTGCTCTACAACAAGAAAAACCACCACAAAAAGAAGCTGGCGCACCACAACTAGAGAAAGTCTGCATACAACAATGAAGACCCAGTGCAGCCAAAAATAAATAGATAAGTAAATAAAACATTTTAAAAAATAGCTTGCATTGTTTTCCTCTTTATGGTCAGATACACATTCATTTTCAATATCCTCCCTCAATCTCAGACATCCTGAAAGGTGGACAGGTGTTTTTGAGCCTTTTTGAGTATCTTGCATAGTTCCTATACTTCTTTCAAATTTCTAAATCTTTTCATATTGACAAATTGCCATGACTTGTTCTGCCATTCCAACACACACACACACACACACACACACACACACACACACACACACACACACACACACACATACCTATGTCCCTTTTATTGTACTCAAGATCGGGGATTGACAAACTATTGCTCTTGGGTCTAATCCAGCATACCACCTGATTTTGCAAATAAGGGTTTATTGGCACATAGTCACATCCACTCATTTATACACCATCTATGGATGGCTTTGTTCTACAGAGTTTAGGAGCTAGGACAGACACCTTATAGCCTGAAAGGGCTAAAATATTTACTATTAATTCCTGGATCTTTACAGATAAAGTTTACAAACTCTTATTATAGACAATTCAGTGACACCTCATTCTTTTATTTTCAGACACTTAGCTGAAAATAAGAATTGCCAGATATTATCTTCATTTCAAATCGCTTCCACCTATTTCCCACTCCCTGCTCCCCACTTGTAATCTCACTGGCTTCCTGACTCTCCCCTGGTGATGTGTAGGAGAAAACTACATCTCTGGGGAGGTTTTCCCTGCCTACCAATTGTGTGAGATACCACCATTCATCAACAGTAATTTTTTCATTCTCAGTATCCATTTATCACACAACTTTCCACCTCACTGACTTTATTTATTTCTATCGAAGTGACAGGATATAGTCAGAGGAAAACAGCTTCTCCATCGCCCACTTCCAATTCCATGTAAGGACTGCAGCTTTTCTGTATGGATATAGTCCAGCTTCTTAGAAATAAACCAAGTGATTCTGCTCTCAAATGAGACTGTCATTAATAGTGGTGCATGGGCTCTGGAGTCTGCAGACCTGGATCTGATCTCCATCTCTGCCACCATCCTTTAAATACTATCTGCCCTTAGCAAACAACTTTAAATCAGATCAAGCAACCAGAAAGCCACAGCACCCAATGAAAATAATTATAAGACAAAAGCAAAAGCAAACAAATGGGGCCAATTTAAACTTATTCAAACTTACAGGCTTCTGTACAACAAGGAAATCATAAACAAAATGAAAAGACAATTTATGGACTGGGAGAAAATATTTGCAAAAGATGCGACTGACAAGAGCTTAATTTCCAAAATATACAACCCGCTCATACAATTCAACCAAAAAACCTAGCCAATCCAATAAAAAAACGGGCATTAGATCTAAATGAACATTTCTCCAAGAAGACTTCCAGATGGTCAAGAGACACATGAAAAGATGCTCAACATTGTTAATTATCAGCAAAATGCAAATCAAAACTACAATGAGGTACCATCTCACACCAGTCAGAAAGGCCATCATTAAAATGTCTACAAATAGCAAATGCTAGAGAGGGTATGGAGAAAAAGGAACCCTCCTACATTTTTGGTAGGAATATAAATTGGTGCAGCCTCTGTGGAAAACAGTATGGAGGTTCTTCAAAAAACAAAAAAATAATGTTGCCATATGACCCAACACTCCGAGTCCTGGACATATCCCAGACAAAAATGTATTTCAAAAAGATGCATGCACTCTTCTGTTCAGAGCAGCACTATTCACAACAGCCAAGACATGGAAACAACTTAAATGTCCATCAACAGATGAAAGGATAAAGAAAACGTGGTACATATATACAATGAAATACTACTCACTATTGCCAGTATGTGCCATCAAAAAGAATGACATAATGCCATTTCAGCAACATGGATGGACTTAAGAGATTTTCATGCTAAGTGAAGTAAGTCAGAAAGACAAATACCATATGATATCACTTATAGTGGAATCTAAAATACGACACAAATGAACTTACCTAGGAAACAGAAGCAGACACATGGACATAAAGTCGACTTGTGGTTGCCAAGGGGGAGATGGGGTGGGGGAGGTATGGATTGGGAGTTTGGGATTTGCAGATGCAAACTACAATATTACATATAAAATGGATAAACAACAAGGTCCTATTACATAGCTCAGGGCACTGCATTAAATATCCTGTGATAAACTACAATGGAAAATAATATTAAAAAGAGTGCATATGTATTGGAGAAGGAAATGGCAACCCACTCCAGTATTCTTGCATGGAAAATTCCACAGACAGAGGAGCCTGGTAGGCTACAGTCCATGGGGTCGCAAAGAGTCAGACATGACTGAGCGACTTCACTTCACTTCATGTATATGTATAACTGAATCATTTTCCTATACAGCAGAAGTTAACGGAAATTATAAATAAACTATAATTCAATAAAGTAAATTTAAAAAAAATAAGTATCAGGCATTTGTAGCATTTCATGATAATTATCTGAGTCCCTGTTTACTCATTCCTTCCCTGGCTCTATCTCCTGGTCTCTTTCTAGGGCCACCTCACTTCCAGTATTTTCAGCTTTAGCCACTGAGTTCACCTTTTGGACTCCACCAAACTCTTTCGATTCTAGAAGTACAATCCTCTTACTCTCCCACACGTCTCACCAACAGACCGTCTATTTTGGAGAATCCTCTTAACCAAGCCAGTTCTAGGTGCTGGGCCTTATTCAGTACTAACTCTTAACTGCCAACATAATTAGGGGAACAGCAAAGTGGTGTATAAAAAGCAACTGGATCATCCAAGAGCTTAAATTCTACCTTGTTCATTTCTAGTTTTGTTTGACTACAGGAAGTCAAATCATCTCTCTGAGATTCAGTTTCTCTTCCAGACTATGGAGCTGTTAATATCTATTTTGTAGAGTTATTGTGAGGATTAGAAACAGCAGCACCTTGCATCAATTAGTATTCCATAAATGATCTGTTCATTAGAATATACCTTGAAGCTCATATTTGTGCTCTAAACTCAAGGAAAAGTAAAATTACTATAGATTAGGGTGGGAACTACTTTGGTAGAGAAAAATTCTCTACCAAGGAGAATTTTGATGGATCGTCCTTTACAAATTTCTTTCTTCATTTGTTTTTATCTCTGGCTAAGACTTAAAATCTTCTTCTCATGTCTTTTACTTTGTCTGCATTTACTTGGGTTTGTGTTCCCTTAATCTCATCTGCTACTGAGCAATTTGGCCTAGACTGTATCTGTCTTTCTTACAGAATCTATACAAAACACTTTCCTAGCTTTATACACTTTAGAATCTTGCCCATGAAGTTCCACATCGGAAGCAACCACCCCATGCTCAGTAATCCTGCAGCATGAAAATGACCATACCACAAGTGTCCATTTCCAGAAAATTATCACAGACAAATGGTAATGAAATGGATATACAAAAAGATTTAGCTAGAAAGAGGTCTAGCACTTCCTTATTTACAACAGTAAAAAAAAAAGAAAAAAGGGGGAAAGTAAAAATGAAGTCAAAATTGAAAACAAAAACATAAATTTAAAAGATCCAATTAGAAGGAATAAGTGATTAAATACATGATGTCTCACAGTAGAGTACTATATTGCTATTGTAAGTTATATTTTGGAAAAATCTTTGATGCTCTGAAAGGTACCATAATAACTTAGATTAAAAAAAAAAATAGTTTAGGATTTCAGATCCAGCATGTAAGGAGCTAAGAAGTTGCCACTCCATCCTAACAAGTAAAAAGCTAAAAAAATTTACCAGTTCTTAGATCCAGCAGAAAGGAGAGGACACAGAGAAAACTACTCCCTCCCAAATTGGAGAAAAGAGAGGGGTGAATGCAGAATCACACCTTACCTGAGCAGAAAGTCAGGAGCAAACACTCCCAGAGGAAACACTGCTGATGTGAGAAAACCTGAACTGGGATTGATAAATTGCTGGAGGCACAGCATGGACAACTTGGAGAGTTAAAAATGCCAGGGGACCCAGTTATCCAGTGATCAGAGAACACTAAAAGTTCTGTGACTGCCTCCAACAGTTCTATCTCGTCCTCAGAGTGAATATTAGAGAAAAAGCCCTGTGGCTTCTTGCTGGGGGAGGAGTATTTTTATATATACCAGAGCATTCTGTTCTGAATAAGGCCTGCCTTCAGAAGAAACTACTTCACCAGAGCCTAACTTGCTGGAGTTCAATCAGAGCCTAATCTACCTGATTGCGGGGGTAGGGGGCGGGGACGGAATATCCAGTACTAACAACCTCTAGCCTTCCATGTAGGAGAAGGAAAGGACACAACTCCAGTCTCCTCCAGCCATCCTGTCCCACCTAATGGGTGACAGGGAAGGGCTGTGAAGTTGGTAAAGTTCAGATTTCAGAGGTACAGGCTCATCAAAAGACTGAGACCTAATCACAGCACTGCAGAATGCTTCCCCTGCGCCCACATCTTACCACCACATTAGTGAAGGTCTATTTACTGGAGTTTCTTTTACCTAGTACACTGTGTCTAGCTTTCAACAAAAAATAACAAACCATACTAAAAGCAAAAAAAAAACAAAAAAACAAAACACTCCACAGTTTGAAGAGACTGAATGAACATTAGAAACAGAATCATCAGGTATAAAGAAGGGTATTACTTAATTATAAAAGGATTAATTCCCCAGGAAGGTATAACAATTCTAAATGTATATGTACTTAAAACCAGAGCATTAAAGCATGTGAGGCAAAATCTGATAGAACTTCAAATAGAAAAAGATAAATCCACTATTACACTTAGAGATTTTAATACTCCCCTATTGAAAATGGACAAATCCAGTAGGCAGAAAAGCAATAAAGACGTAGTTGAATGCAACAGAACTAACAATTAACTAGATATAACTGATATCTACAGATTATTTCATCCAACTACAGCAGGCTTTACATTCTTCTCAAGCTCACACAAAACATTCACCAAGATATACCACAGCCTGGGCTATAAAACATACTTTAACTAAATTTAAGAGAATAGAAATCACATAATATTTATTCTCAGACCATAATAGAATTAAACTACAAAATCAATAAGAGAAAGATAGCCAGCATATCCCCCAAATACTTGGAGATTAAACAGCACCCTTCTAAGTAACACACAGGGCAAAGAAGAAATCTCAAAAGTAATTTTAAAATATTTTGAGAAAATAAAACTGAAACCACAACATACCAAAATCCATGGAATGAAATTAAAGCAATGCTTAGAGGAAAATGTATAACATTGAATGCATATATTAGAAAGGCAGAAAGATCTAAAATCAGCAGTCTAAGTTTTCATCTCAGGAAACTAGAAAAGAAAGACAAATTAGATCCAAATTAAGCAGAAGAAAAGAAAGTAAAAATCAGAACACAAATCCATTCAATTGAAAACAAAAAAATAACAGAGAAAATTAAAACCAAAAGCTTGATTTTTCAAAGAAATCAATAAAATTGACAAGTATCTAGGCAGGATAGTCAAGGAAAAAAGAGAAGACATAAATTATATGTATAAATTACATATAACTGAAAAAAGAGGAAGATAAATATATATGAATATATATAAATATATATCTGTATATATATAAATATATATATACAGATAAATATATATCATCATAAATTCCATATACATTAAAAAGAAAATAAAGGAGTATTATGAAAAACTCTATGCCCACAAACTTGATAACCCAAGTGAAATGAACTCATTCCTGAAAGACACAATCCACTAAAACTCACACAAGAAAAAATGGACAATCTGAATATTTGATGATAAGAAACTAAGGAACCAATATTATTCAACTTCTACACTTACTATAAAGCTACAGTAATCAAGACAGTGTGGTATTGGCAAATGGATAAACATATAGTTTAATAGATTAGAATAGAGAACCTAGAAATAGATCCATATTAATATAGCCAACTGATCTTGGACAAAGGAGTGAAGGGGATAAAATGGAACAAAGACAGTCTTTCTACAAATGGTGCTGGAACAACTGGACATCCACAAGCAAAAAATGAATCTAGACACAGATCTTACACCCTTTACAAAATTTAGTTCAAAATGGATCACAAACCTAAATGCAAAATGCAAAACTCTAAACTTCTAGAAGATAAGACAGAAGAAAATCTAAATGACTTTGGGTATGGCAATGACTTTTTAGATACAACAGAGGTACAATTCACAAAAGAAATAACGAATAAGGTAAACTTGATTAAAATTTTAAAACTTCTGCTCCACACAACAAAATGACAAGAGAATCAGAAGACAAGGCACAGACTGGGAGAAAATACTTGCAAGATACACAAATGATAAAGGATCCTTGTACAAAATATAAAAGAATGTTTAAAACGATAATATGATGAACAACCCAATTTCAAAATGAGCAAAAGACCAGAACAGACAGCTCCCAAGAAGAAAATATACAGATGACAAGTAAGCATATACAAACATGTTCAGCATGTTATGTCATTAGGGAGCTGTAACATAGTTGCAACTAAGGCAACAATGAGATACTACTACATACTTATTAGAATGGCTAAAATCCAAAATAGTGATAATATCAAATGCTGATAAGGGTGGGGGGCACCAGGAATTCTCATTCATAGCTGGTGGGAATACAAAACTTTAGGAGACAATTTAGAGATTTTTTTTACAAAACAACATATTCTTATCATACAATCCAACAATCACACTCAACTTACTCAAGCAAATTAAAAATTTATGTCCATACAGCAGGATGACCAGATCCTTCACAGACTTGTCATTCTTGTCAGCCTCTGCCTTTTGCCTCAAGGTCTCGATGATGGAGTGGTCAGGGTTGATCTCCAGGTGCTTCTTGGCTGCCATGTAACCCATCGTCGAGTTGTCTCTCAGGGCTTGAGCCTTCATGATCCGTTCCATGTTTGCTGTCCAGCCGTATGTGCTTGTAACAATGCAGCATGGGGATGTCACCAACCGGTTAGACACAACCACCTTTTCAACTTTCTTCTCCAAAATGTCCTTCATGATTTTGCAAAGGTTTTCAAATTTTGTCTTTTTCTCTTCTTGCTTCTTTTTCTCTTCCTCATCTTCTGGAAGTTCCAGGCCCTCTTTGGTGACTGACACTAAGGTCTTCCCCTCAAACTCCTTCAGCTGCTGCACACAGTACTCATCAATAGGCTCGATCATGTAGATCACTTCCAAGCCGTGCTTCCGGAGACGCTCCACAAAGGCCGAGTTGGCTACCTGGTCCTTCGTCTCACCTGTGATATAATAGATGTGTTTCTGGTTTTCCTTGGATCCCCAGACGCACGCCAACAGGATCTACAGGATGATCAAACTCGGTCTCGGTATTGATGAGGATGACCCCACTGCTGATGACAGCAGTGCTGCGGTCACTGAGGAAATGCCTCCCCTGGAAGGAGACGATGACACGTCCCGCATGGAAGAAGTAGACTAAGCGCTGCCTGAGGATCGCTTGGCTGTGTGTTCAGCACTCTGTCTCCATTCCCTCTAATATGTTTTCAAGTATTTCTTTATTTTTGTTAACGTTTGAAAATCGTATGGCATGGTAACTACATAAGGGGAGGATAAGATTTCTTTATACTAAGTGTGATACTGTGATACTTTTAGCACTAAAGCAGAGCTAGTTTTTTCCTAGTTTCATGTTGGCTTATTTTAACATATGGAAGTAGTTACGTTTGTTGTAAGGTGTGTATGTAACCTGTGTTAACTTTGTGGTCTGAAGTGTTTAGCTATCAAGCGGATTCTTTAGTAGACCAAAATTTTCTGTCACTGAAATGTTCTGAAGTATATACCGTGATGTTTAAAAGAAACACTTGTTAAAGCAGGTTTTCATCTTCTGGGATATACTTTTTAAAACTTCCATCCCCTGTAGTTATGACTGCATGTGCCAGGCCTCTAGAAGTTAGTGTGTTAAGCTGAACCAACTTGATTGGATTCGCTGTCCATACATAGGGCTTGTTTTCCAAAGAAAAATATTGTTTAGAGTAGCAACCTTATAAGCCTGCTCAGGCATGTTGTAAAGCCGCTGGAACAGTAACTTGGAGCAAGTTTTGTGAATGGAAATGTAGTGCTCAAGTCACATTCTGCTTTAAAAAGTTGTAACAAATACAGATGAATTAAAAAAAAAAAAAAATTTATGTCCACACAAAAAAGCTTCAAATGAAAGTTTACAACAGCTTTAATCCTAACTGCCAAAACTTGGACACAACCAAGATGTCTTTCAGTAAGTGAATGGATAAGTAAACTGCAGTAAATCTAGACAATGGAATATTCAGTGCTAAAATGAAAAGACGTGGAGGAAATTTAAATCCGTATTACTGATAAAAAAAAAAAACCCCAAAAAGATTGGATATTATATGATTCCAACTGTATGACATTCTGGAAAAGGCAAAACTATAGAAACAGTTTTTTAAAAATGTAGTTGCCAGGGGTTAGAGGAAAGAGACAGATGAATATATACAGCACAAAGGATTTTTAGGGCAGTGAAAATACTCTATATGATACAATAATTATGGATACATGTCATTATACATTTGTCAAAATCCAGAGGATGCACAACACCAAGAGTGAACCCTAATGTAAACCATGGACTTCAAGTGATGAGAATGTGTCAATAGATTCTCAGTTGCAACAAACTCTGATGCTGGTAATGGAGGAGGTTATGCAGGAGAAATATGGGAAATCTCTGTACTTTCCACCCAATTTTGCTATGAACCTAAACTTACTCTCAGAAATAAAGTTTAAAAAATGCTTCAAAAAGTGGTAAAAAAAAAAATTGCTTAAAAACAGATAATGCTGCATGTTCCCACTTATATTTCGAAGTGGAAAAAGTACACTCCTGTTAATGACAGTTTTTTCTGGGAGATTCTGATGAAAGGCAGTTTATGTTTTTCTAATGTTTATCTATTTCATTCATCTTTGTTCCTCCAATACTAGCATTTGATTATGCACCTACATAACTAATGCTTAGTAAATGTTTATGAATCAATGAGAAAACAGAAAATTAGTGCATAAAGGGAGATCTGGGGACTTTTCATTATATTTATGGTGACCCTTGTTATCCATATCCAACCGACCCAACCCCACACATACATTTATAAAGTACACTGAGCCCTAACCAGCACCTGGCCTGCAGCCTCATCACAAACCTTCAAGGGTTGTGAACCTTACTCTAGTTACTAGTCCATAAAAGAGGATATGTCCCTGAAGAACTCAGGCTGACAATCAATTCACTAATGACTATAATATTAGAACCACTGACTGCTACAGCATTGTTCCAAAGATCACGGACTTACAGGCACTCACCCAACTGGGTGGGCAAGACAAGCTACCAGAAAAAAATATCAGGATATACTTGTATTTCTGACATTATCTCCTTTTTAGTTTGTACTTTTTCTGTGTATTTAATAATGTCATAAGATATTAATACATTATTTGTATATGTAATTTACATATATGCATGGCCTGCCAAGCATGAGACACGAGTTCAGCCCTTGGGTTGGGAAGATCCCCTCAAGAAGGGAATGGCAACCCACTGCAGTATTCTTGCCTGGGAAATCCCATGGACAGAGAAGCCTGGTGGGCTACAATCCATGGGGTCACAGAGAGCTGGACACGACTTAGTGACTAAACAACAACAAAAACATATATATGCAGTTTTAAATTTAATAATGCCATAAGATATTAATATATTTATATACATAATATATATGTGTAATTTATATATGCATATCTGTGTACACATATATGTAAATATAATATATATATACACAGAAAGAGAGCATGCTCTAAAATTTTATGCATAAAGGTACACAATCAGAAAAGGTTATAGACCATCTGGTCCAGCCCCTTTATTTTAGCAAGGACGAAACTAAAACTCAGAAAAGTGAGGTAACTTACCTAACTGTTAATCACTCAGTCATGTCTGACTCTGATTCCATGGACTGTAGCCCACCAGGCTCCTCTGTCCATGGGATTCTACAGGCAAAAATACTGGAGTGGGTTGCCATGCCCTTCTCCAGGGGATCTTCCTGACCCAGGACTCAAACCCAGGTCTCCTGCATTGCAAGCAGATACTTTATTGTCTGAGCCACCGGGGAAGCAGGTTTAACAACTTACCTAAACTGTATAGCTAAAGAAAATTAATGGTTAAAGGAAGGTAACGCTTTACCCAGTTGTCTTTTCTTTTCTGCCCCATTTCACTGATTTTGATGGAGTTGAACTATTTTTTGAAATATCCTGTGAGATAAATTTTAACATTTTCCTAAAAGTTTAATTTTTAAAATGTGCTTACACACCCAAATGGACCTTCTCCCTCGTCCTGCAAAAGGAGGGCTGAACTTGCGCTCAAGGATGGCACTCTTCTCAGCCAGACATCCTCTTCCTAGGGAGCTTTACCCTCTGTCTCACAGGAACATTATTTGCAGGGATAATGCTCAGTGGAAACTAATCATTGAGAGAATCAGCTATAGAAATCACTAACAGAAAAGCATCATAGACAGTCCTCTGGTCTTCTAAAACATTACTAACAAGCATCGTCAGCAAAACCCTGTCTCCAGGGGTCATTACTTTGAGGGAACTCTGCCAATCATAGCATTACTTAGAAGGCACAGTTTTTATGTTCCTCAAATGCCTACTGTCAAACTAAACTAAAGTTTTGAATGGTTTCAAACACTTCCAGGTTTGGCTAAGTAAATATAACTCTCAAATTCAAGTGTGGCCTGAGGGTCAGGTAAGAGCTTTTTTCCCCAGCCTGAGTGCATATTTTAGTTTGTCAGAGCAGCCCTGTAAAATGCCTTTACACTACACAGTTTGGATGTAGATGACCAGAGAGACCTAGAATTCTATTGCCAGCTGTCTTCCTTTGTGGAGGGTAAGGACAAAGACTTCAGTTTCTCTGAATCATTTTGAAAACCATCACCCAGGATTTAAAAAAAAAAAAAAAAGGCAACTGGTAAAAGGTAAGAGGCACATCTCATTTGTTTCAAAATTCTCTCCTTCTAGAACCAAAAGCCCTGCTGAATTCATAAGGAAACATTTTGCACAAAAGTGGCCCATGTGAGAAGCTGGGAACTAGAAAGGACCCCCAGTTCCCAAAAGGGAGTTATCAATAGACCTATGTAATCATAATGTCATTACTTTGTTTTTACGGATGACAGTCTTTGTGGAATCATTTGCTCTTGGCAGACCATATATCATAATTCTCCTCCCTTTAGTAATTTCTTCACTGCTAGAGAAAATTCTGCATATGTGGAAACCATCTCGACAAATGGTGAAAAAATATTTACTTTTCACTTAGAATTGCCTTTTTATATACTGTCAGAAGTTATAAACAAAAAGTTGTTTGGAGGATTTTGGCAATATGAATGCCTAGCATGAGAAAAATGTAAATAAGCAATTTAACAAAATGTTTACAAATAGGTCCAGAATCACAAGAGAAACACCCAGGGATATCTCAAACCTGGAACCTGGCATTTGGAGGATAATTCAGTGTCATTCTTTACATTTTATTCTGGAAAAACACTTTTGTTACTTAATCCTTTCATAAGATATTCATTTATTAACCAAACTGATTTCCTTCAGGTGGGAATTAATAACTACATATGCTAGAGATAAAGCATACTTTAATTTTATCATATTTTTAAAAAACTCTTTTGATAGCTTCAGAATTAACTTGCAAGAATAAGGATTTTGCAGCAAAGATTGTTCTCAAAGACTGAGCAACTGAGCTCCAAGCATACTGAAAAATGGGCTGGCAGGGAGATGTAGATGGTTTTTAAGGTGCATGTAGATCTGTGTGTGGGGTGTGTGTGTCTGTGTGTCTGTCTGTCTGTTCTTGACATGTAACCATAATGTAGGGCAAGGGCAGATCTTCCCACTATCTATGTCAGGCACATAGAAAATGTCCAAAAAGAGATATTATCAAATCTATAGACAGTCCAAATCTGGAATAAGATATTTTATTATAGAATTAAGCTTCAAAATTATCCTGATAGTAGAAAAATAAGCTAAAGTTGTGATGAATATTATGGGGGGGGGGATTAAAATTCTACAGTTAAAGGGCTTCTGTTTCCTTTTGGTTTTAAGTTCAACTGTAGCAACATAGTATGCAGATATCCTGGCTTTAAGAAGCAACAGCTAGAACTGTACATAGAATAATGAACTGATTCAAATTTGGGAAAATAGTACATCAAGGCTGTACAGTGACACCCTGCTTATTTAACTTCTATGCAGAGTATATCACGACAAATGCCTGACTGGATGAATCACAAGCTGGAATCAAGATTGCTGGGAGAAATATCAACAACTTCAGACATGCAGATAATACTACTCTAATGGCAGAAAGTAAAGAGAAACTAAAGAGCCTCTTGATGAGGATGAAAGAGGACAGTGAAAAACTTGGCTTGAAACTCAACATTGAAAAAACTAAGATCATGGCTTCCAGTCCCATCACTTCATGGCAAATAGAAGAAGGGAAAGTGGAAGCAATGACAAATTTTCTTTTCTTGGGCTCCAAAATCACTGTGAACAGTGACTACAGCCATGAAATTAAAGGACACTTACTCCTTGGAAGGAAAGCTATGACAAACCTAGACTGCATTATTAAAAAGAAGAGATATCACTTTGCTGACAAAAATTCATATAGTCAAAGCTATGGTTTTTCCAGTAATCATGTACAGATGTGAGAGCTGGACCATAAAGAAGGCTGAGCTCCAAAGAGATTATGCTTCTGAATCGTGGGCTGGAGAAGACTCTTGAGAGTACCCTGGACTTCAAGGAGATCAAACCAATCAATCCTAAAGGAAATCAACCCTGAATATTCATTGGAAGGACTGATGCTGAAGCTGAAGCTCCAATAGGTTGGTCACGAGATGCGAAGAATTGACTCACTGGAAAAGACCCTCATGCTGGGAAAGATTGAAGACAGGAGAAGAAGGGGACGACAGAGGATGAGATGGATAGATAGAATCACTGACTCAATGACATGTATCTGAGCAAACTCCAGGAGATAGTAGGACAGAGGAACCTGGAATGCTGTAGTCCACGGGGTCACAAAGAGTTGGATATGACTTAGCAACTGAAAAACAACATCCTAGCTTATGTGGAAAAGTTTCTGAAGGCCTGAATGACAGAATTTACTATGGAGAAAACAGTAGGACATGGATTATTGAATTATTACATGTAATCTTTACTATAGAATCATAAGTTGTATATAAATCAGGGAAAGTAACTGGCCTAATGCACTTGGGCATGGCCATATCCCATGTAGAACAGTGTGTTCAGTTGTGGGCACTAGATTTTTGAAAGAATATTTATAAAATATATTAATAATATAATCTGAAAAGGAAATCCAAGTGGTGAAAGGCTCATAGAAGGGAGAGCTGACAAAACTAGGAATAATAAGGCTAAAATGGAGAATTTTAGGGAGAATGTGATAATTGCCCTAAGACGTATAAAAGGCAGTAAAAGCAAAGGGTAGTAATAATTAACATGTATTGAGTACCATATGCAAAGTAGTCACTGTTATCTGCATTTTGCAAAAGAGGAAAACTGAGACACGGAGAATAAGTTACACATCTATGGCCACATAATTTATAATGGCTGAGCCAGTTTTCATCCCACTAATCCACCCCCAGATCTGGGAGAGAGATTAAAGCCATTTCCCAAATATTTCTAATCTCCGTTTTACAGAATCCTAGTAAGACTGTTAACTTTCTCAATTTTTTTTGAAGCTGAACATGAACTGATGATTTCCTCTGGCCCAAGAAATATGGCCATAAGTCATATACATGACTTTAGTGTGGGAGTTTAAGAGTCTATGAGCAATTTACCATATGCTTTTCCTACCTTGAATGTGAGGACATGGAATCTCCATCAGTCTAGGTCTTTGAAGGGCAATGATTAACAGTTATCCTGCAGATCCATGATAGACAAGTAGCAGGAGCAAAAATCAAACCATTAGTGTTCAATTAAGTCACTGGGATTTGAGGACTGTTTGTTACTGGCATTATCTCAGCTTTTCTGACAGATACACAAGACTACATGCTTAAACTCATTAAAATATCTCACCATAAGGAAACATTGTTATTCTTATATTCCCAAAACTAAGAATAGTTTGTAGAAACTAAAGTAGGTAGACTTGGACTTTTTTTTTAATGTAAAATCCTCCAAAATTGCTTCATGTGAAGAAGTGAGCTCCCTGAAAATGGCAGTATTTAAACAGAGACCAGATGGTGATTTTGTACCTACATAGTGAAAAGGATGGCTTCATTAAGAAGGTTTTATCAAACTTTTATCCAGCACCTCCAAGTGCCAGGCATTTAAGCCACAAAGATAAATCCAAACACCCTATCTTCATCCTTGAGGAAATAAGTTCAGAAGTAGATAACCTCTGATGTCTCTTCGATCAGTGTGATTCAACTAAATTAGAGATAATAACATGGTCTGGATAAAGCTGACAGCAAGCCCGAACTTAGAAATAAGCATGTAGCACTACAAATCCTGGTTGTATTATTATTTTTCAATTAAGAGTCAAAAGTACAGGGTTTGCAAAAAGAAAGAAAAAGAAAGACATGTTGGGTTTAAAAGAGGAACATTTCCCCTTTCTCTAGTTACCATTCTTAAATCCTGCAAACCAGGCATATTATCTGGCTTACATCAGGGGTGTTCCAGCAAAGGGAATAGCACTGACTCATAGCAATTGTTACCGACCTTTTCCATCACCTCTCCCATCCCTTCGGATCAGGAAGGGGACATTTCAATACTGATCAAAGTCAGACCTGAAAAGAGGCAATAATCTTTCCCTAGGGCCATTCTTCAGTTTCAAATCAGCCAAACCCTTCCCAAAAGATCAGAAGCTTTTCCTAAAAGGGTATTTGAGTGGGGCCTAGAGGAATCCCATATTCTAAGGATGATGTGAAAATCACAAACTAAATGAGTGATTCCAAGAAACAGTGACGTTGTTCCCCAAAGGCACCTTAAAACCATACTCATTTTGGTACTTTCTTTCCTGTTATCAATTCTTAAAACTTAGTATATATTTTTTTAAACTTCCAAAAATCAAGCAGCACAGAGAAGTTCTCTCCTTTCACTGGCTCGCTGCATTTTAATGGAAAAACATCTAAAACTTGGGTTAGCATTAACTTTAATTGCTCTGAGGCAAACATTTCCATTTCAGGTTATGATTCATAACCGTATTAGTCCAGGATAATATATGCAGGCTGGATTTTGCAGCCATTATCTAGACAAGGGTGAGGTATCTGATTACTATTGTTCCCCAACTCAAAAGGGTCAGTTTGAACTCCTGAATTCTCCAATCCTCCCGCCCAGGCCCTGAGTTTTCTGAACTATGGTTCTGATTTTTTATGAAATAAATGAGGGCAAGCTGAGTTTCGGTGCCACATCTTAAGTGCCATATCTTAAGCTCAGTGTGACATGAGTTTCTGAAAAATACACACAGAAAAAACTGGCTTTGGCACATGGAAGAGCAGTAGGGAACTTGCAGCTGTACTAGTTTAATATGCGCCCTTAATACTCTTGCCTATTTTCAAAAATACAATACCACTCTTCCCCAGACAGCTGGCTCCCCAGCCTCGCGCCGAGTCACCTACACAAATATACACTTAACAAACACAGATGTGAAATGTCGACTTAGGGCAGAAGAGAAGCAAGGGGGTTCGGGTGTTTAGTCTGCTGGCTCCACGCTGAAAAGTTTCAGGAGCAGAGCTGATGTTGGAAGAGTGAGAGGGGAAACCGCCCAGCCTGTACGTTCATCCGGGTACTATGGAGATGACCCCGTTTTCCCGGGACCAGTTTGCCCTCTGCCCTGGTGACCTAGGTTGAGATTTAATCTAGAGTCAGAAGGGAGATCAAGAAGACAATTGTGCTGGCGGGTACTCAGACCGAGAGAAGGGCTAGAAGTCGCTCAGCCTTCCTGCACTGGCCGGGCTGACACACCCACTCAGAACCGACGGCCCGGGGATGCGGCAGGGAAGGGAGGGGACCCACGCACCCCGTGTCCCGCGCGCACAAAGATGCTACAGTGGGGACACGCGTGAATAATCCAGATTCGGGCTGGAAGGTGTCGATGCACTCGGCGGAGGGTGCCCCTTTCCTCCCCCTAGTCCTCCATCCCCCCCGCAAAGTGAACGAGAGAAAGTTGTGCCCGGGCCAAGGCGCCCCGGGGCTGGAAAGGGAGCAAGGACAGGCGGAGAGGAAACCCGGGCCCCCTTACCTTGTCCTTGGGGCCGAGGTTTTGCAAAACCTCCTTGCCGGTGGCGCTCCGGATCTCCACCCCAGCGGGCGCGGGCGACGCGGGCGCGGGCTCCCGGCTCTCCTCCCGGCCTTGGCCCCGGTGCGGGGTATCCCCCTCGGCGCCAGGTCGGCTCCCCGAGCCTCGGACGCTGCCCTGGCTGCTCCGGGGAGTCTTCGCGCCGCGCTGCCCCACGCTCAGGGCATCGAAATCCAGAGTCTTGCTCTCGAAGGCGCCCTCCACGTTGCAGAACATGCCGCCGTACTTCTGCCGCGGGACCTGGTCGGTGGTGCCGGGCCTGGCCAGGTACACGGGCAGATCGTCTTCATGGGAGCTGTCCCAGCCTCTGCGGCCCGAGGCCATGGTTGGATCGCGACAGCGGCCCGCGGGTTCTCTTCCCCAAAGGCGGAAAGGGCAGCAGCCGGCAGCGTGCGCCGAGCCACAGTGACTGGGGCGGGAGGAGGCGCCTGAGCCTTCGCGCCAGAGGCGGCAGTGCTGCTCCGGTTCCTGCCTGTCCCCTGCGAGCCCCGAGCCAGCGAGCGCAGCGCTTGGGCCGGAGCGGTGGCGTGTTCCGCTCGCCCGCCTCGCCCGCCTCGCCCGCCCAGCCGGCCGCACCTCCTGCGCGCCGGGACCCTAACGTGGCCTCCTGCGATCACGCGTCCCCGCCGCCCATCCAAAGGAGAAATCCAACTTGGCGCGCGCGCGCACACACGGGCAGGCTTCCAGCTCGCCCAACAACCCCCAGGTTGACACTCAAGAGCTCGCTTCACTCACATGTGAGCACAAGCCCTGTTTTACCCACACTCACTCCCAAGCTGGCCTCCCAAACACAAGTCTCTGCCCCACTCAGGTAAGGAAACTTTGTTGGTTCGGGTGGGTTGATATAAACTCCAAGTTCCTCCCCAGTTACAGCGAAACACACACACACAAACTCAGATTTACCAGACTCACAATCTCAGACTTTGTTTACCAATAATCCCAGACTCTGTCTCATCCTAATCTTAGATTGTCTCACAATTGCTCCCGTTTCTAGAATCTGCCTCACAAACCTGCACCCTCTCATAATGAACTCCTAAATTATTGGCTCACAGAGCTCTACAGACAGATCATCTTATTGACAATCACGAGAAACCTGTAACAGACTCACACACTTCAACTTATTCTTTTAACTTTTTTTGATGTCGACCGCTCCCCAACCAGGGATCCAACCGCATCCCCTGCATTGGAAGGGGAAGTCTTAACCACTGGACCACTAGGGAAGTCCCACTTCAACCTATTCTTACTTCATATATTTCACCCTAGATTTTGCTTTTTATCCACCCTTAATTTGTTTATTTACTTTTGGCCATGACTTGCTGGCTTGTGGGATCTTAGTTCCCAGACCATAGATCAAACCCTCACCCACTGCATTGGAAGGTGGAGGCTCAATCACTGGACCATCAAGTAAGTCACTCAAAAGATTTTTTTGAAGTATAGTTTTGGTTTGAATTGTCTGGTTTTCTACTATGTGCTTACGTAAATAGGTAAAAGATGAAAACCACATCTATTTTTTTTCTTAAGGTGTCAGGGGTTTTTTTTTGTTTGTGTTTTAGTCGAACCTCCAGCCATGAGGGATCTTAGTTCCCCTGATTAGGAATGGAGCCCAGGCCCCCTGCAGTGGAAGCCCAGAGTCTTAACCACTGGTCCACCAGGGAAGTCTCTATCCACCCTTGATTTGCATCACACACAATTACACTACTGATCAGACAAGACTGGCAAAGCACTCGTAATACTTTGTCCTCATCAGATACCTCACCTACTGAGGTCAGAACCCTACACTTGGCCCCACACACAAGTTCAGGTTTGCCTTAAAATTGAGAACCAAAGACTTTGCCATTCCTATTAGCAGACACACACACAGGTATTACTCATGCATATGCACACTCTCACATCCGCAGCCTCTCCCCATGTCCACCCACATACACTCAATGCCAGACTGCCCCGTGAACACAGAGTTCACATGCTCAGAGCTCACACCATTATGTGCACACCCTGCCTAAGCTCCAAACCTGTAATGCCCACCTTCAACTGAACCCCTTGTTGGAAATTCACTCTTGCAGTTACTTATTCATCGAACATGAACTGCATGCCCACTCTGCTCTTCAGAAGGTACTGGAGAGACAGTGTTAAACAAGGCAGATGAGGGCCTGTCCCCAGTGAGAGTATAGACTGCAGCCACCCATCTGGGTAGCTCAGTCATTCACTGGCCTGCCCAACTTCATTCTCCACTACATCATAAGCTCCATGAAGGCAGATATTTGATCTGTTTAGTCTACCTTTCAATATTTTGAGTCGAGAGCATCTGTTGGCACTTAAGGTACTCTGTAAATCTCTTTTGAATGAATGGATGATGATGATAATATTAAAAACAACAGTAGGGAACATTTATTGGTACAGTTGCTGTGTGCCACTCATTAATGTAATTGTTTCCCATATATGTATTAATTCATTTAATGCCCATAAGCATTTGGAAGGTTTCTTTGTGCGCATAAACATGATCTTTAAAGGCATCTACACTGAAGTTCATGAACTGAAACTCTGAACATCAATTTGGGGGGAAATTAGGATTGTGGGGGGCGATTCATGGGGTCACAAAGAGTCGGACACGACTGAGCGACTGAACTGAACTGAACTGGGATTGTGGGAAATGGGATCTCGGTGGCAGGCATGTAACAGCCTTGGCAGTTTGAAGGATAGAAGCTGACATAAACTCAGGTCAAAGACAAGTACATTGACACCAGTTATACTTACTCCACGATGAGGAGAAAGGCCCTTAAAGACTGTCTGTGCTCCATCAAAATTACTGACTTCCTTTGGGCAGCTGCTCCTTTTTAACAAACGCTGGTGATGTTGGACTCAGAAATTTATGTGAGGGACTTCCCTGGTGGCCCAGTGGTTAAGAATCTATCTGCCAGTGCAGGGGTCACAGGTTTGATCTCTGGTCCAGGAAGATTCCACATGCTACAGGGCAACTAAGCCTATCTACTGTAACTGCAGAAGGCTGCGCGCCCTAGAGGCTGTGCTCTGCAAAAAGAGAAGCCACCACAATGTGAAACCCATGCACTGCAGATAGAGAAAGCCTGCACACAGCAATGAAGACCCAGCACAGTCAAACATAAATATTTTTTTAAAGAAATGTATATTGAATAAAGAAATTCATGTGAAATATCCATAAAACAGGCCATTCCCTCCCTCTTTGCTCCTATAGGTTACCTTCCTCTCCTTTCCCATTGCTTTCATCTCTCCTCCTTTCATTAATTCATCTTCAGACTGTTAGGAGGACTCTTGCTATGTGTCCAGCATTTTCCCGGGTTCTTTCCCTGGTGGAACACAAGTCTAGTGGCAGGGAAATGACAGTAAGAAAGATTAGGTCAGATAGTCACAAGAACTATGAAGAAAGTAAGATAGCCAGTTTTTTAATTGGCCAGCCAGGAAAGACTTGAAGTCTTCCCTCTCTGACTTTCTATAAACACCGCCGGTACCTTCACCATCAACAGCGGCAACAATAAAGATACCAGCTAACATTTATTAGGAATTCTGTGCCAAGTTCAGTGCTAAGGATTTCCATTGTGTCTTGATTAATCTTAATGGCAAAGTGAGTCAAGTGCCACTATTTTACTAGTGAAGAAGCTGAGGCTTTTAAGTGCCCAAGCTATGACAACTGGTAACTAGACAACTGGTAACTGGACAAATGGTAACTGGAAGCAAAATATGTGCCAAGAGTCCAAGGTTTCCTTTGAGAAGAGCACATTCTGGAGGTAGACCAGGCTTGTCTGTGTTCCCATGTGTGGGTGTAGATATGCTCCATCGTTAGAGTTACATTGCCTGACCACTATGACTGTTGCAATGTACATGCTCCATAATTACCTTTGTTGATGAGATGTCACCTTTAAGAGTCAACAGCTGCGTATACACATATGTGTTTAATTAAGAAAGCCAAGCAGTCCTGAAATGAAGACTGAAATGGGAATGGCTGATCTGACTCCAGTTCTGCAACTATGTGGCCTCTGACCAAGCATCTTACTTAACTTCTAGATGTCTTTCTTCTTCATATTTGCCTCACCCACTTAACAGGATTATTAAGGACTTCATTCTTTGAGTAAGATATTGTGCTGAGAACTCCACATGCATGGCCTTAACCTTCATAGCAATCCCTTAAATTTGGTGTGATTATTCTCATTTGACCGGTGGAGAAAACAAGGCCTGGACAAGTTAAGTTTCTTGCCCAAAGTGTCACACCTAGCACTTCAAGCTAGAATTCAAATCCTTCACCAACTAACTCAGAGCCTGTGCTCTTAAAAAATACCCCACAACAGAGTTCTGATGTAAGGACCCAAAGGGAGAATAAAAGGAAAGACTAAAAGTGAGATGTTAACAAAGAAAATTATTCTAATATCTAAACAATATCCAACTGTTTTGGGGCAGAGGTTAATTTTAATAAGGACAAACAGTCACATAAAGAAACATCCTACCAGTGTCAAGCTAACAAAGGACACAGCCCCCACCAACACATGGTGATTTTGTCACATCTCTCCCTAGAGAAGTAGAGGAGACATTACTTAGGGCAATCACAAACATAAGAGAACCATTATGTCTGTGGCCACCTTAAGTCACTTCCTGGTGAAAAAGTTATCCAAAACCACATACAAACAGTAAGCTATTTCTATAACCAAGCAACAAAATGGAGCTTTCTACTTGTCACATACCTGATCAGTTTTGCATTTTCTGTAACTGCAGTAAATGACTTGCCAGTTTGCATTGAGATGACCTGTGAAGTGAGCCCATAGGGTATCTGATTATAACTTCAGGGAAATGTATTCTGGCGGCATCTTCTATTACCTATAGATCAGCAGAAGGCAGAGACTCCTGGATGGTAAGCAATGCCATGCGTGGAGCAATCCGGACATAGCATTGCCTAGGACATCTTTCATGTGAAATAAACTGCACTGCAGTCTTTTGTGTTTGTTTTGTCTTGGGAAGGGAGCATTTTACAAACATGGGGGCAGGATAAGATAGGGATGGGGGTTAAGAGATGCAAACTGCTATGTATGAAACAAACTATGAGGATATATTGGACTGGCTTCCCCGGTGGCTCAGCTGGTAAAGAATCTGCCTGCAATGCAGGAAACCTGGGTTTGACCCCTGAGTTGGGAAGACCCCCTGGAGGAGGGCATGGCAACCACTCCAGTATTCTTGCCTGGAGAATTTCATGGACAGAGGAGCCTGGTGGGATACAGTCCATGGGATCACAGAGTCCAACACAGTGACTAAGCACAGCCCAGCGTATTTGGACAGCATGGGGAATATAGGCAATATTTTATAATAACCACAAATGAAGTGTAATATATAAAAATTTTGAATCACTATGTTGAACACCTGAAACTAATATAATACCATAAATATACTATACTGCAATTTAAAAAGTCATAAACTCTCAACAAATATGGGAAAATGTGAACAATGGCAGGTTAAGTGAAGAAGCAGGATGTAAAATTACTCATATGTCTTGTTTATGACTATTAAATATGTTGACTATTAACAAGGGATAAACAAAAACTTTAACAGTTGTGTTTAGGTTATGCATATTTTTCTCTTTTTTGCTAAACTTGTAATGGTGTTATCACATTTTTTAAATGGAGTATAATTGCTTTACAATGTTATGGTAGTTTCTGCCAAACAACAAAATGAACCAGCTATCAGTTCAGTTCAGTTCAGTTGCTCAGTCGTGTTCAACTCTATGCAACTCCATGGACTGCAAGATGCCAGGCCTCCCTGTCCATTACCAACTCCCGGAGTTTACCCAGACTCATGTCTATTGAGTCGGTGTTGCCATCCAACCACCTCATTCTCTGTCGTCCCTTTCTCCTCCTGCCTTTAATCTTTCCCAGCATCAGGATCTTTTCCAATGAGTCAGTTCTTCCCGTCAGGTGGCCAAAGTATTGGAGTATCACCTTCAATATCAGTCCTTCCAATGAATACTCAGGACTGATCTCCTTTAGGATGGACTGGTTGGATCTCCTTGCAAACCCAGGGAATCTCAAGAGTCTTCTCCAACACCACAGCTCAAAAGCATCAATTCTTTGGTGCTCAGCTTTCTTTATAGTCAAACTCTCACATCCATACATGACCACTAGAAAAACCATAGCCTTTACTAGACAGACCTTTATTGACAAAGTAATGTCTCTGTGTTTTAATATGCGGTCAAGGTTGGTCATAACTTTCCTTCCAAGGAGTAAGCATTTTTTAATTTTATTGCTGCAGTCACCATTTGCAGTGATTTTGGAGCCCCCAAAATTAAAGTCTGCCACTGTTTCCCCATCTATTTGCCATGAAGTAATGGGACTGGATGCCATGATCTTAGTTTTCTGAATGTTAGCTTTAAGCCAACTTTTTCACTCTCCTCTTTCACTTTCATCAAGAAGTTCTTTAGTTCTTCTTCACTTTCTGCCATAAGGGTGGTGTCATCTGCATTTCTGAGGTTATTGATATTTCTCCTGGCAATCTGGATTCCAGCTTGTGCATCATCCAGCCCAGTGTTTCTCATGATGTACTCTGCATATAAGTTAAATAAGCAGGGTGACAATATACAGCCTTGATGTACTCCTTTCCCTATTTGAAACCAGTCTGTTGTCCATGTCCAATTCTAACTGTTGCTTCCTGACCTGCATACAGGTTGCTCAGGAGGCAGGTCAGGTGGTCTGGTATTCCCATCTCTTTCAGAATTTTCCACAGTTTGTTGTGATCCACACAGTCAAAGGCTTTGGCATAGTCAATAAAGCAGAAATAGATGTTTTCCTAGAACTCTCTTGCTTTTTTGATTATCCAACAGATGTTGGCAATTTGATCTCTGGTTCCTCTGCCTTTTCTAAACCAGCTTGAACATCTGGAAATTCATGGTTCACGTATGGCTGAAGCCTGCCTTGGAGAATTTTGAGCATTACTCTACTAGTGGGTGAGATGAGTGCAATTGTGGAGTAGTTTGAGCATTCTTTGGCATTGCCTTTTTTGGGATTGGAATGAAAATTGACCTTTTCCAATCCTGTGGCCCCTGCTGAGTTTTCCAAATTTGTTAGTGTATTGAGTGCAGCACTTTCACAGCATCATCTTTCAGGATTTAAAATAGCTCAACTGGAATTCTATCACCTCCAGTAGCATTGTTCATAGCGATGCTTCCTAAGGCCCACTTGACTTTACATTCCAGGATGTCTGGCTCTAGGTGAGTGATCACACCATCGTGATCACCTGGGTCATGAAAATCTTTTTTGTACAGTTCTTCTGTGTATTCTTGTCACCTCTTCTTAATATCTTCTGCTTCTGTTAGGTCCATACCATTTCTGTCCTTTCTTGAGCCCATCTTTGCATGAAGTGTTCCCTTGGAATCTCTAATTTTCTTGAAGAGATCTCTAGTCTTTCCCATTCTGTTGTTTTCCTCTATTTCTTTGCACTGATCGCTGAGGAAGGCTCTCTTATCTCTCCTTGCTATTCTTTGGAACTCTGCATTCAAATGGGAATATCTTTCCTTTTCTCCTTTGTTTTTTGCTTCTCTTCTTTTCACAGCTATTTGTAAGGCCTCCTCAGACAGCCATTTTGCTTTTTTGCATTTCTTTTCCTTGGGGATAATCTTGATCCCTGACTCCTGTACAATGTCATGAACCTCCATCCATACATAGTTCATCAGGCACTCTGTCTATCAGATCTAGGCCCTTAAATCTATTTCTCACTTCCACTGTATAATCATAAGGGATTTGATTAAGTCATACCTGAATGGTCTAGTGGTTTTTCCACTTTCTTTAAGTCTGAATTTGGCAATAAGGAGTTCATGATCTGAGCCACAGTCAGCTCCCAGTCTTTTTTTTTTCTTTTTTTTTTTGCTGACTACATACAGCGACTCCATCTTAGGCTACAAAGAATATTATCAATCTGATTTCAGTATTGACCATCTGGTGATGTCTATGTGTCGAGTCTTCTCTTATGTTGTTGGAAGAGGGTGTTTGCCATGATCAGTGCATTCTCTTGGCAAAACTCTGTTAGCCTTTGCCCTGCTTTATTCTGTACTCCAAATCCTAATTTGCCTGTTACTCCAGGTATTTCTTGACTTCCTACTTTTGCATTCCAGTCCCCTATAATGAAAAGAGCATCTTTCTTGGGTGTTAGTTCTACAAGGTCTTGTAGGTCTTCATAGAACCATTCAACTTCAGCTTCTTCAGCATTACTGGTTAGGGCATAGACTTGGATTACCATGATATTGAATGGTCTTCTTTAGAAACAAACAGAGATCATTCTGTTGTTTTAGAGATTGCATCCAAGTACTGCATTTCAGATTCTTTTATTGACTATGATGGCTACTCCTTTTCTTCTAAGGGATTTTTGCCCATAGCAGTAGATAAAATGGTCATCTGAGTTAAATTCACCCATTCCAATCCATTTTAGTTCTCTGATTCCTGAAATGTCTACATTCACCCTTGCCATCTCCTGTTTGACCACATCCAATTTGCCTTGATTCATGAACCTAAGATTCCAGGTTCCTATGCAATATTGCTCTTTACAGCATCAGACCTTGCTTCCATCACCAGTCACATCCACAAGTGGATGTTGTTCCGTGGCACTGGAGCAGCAAGAGACTGATACAAGATACTCCACATCCAAGGTCAGAAGCAGGGCCGTGAGGAGATAGCCCATGTCCAAGGTCAGAGAAACTCCAGTAAGTCAGTAGGCAATGAGAGAGGGCATCAGAGGGCAGACAGACAGAAACCACAATCACAGAAAACTAACCAATCTAATCACACGGACCACAGCCTTGTCTAACTCAATGAAACTATGAGCTATGCCGTGTAGGGCCACCTGCCGGGAGCCAGCACACAAGATCCTACCCATGACAAGGTCATGAGGGAGAAAACCTGATGGGCAAGGCGGATCAGGTTTCCAAGGATTCCGAAAAGGCTAGCTCATGAGATCCCACCCATGACAAGGTCATGGGGAGAAAGCCTGATGGGCAAGGCGGATCAGGTTTTCAGGGATTCCGAAAAGCTGCCCCAAAGCTGCCCCCGGCGCTCACCTTAAAGATGGTATCTGTCTTTCTGATGCTTGCTTCAATAGACTACTCCCTAATTTCTGTGACACAGGCAGAAAGTCTTCCCTGATCTCTTTCCAAATAAGAATCAATTTAGAACTTTAATCAGTAAGTTTCCCAGGTGGTGGTATTTTATGAGATTATCCAGGGTGAAAGGAGTGTTTTAATTTAAACTCCTTTGCTGGTATTTTAGTTTGTTTGGCAAATGCATTTATACCCTTAGTACTAATATGCGTGACTGCTTATAATACCCTAATCATAAAACAGCATAAAGAACCTGATCATATAAAGGCCCTAACAGACATAGAGCCTTTTTGAGGGGTGAAGGAGTCCTATTAGAAAACATAAGAAAAATCATTCTAAAGGTGGTTATTGGGTTGATGTTTGCTTGCTGTGTTTTGCTTGGGGTGTTTTTGCTCTTAATGTTCTAAGGTTGTGTTATGGAAACCATTGTTAATATAGTTAAAGATCTAGAGAAATAAGAGCTTAGCCCTAGTGTGGTAACAATGAGATGGTTGTTAATTGTCAGCCAGGAGTGCTAGGCAGAAGCTGCCTCACCAAAGTCACAGAGTCAGTGTGGGGTAAACTTCTTAGATAAACGCAACTGACAACTTCTGCAGAAGGATTAATATTTGTGTTAACAAGGTTATACTTCTACTCTGTACTGTTGCCCTATGAGACTGCTACCTTCCAGTTAAGGTCACCAGAGAAACAGAAAATAGGTTTACATTCACCTGACTTGCATAAAATGTTAATAGGCCCCAAGGCCAGAAGATAATGTACAGGACCCTCATAAACAAAGAAGTATGCAGAAAACACCCTGGTTTTGTGAAGAACAAGCTGATGTAACGTTAAACTATCTTCCCCTTAGAAATGTACTAATTTAGGGTATAAAAGCCATGGTAAAAAATAAAGCATTACCGGACTCTGCCAGACTCTGCACCCCCCGTCTGGTCACTCTCTCTCTCTCTCTTTCTCTCCCCCTCGCAGACTTGGCCCTATCAAGGCTGGTCTCATGTGTCTTCTCTCTCTCTCTCTCTCTCTCTCTCTCTCGCCGGCGCCGTTCATCTTGAGGGTACCCCCTGGATCCTGCCGAGGCTGGACCCCGGCAGCCACCCAAGACAGACGGGTCATGGTGAAGAGTTCTGACAAAATGTGATCCACTGGAGAAGGGAATGGCAAACCACTTCAGTGCTCTTGCCTTGAGAACCCCATGAACAGTATGAAAAGGTAAAAAGATAGGACACTGAAAGATGAACTCCCCAGGTCGGTCGGTGCCCAACATGCTACTGAACCAGCTATAAACATCCTATATCCTCTCTTGAGCCTCCCTCGCCCACTTCATCCCACCCCTCCAGGTCATCACAGAGCATGGAGCTGAGCTCCCTGTGCTATGCAGCTGCTTCCCACTGGCTATCTATTTACACATGGTAGTGTATATATGTCATGCACTCCAGTCTTATAAAGCAAAAATCTACCCAACAGAAGACAGAATTTTAATAGTCACTAAGGCTGTGCCTCCATACTCAAAACAAGGAGAAAATAGAGAACTTAAGGCAGTTTACTTTGACTCAACAGTGAATTTAAATATCTCTGATCAAAACCCACCCTCTGTCTTTTCCTTACTTGAGCTGCAGGAATTTGAACATATATTATCTCTTTCCTACTTTATGGACACAAACATTAAATACCTCCTTTTCACCCTACAAATGTCATATATGAATGAGACAATCTTTGCAAAATACTCAGCACTCTACCTGACACACAGTATTTGCTCAATAAACATTAGTTCCCCATTTTTTCAGAGTATATTTAGATATATCCTTAATAGTGGCTCAGACAGTAAGAAATCTGCCTGCAATGCAAGAAACCTGGGTTCAATCTCTGGGTCAAGAAGATCCCGTGGAGAAGGGAATGGCAACCCACTCCAGTGTTCTTGCCTGGAGAATCCCATGGACAGAGGGGCCTGGAGGGCTACAATCCACAGGGTCGTAAATAGTCAGACATGACTGAGCGACTAACACTTTCACTTTCACTTTTCACTTAATATCACAGAGTCTGTAATAATGAACTTGACCACGTCCTGCAAGTTTAGTTTTGCAGGGGTTTATGGAGAAAATCGACACAATAATAATGTTTTGTATATATATTTTAAAATGACTAATATTTTCAATATACCTCCATTGCACCCTAAGAACTTTCCTGGCAGGCCACTAGCAGTTTTAGCTCAATATTTGGTGACCAAAGTGTTCATTAGAAACCTAAAAACAGGTTATTTTTCAAACACATGCACAATGCTAAAGCCATTTTAATAATCCCAATTGTGTACACAGAAAAAAATTCCTGCTCTTTCATGAATATCTACATGTATAGGGGAAAACTAAGAATATATACTAAAATATTAATAGAGGATGAGTTGTAGGGTTATGAGTAATTTTTAGTTTCTTTCTTCAAGCATTCCTATATTTCCTAAAATCTCAAAATCTCTATAAGTGTGTTAGCCTTTTATAATTATAAAGCTTGTGATTTTTTAAATGCATGTCTAGGATGATATCTTAGATCAAAATATATTCATTGAGCATGTTGAAAATTGCTGATGGAGAATTATTGAATGAAGCTGTTACCTCTATATTATGAAGATTTATTATCAAAAGCGAAAAAACAAAAAACAAAGGAAATTAGGCTCCTCATCAGAGTCAAGCTGTCATTTCATGCAGAACATCTCAACAGTTGGACAGCTGAGTGAGAAAAACAATCATTACGATCAGGGTGTGAAATGAGGGCTTATAAAGTGTCCTCGAGAAAATCCTTTCCGCCAAAGGATTAGTTCATAAGACAAGACATAATCACCTTCCTAGTGTGGAGTTGTTGGGGTTCCCTTCCCCATTTCATACACAAAGCATCTCTCTTTGGCACTACTGTTCTCAAATGTTAGAAAGTCATTCCCAATTACAGAAGTTTCTTTTGCCTTAAGTGGGAAGGAGACGAATGTTGAAGTGGTTGCTGACTAAGACGATAAAACAGATATGTTGAAAGCGCCAGTGCTGTAATCTCCTTGTTGTAAATTCACAGGTGCAACTTAATCTGCTCAATGAAAATCTCTAAGTAAGGGCCAGACATAAATCGAGTTAAAGGATGAAACAGAAAAAAACAAACAACACTTATAACCTGTCCAGCCTCTTTAGAATGTTCATAATATGTTTCCAAGGTTGTAAGAAAGGTACTTATTTTGTTGTTTTTCCAGTTACTCTTCCTGTTTTTTTGCTCATTTACAAATTAATCTCATTGGTTTTACATTATTTAACAATCTTACTCTGATTATTTAGAATAAAAATAATTCTCTCTTGCTTTTTGCCAGAGAAAAATATAACAATAATGAATTATTTGTTTCTCTCACCCTACTTCCCTCCCTCCCTTCCTTCCTTCCTTTTCAATGAAAACTTCAAAACTACAGAAAAGCAGAGGGTAACAAGTGCCTGTGTATGCACCACCTAGACTTTATAAATGTGAACTTTTCATCACAGTTTAGTGACATCTATTTTAAGCAATAAAACATAATAGAGTTGAAATGCCCTGTGTATCCCTTACCTACTCTTACTCTTTCTACAAATGAAAATGAACCACTAACCTATATTAATCTCTCATATTCTCCTAGGGCCTGCTATCTTTTGGAACCTGATCCTTTAATTAAAATTTTTATACCTTTTCTTATTAAATGAACTACTGTTCCAGTTTAATTATTTGCTTTAAAAAATAATCACCAGTTAGAGATAATACACAGAAGCCCCTCTCTCCTAGAAAGCCAAGACTTGCAAGAGTAACATTAGAGATTTCTTGCTAAAACAAAGGTGATCATAATTCATGCATCAAGGCAGAATATGTACAACTCAAACTCTAACAGAAGGTGTGTGTCTTCAGAAGACTGGGTTTTTGAATCAATCAACATTATCTCTGTTAGAGACAGGCTCAAAAACCAACCATTTTACTCTAATTGGAAATATTGTTATCATAATTTGAGTGGTTCAAGGACCCCAAACATGAAATGTAGACTTAATATGTAAAACAATGAATTTATTTCAGTTTTCCCTTGAGCCTAAATGAAGTAAAGCACAAAGAAAGGTAGTCTGAAAAATGATAATCTAAAAAGAGAAGCTCCTTTCATTGCAGACAGAAATTTGCTGGCTCCACAAGACTAGGAAACATCCTGGCTCCAACATAAATAGCTGACAGGCAAGAGTATGAATGACAGATAATAAGAGATATGGGAGAACAAAATGGAAAAGTGATGAATAATTCTTTCATTGAGAACTTTACGTATAGATTCAGAAAACATCAGTGTATTGGCAATGCCTTCACATCTCAGGGGTTTTGTCTCATTTCATTTTTCCTGTTAATAAATAACTCCTTGTTTAGGCAGTTCCTTAGAATGCTTTATTCTTCCAGTTCTTTCGAAATTAAGATGAATTGATAGGAAACAGGATCCCTGCAATGTTTTGAGCTTTTATAGTGATATATTTTTGAAACATGAAGAAAAATGTAGAAAGAGAATTAGATGAATTATATAGCCCCAATTTCCATGTCTGATTAAGAAATATCAGAGTATTCATGTGGAGTGTGGCATGTTTGAGAAAGGTGTGGGATCTGAAGTCAGAACCCATCCACCACTAGCTTACTGAATTTGGGAGAACTGCATAAACTATTTATGTTCCCTTCTCAACAAAATGGGAATAAAAATCTGTGGTGTTGGGGGAAAAAAACAACAACAACAAAGTGTAGTATACTAAAACTGCTGCTGCTGCTAAGTCGCTTCAGTCATGTCTGATTCTGTGCGACCCCATAGATGGCAGCCCACCAGGCTCCGCCGTCCCTGGGATTCTCCAGGCAAGAACACTGGAGTGGGTTGTCATTTCCTTCTCCAATGCATGAAAGTGAAAAGTGAAAGTGAAGTCACTCGGTCCTGTCGGACTCTTCGCGACCCCATGAACTGTAGCCTACCAGGCTCCTCCGTCCATGGGATTTTCCAGGCAAGAGTACTGGAGTGGGGTGCCAGTGCCTTCTCCAATACTAAAACTACTTTCTATAAATGTTGTTACTTTATTTCCTTCAGTGCCTGGCACCAATTTCTGTGATTCAACAGATATACAATAAACACATGCTGAATTAATGGTATCTAAAATTTTTAATTGTAGATAGAACTGTATATAGTATATAACTAATAACCACTAATCAATCTTAGTCATAACCAAAGTGAAAATATATTATGGGAAACCAAGTCAGATTACCTTCTATTCTAATCCTAAAACTGTTAAGACATTTGTCTCCAAAGGTATACTAAACCAAAGATACAATCAGATGAATATGTAAAACTCATTATATAAAAATACACTGGGCTTCCCTAGTGGGAAGCTCAACAGTTGAGAGTCCTCCTGCCAATGCAGGAGACACGGGTTTTGTCCCCGGTCCAGGACGATCCCACATGCCACGAAGCAGCTAAGCCGTGTGCCACAACTACTGAGCCTGCGTTCTGGAGCCTGAGAGCCTCAGATACCGAGCCCATGTGCCACAACTACTGAAGCTCAAGTGGCCTAGAGCCCGTGCTCTGCAACAAGAGAAGTCACTGCAGGGAGACCACACACAACTAGAGCAGTCCCCGCTCGCCACAGCTGGAGAAAAGCCCACTCAGCCACAAAGACCCAGTGCAGCCAGAAAAATAAATAAACAATTTTTAAAAACACACTAAAAACTATAAGATACAGATAGAAGTTTATCAGTTAGTTCAGTTGCTCAGTCGTGTCCAGCTCTTTGCGACCTTATGGACTGCAGCACACCAGGCCTCCCTGTCCATCACCAACTCCCAGAGTTTACCCAAACTCATGTCCACTGAGTTGGTGGTGCCATCCAACCATCTCATTCTCTGTTGTCCCCTTCTCCTCCTACCTTCAATATTTCCCAGCATCAGGGTCTTTTCCAATGAGTCAGTTCTTCGCATCAGGTGGCCATAGTATTAGAGTTTCAGCTTCAGCATCAGTGCTTCCAATGAACATTCAGGACTGATTTCCTTTAAGACTGACAGGTTGGATCTCCTTGCAGACCAAGGGACTCCTTAAAGATTGTTAAAGTAGAGCTTATATAAAAAATTTATTCTTGTGCTCGCTTTGGCAGCACATATACTAAAAAAATTGGAACGATACAGAGAAGATTAGCATGGCCCCTGCGCAAGGATGACACGCAAATTTGTGAAGCGTTCCATATTTTTGATAAAGAACATTACAGCATACTAACACGTATATACGGAATTTAGAAAGATGGTAACGATGGCCCTATATGCAGGGCAGAAGAAGAGACGCAGAAGTACAGAACAGACTTTTGAACTCTGTGGGAGAAGGTGAGGGTGGGATGTTTCGAAAGAACAGCATGTATATTATCTGTGGTGAAACAGACCACCAGCCCAGGTGGGATGCATGAATCAAGTGCTCGGGCCTGGTGCACTGGGAAGACCCAGAGGAATCGGGTGGAGAGGGAGGTGGGATGGGGGACTGGGATGGGGAATACGTGTAACTCTATGGCTGATTCATATCAATGTATGACAAAACCCACTGGAAAAAAAAAATTATTCTTATTGACTACATGATGACTAATAACTTATTTTAATAATTCTTAATGTGGGCTGGTAATTAGGAATTGTAACATTGTGGGCTGATAATTAGGAATTGTAACATTGTTTATTTCTTTTAAAAAGTATTCAGGATGAGTATAATATTTTTATACAATACTTGAATAATACACTACAAAATCATTAGTATTACATATCAGAAAGAATGAATTTGGGGGCTATAAAATTATACCTACAAAAATATACATTGCAGTCTTTTGCAATAAGTTTGACTAACTTGTTCTAGGAATAACTAGAGTATATCAAGATGGACTAAACTACAATTCTCAAAACTATACATATAGTGACTACAAAATTTAGAAGGGTTTTCAAAAGAAACTCTGAGGTTAAATACCATGCAAAAATTATATTATTAGTAGATTAATTACCTAGTAAAGAATTTTATCTTTAATAAATTATTTATAGTCTAATTTTAAACAAAAATTAATTCTAGAATTAAAAAAATATGACTGACTCAAGATTTGGATAGGATTTATAAAATGTCGATAGTATTGTAATAATTCCAGTGGATGTAGAACTTGGCAATTACCCTTATAACAAAATACAATAAGAATGTAATATTATTAGCTGGATTATTTTTTGTTATGGATACAATTTTTGACATTGGCTTACTTTTGACATACTGCTTACTTTAAAATTTAATAGTAATGAATATAATCTTAAATCATATAATGATGATTAATTTTCCCATTTGGATTTTTACCAGTGTTTTTTACATCTGGATCCTGAGAAGTCTTTAACTTAGGACAAGGCATAAATGAAAACTCCTCATGGGGAAGGTAGATTCAATTTTGTTAGAAATATTACTGTTTCTGTAGATCTTTAAGTACTTTTTCCCAAGTTCCAGAATACTTGATGATACAGAAATCAAGCTTGCTTATTTTTGTTTTGTTTTTTTTTACCTTTGAAGACATTGAATAATGTCTAAGAAACCGCTTTGGAACTTGTCCTTGTAAAAGACTGAATTCTTGAATTAGTCTATTCATCTTCTTTTTTTCTAATCCAGAGACCAGTTCTGTTTGTTGTCCTAAAATAATTCAAATGCAGAGGAGACAATATCTGAGCCAAGTCCACTCTTCCTTAGCTAAGTGGGGAGAACTCTCTGGAGTGACAAAAGAGAAGCAGTCTGTTTAATCAATTCAACTCATTACATATTTATTGAGTACTCATTTTGTGCCAGGGAATATTCAAGGTGTTGCAGGAGTTTATAACGCAAGAGATAAGACAAGTCTTCAAATATAATGCTGCTTAGATTATAAGAAGTGTCAACAAGAGGGAAAGAGAGCTACAGATCAGCAAAAGCCTTCTGAAAAGCAAACCGCAAGTCACAAAGGGTGAGGGGGATTTTGACAGAGAAAGATGGGTGAGGTCACTTCTGGCAGAGGGAGAGACGGGGGAAACAGTGAACAGTCCCACTTGGCTGGAAAGCACAGGGCTTGCAGGGTGGTAATGGCTAAGGCCAGGAGGACTGAACCGGGTTTGAATGTGGGGTCCCTGAATGAGAGGCAAGAAATTTTTTGATTAGGAAAATAATTATGTACTGGGTCTGATTAGCTTTGCAGTATTAATCTTACCTAGACAGCCACTGGGCTTCCCAGGTGTCTCAGAGGCAAAAGAATCTGCCTACCAATGCAGGAGGTGCAGGAGACACCAGTTAAATCCCTGGGTCCAGAAGATCCCCTGGAAGAGGAAATGGAAACCCACTCCAGCATTGCCTGAAAAATCCCACGGACAGAGGAGCCTGTCAGGCTACAGTCCAAAGAGCACACATGAGCACACATGTATGCAAGTCAGCCTGAAACTGATTTCGGATATAACAATTACTTCTGCATAAACCCTCTGCCCAGACTTCTCCTGTCTTCACATTGCTATCTGAAAATAATTTTTAGGACCTTTGTTGCTATTATGGAAGACTTCAATGCTTCTGTAGAAAAGCACTGAAATGCTCATGACAAGGATAACTCCTCCAGTTCTCAGCATAGAGATTTCCCACCCCTCGTTGAGTGGGTCTGGGAGGAGAAGAGAATGTTACAGCATGAAATCTCAATGTGAAGTGCAGGAGTATTTGGAGAAAGGCTTAGAACTGAAAGGCAAATTTTCAACATGGAAAGGGACAGTTTCTAAGTGAGTCTGCAGTGTGTTTAAGAGAGTTAAACATTTTTGTCAAGAGATGAGAATAGTTGTGGGGAATAAAGAGTGATTCGACAGCAAAGCAAAAAGCTTAGATCTGTGACTGATGAGATGAGCAGATTTCTGTCTCACTGGGAGGCAGGGTGGGGGATGAAATATAAGAGTAAATAACACACATAGGCACCTGAAAAAAGGTTTTAATTCTCCCTGTATGACACTGCATTACTATTCTGTTGCTACATGACAAATTAACACAAATAAGCAGCATAAACAACACACATTTGTTATCTCAGCGTTTTCAAGGTTCAGAAGTTTGGAGACAGGTTTAGCTGGGTCCTCTGCTCAGATCTCACCAAGCTGAACTCAAGATGTCCTTTAAGGCCAAGATCTCATCTCAGTCTTGGGCTCCTCTTCCAAACTCACTGGTTGGTGGCAGAATTCAGTTCTTTACAGTTGCAAGTCCACCAGCCGTATTCTGGCTTCCTGTCACACAGAGACCAGTCCCTGCTCCCAGAGGCCACCTTCATGTCTTTGCCATGTGATTCCCCTTCCTAGGCAGTTCACAGCATGGCTGTTAGCTGCTTCACGATCAGCAGGAGAATCTCTGTGGCTTCCAGTCTTTGACTGCTTTTCAAGTCTCACCTGATGAAGTAAGGTTCACCCAGGATAGGCCAGGCTTCCCTGGTGGCTCAGCGGTAAAGAATCCACCTGCCAATTCAGGAGATGTGGGTTCGATCCCTGGGTTAGGAAGATCCCCTGGAGAAGGAAATGGCAACCCACTGCAGTATTCTTGCCTGGGAAATCCCATGGACAGAGGCGCCTGGTGGGCTACAGTCCATGGGGTCTCAAAAGAGTCAGACACAGCTTAGCAACTAAATAACAACAACAACAACCCAGGATAAGCTCCCTAACTTAAAATCAAATGATTAATGGCCTTAATTACGTCTGCAAAATCCTTTCAGAGCAGCACTTAGATTAAACATTTAAAGCACTCCAGTATTCTTGCCTGGAGAATCCCCATGGACAGAGGAGCCAGGTGGGCTACAGTCCATGGGGTCACAGAGAGTCGGACATGACTGGGTGACCAAGCGTGGCACATTAACGAACTGAGAAGTGCACATACAGCAAGGGTAGCAGGACTGCTGGAGGCCGTTTTAGAATTCTGCTTGTCACAAAGAGACAAATGCCAGAATCTTTAATAGGTGAGGATTTCATACTAATGCTCTTATTCCTTCTGGAAAGCTGTTTAAAAGTGGGCCAGTCCAGCCACGGAGCTTCCCAGATGGCTCAGTGGTAAAGGAATACGCCTGCCGATGCAGGAGGTGCAGCAGACACAGGTTAAATCCCTGGATTGGGAAGATCCCCTGGAAGAGGAAATGGCAACCCATTCCAGTATTGACTGAAAAATCCCCACGGATGGAGGAGCCTGGCAGGCTACAGTCCATGAAGTCGGACAAGACTGAGTGCACACACACACACACACACACACACACACACACACACACACACACACACGCAGCCAGCCGTGAGTTCCTGGAACTGATTTCAGATGTCACAATTACTTCTGCATAAACCCTCTGCCCAGATTTCTCCTGTCTTCACATTGCCATCTGAAAATAATTTTTAGGACCTCTGGTCTTATTACTGAAGACTTCAATACTTATAAATGTAGATATTTATAAACCTCATGAGGAGGCTCAGAAGTAGTCTAAAGTTGGAGACTTAAGGACTTAATTTATGTGCACATGGCTAAGTCAGCCAGCTCCTCTGCAGGAGATGCCCTTGTGGGGCTTTTTCTATTGAGTTGAAATAAAAGTTTTTTCTCTTCCTCTTTCTCTAAAAGGGAATGATGAAAGTGCATAGGGAAAGCTTTAGGAGTTTTAACTTTTATACATGTTGCAAAAGTTAACTGCAAATCCAAAAATAATTTCTCTAATTGCTACCACAGCTAATTTAGTGGCATGTATCTGGCAGTTAGCAAATTACAGTCTACAGACCAAATCCAAGCTCAATGCCTACTTTTCTGTGGCACACAAAAAATGTTTTCTGCATTTTTTAAATAGTATGAAAAAAACTAAAAGAGTTGATCTTAAAAGTCATCAACACAAGAATAAAAGGGAAAAAAATTGTAATATATGATGATGGATATTAGTAACTAGACCTATTAAGATGGTCATTTTGCCATGCACACAAATATCACATCATCTTGTGCACCTGAAACTAATATAATGTTGTATGTCAATTATACCTCATTTTTTTTAAAAAAAGGAATGTTTTTAAAGAATGGTAATGGTGGCAAACCATTGTGTGCCAGGAGCCAACACACGAGACCCTACCCATGACAAGGCCATGAGGGAGAAAACCTGACAGGCAAGGCAGATCAGGTTTTCAGGGATTTCGAAAAGCTGCCCCCGATGCTCACCTTAAAGATGATATCTGTCTTTCTGATGCCTGCCTCAATAGACCACTCCCTAATTTCTGTGACACAGGCAGAAGGCCTTCCCCAACCTCTTCCCAAATAAGAATCAATTTAGAACTTTAATCAATAAGTTTCCCAGGTGGTGGTATTTTATGAGATTATTCAGGGTGAAAGGAGTGCTTTAATTTAAACTCCTTTGCTGGTAGTTTGTTAGCCAAATGCATTTATGCCCTTGGTACTAATATGCATGATTGCTTATAATATCCTAATCATAAAATAGCATAAAGAACCTGATTCTATAAAAGCCCTAATAGACATAGAGCCTTTTTAAGGGGTGAAGGAGTCCTATTAGAAAACATAAGAAAAATTATTCTACAGGTGGTTATTGGGTTGAGATTTGCTTGCTATGTTTTGCTTGCTGTGTTTTTGCTTTTAATGTGCTAAGGTTGTGTTATAGAAACCATTGTTAATATAGTTAAAGATCTAGAGAAATAAGGACTTAGTCCTAGTGTGGTAACAATGAGATGGTTGTTAATTGTCAGCCAGGAGTGCTAGGCAGAAGCTGCCTCACCAAAGTCACAGAGTCAGTGTGGGGTAAACTTCTTAGATAAACGCAACTGACAACTTTTGCAGAAGGATTAATTTTTGTATTAACAAGGATATAATTCTACTCTGTACTATTTCCCTATGAGACTGCTACCTTTCAGTTAAGGTCACCATAAAAACGGAAAATAGGTTTACATTCACCTGACTTGCATAAAATGTTAATAGGCCCCAAGGCCAGAAGATAATGTATAAGACCCTCATAACAAAGAAGTATGCAGAAAACACCCTGGTTTTGTGAAGAACAAGCTGATGTAATGTTAAACTATCTTCCCCTTAGAAATGTACTAATTTAGGGTATAAAAGCCACAGTAAAAAATAAAGCATTGCCAGACTCTGCAGACCCTGCAAACACCCCGGTCTGGTCATTCTCTCTCTCTCTCTCTCTCTTTCTCTCTCTCTCCCTCGCAGACTTGGCCCTATCAAAGCTAGTCTCACGTGTCTTCTCTCTCTCTCTCGCCGACGCCGTTCATCCTGAGGTATCCCCTGGATCCTGCCAAGGCTGGACCCTGGCAATTGTGAATATACTAAAAACACTGAGTTATGCATTTTAAAATGATTAAAATGGTGAATTTTATGTTATGTGATTTTTTAATCTCAATAAAAAATAAAATAAGCAGCAAAAAAAAATTAGAAAACATTTTATGCTGTGAAAATTATATGACTCAATTTTCAATGTCTATAGATAAAGTTTTATTGGAAAAGAGTCATACTCATTTGTTTACCTATAGCCTGTGTTGTGTAGCTTTTGCACTGCAACTACAGAATCAAAAAATTGCAACAGAGACTGCACAGTTCAAAAAACGGAAAATATTTGCTCTCTGGCCCTTCACTAAAAGAGTTTGCCAACCCCTGATCGATGGTGGGTTCAAGCTGGTGAATGTTGAGCAAAATATGTTCTCATCACTTCTGGGAATGCTTACAGGTGCAGCACTTTTAAAAGACAGTTTGACAATAGCTAAGCAAGAGTCCCAATATATTCAAGAAATCTGCATTATCTCCCACTTATTTCTGCTGCAAGTGGTTATGAGTCAGGACACATTCTGAGAAATAGTGTCCTCTGTTATGTCTAACTGGATACCATGTCCCTGAAACTCTTTCTGCTTCACATTACTGATGCTTCCTAATTTGGAGATTGTCATGTCCCACTTCCCTGTCTGTGCTGGTGTAGGTGATGGAGTGTCCCTAGGAACTGTTCTTTCAGCACCACACCCCATAGGTCCTGTCAAAGGCCGTTCACACACCTGAATGCAGCTTGAAACTGATCGATCTTCCAAAGAGCAAATCCTCAGAACTCTCAGGATTCCCTAGATTAAATGGCAATAGCTCATACTGATTAGGCTTTCCTGGTGACTCAGTGGTAAAGAATCTGTCTGCCATGCAGGAGATAAGGGGTTCGTAACCCTGGATAGGGAATATCCCCTGGAGAAGGGAATTGCCACCCACTCCAGTATTCTGGCCTAGCAAATCCCTTGGACAGAGGAGCCTTGTGGGTTACAGTCTATGGGGTCGCAAAAAGTCTGACATGACTGAATGACCTAAGTTTTTTTTTTTTTTTTTTTTTAAGGGTACTTTGACCTTCTATCGGGAGTCAAAGGCTTACAGTTTCACAGTCAGGAAAAAGATATTGCACCTTATACCACACCATCCTGTTTATACTTTATTATTATTTTTTTTAAGCCAAAACACTTTACTTTAAATTTTAAAATCAATTCCAAAGAGTTGAAATTATGTTTCAGGTGTCAAGAAAAACAAACAAACAAATCTGGACTGAGACTATCAATTTAATTAATCTAATTGTTCCTTAGTCCTCTTTTTAAATCTGCGACAGACTGATTTCAGCTAATATTTACCAAAATGCAAAATCTGAGAATGGCTGAGGAAAAACTAATAACTGAAAAAAGAAAAGAGAAAGTGATTGATCAAGTAAAACAGTCGTACATATTTCTGCTATAAATAGCTTTTGGTTCCCTTCTTCAAAGCTAGCAAGGCAGTGATTTGAAATATAGCCTGTGGTGTCGCCTAGGTGGTTCGGTGTGGATTACAGAAATAGGAATGAATTCCGTTAATAACAAAACATTTTCCCCCAAAGGTCTACCATATGCGAGCACTTTGCTATGAACCGCTGGTGCAGTTTGGTCATTGTGGTAGAGGAACTCCCAACAACACGGAGGAGGCAAATATATTTTGTGCTACCAAGTAGATCAGCTGAGACATGGGCCAGGCAAAGCCATCTTCGGATGGTGTGGGAAACTGAGTTCTGAAGAATGAGCAAGGAGAAGGAAAATGAACTTAAAGGAGCACCTTGCAGAAGAAGACTATAAGCAAAAGACCAGAAGTAAGAGAGAGTACAGCTGGTACTTAGAGCTGCAAATAGTTTCCTATGAGCAGAGGGGGAGGAGCAGAGAGTGGAGTACTAAAGGGAGTAAACGTGATCTATGTATGTAAGCACCTATACCTAACTGTCAATGTGTAAAAGTTTCATTAGTTTAAAAATTTAAAAATACATGTAGATACTCTAGAAGAGGTGGCTAAAAGGAAAGAAGAAGATGTAAAAAGTATCTGGTGCCTGGTAAGCCCTCAAAAACGTCCGTTATTAGAGTAATAAAACTACAAAGCAGCTGTTTTCTGAGATGGATACCTTATTTGTTCTTTGATTTGAGCTAAAACAAAGGACAGAATCTGGGCAGGCCAAACAGAAATTTAGTGGAGTGGTCAATAGCCAGATAGACTTGAATTCCAATCCAGGTGTTAAATATTAGCTCTGTGCCCATGGGCAGGTTTTTAACCTCTCTAAGCCTATTACCTCGTCTGCAAAATGGAGATAATATACTTCACTCACTAAGCTGTTGTGAGGGTTAAATGCAATACTACATGTAAAATAATTAGCACAAATTGACACAGAGGCAGCACTCAGAAGTGGCTGCTCGTATTATTGCAAAAGGAGGCAAAGGACATGTGGCAGTGATTGGAGACCATTCCCAGAAGATGCGTGGTGACAAGGACAACTGTGTCCACTGGGCATAAACCCATCTTGCTGTGGCTAGGTCTGTTGTAAAGAATAACCCCGTGCATGAACAGGCAGACAGCCAAGATGGCTTGATCTTCCACACTAGCTCTAGCCAGGAAATCTCTGGAGTGTGAGTAGAATGTGAATCACCTGCTTACTGTAAATTAATTATTATTATGCACCCAGCAAAGAGGGAAAAAGTGCTTGGTCAGAATTAATCACCTTAAAAAACCCAGTTATTTTAGATTCATTACATTTGAATATGGTAATGAGACATTTGTCACTTTTATAACTCTTTGTTGGAGTGCCTATTGTAGGATGGAAAAGGATTAACATAATTTCAAGAGTGTGCTCTCCTTTTTTTCCTTTTTCCATATTCATTGAAGACTACTATATATTTGTTGCATATCCCCACTTTACAGATAAGGAAACAGGCTTTGAGCTTGAAGTGATTTATTGTAAAATGGTGTTTAAAAATCCAGAGTTTTAGGACTCTAACCAATGATTCTCAGTTCTGGCTTCACATTAAAATCACTTGGAGAACTTTTTTAAACTAATAATGGTCAGGGTCTACTTCTAGAGATGTTATGGAGCTGTTCAGAGGTAAATGATTCCTAAAAGTGAAATTTGTTGGTCAAAAGCAGCCTCTTTTGTTAAGTCTTGTTAAACACATAATTAAAAAAATTTAAGTATGTGCTGCCTACTGAGGAAGGAAGCTGAACAATCAGTGGACTTTCCCCTCCTCCTCCCATGCCCCTCTGCTTTATCCAGTTCAGGACGTTTCAGAAGCAGGTTGAAAGCTGGGAGAATGAATTCAGCCATTTATGCTGAGCTGAGGGCAAGGGGTAGATCTTCCCCCCTGACCTCTGGGATGAGTCACTGATAGCCTTAATGTGGTGATTTTTCAGTCTCATTAGAGAACAAACCCCTTCAAACATTCTAAATAATCAGAACATTATTTACTACTGGAGTGAACTTGGTCACATCACTTAACCAGTTGACCTTGAAGGCTTAGTTCGGCCAAGAAAAGATGAACCCATTTTGCTTTCTTGTTTTTGTGGCATGGAAGAGACAAGAATTTTGAAAAGTGGTCCCTTGCTTGTCTGTGAAATTGCAATGATCACACACTCTGTAGCTTCTTACAATCCCTCTCTCCCTCCCTGAATTACACTCACACCAAGTGCTGGGCCTTGACATGGAACAAATATCAAGTTGAAATCTCTTCTTCATGTGCATGTCCCCATTGCATACTGACTAGAAGGAATGATAAACTGATTCCATTCTTTTAAAATCCTCTAATGCAGTAAGTCTTTAATTTGGGTTAATCTTTAGCCCTTTTAAGTAGCTAATAAAAGTAAGGCTCCAAGAAGAATGTATTAAAGCATATATGCTTTGAATGTTCACCTATCTTAACCGCTTAAGGGTCTATGAATTCATAATTAAGGAAACTTGGCACTTAAAAAAAAAAAAAAGTAATTGTGGCTTTCATCTTTTACCTATGCAGATGAGCAAGCTCCCTTAGTAGAAAACCACGTTTCAAGTCAAACTATGTTTCAAAAACAAAACAAACAAAAACCTTTCCTCCTAAAAATAAAAAGAGCAACAACCACCTAAGTACTGTGTTTGCTTCCCTGAGATATAATTTCCTCCTCCAGAGTGAAGTTCACAAACTGCCATGTGTCTGCATATAAAGACTGCTTCTCTCAAGCTGGCTTTCCAGTTCAATCTGACACTGCCTCTCTCTACCCTACTGCTTCAGGGTTCTTTATCTTCTTTTTGCTTTTGTCTTTCTGACACTCCATCAGAGATACTCATGAAGGAGCTCTGTTATCATCTGGCCAAAAAGAGAGATTGTAAAATGTAAGGTCAGGGAGGACCCGAAAATGTCTCAGAAAATACATTAGCAGGAATTGGCTAGAAAAGGTTTCTAAATTTGTACCTTGAAAATGGGTCTCCTGAGACCAAAATAACCCTGATAATTGCAGCCTCTGCCCATTTTCTATTTTGAGTCTGAGAAGAGATTTGTTAAGAAATCCTGGGAAAGTGAGGGTGTGGGAGGTGGTCTAAAAGAGAGAAACAGGAAGGGCCTATTGTCTGTCAAGTAAGAGGTTTTGTTTTGAAAATCCCAGGACTAACAGTTTCATGCTTTATTTGCAAAATGAGACAAGATTGCAGAACAGTAGCTCAAGTGAGTTTGAGTCTACCTCTTTCTGTCACCTCAGCTTGTCTTCCTATACATGGAACTGTGACTGTGAATACTTAAGACATGTAACTGGAAAAATTTTGCTGTCTTTAACCTGCTTAGATTTACTGGGACCCAGAATTTACTTATAAGTCTCCTTATTAATTAAATAATGATATCAATAGCTGGGATTTATTGAGCCCTAACATATGGGTTTCCCAGGTGGCATGAAGTGGTAAAGAACCTGCCTGCTAAAGCAGGAGATGTAAGAGACATGGGTTTGATCCCTGGGTCGGGAAGATCCCCTGGAGGAGGGCATGGCCACCCACTCCAGTATTCTTGCCGGGAGAATCCCATGGACAGGGCAGCCTGGGAGGCTACAGTCCATGGGGTTGCAAAGAGTCGAACGCGACTGACGTGACTGAGCACGCACTATACGCCACACATTGTCTGAAAAGCTCACGTAGTCCTTACAACAGTCCTGTAAAATCAGTTCTATTATCTCTGCTGAGGCACCAAGAAGTTAAATGGCATGCCTGATGTCAGAGGGCTTAGGGGAAAAAGCAGTATATCTGGGAGGAGCTTGAACACAGGACGTCTCACTGCAAATCCTGCACTCTTTAACTACTGCACTCCATTACCCCTGAACCCATCAGCTCAGTGAACCTTGATGGTCTGAGCAATTTAATGCAACTCAATCTTGGCAAAGTATAATTTCCAAAAAAGAGGTTAAATTATGACTCTCCTATAGATATAAATATGAACACGTGTCAGAGGTTTTATTAAGTCATTAATGAGAAAACTAGGTATGTGTTAAAAGCACCACGAAAAAAAGAGACACATTTATAGATCAGGAATATTGAAATGAATGTGAAATGGGGGCGAAACAGGGCTCTTCAACAATGGGAGCCAAAAGTCAGTTGGACTTCCTCCACTGGGTGGAATTTCCATCTGTGGAGAGAATTGTTTTACCTTGCTATCAGTTAGTTACAGCTTACAGAATTTTGACTCCCATAGAATCAGAGTAAGGTAACATTGAAAGGATGTGCTATGGCCAATGTATGGTTTTCCACTGAAGTACAGTGTTTTTTCCCTATAATTTCACACTTGTGCCTCAAACCCAGGAAGATTTACAACTGATAGGTGTAAAAGGCATTTTGGGAGACAGACATATGAATAAAAAATGACTTACAAACTACCAGAGCAGACATTCATAAATGCTTTCAACAAGGCAGATTATTAAATGTAAATAAGGGAAGGAGAGATTCATTCAGCTCTGAGAACCTATTAGAATTTCTATGTGAGGCATTTAGGAAAGGCAGTCTAGTTGGAAGAGCGGAGTAGAGGCTCTCCTAATGCTGCTTTTAGATACCATTTACATAAAAGTACAAAAAAGTACATCATTTCTGTTAAAGAGTTCCACGGGGCTTGGTAGGAGCCATTAAAGCCATTTCATGGACTTCATTTGAAATCTAGAAAAATTCCTTGGTGAAAAAGGTATTTAGTTTAACCTGGGAAGAAGTACAAAAATGGTGCTAACCAGACAAAAAGGGTTTTGGGGTTCTTTTTCACATTTTGAAAAGTTTTTAAATTAATTTTTTAATTGAAGGATAATTGCTTTACAGAATTTTGTTGTTTTCTGTCAAACCTCAATATTTTGCAAAATTTATTTTTAATTGAAGGATAATTCCTCCACAATATTGTGCTGGGTTTTAAGACATCAACATGAACCAGCCATCGATACATACCTATGTCCTCTCCCTCCCACCCCCCAGCCCACACCTCTAGGTTGTTACAGAGCCCGGGTTTGATCCAAGACACAAGAACCCAGAGGTGGGAGGTGACATGGGGAGGGGATGATGAGAAAGAGGCAGTAAGAGGAAGAGTGTGCTTCAGGTCACAGCCTCTGGAGGTCAAGGCACCTGCTAACCTGTTTTCTTTCGCAAGGATCTGACAGCAGGGTCCTCTGCCTTCAGCCCAGAGCTCTAGTCTCAACACGGAAGTAGATAGTCGATATGTATATATTTTCTGAGTGAACAAAAATATGGAAAGAAAAAGAAGGAGGGTAGGAAGGGAGGAAGGGAGAAAGTGGAGATTGAAGGAAGGAGGGAAGGAAAGAGGGATGGAGGAAAGGACTACACTGAATCTTATCTAATTGTCCTTCACACTTTGCTGTTTTGGGGCTGAGCTAACCACAAGGACCACCCTTCCCAGGTGACTCATTTAAGACCCGCCTCCGCTCTGCCTCCGGATTCCTTGTCTGCTTCCCTCTGTAAACCACAGGTCCCTGTCCTTTCCTCTGAGATGCTGCTCATTAATGAACATTTTCCTTATTGCAACAGCTTGAATAAAATCATCTCTTTAATTGTCCTGTACATTTTGTCTTTCACAGAGGGAAAGGAGCTTTCAGAATCTAATCTCTGGATCTGAAGAACCCTCCTGTGGGTCTGTGATTTAACACAGGATGAAAGCATACAAACCTTTAATTTGTTTCAATTGCATCCTCCTTATATACAAGAAACAGGGACCAGCCTGCTGTGAAACCCTCAGATTATAACGTGACCAAGAAAGAAGACACCATTGCTGGCTGTGTTGGCATATGTATTTCTGTCTTTGGGACACAAGGTGAATTCAGGGACTTGTGTGAATTCCTCATTTGGGGGATCAGAGCATATAATGGAGAGTGTTTTTTCTTTCCCTCCTGGATGATGGACTGGGGTTGGGGGAAGATTTGAGCTGACTAAAGTAGCATGAAGAGAAAGACTAGTTTGGGGTAAGAAATAGGAATGTATTTTTATTTATCCAAAGAAGGTATTCAAGATATGGCTACAGGTGGACGCAAACAACAAAGCTACCACTCACCTGCTTAAGGAAAAGAAAAATCAGGGGATTTATTGGAAAGATTCAGTATAACTCAATACTTGAAGAAAAAGTTGAAGTGTGAGTACAGCTCTGTGATAGAAAGAGACTATAAAAAGTAAAAAGACAGTGATGAATGAGTTCCTTCTCCCTTCAGCCTCACTGTCCCTCTGCCAAAGAATCAAATTCCAGGGAGAGGGCATCTGATTGACAGAACTTGGATCACAAGCTCACCTCTTGGAGGAGGCGGCTCAATCCTGATGAGCTGATTGACAGTTCCACTAAAACTGTAGCCAAGGTAGGAGATAAAATACAGCAAAATGGGACATGGGAAGGACTGTTACAAAAGGGAAGAGTTAAGATTTGGGGAAGGCAAACAAGAGCTTTACATAGAATTTACAGAACTCAGTGATACCCAAGAGCAATAAAAGCATACATCCACAAAAAACTTTTACCTAGATCTTTGTAGTACTTTGTAATAACCATAAAGTGGGAAACCCACAAGTCCACCAACTAATGAGTATATATTCATATAACAGAATATTATTCAGCTACAAAAAGAAAAGGACCACAGTGCACATGGCGGTCCTCGTGGGTCTGTCTCTTTCTTTATCAGCCTTTGATGGAACAGACCCAGGGTTGCCCCTGGTTCCAAGCCTCCAACCACCACCCAAGCTCTTTTCCAGTCTCAACCTTCTGAATCAGCCACTCGGCTGTCCTCGCATCCAGGACCAGCTGACACTGGTTTTTGAGCTCAGCTCCTACAGCTCCCCTGGTAGTTCACATAGTAAAGAATCTGCCTGCAATGCGGGAGACCTGGGTTCGATTCCTGGGTCAGGAAGATCCCCTGGAGAAGGGAAGGGCAACCCACTCCAGTATTCTTGCCTGGAGAATTCCAAGGACAGAGGAGTCTGGCGGGCTAAAGCCCATGGGGTCGCAAAGAGTCAGACATGACTGAGTGGCTAACATGTTCATGTTCCTTATTACAGAGCAACCATGAACTCCCAGATTTGTCAGAATTATTCTGTAAACCACCTGGTCAACCTGCATCTGCAGGCCTCCTACACCTACCTTACTCGGGACTTCTATTTTGACCACGTCACTTTTTTCCTCAACTTGGCTGAGGCGAAGCGTGAGGGCACCCAGTGTCTTTTGAAAAATGCAAACCCAGCTCAGTGGCTGCGCCCTCTTCTAGGTGTGCAGATATCATCTCCAGACGAGTGGGGTAAAACCCAGGACACCAGTGACTCCACCCTTCTTGTGGAGAAGAACATGAAGCAGGCCCCTCCGGGTCTCCAAGTCCTCTGGGTTCTGCCCACATGGAGCCCCCAGCTCTGCGCCTTCCAGGACAGCCACTTCCTAGGGGAGCGGTGAAACTCATCAAGGGGACGGCGACCACATAACCCATCTCCACAGGCTGGCTGGTCCCCAGGCAGGGCTGTGCAAGTATCTCTTCTAAAGCCTCATCCGTAAGCACAAATATTGATAGAAAATTGTGATTTTTCAAAGTCCACTAGCTTTTTATTTATTTATTATTATTTATTATGTGTATATTTATTTTTATTTATTAATTGTGTATATTTATTTATTTTATTTATGTGTATATTTATTTATTATATTTATTATTATTTATTATTTGTGTATGTTTATATTTATTATTATTTATTAATTGGCGGTGCTGGGTCTTCATTGCTGCACGGGGCCCCTCTCCAGTTCTGGCGTGTGGGCTCCTTATGGCGGTGGCCCCTCTTGTTGCAGAGTACAGGCTCCAGGCGCGTGGGTTCCGTGGCTGCAGCTCGTGGGCTCTAGACCAGGGGCTCAGAAGCTGTGGTTCACAGGCTTCGTTGCTCCACAGCCTGTGAGATCTTCCCAGACCAGGGGTTGAACTAGTGTCCCCTGCATTGCTTATGTGGGTTCTTAACTATTGGACTACCAGGGAACCCTTCCAACTGGCTTTTGAGGAGCCCCTCTGGTGTCATGGTTTCTGCCTGAAACCTCTCTCTCCAACCACTAGGCAGTTTTTTAACTCCCCTGGAGCCCTCTCCCAAGCCTTGGACCAAATGGAAACAATAAAGATTTTGGCAGCAAAAAATAAATAAATAAATAAAAGAGTACTGAGAGAAGCAACAACATGATTAACTTTGAAAACATTCTGCTATGTGAAAGAAGCCAGTCACAAAAGACCACATATTGTATGATGTGGCCCCAGGGACCACTTACATGAAAAGTCCTGGAGACAGAAAGTAGGTTAGGTAGATTAGTGACCACTTAGTGCTGAGGGGACTAGGAGCGGGAAGGAAGAGTGATGGGGATTTTCTGGTAGTGGAAATTGGTTTCTTTCAGGAGGAAAAATTGCTTTATAATTATATTGCAGTGATGGTTGCATAACCATGTGGCTATATGAAAAACATTGAATAGTACACTTCAATTATATATGAAATGTGAATTAATCTCAATAAAACTTTTTATAAAGAAGCAGCAGCTTTTCCATTATAACACTGTCATTGCAATAATGAAATTTGTTCTAATTATATTGCTTTTATTTGTTGGTAAGGCAACCCACTCCAGTACTCTTGCAAATCTGGAAAATCTGGAAAATCCCATGGATGGAGGAGCCTGGCAGGCCACAGTTCATGGGGTTGCAAAAGAGTCGGACACGACTGAGCGCCTTCACTTTCTTTCTTTCTTTTCTAAAGTAGGTAGAAGCTACTGGAGTGGATTTTAAGAGATAAGGAAGGAAATCACCAGTCAGTCATGGTTTCTGAAACATAAATTACTTCTTGGAGTTAGGGCATTATTTTATGTTAGCCAGTGTGCTCTTTAGTTGGCTTTGTAAGTTATCAAAAAATAAGCATAGATTATTCTCAGTCCCCTCCAAATGTGTCAACCAAACTAACACAGGACCTTCTGGAATGAAACTCACATGAGACAGTGTGGAATACTCTAGAACAGTGGTCCCCAACCTTTTCGGCACTGGGGACTGGTTTTGTGGAAGACAGTTTTCACAGACTGGGGGTGGGGGATGGTTTCATGATGATCCAAGCACATTACATTTATTGTGCATTTTATTTCAATTATTATTACATCAACTTCACCTGAGATCATCAGGCATTTGATCCTGGAGGTTGGGATCTAACTTCTCCCAACCTCCCTCCTCCACCCCTACTCTAGAGGATGGATGCAGGCTAAAAGTGTGAACTCTGAGCTATCTTCACTGATAAGCCATTGACACATACTTGGTAAAAGACTGCAGGAAAGTTCCTTCCCCAGGCTTCAGTCTCCTGGAACAGGAGTGAGATGAAAGACTAGTTGTTCCCAAATTCTGGTTTCTCATTGTGGACTATGATTTAATATTTCCTCAAAACAAATTAACGTGAACAAAAAGTGAACCAATATAACCAAGAAAATTCTGGGTAAATAGTATAGATATTGTAGAGATATTGCAAAAACCATGATGTTAGTGTAAGAATTACTGAAGTTTGGCAAATGCTATATGATACCTTTTGCTGTAAACTGGTTATGTGCAACAAGAGGTGGGAGAGTCCATGATTTTGTAAAGCTGTCTTTACCCCATTTATTTGATTTATGACAAAAAGTTTCTAAATAAGAATGAGAGATTTCCCTGGTAGTCCAGTGGTTAAGAATCTGCCTGCCAATGCAGGGGACGATCCCACATGCCGGGAAACAGCTAAGCCCACGTGCTACAAGTACTGAAACCCGCATAGCCTAGAGCCCAAGCTTAGCAACAGGAGAAGCCACCGTGATGAGAAGCCTGTGCACCACAGCTAGAGAGTAGCCCCTACTCTTTGCAACTAGAGAAAGCCTACCTGTAGCTATAAAGACCCAGAGCAGCCAAAGGAAAAAAAAAATGATATCAGTAAATAATTTTCATTTGTTTTGTGCCAGCCCTGACAAAAGAAAGGTTCAGGAAGACATTATATCCAGCCTAAGGTTTAGATGAGTGGGTGAGTCTTCTCCAATAACTGAGGCTGGAAGGATGATGAGATTTAATAAGGTGAAGGGCTGGAGCTTCCTGTAGCTTCAAGGGAATCTGTGATGTCTATGGTTGAAACTGAATGATGTAGTTCATTGTGGGAACTAATCTATCTGATGTGGTTGGAACAGAAAGAATGAGGGAGAGAGAATTCCATCAGCCACTGGCACTTATAGAGCACATGCCTCACTTCCCATCAGCCACCAGCCCTTACAGAGCACATGCCTTACTTCCCATCAGACACCAGCACTTACAGAGCACATGCCTCACTTCCCATCAGCCACCAGCCCTTACAGAGCACATGCCTCACTTCCCATCAGCCACCAGCCCTTACAGAGCACATGCCTCACTTCCCATCAGTCACTGGCACTTACAGAGCACATGCCTCACTTCCCATCAGCCACTGGCACTTACTGAGCACATGCCTCACTTCCCATCAGCCACCAGCCCTTACAGAGCACATGCCTCACTTCCCATCAGCCACTGACACTTACAGAGCACATGCCTCACTTCCCATCAGCCACCAGCCCTTACAGAGCACATGCCTCACTTCCCATCAGCCACTGGCACTTACAGAGCACATGCCTCACTTCCCATCAGCCACCAGCCCTTACAGAGCACATGCCTCACTTCCCATCAGCCACCAGCCCTTACAGAGCACATGCCTCACTTCCCATCAGTCACTGGCACTTACTGAGCACATGCCTCACTCCCCACACCATGCTACATGCTTTGCTTATCTCATTCAAGCCACAAAATCTCCCAGAGTCAGTAATTTTTACTCCATTTTACAGATGGGGACTGAGTCTTAAAGTTAAAATATCTTGCCCATTGGCTATAGAGCTAGTAAGAATGAAAGCCTGGATTTGAACCTAATCACTTGGCTTCCAGAGCAAGTAGGCTAAGCCCCTACACATTGCACACAGGTCACCTCAGCTTGTCCCCAGCATGGCCATCCCTTGAATTTTCCTTGGCCCCAGCTACATGACAGACTGGTTTAGCAATAGATTCCTTGCTCTGTGATCCTGGTTAGGAAGCCTGTTGTTAAAGTAAATAAGACACTTGGAAAGCAGAGCCAAAGCTATTAAAGTTTTATAAGCCAGCTTTCTCCAAGATTCTGCATCAGGGATGAATGTCAAAAGGGCTTGCTAGGAAATCATATCTTTTAGCACTTCCATTTAATTTCTTTCTCCTTAACACAGAGTTAAGAAAGGTAAAAATAACAGTGTTTTGTTTTTCCTGGGAAAAATACTATATCTTTATTTGGGACAATGATTGAAAACTAACTGGTCAGTTTTTGCTTCCACACTATGATTTGGTACAGAAATGGCAAAAAGTCACTCTTCATTACACATTTAAGAGGCTTGCTTAAAGTTGTATATTTCTCAGGGTTCCATGTGTGTTCCTCATAATAGAATAAATCTAATAATAACGCACAGCACTCTTCTTATTGTTGATGCTCAAGTTCTATTCCACACCCCGTACTATATTGCTTTCAAACAAAGGCTGAAAAGGGTAACACAGTGCAAGAATTTCTGTGCTACCCATTCCAACTTCAACAGAGAGAACAAGTGACCCAAACATTTTAATTCCAGTCCAAACTTTGAAAGGAAGCCATTTAACGTTTGAGTTCATTATCTTACCATTGGAACGTTAGAAAAAGGAAACAAAAATTAAGTCAATGTTTACCCATGATGGCTAAGGATTGGACCTACATTTGGGATAAAACTGTCATACTTCTGGCCTATTCTTAAGAGTTGCATTTTAAAATGGAGGCACAATACCTAAGAATCCCTGTCGTATTCTCTTAAATAAAATGCTCATTGGAAAGGAGAAATATTCAGGAAGTTAGAAGATTAAAAACTAGATGGTTTTTCTTTTTTCTAATGTGATCACTTTTATGATTTCCATGGTCCGAGAAAGATAACTCGTTCATTTCAAAGGTTTCACTCATTCTTTCTGTTCATTTCTCTGTACTTGCACCTTGACTAAAAGTTGATTCCAGTGTATGTCATGGTTAGGAATCTGCAAAGATGATTTAGGATGACCTAATGGCCCTGTTTGCCCAGTACTGAGGAGTTCCCTGGGATGCAGAATGTTTAGTGCTAAAATCAGAACATGCCCCAGAGAATCAGAATGTGGTCACACAAAGATGGTGTGTTTTTTGTGGCCTAGTTACAGGTCTTTGCTTAAACAAACCAGAGAGAACCCCCACCACTTGTCTACTGAGTCACAGACTCCTATGAGCCTAGTCACTTAATATTTTTAAAAGCTTCCAAGGTTGTTCTGATCACCAGCCAGGTTTGGGAGTTTCCAAGATCCTACAACCTCGTAAATAGTATTGTTTCTATTAGTCTCAAGTGGAAAATGCAATTGATACAGTATTTCCTTTTTCTAGTTTTTACAACATCTTTGAAGCTGAGTTGTATTTGAAAACAAAAACAGTTTCCATGGGAAGGTGGACAGCTATAGTCTTAAAATTTCCTAAGCTGCATTCTCTTTTAAAGACTGACTTTTGTCCACGACCCCAGGGACTAATCACCAGCTACACATCTAGTTTTGAGAAATTTGAAAGCTATATTCAGACTGCATGATCTTCCATTTCCCTCTGGTCTGTCATCCCTCATGGAGGGAGAGAGATGGGAAATGGAACTCTGGACAATTTCTGCTACTCTCAGAGTCCTCGATGAAGATGCTGACTTCTTTCACTTTTGATTTCCAATTCTTAATTCATCTTAAAACTGCAGTTGCCAGCTCTATGTTATAATTCGTGGTTATTTTAAAATATTTGAAACAATACAGAAAAATAAAAGAAGAGAAGATAAATGATCCAACTGCTTTCTCTCCAACTCAAACAATCTTAATATTCTGATGTTATTTCTTTTCCTGTATTTATTCCTTCGTATTATAACTGCCATACTATATATGCATACTACATCATATCACTTTTTACAAACCTGAACATGTTTCTACATCATAACATATTCACCATAAATAATATGTTTAATGGTTAAGAGAAAAGACAAAATTCAGTGTCTCAGTCTCTTGGCTTATTTTCCAGAACAATGTCTTTAGCATAATCTCCCAAATGATAGAAGACCATTATGAGACAGAAAGCCCCAAAACATAACCTGGAGAAGAATCACCATCCTTATCGTTCACCTACAACTAGGTCTTTACTTTAGCTTAAAAAACATGTCATTTCTCAGGAATATCTCTTTATTTTGGTATTTTGTTGGGAATGTTTTTATTTAGATAATAGAATAGCCTCAGATGAAATTTTGAAAAGAAAAAAATCACCCATAATCCCACTGCTCTAACAGAGCCACTCAAAGGTATATGGACCATAGATTCTTACACAGCTTTATAGAATTTACATAGCTTTATATACAATGCATACAGTTCCATTCCTTTTTTCTACTTAATATTACAATATAGTCATCTTGCTATGTTAGTACATAGCCCTTACAATGATCACTTTTAAAATGGTTTTGTAATCACCTGCAAACTACTGCTTGTGGCAACAAAATTCTTTTGGGTTAAGAAGAGGTAACAACTATGTGAAATAACTAAGGGAGAAAAAAAAATATTTAAGCACATTCTAAAGTGGTAGTTTTTGGATTCTAATCCTTGGTATACCCCAATGATTATCATGGAATGGGAGCTGGGGAGAAATCTGGGATGATCTAATCTTCCTTCTATCAAAACAGTTCTCTTGGAGTTTCCTTTTGAAAATATGCTCTTAATAAAAAAGAAATAAAGGAAGAGAACAAAGTACAAAATTAAATGATGCAACTTTGATAGTAGAATCTGTCATTTTCTAGCTGTGTGACCTTGGGCAATTACACACATGCCTGAGTTTCCTTGCCTATAGAATGAGGCTACTAATTACTGATTTTACTAAACTCATTGGGTTGTGATAAAGATGAAGTATATGTGAGGTATATATATTCATATCTATCTACCAGTCTATTTCTCTATATATTGTTTAGAACAATAACAGGCACTTAACTATTGTATAAATTCTTGTGAAATAAATAAAATACTGAAAAAAATAGCATCAAGCCAACAAATCTAGAGCATATTCATGTGAACTTCAAAGCAAGAAATAGAACAATCAGACAACGAGAGATCTGTGGATGGTAGTGAGAGTTCCAAAATTGAAAAAAAAACAAAAACAAAAAATCTTACCTACAGGTTTGGGGGTAAGATTATCAGTGTCGGACTAAACTCTGATAGTTCATTCCTGTTTGACTTTAGGCAATTGACTTAATACTTAAGCCTCACTATCCTCATCTGTCAAAGACTATTAATAATATTAACTATATTATAGGGTTCATATCATACCTATCATAGGGTTTTTATCATCCCTTCATATCATCCCAATGAAGTATTTAACCCAGGACCTGGTCCATTTTGCATCTTCAATAATAGACAATTAGAACCTTTCCAGGTCCAATGTATGAAATTTTTTTGGCACATCCACTGTCATGTATGGATGTGAGAGTTTGACTGTAAAGAGAGCTGAGAGCCAAAGAATTGATGCGTTTGAACTGTGGTGTTGGAGAAGACTCTTTAGAGTCCCTTGGACAGCAAGGAGATCCAACCAGTCCATCCTAAACAAAATCAGTCCTGAATATTCATTGGAAGGACTGATGCTGAAGCTGAAACTCCAATACTTTGACCACCTGATGCAAAGCACTGACTCTTTGGAAAAGATCCTGATGCTGGGAAAAATTGAAGGTGGGAGTAGAAGGGGACAACAGAGGATGAGATGGTTGGATAACATCACCGACTCAATGGACAAAAGTTTGAGTAAACTCTGGGAGATGGTTTTGGACAGGGAGGTCTGGTGTGCTGCAGTCCATGGGGTCGCAAAGAGTCAGACACATCTGAGTGACTGAACTGAACAGCTTAAAGAGACAAAATACACAGCAGAAATTAATACAATATTAAATCAACTTCAATAAAATAAAAAAAAACATAGAATGGCAAAGAATATATATGTATAATTGAGTCAATTTATTGTACAGCAGAAATTAACACAACACTGTAAATCAATAAAATTATTTTTTTTAAAAAGCAAAAAATGCTACATATGAAGTCCAGGTAGTCAGGATAGAAAGGAATTTTGGTTTCAGCTTGCAAGAAAAGACAATAGAAAAAGGAAATCTACACTGATATCTCTCTGGAAGTAAAGGCGCCAAGACCCTCTTAAACGTAATTGCGGTCAGTGGATTTTGGGGAAGCACAGGAAAGACGTGAAAAGAACTGCTCTTGGAGTTAAGTGACCTAATTCTAGTTCCAGACTTGCCCTAAACTTGACATGTGGCCTTAAATAAGTCAGCTTTCTGCTTCCCTCTTAAACTAGCCCCTGTCTAAACTGTGGGGATTCAACAAAAGAGAGCAAAGATCTCCTCATCTCTATTATTCTTATGGAATAAGGAGTCTTTTGCTAGTTTTAGAATCCTTGGGACATCAAGGTTTTGTGATAAGAAGCTGTTACATTTTACAGAGCAACATACAACTTTGGTGAAGACTGCCATTTGTCAATCAGCTATATTGACAAATACTCCAGTATTCTTGCCTGGAAAATCCCATGGTCAGAAGAGCCTGATAGGTTACAGTCCACGGGGTCGCAAAGAGTTGGACATAACTAAGCGACTTCACTCACTATATTACCTTCACCTTTTCTCTCCATAAGAGAGAAATTATCACACTAAACAACCAAGATTTTGTGGTTACATTCCTGGAGAATAAAAATGGTGTTGTAAGAGTTTGCTCTTAAAAAAATATTTAACCCAGATATTTGTAGTTGGAATCCATGTATTTAACTTAACCACTCCCTTGTCTGTAAAATGAAATGAATTACCACCATGCCTTAATATTGTCTCTGGCTTAAAGCAGAGGGGGGAAAACCTTTTTGGTCAGCAATACAGGAGAATTAGAGAATGTTTGCCTTATTTAGTCATGGTCTGGCCGAGTTATTCCCATTGACATTGTTTGGAATGAAAACTTTACCAGATGTTCACTTAAATGAGCTAGAGAGATTAATTATCAGTCCTACCACATTATCTTGAAGGGTGGGTATAATCATCTTCAAGGAATTTCCTGAAGCCGGACACAAAGGTTGCTGATTATAATTACAGCTAATGCTTTATGAAGTACACACAATGAACCCAGTGCCACTCTAAGTACTTCTGTGTATTAATTCATTGAGTCCCATGATACTCCCTGGAGGAGGGTGCCAATCTTATCCTTTTACAGGAATGAAGTCACTCAGCTAGTAAGCGGTAAAGGCAGGACTTGAATTAGGAACACTGGCCCAAAGGCCTATGCTTTTAAAACTACACTATACCCATTGACCTATACTGTACCCTGTTTCTGACCCAAGGTGATGTTAAAACTTGAATGGATTAGGCTTGTCAATAATCTATAAGTGGGTGAAGAGGAATCTGAACTATTGTGAGTAGGAAAAGATATAATGCCTGACCTGAGGGAAGGAAGAACACTAAATTTTGGAGAAAACATTTATATACCTGCTCAGAATTTCTTAAACAACACATCCACTGTTTATTCATCTTTTAGAATAATTTGAGGAATGCAAGGGGAATGTAAGGGGAATTGACGCTTAGACCTCTAGCTTCTGCCTGCATAAGACATCTGGAATGTTTTGTTGGTATGATCAAAGCCGAGCAGATAATGTTGGTTGATGCTTCTTGGTTAACCTTAAGAAGAAGCAAAAAGAACTGTCAGATTTTCCTCATTCCCAATGGAATCCCAACTATTTCTTTGTTCTTGGGGTTTGTTGGAAGTACTGTACTGGTTGACATTGACATTCTTCTGAGCTTAACGTCTGAGAGCTCCCTTATCTTTTGTTAGCATGTACTCTCCAACAATACAAAGAAAGCATAACACATAATCTATCCATTTAGGTTTTGAAATAACAGAGTGGTTTGAAAAGAGTGTTGGTTCTGGATGGGGAGGTTTGTAGATAGAACCTTTCAGATCTGAGACTGAGAACTTGTAATGTATTTGAACAGCATATATTCATTTCAGATTCAATCCCCCATTTTTCCTCCTAAAGACTGTGTTAAAGATATTTTTATTACAGCATGTTTTTTTTTCTTACTCCTCTCTGTGAAGGTTTTCAATCCATTTGTATGCAACACAAGCTTTCATCTATATAATTAGGATCCCAGAAACTTGGAGCAGTTGGTTGTGACATTCGCATATAACCAATTTTGTCAGTTCAAGCATCATGACATGACATTAAAAACATTGGTAATGGAATAAGAAAGATTGCAAGGGAGGCAGCTTTGACACGAGTTAAATATTGTGCTAATTACAAACAACTAGAAAAATTGAAACTAGGGTTAAGACTTTAATTAGCTAAAAATATAGCCTACCTTAAGAGTAAAAAACATCAACTCTATTGTGTCTCCTTCTAAATACAGAATTTCTCCAATAAGAAATAACTTGTATCCTATCACCTGTAATTTTTTTCCTTTTAAAGAATGTATTTTTATATTATTAAAAAATTATACATTATCAATGAAAACAGAGAAAAGTAGAAAGATTACCCAGGGTCTCACTACTTTCACAGTGTTGATAATACTTCTATTTAGTTATAATTATGCTCAGCATATAAACGCCACATCCTTCATTTTAAAAGCTGAGCATTAAATTGTACTTTTGTGTATAAAACTGTAACTTTTAATGGTTTTCATAGTAATCTGAGTGGATGCCCTATAATTTAACTACATATTCCCAGATTCCTAAACTAACAATGTATCCAGCTTTTCAATTCTAATAAATATTAGCTCAGTATTCATCTTTATGCCTAAACATTTTCCTTTTTTAGGATTATTTCTTTGGATTAGCTTCCCTCAAATGGAATCACTACTCAAAAATGTTGTATTCCAAAGTTTATTGTAGATAAACATATTTTATCAGCTTATACTAACTTCCTGTGATAAAATCACCAACAATACACTGTTAATTGGTTTGTCCAATTCCAAAGATAAGGTCTGGAAAGCCGAAAACCACTGTTCCCTGAAGGAATTCTAAATTCTCCTGGTGCTTTAACCAGAGTTTCTGAAATTTCCACATGTGACTACCTTTTTGCTCTGGCATGTATTTCTGTAATGAACTTAAGTCTTGGAGTTTATTCACTGGAAAGTTCTGACTTTGATAGTGGGTTCTTTCCACAATGATGAATTTCCTCTTGTGGCTTTAGCCTTCTGCTTCCTCTCAGTGAGGGTGAAAAGTGGATACTGTGATTATTTCCTCACAGCTATTCTATGCCTTTTCTGTATAAATCTTTTGGGGGACTGAACCTACTACCAAAGCTGCAGAGGTGGTCCCTGATTGAACACAATTGACCTTTTTCTTGTCCACCATGCTGTTGAAACCACTCTGGTCATGTCACCATTGACCTCAATTTTAAATCTAATAAGCAATTCCTGACCCACATCTTGCCTGACCTCTCAGCAGCATTTAGCATAGTTAATTACTCCTTCCATTTTGACATACTTTCTTGACTTGGCTTGTAGGATCAAATCAAATCAGGATCTGATCAAGAAAACAGAAACAATTCTTACTATTTGACAAGCGGGAATTTAATTTAGGACCTTGATAACACAGGTGACCAAAGAGCTGAAAAGGAGACGGTGACAAAACCAGAGATGGGCAGCAGAAGCAACACAGTACCAACCTTGGCTGGAGGAACAAAGAGGAGAGGAGGAGCTTGAGGGACCCTGCAGAAGTGAGCATCATGGAGGGTTTGTCTGGAAAAAAGCTGGAGCCAGGACAGAGGTATAGCCACAACCAGAGACACCATCCCCGAGAAGGAGAAGATGTCCCTGGTTTCTCCTTTTCTCCTTCCCTCCAATTTTCCATCAGTGCTCTTCATAAACTAATCTCTGCTGGAAACAAACTAACATCAGAATCGTGGAAAAGCAGCTCACAGTGGTCAATTCCACTGCCATGCAGATTGAAGAAGAAGGGGAAGAGAGATGAACGAGGGTCAGTAGGGCCAAGGCTGCCACCACAGATTGTTTTATCCCCTGCTTTCTGAGTAACTCCTTCTCTGTGTTTCTATTGGCTCCTCTTCTTCTCTCTGCCCTTTTAACATTGAGGTTCTCCAAAACTCAGTCCACATTCCACTTTCTCTTCTACCTATCCATGAATGCTTAACAAACTCACTCCCAAATCCTAAATTGTTTGGAACAACAAATTATGGTCACCTCTTGTGATTCTGTGGGTTGACTGGGCTCAGCTGGGTAGTCTTTCTTGAGATCTCTCATGGTGAAGAATGTGGTGAACCCTGGGATGTGTCGATCAGATCCTGCTTCAGAAATGAAGACCTTACTATAGCCCTTGCTGGCAGTGTTTTTCAGGGAAAGCCTCAGTTTATAGGGGTCACCTCACCCAAGGTCTCACACCCTTTCCCGAGTAGCCTGTACCCAAGGACTGGTTAATATAGGGACTATAAAGCACAACCCCTTCGTCCCAACTTGAGACAGATACAAGGGGTCATCTCACCCTCAGAGCTCCCTAAAAGCATCAATTGAGGTACTGAGGGAATTGCTTAACAGTTTGATTTCTCCCTTTGTCAACCCTGCCTCCCACCCTTCCCTTCCATACATTCCACAGCATATATCCCCAGGGCATCCCTAATGGAACGTCTCTGTCTCAGAATCTACTTTCTGGGGAACCCAACCTACAACATGGTTGTACTCAGATGGTGCTTGAGGCTGGAGTCATCTAATAGGTTGGCTGGGTCATACATTTACAATGCCTTACTCACATAGCTGGCAGTTGATCCTGACTATCAAATGGGACTATGAATTGAAACACCTAAACATATCCTTTCCATGTGACTTAGATTTCTCTCACTGTGGCCTCTGGGTCCCAAATGAGAATATTCCAAATATAAGTGTTGAAGGAGCCTGGGTATATTGTTACTTCCCAGAACATTACTTCTATTGGTCAAAACAAGTCACAATCATTCAAAGAGAGGAGTATTAGACTTCCCTCTTGATGTGAGGAACAATATTCATGTACAAGGAGAAAAAAAGAGTAGAGGCTTTCTTTGTAAACTGTCTATTACATCTTTTCCTCTAGATCATGCCATTAAAACTCCACTTGTCAAGATCTTTTAGGATTTGAAATAGCCCAACTGGAATTCCATCACCTCCACTAGCTGTGTTCATAGTGATGCTTCCTAAGACCCACTTGACTTCACATTCCAGGATGTCTGATTCTAGGTGAGTGATCATACGATCGCAATTACTTGGGTGATAAAGATCTGTTTTGTATTGTTATTCTATGTATTCTTGCCATCTCTTCTTAGTATCTTCTGCTTCTGTTAGATCCATACCATTTCTGTCCTTTAGTGTGCCCATCTTTGCATGAAGTCTTCCCTTGGAATCTCTAATTTTCTTGAAGAATCTCTAGTCTTTCCCATTCTATTGTTTTCCTCTATTTCTTTACACTGATCACTGAGGAAAGCTTTCTTATCTCTCCTTGCTATTCTTTGGAACTCTGCATTCAAATGGGTGTATCTTTCCTTTTCTCCTTTGCTTCTCACTTCTCTTATTTCATAGCTCCTTGTAAGGCCTCCGCAGACAGCCAGTTTGCTTTTTTGCATTTCTTTTCCATGGGGATGGTCTTGATCCCTGTCTCCTGTATGATGTCATGAACCTCCATCCATAGTTCTTCAGGCATTTGTCTATCAGATCTAATCCCTCAAATCTCTTTCTCACTTCCACTGTACAATTGTAAGGGATTTGATTCAGGTCATACCTGAATAGTCTAGTGGTTTTCCCTACTTTCTACAACTTAAGTCTCAATTTGGCAATAAGGAATTCATGATCTGAGCCACAGTCAGCTCCCAGTCTTGTTTTTGCTGACTGTATAGAGCTTCTCCATCTTTGGCTGCAAAAAATATAATCAATCTGATTTCGGTGTTGATCATCTGGTGATGTCCATGTGTAGAGTCTCCTCTTGTGTTGTTGGAAGAGGGTGTTTGCTATGACCAGTGTGTTCTCTTGGTAAAACTCTATGAGCGTTTGCCTTGCTTCATTCTGTACTCCAAGGCCAAATCTGCCTGTTACTCCAGGTACCTCTTGACTTCCTACTTTTGCATCCAGTCCCCCATAATGAAAAGCACATCTTTCGGGGGTGTTCATTCCAGAAGGTCTTGCAGGTCATCATAGAACCGTTCAACTTCAGGTTCTTCAGCATTACAGGTTGGGGCATAAACTTGAATTACCGTGATATTGAATGATTTGCCTTGGAAACAAACAGAGATCATTCTGTCGTTTTTGAGATTGCATCCAAGTACTGCATTTCAGTCTCTTTTGTTGACTATGATGGCTACTCCCTTTCTTCTAAGGGATGAAATGATCCATTTCTACTACGCCCACAGTAGTAGATATAATGGTCATCTGAGTTAAATTCACCCATTCCAGTCCATTTTAGTTTGCTGATTCCTAAAATATTGATGTTCACTCTTGCCATCTCCTGTTTGAACACTTCCAATTTGCCTTGATTCATAGACCTAACATTCCAGGTTCCTATGCAATATTGCTCTTTATAACATTGGACTTTGCTCCTATCACCAGTCACATCCATAACTGGGTGTTGTTTCTGCTTTGGCTCCATCTCTTCATTCTTTCTGGAGTTATTTCTCCACTGATCTCCAGTAGCATATTGGGCATCTACCAATCTGGGGAGTTCATCTTTCAGTGTCCTATCTTTTTGCCTTTTCATATTGTTCATGGGGTTCTCAAGGCAAGAATACTGAAGTGGTTTGCTATTCCCTTCTCCAGTGGACCATAGTTTGTCAGAACTCTCCACTATCACCCATCCATCTTGGGTGGCCCTATGGATGGCTTTAAACTATGAACCTATGAAACTATGGCATGGCTCATAGTTTCATTGAGTTAGACAAAGCTGTGGTCCATGTGATCAGATTGGTTAGTTTTCTATGATTGTGGTTTTCAGTCTGTCTGCCCTCTTATGGATAAGGATTTCAAATCCTAAAAGATGATGCTCTAAAAGTGTTACACTCAATATGCCAGCAAATTTGGAAAACTCAGCAGTGGCCACAGGACTGGAAAAGATCAGTTTTCCTTCCAATCCCAAAGAAAGGAAATGCCAAAGAACACCCAAACTACCACACAATTGCACTCATCTCACATGCTAGTAAGGCAGTGCTCAAAATTCTCCAAACCAGGCTTCAACAGTACATGAACCATGAACTTCCAGATGTTCAAGCTGGATTTAGAAAAGGCAGAAGAACCAGAGGTCAAATTGTCAACATTTGTTGGATCATTGAAAAAGCAAGAGAGTTCCAGAAAAATATCTATTTCTGCTTTGTTGACTATGCCAAAGCCTTTGACTGTGTGGGTCACAACAAACTCTGGAAAATCTTGAAGAGATGGGAATACCAGACCACTTGACCTGTTTCTTGAGAAATCTGTATGCAGGCCAGGAAGCAACAGTTAGCATTGGACATGGAACAACAGACTGATTCCAAATGAGAAAAGGAGTAAGTCAAGGCTATATATTGTCACCCTGTTTATTTAACTTATATGCAGAGTACATCATGAGAAATGCTGGGCTGGATGAAGCAAAAGCACAAGTTCGAATCAAGATTGCTGAGAGAAATATCAATAGCCTCAGATATGCAGATGACACCACCCTTATGGCAGAAAGTGAAAAAGAACTAAAGAGCCTCTTGATGAAAGTGAAAGAGGAGAGTGAAAAAGTTGGCTTAAAATTCAACATTCAGCAAACTAAGATCAGGGCATCTGGTCCCATCACTTCCTGGGAAATAGTTTGGGAAACAGTGGAAACAGTGACAGACTATTTTTTTGGGGCTCCAAAATCACTGCAGATGGTGACTGCAGCCATGAAATTAAAATCCTTGGATGAAAAGTTATGACCAACCTAGATAGCATATTAAAAAGCAGAGACATTACTTTGCCAACAAGTGTTGGTCTAGTCAAAGTTATGTTTTTTTCAGTAGTCATGTGTGTGTGTGAGAGGTGGACTACGAAGAAAGCTGAGTGCTGAAGTATTGATGCTTTTGAACTGTGGTGTTGGAGAAGATTCTTAAGAGTCCCTTGGACCACAAGGAGATCCAACCAGTCCATCCTAAAGGAAATCAGTCCTGAATATTCATTGGAAGGACTGATGTTGAAGCTGAAACTCCAATACTGTGAGCACCTGATGTGAAGAACTGACTCATTTGAAAAGACCTTGGTGCTGGGAAAGATTGAAGGCGGGAAGAGAAGGGGATGACAGAGGATGAGATGGTTGGATGGCATCAGCAACTCAATGGACATGAGTTTGAGTAGACTCCAGGAGTTGGTGATGGACAGGGAGGCGTGGTGTGCTGCACTCCATGGGTTTCCAAAGAGTTGGACATGACCGAGTGACTGAACTGCACTGTCATGATCACTATTAATCTCCATACTGCTAAATCCAATGCTATATTTTCAGTTGTAATCTTACTTGACCTCCCAGCAGGATCTCTCACTTCTTTGACAGGCTCATGACTCTGAAATATTTAATCCTCTTCAGTCCACTCTTAAAATCTATAGATTCCTACAAGCAACTACATGCCAATAAAATGGACAACCTAGAAGAAATAGTCAAATTCTTAAAAAGCTACAGTCTCCCAAGGCTGAACCAGGAAGAAACAGAAAATATGATCAGGCCAATTACAAGTACTGAAACTGAATCTGTAATTAAAAAATTCCTAACAAACAAAAAGTTCAGGACTAGATGGTTTCACCGGCCAATTCTATCAAACATTTAGAGAAGAGTTAATGCCTCTCCTTCTGAAACTATTTCAAAAATTGCAGAGGAAAGAATATTCCCAAACTCATTCAATGAGGCCACCATCAACCTGATACCAAAACCAAAGATACCATACACACACACACACACACACACACACACACACACACACACAGAAAATTATATGCCAATATCACTGATGAACATACATGCAAAAATTCTCAACAAAATACTAACAATTTGAATTCAGCTATTCCCTGATGGCTCAGACAGTAAAGTGTCTGCCCACAATGTGGGAGACCCGGGTTTGATCCCTGGGTTGGGAAGATCCCCTGGAGAAGGAAATGGCAACCCACTCCAGTATTCTTGCCTAGAAAATTCCATGGATGGAGGAGCCTGGTGGGCTATACTCTATGGGGTCACAAAGAGTCAGACACGACTGAGCAACTTCACTTACTCATTCATTAAAAGGATTATACACCATGATTAAGTAGGATTTATCCCAGGGATGCAAAGGTTCTTCAGTATATGTTTACTAATCAGTGTGATACACCACATCAGCAGATTGAAGAATGAAAACAGTATGATCATCTCAATAGATGCAGAAAAAGATTTTGACAAAATTCAATACCCATTAATGATTAAAAAAATAAAAAACTCTCCAGAAAGTGGGCATAGAGGAAAACGACATCACATAATCAAGGCCATATATGACAAACCCACAGTTAATATCAAACTCAATGGCAAAAAAATTGAAAGTATTTCTCTAAGATTAGGAATAAGAGAAGGATACTCACTCCCACCACTCTTACTCAACTTGGCTTTGGAAGCCCTAGCCATGGCAATCAGAGAAGAAAAAGAAATAAAAGGAATCCACTCTTATCTACTTATCCTATTCTCCTGTATGCTGGGTATGACCCAGACATACCTTCAACATATTTTCCTTGATTGTCTCAAAATATCCTGATATGAGGGAATGTACTATATTAGCTAAAGAGAGTTATGTCACATAACAAAGCTAATGATATAAAATTGAATATAGGGACTTTCCTGGTGGTCTAGTGACTAAGACTGCACTCCCAATCCAGGCGGCCTGGGTTCAACCCCTGGTCAGGGAACAAGAGCCCATATGCCACAATTAAAAGTCTCCCATGCCACAGTGAAGATCAAAGATCCTGTATGCCACAATTAGGACCTGGTTCAGCCAAATAAATAAATAAGTAAATATTTAAAAATTAATGTAAGATTTTCACGGTCTTAAAATCCTATTGCTGGTCAGGCCACTAGCAGTGGTCACCAGCCAATTTCTCTGCAGGTCCTCACACTGCCACCATTTTATTACTCCATTCCATCCTCTCTTTAGTATATTCTTTTCATCTCTTCAGTCTATATAGTCAAACTCCATATGTGCATTTCTGAGATTTTTCTCCATTACTTTACTTTTTCAGATTTCTCTAGAAAACTTTTAAAAAATCTTCTTTTGGATGGAGAATTATTTAATTTTTTTGATCTGATTCCTTGGCCTTTTAGTCTATCTCTTGGGGTCTTTATTTTCCCAAACCAAATCGATGATCATGGTGTTTTGCTAACATTGCAGTCTTCTATTAGCCTGATCAAATTCTTAGCCATTGCTTCTTCATACCTGTCTTTCTTTAAGTGGACAAAGGCATGTATTTAAGTGACAAGAGCTACTGTAACAAAGAAACCACAAAATGTATAATGGCTCAAATAAAAAAAGACGTTAATTTCTTGCCCATATAAAACCCCAATAGGTGTCTCTTCTTCAGGGTGATACAAATCCTTTCCATTCTATAGCTCTGTTACCTTCAACACATGGCTTCTCAGATTGTCCTTTTCAAGCATCAAGCCAGGAGAAGGAGAAGAGCAAAGAAGATGAGAGCTGGGAGATTTTTATGAACTAATCACACATAACCAAAAGGCAGCCTGGAAAACATTTTCTAGCTGCAGACCCTAAAGAAGAGAATATGATCTTGGAGGCTGACTTACAGTCTCTGCCCCTGGGCAAGATGGAACTCTATTCTCTTTTGCTTTGAATTAGGTTATCTCTCTCTCTCTCTTTTTTTTTTGTGGGGGGGAGGGGGGGTGGTGGTGGTGGTTATCTCTCTCATATCAAAATAAGGGAAACAAAAAGTAGCTTAACTGATGGAAGCAGATGCAGTTTCTGTGATTTTGAGATGTTAGGAAACCTGTCCTCTGATTAAATATACAAGAGGGGATGTGCCATGAAATAGGTTTTGAGTGACTTCAGATGCAGTGGGACCAGGGAAAGGGCAGAAGCAGGAGATCGAGGTTCATAGGGACCAGAAAGAGGAAAAGGGAGAAAAGAAGAGCAGTCTACCTGCATTAGTGGCCCCAGGGTATTACTCTGCCTTTATCTTGCCTTCTATTTATAAATCCTTTGAGTTCAGAGCACTCAACTTTGCAATTGTTCCCTGTGAGAGATAAAGTAGGAAGGATGTGATTTCACAAGCCGGGGAAATGGGAATTTCAAACAGGTTGATGTCATGCAATGAGGGACTCTGGACAAGAATCTAAGCTTCCTTGTTCATTTTATGTATAACTAAATACTCTGTGTGTGTGTGTGTGTGTGTGTGTGTGTGTGTACGCAGCAGGGGGTTATGCTTGAGTCCCAAGTCCCTCTTTCCTTTTTATGGCTAACTCCATGCTCTTTGCTGAGAAAGTTGATGGGATTTGACCCAAAGGGAGTTGACATTTTCTTATCATCTTTTAAAACGATTTCTTTTTGGAGCATGCTGAATAACTGACAAATTGTATTCCACTTAAACTACTTTTTTTGTCTTCAAGCAGTTAAAAACGTTTTCTGTCTTTTGCATTCCAATTTTTACTCTTCAACACCAAGTTCACTGGCTCATGGCTGCATATACAGAGGACTTCCATGGTGGCTCAGATGGTAAAGCGTCTGCTTTACAACCCTACAACCCAGGGTTCAATCCCTGGGTCAGGAAGATCTCCCGGAGAAGGAAATGGCAACCCACTTCAGTATTCTTGCCTGGAAAATCCCATGGACGGAGGAACCTGGTAGGCTACAGTCCATGGGGTCACAAAGAGTCGGACACGACTGAGTGACTTCACCTTCACTTTCTATCTACAGACATGGCTCTTGCTCAGATTATCAGAGGCCAGGGGAGATAAGAAAGAGGTGGAGAGCAACACTATCCTGACTTTCAAATACGCTATCTCCCCCTCACTAAATTTGTTGACGCTTTATTCAGGTATGGAAAACAAAGGGATAGTTTGAAGATTTTAAACTACATGTTGGTAAGGACAAATATTAATGATGGGTATTAAAATAATATGAAAAGATGCTCATGCACCTACATACAGTCCTACATTGGCTGCTCCTTCTATTGCTGGTGGGGAATCTATGATTTCACATGCCTTGTGGCCAAAAAACCAAAACATAAAACAGAAACATATTGTAACAAATTCAACAAAGATTCTAAAAATGATTCACATAAAAAAAAATCTTAAAAATAAGACATGAACAAAATGCTAACATTGTTTCTACAAGCTCAAGGTCTCACCCTTAGTATGACCCTAGCCCCTTTAATGGGACTGACTGGAAAAAGGTAAGGCTGCAGAAAGAACTTACTGTTTGTTTCATCAACACCTGAAGACAGGGTCCCTGTTCCCAGCCTCTGTGGGAGGGGAGGAGCCACACTTCTATACATAGATAGCATCATTAACAAACCAGGTGGGTTTCACCTGGACCAACCCCGCCTTCCCAGTGTTTGTAATTTTTCACTTCCCTGGCTCTACTGGGCCCCCGCTCACTACCCTCCCTGTTCCCTCATCCTCCTTTTAGAACCCTCGGTCTCCTCTGTACAAAGCAAAGCTGAATTTTGTTCACACTTTGTGTGTGATAGTCGCTCAGTCGTGTCGGACTCTTTGTGACCCCATGGACTGTAGCCTGCCAGGTTTTTCCTCTGTGCATGGGATTCTCGGGGCAAGAATACTGGAATGGGTTGCCATGCCTTCCTCACACTGGAGTCTTCCTATTGCAGTAGGCTATTACTGACTCAAATCTGTCCTTGCCACTTTCACTAGTGTCGGGCTTATCTGTGACAAAGAACAGAGCTGCCCTAGAACCCAGGCTGCCCTTTCTAATCCCGAGCCCTTTAGTGAACCCCAGGATGTTATCTTTGGGGAGCAGCAGTAACCCAGAGTCATGTTGAGTCCAGTGGGACTCAACTCAGGCCGCTGGGACTTTCTACTGCCTTTTCTCTCTTTGTCCTTTCTGGAAAGTGAAAGCTTAGTGCTGTGACGTCAGTTTCTACCCTCTTGGCAGCAACAAGAGAAGGGCTCATGGACAGCTTTCAGCGTGCTTGCTGGGACACCTCTCTAAATATATCTGCCTAGGTCTGCCAGGTTTCCCGGGCTTGCCACATGAATTCAATCTTTTAAGTCTCAGAGGCTCTTAATCAAAGGTATTTATTCATAGGAACTCATTAGGCCTTTTTAAAAAACATAGAAGTATATCATATTAGTTTTTAGACAACAGGATGAAAAGGAAATGGGATATAGTTAATGTTGATGGAGAAGAAGAAAGAAACATGATTTTTTGGATATAATGAGGAGGAATGTGATGGACAGCCAAGATCATTATTAGATGCCTAAGTAAAGGGGGCTGTCAATCGGCAAAGGAAATTTTTTTAAAAAAATATAAACAGTCTTATTTATATAATTGATATATATCACATAGTTCACCCATTTCAAGTATTTAACCCTATAGCTTTTAGCATTTCACAGAATTGTGCAACCATCACCCCAATAAATTTTAGAACACTTTCATCACCCCCGCAAAGAAGCCTTTTATTCATTAATATTTACTTCCTATTCTCCCCAACCCCCTGCAGTGTTAGATAACCAATAGTCTACTATCTGTCTCTGTAGTTTGCAGCAAAGGAGTTTGGGTTTCATTTGGGTTTTTTAATTTTATTATTTTAACCATGTTTATGTATACAGTTCAGTTGCATTAAGTACATTCACATTGTTGCTCAATCATGACCATTCAACTCCAGGATTTTTCATCTTCCCAAACTAACACTCTGTACCCTTAAACAATAACTCCCATCCCTCCTCTAGCCTTTGGCCTTGGCAACCACCATTCTATTTTCTGTCTCTATGGATTTGACTACTTTAGGTACATCATAAAATTGGAATCAGACAGCATTTGTTCTTTTGTGACTGGCTTATTTCACTGAGTATAGCATCTTCAGAATTCATCCATGTTGTAGCATGCGCCAGAATTTCTCTCCTTTTCAAGGTTTGATAACATGCCATCGCATGGCTACACCACATTTTGCTTATTCAGTCATCTGCCCATAGACACTTGGGTTGTTTTCATCTTTTGGCTATTGTGAATAATGGTGCTATGAACACGGGCATACAAATACCTGTTTGAGATTTGGCTTTCAGGTCTTTCTGGTTCAGTTCAGTTCAGTTCAGTCACTCAGTCACGTCCGACTCTTTGCGACCCCATGAACCACAGGACACCAGGCCTCCCTGTCCATCACCAACTCCTGGAGTTTACACAAACTCATGTCCATCGAGTCGGTGATGCCATTCAGCCATCTCATCCTCTGTTGTCCCCTTCTCCTCCTGCCCCCAATCCCTCCCAGCATCAGGGTCTTTTCCAATGAGTCAACTCTTTGCATGAGGTGGCCAAAGTATTGGAGTTTCAGCTTCAGCATCAGTCCTTCCAATGAACACCCAGGACTGATCTCCTTTAGGATGGACTGGTTGGATCTCCTTGCAGGTCAAGGGACTCTCAAGAAGCTTCTCCAACACCACAGTTCAAAAGCATCAATTCTTCGGCACTCAGCTTTCTTCACAGTCCAACTCTCACATCCATAAATGACCACTGGAAAGATACTCATAAATGAAAATGCTGAATTAAATGTTAATTCTACATTTAGCTTTTTGAGGAACTTCTGTACTGATTTCCATAAAGGCCACACCATTTTTCATTCTAGCAGCCATGAACAAAGATTCCAATTTTTCCACATCTTTGATAACACTTGTCATATTTTGCTTGATTTTTTTTTGTAATAGCCATCCTAATGGGTCTTAGAGGGGTATGTTATTATGGTTTTAATTTTATTTACATTTCCCTAATGATTAGTGATGTTGATCACATTTTCATACACTCACTGGCCATTTGTATATCTTTTTTGGAGAAAAGGTTATTCAAGTCCTTTGCCCATTTTTGAATCACATTGTTCAGTTTTTGTTGTTGCTGAGTTGTAGGAATTATTGATAAATTCTGGATATTAATACCATATCAGATATATGATTTGCAAATATTTCCTCCTATTTCATAGGTTGCCTTTTTACTATGATAGACCCCTATAACTCATGAAAGTTTAAAATTTTTCTGCAGTTCAATTTATCTATTTTTTCTTCCATTGCCTCTGCTTTTGGTGTTATGTCTAAGAAATCGTTACCAGAACCAATGTCATAAAGTTTTGCTCTGTGTTTTCTTCTAAGGGTGTTATAGTTTTAGCTCTTATGTTCAGGATTTTGATCCATTTTGAGTTAATTTCTGTGTGATATAAGGTAGGGGTCCAACTTCATATTTTGCATGTGTGTATCCAGTTCTTTCAACACCAATGTTGAAAGCAAAGCAAATTCTTAAAGGAAAAGTTATTTTTTCTTAGTTCCTTTGAAGCAGAGCCTGTAGCAAGAACTTATTTATAGATAGCTTATTTGCAAATGATCTCAGGAAGCAGGAGTGAGGAAAAAGGAAGATTGATGCAAGGGAGGATAAAAATCCAGTATAAAGGTATATTATGGAGGTTGCTGCCATAAATGACAAAGGCTTGGTTCATAGCAAAACTATTTATAGTAGGCAAGACATGGACACAGCCTAAGGGTCCATTAACAGGTGAATGGATAAAGAACATATGGTATATATATAAAATGGAATATTAAATATTACTCAGCCATAAAAAGAATGAAAAAGTGCTCTTTGTAGCAGCATGGACAGACCTATAGAACTAAGTGAAGTAAGTCAGACAAAGACAACTATCATGATATCATTTATATGTGGAATCTAAAAAATAGTACAAATGAATTTATTTCCAAAACAGAAACAGACTCACAAATATAGAAAATAAACTTACGTTTACCAAAGGGGAAGAGGTGGAGGAGGGATACATTGGGAGTCTGGGATTAACAGATACATACGCCTACATATAAAATAGAGAAACAAGCATTAACTATATACCACAGGAACTTCGTTCAATGTCTTGTAATAAACTATAATGGAAAAGAATTGAATAATATATATATATCTTTTTTTAAAAAAAGAAAGGACATGATCAATGTCATGTAGGAGATAGGTATGGAAGGAAGAGGTTTCTAGTAATGAGTAATAAATGTTTCACAAGAAAGGTCATAGGCAAGTTGGGTCTTGAAAATGAGGTTTATTTGTTCATTCATTCAAAAAGTACTTATTGATTGCCTTTTGTGCACCAGACACTTTTCTAGGAGCTAGGGATTTTGTGGTGAGCAAACAAAAATAAACAAGAAGCTAAAAAAAACAAGCAAAAAAACCCCACAAGAAATCCCTGCCCTTCTTACACTCTAAAGAAAGACACAATGATATATAAATTAATTTATCAAATTAATAAGCAAGATAACATAAGAAAGTGGTAAGCATTACTAAGGAAACAAAAGATAACAACAGAGTGTCTAGGTGGGACTGGGGATATGGCTGTGGACAGAGCGATCATGAAAATCTCTAAAGAGTACACATTTAAGTGAAAATCTGAATTGTGATAAGAATGTGTCTACCCCATAACGATCAGAGACTAAGAGAAAATGCGAAGACCAGAAGTAGGGGAAGGGCTTGCACCTTTAATGAATGGAAATAAGCCAGTGATTCTGCAGAGTAAGAGCCAGAGATGGAAGAAGGCTATGCAATGAAGTCAGATGCATGGGCTCGGGCCAGGTCACACAGGACCCAGTGGACCTCCCACCAGTAAGGCCTTTGGACTTAATCTTTGTACCAGGAAAGTCACTGGAAGGTTTTAAGCAGGAGAGTGAACTAATATAATTTATGTGTTAAAAACTCATTCTGACTGCTGTAACAAAAATAGTCCATGCAGGATGGGAGCAGGAGGTCTGAACCAGTGCTGAAGCTCCTGCAGATGTCACTCGGGCTGGACTGGGGATGACTTGGCCCAGGCTGGTGGCAGTAGAAATAGAGAGGAGGGAAAGGTTACGATTTAATGTTGCAGGTGGGCTTGAAGACGGCCTTGGAGGCATGGACCGAAGTCCCAAGTCAGGCAAGAGGCTTATAAGGAAATGAGGCTTTGTTCTCCTTGAATGGTTTAAGAGGGCCATTGACAAGCACATGATGGAGCTGTGGCTTTGAAAGAGATCAAAATGGTGAACACTCGCTGCAAAGGAATCAGACTTAATTCTGTAGGCAGTGGGGAGTGATTGAAGTTTTTTTTAAACAAAAGGGTGATAGAAACCAAGCTGCATTCTTGTCACCATTGGGTCAAAAAGCTCATAAATTTCACCAGAAAAACAACAATAGTGTGTGTGTGTGTGTGTGTGTGTGTGTGTGTACTTAAGCAGGGAAAGTAAAAGCAACTTGGACAGTAAAGCCAGTGAACTCCTTCAGAGGTTAATTTACTTCTCTGTTTATTGATGTTGCTATGGTGATGCTAAAAGGCTAGCCAGGAGGACAGAGAACAGTTGACTGTCTCTGCACTTAATAATCTGATTTTGTGTAAGACATCGAGAAAGAATGCAATAACTCAGGGCTTTTGCTGTGAGCATTAAAAGAAACCAGATGAGGCTGAGCTCACATCCTTCCCAGCCACAACAGTGCCCCTCCTCGGGTGCTGGGTTTCAGGCCCAGCTGTTTGGCACTACCCAGCCTGACATTTGGAGGAACTCACCCTGCATTTTGCCCCTCTCTCCCTTTTGCTCCCTCAAACTGGAATATAACTAACAGCCCACAAAGTGAAATAAAACCACGAGGAAATAGAAAAGGAATTCTGCCTATAAAAGGGGATTTGCAAAGGGAAGCTGGTTTCACTGGTAGATGAAAAAGACTCCCTCCCAGAGTATTAGTTGATATGGCCCTGAGCGTGGGTCTTGGAGAAGCTGCAGATTTTTATTTAGATTTGGATTTTTCCACTTTCTTTCAGGAAGCTGATGTTTGGAAGCTGGTGGTCAAGGTATTTTCCCCCCTTAATTAGAAACACATTCTTTCTGTTGTTGTTTATGATAAAACCACTGAATTTTCCTCTTTTCTCAGAATCATAGTAAGGTTGTGTTCTCTAACTGGATTTTTGGATGTGAGCAGTAAAAATCAAAAAGCGACCTTCTATCATTCCAAATTCTAAACTCTGAACATCACAGATTTTTAAATTATATCTCACTTAAACCTCTTAGAAATCACAGAAAGTATTAGTATTATCCTAATTTCATAGATTAGCAACCTGGGGCTTCACTGGTGTGGGGGCTACATTGTTACATGTGATGTGATTTGAGCAATAACAAGAAAGGATACTGCCATTCTGAAATAGCAGGGACTAGACAGTTTTATATGCAAAAGTTTTCTTTTGCTCAAATATTAGAGGATTTCAGGAATGTTCCAAAGTCCAGTGCAAAATTAAGTTCCAACTTCATAGCTTTGACTACCTGTATTTTAACAGAGTGAGCACTCCCTTTCTCCCAGTCTGTGATGACTTCATAGAATCACAATATCCATAGCCTGTGCCAGAACCAGATTCTGAATCAAAATGATGCATACACACTTAAAATCTGATGAAACTATCTTGATTTTCAAAGGCTAACATATTCAACATAACCCAGAACTATTTTTAAGATAAACAAATATGTCCATACTTGCCATTTGCTCCAGGTTAATTTTCCAGTAGTAAAGAAAAAATGCTTTAAAGCACAACAATAAGAACTTCTATATGATCATCTTCTTTTATAGTCTAGCAGAAGGGGGTCTTAAAATGAGCATCTTCAAAGTATATGCAAGGCAAGAAGTAGAATGCCCATCTGTAACAAGAGTACAAAGTGATGTATTGATCATTTTAAAGTGCTCGTTTTATCAACAGAGGAATGGATAGATAAGATGTGGCATATATATGAAATGGAATATTACTCAACCATAATAATGAAATTTTGCCATCTCTAACAACATAAATGGACTTAGAGGGTATTATGTTAAGTGAAGTAAGACAGAGAAATGGAAACAGAAATGAATCTATGACATCATTTCCATGTAGAATCTAAAATATAAAACAAATGAAAGAATATAACAAAACACAAACAGACAGACTCACAGATATAAAGAACAAACTAGAGGTTACCAGTGGAGAGGAGGAAGGGGGAGAGGCACATAAGGGTGGAGGATTAAGAGGTACAAACTACTATGTATAAAATAAATAAGCTAAAGGATATAAATATGTATAACACAGGGAATATAGCCAATATTACATAATAACTATAAATGGAGTATAACCTTTAAAATTTGTGAATCAATATATTGTATACCTGAAACATATAATACTGTACATCAACTATACCTCAATAATAATAATAAAAAATACTCACTAAGGAGCTATTACACAGTTTGCATAGTTGGATACACTTGGTGAAAATATCCCATGGGTTGATCACTGGCTTGGTGAAGGGCAAAGTGGGGCAAAGTGGTTTTTCCCAAAAGTATGAAGAAGTTTCAACTTAAATGTCTCTTCTTTAGGGAGGATACCCCTAAAACTTTAGACTGGGCAGTGTCACTTGATATGTTAATATCCACACTCTCACCCTCTAAGTTTCATTTACAGCATTTGTCACAAACGTAATTTAAACGATTATTTGGGTAAAAACTCATTAATGAATATCTCTGCACTGCAACATAAGGTCCACGAGATGATACTTTTCCTTTCACTTTTTGAAGGAATCTAGATGTTTATTTCAAAGCTGAATATATGTGAAGATGTCAGTTAGGTTTTACTGAATGATTTGACAGAAGGGAAAATAATTTACCTAAAATAATAAAAAACCAAAACCATAAAAAGAATGAATTCACTGAAAGTGAGTCTAGATAAAATCATTTCCAAAATTTTGATATTAAAAAAGTGGTCCTTTATGATAGAAGCTAAAATTTTAATTATTCTGGGAAAGTGTGTGATGATTTCCAAGCCCCTATGAATTCAGTCATACCTTTATAAGGTTTTGTATTTTGTTGTGGTTCTGAAACAGGAGGGAAAGGGGCAGGAACAACCTTTAAAAGAATGACATGACCATAGGACATGACAAAAACTGGTCAGGACCATCTATGTCCAAGATGACTGAATATTCTGCTTTCAGTCTATGGAGTATGTTTTTCTCTAAATAAACCCATTTATCTATCACTTTGCCTTGCTTCATTCCATACTCCAAGGTCAAATTTGCCTGTTACTCCAGGTGTTTCTTGACTTCCTACTTTTGCATTCCAGTCCCCTGTAATGAAAAGGACATCTTTTTTTGGGTGTTAGTTCTAAAAGGTCTTGTAGGTCTTCATAGAACCATTCAACTTCAGCTTCTTCAGTGTTACTGGTTGGGGCATAGGTTTGGATTACCGTGATATTGAATGGCTTGCCTTGGAAACAAACAGAAATCATTCTGTCATTTTTGAGATTGCATCCAAGTACTGCATTTCGGACTCTTTTGTTGACTATGATGGCTACTGCATTTCTTCTAAGGGATTCCTGCCCACAGTAGTAGATATAATGGTCACCTGGGTTAAATTCACCCATTCCAGTCCATTTTAGTTCGCTGATTCCTACAATGTCGACATTCATTCTTGCCATCTCCTGTTTGAACACTTCCAATTTGCCTTGATTCATGGACCTAACATTCCAGGTTCCTATGAATATTGCTCTTTACAGCATCGGACCTTGCTTCTATTACCAGTCCCATCCACAATTGGGTATTGTTTTTGCTTTGGCTCCATCTCTTCATTCTTTCTGGAGTTATTTCTCCACTGATCTCCAGTAGCATATTGGGCACCTACCGACCTGGGGAGTTCCTCTTTCAGTATCCTATCATTTTGCCTTCTCATAGTGTTCATGGGGTTCTCAAGGCAAGAATACTGAAGTGGTTTGCCATTCCCTTCTCCAGTAGACCACATTTTGTCAGACCTCTCCACCATGATCCTTCCATCTTGGGCGGCCCCACACGGCATGGATTAGTTTCATTGAGTTAGACAAGACTGTGGTCCTGTGATCAGATTGGCTAGTTTTCCATGATTATGGTTTTAGTGTGTCTGCCCTCTGATGCCCTCTCGCAATACCTACTGTCTTACTTGGGTTTCTCTTACCTTGGACGTGGGATATCTCTTCAAGGCTGCTCCAGCGAAGCACAGCTGCTGCTCCTTACCTTGGATGAGGTATCACCAGATGGTCAACATCGAAATCAGATTGATTATATTCTTTGCAGCCAAAGATGGAGAAGCTCTATACAGTCAGCAAAAACAAGACTGGGAGCTGACTGTGGCTCAGATCATGAACTCCTTATTGCCAAATTCAGACTTAAACTGAAGAAAGTAAGGATAACCACTAGACCATTCAGGTATGACTTAATCAAATCCCTTATGACCATACAGTGGAAGTGAGAAATAGATTTAAGGGACTAGATCTGATAGACAGAGTGCCTGATGAACTATGGACGGAGGTTCGTGACATTGTATAGGGGACAGGGATCAAGACCATCCCCATGGAAAAGAAATGCAAAAAGGCAAAATGGTTGTCTGAGGAGGTCTTACAAATAGCTGTGAAGTGAAGAGAAGCAAAAAAGCAAAGGAGAAAAGGAAAGATATTCCCATTTGAATGCAGAGTTCCAAAGAATAGCAAGGAGAGATAAGAAAGCCATCCTCAGGGATCAATGCAAAGAAATAGAGGAAAACAACAGAATGGGAAAGACTACAGATCTCTTCAAGAAAATAAGAGATACCAAGGGAACATTTCATGCAAAAATGGGCTCAATAAAGGACAGAAATAGTATGGACCTAACAGAAGCAGAAGATATTAAGAAGAGGTGACAGGAATACACACAAGAACTGTACAAAAAAGATCTTCACGAACCAGATAATCACAATGGTGTTATCACACACCTAGAGCCAGACATCCTGGAATGAGAAGTCAAGTGGGCCTTAGAAACCATCACTACGAACAAAGCTAGTGGATATGATGGAATTCCAGTTGAGCTATTTCAAATCCTGAAAGATGATGCTGTGAAAGTGCTGCACTCAATATGCCAGCAAATTTGGAAAACTCAGCAGTGACCACAGGACTGGAAAAGGTCAGTTTTCATTCCAATCCCTAAGAAAGGCAATCCCAAAGAATGCTCAAACTACCATACAATTGCACTCATCTCACATGCTAGTAAAGAAATGCTCAAAATTCTCCAAGTTAGGCTTCAGCAATAATGTGAACCAAGAACTTCCAGATGTTCAAGCTGGTTTTAGAAAAGGCAGAGGAACCAGAGATCTAATTGCCAATATCTGCTGGTTCATCGAAAAAGCAAGAGAGTTCCAGAAAAACATCTATTTCTGCTTTATTGACTATGCCAAAGCTGTTGACTGTGTGGATCACAACAAACTGTGGAAAATTCTGAAAGAGATGGGAATATCGGACCACCTGACCTGCCTCTTGAGAAACCTGTATGCAGGTCAGGAAGCAACAATTAGAACTGGACATGGAACAACAGACTGGTTCCAAATAGGAAAAGGAGTACGTCAAGGCTGTATATAGTCACCCTGCTTATTTAACTTATATGCAGAGTACATCATGAGAAATGCTGGGATGGAAGAAGCACAAGCTGGAATCCAGATTGCCGGGAGAAATATCAAGAACCTCAGATATGCAGATGACACCACCCTTAATGGCAGAAAGTGAAGATGAACTAAAGAACCTCTTGATGAAAGTGAAAGAGGAGAGTGAAAAAGTTGGCTTAAAGCTTCACATTCAGAAAACTAATATCATGGCATCTGGTCCCATCACATCATGGGAAATAGATGGGGAGACAGTGGAAACAGTGTCAGACTTTATTTTTTCGGGCTCCAAAATCACTGCAGATGGTGACTGCAGCCATGAAATTAAAAGACGCTTATTCCGTGGAAGGAAAGTTATGACCAACTTAGATAGCATATTAAAAAGCAGAGACATTACTTTGCCAACAAAGGTCCATCTGGTCAAGGCTATGGTTTTTCCAGTGGTCATGTATGGATGTGAGAGTTGGACTGTGAAGAAAGCTGAGCACCGAAAAATTGATGCCTTTGAACTATGGTGTTGGAGAAGACTCTTGAGAGTCCCTTGGACTTGCAAGGAGATCCAACTAGTCCATCCTAAAGGAGATCAGTCCTGGGTGTTCATTGGAAGGACTGATGCTGAAGTTGAAACTCCAATACTTTGGCCACCTCTTGGGAAGAGTTGACTTGTTGGAAAAGACCCTGATGCTGGGAAGGATTGGGGGCAGGAGGAGAAGGGGATGACAGAGGATGAGATGGCTGGATGGCATCACCGACTTGATAGGCATGAGTTTGAGTAAACTCTGGGAGTTTGTGACAGACAGGGAGGCCTGGTTTGCTGCGCTTCATGGGGTCGCAAAGAGTTGGACATGACTGAGCGACTGAACCGACTGACTTGCCTCTCACTGAATTCTTTCTATGATAAGACATCAATAACCTGAGCTTCATTAGGTCCTGAAAGTAGATGTATGATCTCAATTAAAAGACCATGGGTTCAATCCCCAATCTGAGTTCCACAGTTTTAGTTTCAGTTCTATTTACACACATTTGAAAAATAACAGAGTTTTTGTATGTGACATGTGAATTATCCTATCTGCAGACAAGCATACACATTTGGTGTTCTTTTCCATAGCTGCTTGGATACCAAGCACTGTCACTCACAGTCTGGGAACAAAACTTATGCCAACTGCTTCCTAAAGTTCTGAGGTTTACATGTTCAGTGTTTGGCAGCAAGTGAATAAGAAGACTTACTACTCAATGATTAGTACAACCAAAATCTTGAGGATGCCTTCTAGACTTCAGCACGGCACAGTAGATAAAGGCCACTGTGCTCCTGGCCACATGATGCGAAGGGTCTCATTGGAAAAGACCCTGATGCTGGGAAAGATTGAAGGCAGAAGGAGAAGGGGATGACAGAAGACGAGATGGTTGGGTGGCATCGCCGACTCAATGGATATGAGTGTAAGCAAGCTCCGGGAGTTGGTGAAGGACAGGGAAGTCTGGCATGCTGCAGTCCTTGTGGTGGCAAAGAGTCGGACATGATTGAGCAACTGAACAACATGCTCTTGAGGATTCTTAACAGTAACACAGGTATCTGATAAGAAGGAAGTGGGAGTGAAGGAGCAAATATCCTCACCTCTACCTTTATCACGTCCTATTGCTCCTTCCCATGGGCCAAACCCAACAGAAGTCAGTTGGGGAGGGAGTCTGGACAATACAATCTAAAGACACCAGCATCTCAAGGGCACAGACTAGCTCAGAGAAGGGCATAGAATGGATCTAGTGGGGCAAATGTGTGGTGTAATAAGAAATATATCTAATCTTTGTCCTGGGTTCTTGGCACAAAGCTCCCTAAACCCTTGTAATTTCCTAAGTGATAAGATTATCCTTTGTTATTCATGATAAGCCCTTTCAATCAGACCTGAGTTTATGCTAATGAGGTGATTTAGAGTGAAGTGAAGTGAAGTGAAGTCACTCAGTCGTGTCTGACTCTTTGAGACCCCATGGACTGTAGCCTATCAGGCTTCTCCCATGGGATTTTCCAGGCAAGAGTACTGGAGTGGGTTGCCATTTCCTCCTCCAGAGGATCTTCCCCAAGGTCCCAACAAAACCTCAGGATGGGGCTGGTCACCAAAAAGATCATGTAATTGGAACTTTTAGTCCTACCCATTGACCTCTGAGAAGGGGAGGGGTGCTGGAGAGTAAAAGCTGTACAAAAATTGGAGAACAGCAAGATCTGGTGAGTTTCTGGTTTGATGAACACTTGGAGGTGGTGGGAGAGTGGTGTGTCTAGAAAATGCATGAACGCTCCATAAACCTTTCCCTACAACTTGCCTTGTGCATTTATCCCTTCCGTCTGGCTGCTCCTGAGCTATATCCTTTTATAATAAACTGCCAGGCTAGTGAGCAAATGTTTTCCTGAGTTCCGAGAGCTGCTCTAGCAAATATTCATAAATTGAAAGCAAGGCGGGCATCGTAGGAACCACAGATTCAAAGCCCCTAGGTTAGAAGGTGGAAACCTGGGACATGAGATTTCCATTGGCAGGAGGCGGAGAACTGTCTTGTATGACTGAGCCCTTAACCTGTGGGATCTAATGCTCTTTCCAGGTAGACAGTGCCAGTAAGTAAGTGAAGTCAGTCAGTCGTGTCCGACTCTTTGCGACCCCACAGACTGACTATAGCCCACCAGGCTCCTCCGTCCATGGGATTTTCCAGACAAGAATACTGGAGTGGGTTGCATTGTCAGAATAGAGCTAAATCGTAGGACACCCAGTGGCATTGCAGAATTGCTTGATGTGTGAAAAAGCCACAGGTCTGCTATCAGAAAGGAAGTAGCATCGTAGAAGGCAACTGAGGGGAGAGGAGACACACAGGAATGTGGTTTTCCTTAGACCAAAACAGCAGGGAAACTCTCACATTTGTAAACTTGACAGTTAACAGATCACTCCTTCAAGTCTCAAAGCTGGGGATTGGGAAACCGGCAATGGCATGAAATAGAGGGACAGGAATGAAGGGAGTTGCCCAAGGTTGAATAAACAGTTAAGGAGAACTTGGCCTTTCCTTAAGCAATGTGACCCGCATCTCGTGTCTGTTGTATTTACGCTTCCCATCTCTGCCTACCTTCCACAAAAAGGATACCATTATAGCTAGAGATTCTCCGGTGCTAGGGCTGAGCAATGCTGAGTGGTTCCTGTTCCGTTTCTTCTCTGTTTGTTTGGGGAATTTGCCTCTATTTGTAAAACATTATCTTGCGGTTGCTATAGCATTTGTTGTTGCTGTTAATGTGCCCAGAATCTTTCATACCCTGCTTTTTGATGAGTTTTGACTAATGTGCCACCTGATTATTCACACTGGAGAGGGTTGGGGGGTGGGGAGCACGGAGGGGCTCGGATTTGGAGAAACCCCACACAGGGCTGCCCCCTGGGGGCCAGAAGAATGAGCCCCTTCTGGCAGGGAGTGGAGGGGTTGCAGGAGGCTGAAAGGTGAGAATGCTTGAGAGGCTCTGTGCTTGGTGGGTTTACCCCAGAAAACTTCAGTAGTGACAGTCTATTGGGCTCTTTTTTGCCTATTTATGGTTTTTCTATGCCTTACTTTAATCTTCCCTTAGCTGTCTAGATTCAGTGAAGATTACCATAAACTAACTTTTAAAACTTAACGGGTATTTCTTAAACAAAACTTAAAAAAAAAAAGAAAAAAAAAAGAAAAACATTACCCATAATTCCATCACCAGAGAATATTTTCATCTAAATCTTTCCAGTCATTATTCTCTGCATAGATATACATGCTTATTTATATAAAGTTTATTTTAAAATGCAATTATTCTATACACGTTGCTTTGTAGCTTACTCTTTCATCCCATATGGTGTCTTAAACGGCATAAATTTTTTTCAAATTTCATACAGAACTTTTCTCAACTAGTTCATATCCCAAGTAATGCCATAGCTAGAAATGAATGCCCTCTAGTTGAAGCAGGTGATGTGGTGGAATGCCAGCTTCTCAAATGGAAGTGTGTTTGGAGATCATCTGGGGGTCTTGTTAAAATACAGATTCTGATTTGGGAGTCCTGGGGATAGGACTTGCGAGTCTGCATTTCTGACACACGCCCTGATGCTGATGGTGATGCTAATGTGACTGGTCTGAGGCCCACACTTTGAGAACCACACAGGTGTGGTGGAAAGAACTTCAATCTAGGAGCCAAAAACACGCCTTCAAATCTTGGCTATGGATTGGGGGTAAGTTTCTAAGCTCCTTTAGTCCTTTTATATAAACAAAAGTTCATAAAAATCTGAAGACACTTAGCATAAAACATGTGTTTACACTTATGTTGAATAGCTACACATGTCTGGTTATATAGCCTCCCCAGTGGCTTAGCAGGTAAAGAATCTGCCCACAACACAGGAGACACAGGAAACGTAGGTTTGATCCCTGGGTTGGGAAGATCCCCTGGAGAAGGAAGTGGCAACCATAGTTACGTTTCCTTTGTGGAAACATATTCTGTCCACTGTAGTGTAAGGGGCTTCCCTGGGGGCTCAGATGGTAAAGAATCTGCCTGCAGTGCAGGAGACCTGGATTCCATCCCTGGGTCGGGAAGATCTCCTGGAGAAGGGAAAGGCTACCCACTCCAGTATTCCTGCCTGGAGAATTCCAAGGACAGAGGAGCCTGGTGGGCTACAGTCCATGGGGTCGCAAAGAGTCAGATATGACCGAGCAACTAACACACATACCCATATGTATATGTATTGTGAATCCAATGTTCCTTTGTGGACACATAGTATGTCCACAATTGTATATATGCATTGTTTACCAACCCCCGCCCTCAACCTGGGTCCTGCCAGGGAAGGCGGCAATTTCCGCCTCAAGTGATACACATTACAATATCTTTGAGCTCAATACAAACTAAAACCCCCAACAAATGGAAGATGTTAGCATTCTTCAATCAAGATAACCTTGAGAAGCTCATCAGGAGACCAGATTAAAGGAGTACAGGCTCTGCACAACCTCTGACCCTTACAAACAACCCCATCCTGGAACCATTTCTATAAAACTCCTCACCAAATTCTCCCAGTTAGGACACACAGTTTTGGGATGGGGGGTGTGAGCCCACTGTATCCCTGTTTGCCTGGCAAAGCAATAAAGCTATTCTTTTCTACTTCACCCAAAACTCTGTCTCTGAGATTCGATTTGGCACTGGTGCACAGAGGATGAGCTTTCAGCATCACCTAATCTGCTGGCTTTATCTTCTTTTCCCATCAAGACGCTCCTTCTGGACCCCTTCAGACACCTTTTCTTAGGAAGCTCTTGGCTTCTTTAGTTTATATCTTCAGATGCATTTCTAGGAGTCTGGTAGGACCTTGTGTTTCTTTTGCATAATCATTATAATTTGAATTTTTTAAAACTGGCATACAAACACAGAGTATAGAATTAGACTTCTCTGCTTCTCTTTTCAGCTGAGGAACTTGCCAGCTATATCACTGCCAGCTAATCCTTGATAATAACTTTTTAACAAGGACAGACCCTTACTCACTCATTGTGGCTTCCCTTACCAGGTTAGAGGCAGAGAGAGTCATGACTGTCCTGGGGAAAATGACTTGTTCTGCCTTTACTGGGAGCCCTTTGAAGGCTTTGTGGTCTTGTTTCTTTTTTGAGGGTGGGGGCGATAGTGGGTGAAGACGGCAGGCTGAGTCAGTCGGATGCCTGCCTTTGCCCCAGGAAGTTCTTTGTATGAAAACTGAAAGGGTGGATTCTTAAATGCTGTTTCATTGTGGACCCCAGTGGTTAAATTCTGAAGGGCCTCATGCTGAGATCAAAATTGGGGAATTATATTCTCTTGAAATACCACCCTGGGTAGGCCTAGCTTGGGGACAGATAGTTATAGTTAGGCAAACAAAAATGAATGAACTAAAATAGCTTAATTGATCAAATCAGGCCAAGATAAAATTTCCAGTGCTTACATGTTCAGATACTTAATGAGCAAATGCTGTCCTTTACTTGAATTATTTAGGTATTTGTGTCTAATTCCTTTGGTTGCTATTTTCTTGTTTATTCTCATGAAGCCTAGCATGCTCTGCAGCTCCTTAGTGTGAGGACTGCAAATCCTTCTCTGTAAACCCACAGCAGTGGGGTAGGGCCAGAAAATGGCTTGTTTCTTTGTTGTGACCTGGTCATTGTTTACCTCTGACTCATGATTTTACATAATAATTTTTTTTTGTATGTGTTTGTGTTTCTGTTGGTGGGGGGGTCATAGTTCACTTAAATAATAGGAGATAACTCAAATTCTTTTGAGGATAATTTGGGTATACTTTTGATATAGAATCCACATATATAGAAGGGAGGTAATACAACAGTGGAAAGAGAATGGAGTGAAGGGAAGGAAAACATGCCACCTCAAAATGCTGCAGGAAAGAAGCCAAGTCTGACTCCACGTTGGAAACTGTTTCTTTGACTTGCTTTTATTATTATAATCATACTCAAAGGCTTGCCTGGAGGACCCTACCCCTCTGCTTGACTGTAAACTAAAGTGCCTTTGTTCAGCTCATGGTGAGATAGTTTGTCTCTGCCCACCTGTGAATAGAAGCTTTCCTTGGAAGAAAAGCTATGACAAACTTAGACAGCATATTAAAAAGCAGAGACATTACTTTGCTGACAAAGGTCCATTTAGTCAAAGCTATGGTTTTTCCAGTAGTCATGTATGGATATGAGAGCTGGACGGTAAAGAAAGCTGAGCACTGAAGAACTGATGCTTTTGAACTGTGGTGTTAGAGAAGACTCTTGAGAGTCCCTTGGACTGCAAGGAGATCAAACCAGTCAATCCTAGAGGAAATAAGTCCTGAATATTCATTGGAAGGACTGATGCTGAAGCTGAAGCTCCAATACTTTGGCCACCTGATGTAAACAGTTAACTCATTTGAAAAGACCCTGATGCTAGGAAAGATTGAAGGCAGGAGGAGAAAGGAACGACAGAGGATGAGATGGTTGGATGGCATCACCAACTTGATGGACATAAGTTTGAGTAAGCTCTAGGAGTTGGTGATGGACAGGGAAGCCTGGTGTGCTGCAGTCCATGGGGTTGCAAACAGTCAGATGTGACTGAGCAACTGAACTGGACTGAACACACCCCTTCTGAAGACTGGGAATTCCCTTGGAGATGTTTTACAAGACTGAAGACCCTTTCGCTTTACTTCCTCACTGCATCTCCCTCTCTCTTCTGCCTTTTGACTTTAGTTTCTCATTGCTTCTTTCTTTCTAATCTATAAAAGAATTTGGCATCCAGAGCCCAATAAGATGGTTATTTTGAGGCGCTAGTCTGCTATCTTCTCAGTCTGTCAGCTCCCTGATTAAAGTTTCTTCCTTGCCTCAACACCTCATCTCGCAGATTCATCAGTCTATCGTGTGGTGAGCAGAGTGAGTTTGGACTTGGTAACAAAGATACTCCTCTTTGGCATATAGATTATTTGGGCTTGATTATGTTTGAAAAGTTGAAGACACAGGAGAATCTCTGCAAATCAAGCAGAGGTTATCCTTTATATTAACAAGGGAAATCTCTATTTGTAAGGGTGTCTCTGTACCAGAAGAGGAGGATGGTGAAACCTGCAGAAATTCTTATCAGTGGAGAAGACATCAACTTATATCTGCATTACAACCATAGCCTTGTTTAATGCGCTTTGCCTGTAAATCTTCCATAAGTGCCCTCCTCCCACCCAACACAACATCTTTCTTTCATGCTTGTGTATATGTGTGTGATCAGTCCTGTCTGACTCTGTGACCCCAAGGTTTAGAGCCTGCCAGGCTCTTCGGTCCATGGGATTCTCTAGGCAAGAATACTGGAGCAAGTTACCATTTCCTTCTCCAGGGAATCTTCCCAACCCAGGGATCAAACCTGCATCTCCTGCGTTTCCTGCATTGGCAGACAGATATTTTACCACTGAGCCACCTGGGAAACCCTACATACTATCAAACCTTTTTCGGTTTTCTGCTGTCAATTTGCCTCAATTACAGAAATTCTCAGCCAAGAATCCAAAAGAGTAGAGGGAAAATTACTTTTTCTCCCATACGGGAACAATGAGGAAGAAGTTGACAAAGAAGATATTTTGAAGAATAACAAGTTAATTAGGAATCAGCTTAAGAAGATTGAGTTTAAAGAAAATTAAAGTCTGGACAAAGCTGACAGAGATTAGATGATATTTCTGAGAATTGTTAGGATAGTATCCTGGCCTCGCCTTGATGATAATCTGTACATGGTTATAAATTCTTCCTACTTTGGAAAGAAGGTGCTCACCCCACTGGTGTTGTCTTACCTTATAAAGGTGGTTCCATTTATTGAGTACATTTGTAAGCAAGTCTTTGCAGGAAATTACTCTCAGCAGGAAACCCCTTTTCTTGTCAGTGTAAGCAAAGCTACACTGGAGCTAACTTTTAAATCAGGGGCTGCAATATTCTATTCATTCCTGACCCTAGCATACCTTTCAAATTTTTTGACCATACAATATCTTGCCCATCTATTGGTTCTTTCAACAGATCAAAGAAATAGAAATGAAGAATGAGTGATTAACAGATGACCAGATCTTTTCTCTAGCTTCCCCTTCAGTGATCTTGCAAACAAACTGTGTGAACAAGATGGCATCTAAAGAAAGATCACAAGGGACTTCCCTGGCAGTTCAGCAGCTAAGATACATGGTTCCCCTGCAAGGAGTGTGAGTTCGATACCTGGTCAGGGAACTAAGGTCCTGCATGCTGCACGGTGCAGTCAAAAACAGGAAAAAAATAAAAAATAAAAGTGGAAAAAAATAAAGATCACAAGAAGTCAACAAACCTGCACCCAGTGGGAGAGAGTGAGAATTCCGACCCCCATCTCAGTGATTAATTAGGATTACTTCTCTTTTTCCCTTAAAAACTTTCATGGCCAAGCAGAATCTTGGGAAATGGTTTTTGGAGACATTGAGTCCATCTCCCCAGATTAGAGGCATTCTGATTAAAAGCAACATTCCTTTCTACCAACTGCTTCTTGGGTATTGATTTTCCAGTAGCGGGAGGTTTGGTAACACCATGTAGATAGTGAGGGTAGTTTTTGAGGTGTGTAGGATTCCAATCAATGGGAAAATTTAATGCCACCATCTGGTGCCTCCTGTTGGTTACACAGAGAATTGGCTGAAGGGAAATGAAATTGGCAACACTATGAGATATAAGTTGTGGGCTGGGCTGCAGCATTCCTGCCCGGAGAAGTCTGGGTCACAACAGTCTCCACCTGCAAGAACAGTATTCAGTGGCCATTCCTCAATGGGCAGCTCTGAGTTCCCTGTGCTGGAGGCCAGGGAGGTATGCTGATGTCTCTGTAAGTTAGGATGTCAGGCTTCAGGGTACAATGGGGGTAGCTGTGAACTCGGTGCATGATGAGTTGTAACAATATCCCCCTTTCTTCCCTGGATGACTAATCCTCATGGATAGCTCGAAACATAATGGCTTCACCAGCATCTCTATTTCTTTCATTATCCGCTGTTCTGGATTTTAAGCACTACATGCTTCTTTTTAAAATTTTATGTGGCATGTGGCTAAAATAAGGAGAGTTTAGGGCTCTTGGATGAAAGGAGAAATGGGAAGACATTAATGCATCATCCATATTCAATGGTGGGCATTCTGCTTTCAATGAGGAGCAAAATTTTTCCATTTCCACTCTAGGTTTACTAAATTACTGAATTTTCATAAAACTTGTTGGCTACTTTTTCTCCACTTCTTCGAGTGATGGAAATGAAGTCTTAGAGAAGTACTATCAACCTGATCAAGAGCACATAATCTGGACTTCCCTAGTGGTGCAGTGGATGGGAGTCCACCTGCCAATTAGGGGACTCAGGTTTGATCCCTGGTCTGGGAAGATCCCACGTGCTGTGGAGCAACTAAACCGGTGTACCACGACTGCTGAGCCCACGCAGTATAGCCTGTGAGCCGCAACTACTGAGCTGGCATGCTGCAACTACCGAAGCCTGCACGCCTAGAGCCTGTGCGCCGCAGCAAGAGCGGCCACCACAGTGAGAAGCCCCCACCCCTGCTCGCCGCAACTAGAGAAAGCCCACGTGCAGCCACAAAGACCCAGCACAGCCAAAAAGAAAAAAGAGAGCCAGAGAGAGAGCACATAATCTGAGCAAGAAAGAGCTAGGCCTCCAACCTCTATCCAGAGACACCACAGGTCAGTATCTTACCCCTATTCTGCCATCCGAAACCCTCCACCTATTACCCAACCCACCCCCAACTGGGGCAGTAACAGGAAGGGAGTATCACTGAGGTCTGCTGCTCTGACAGTTATTCCTAAGTCGTCACCAGCTGTCTCCTCCAACTTTCGTTTCGAGGGAGGAGGCAGGTCCTGTTCATCTGCCAACTTCTTTATTCCTTAGAACTGATGGATCCTGGGATTCCAGTTCAAACTTCAGTTTGGAGAACTCTGAGCCCAATGAACCATGTCATAACCACATCAGGTTTTCTTCTTTCTTTTGTTTTTCCCTTAGCCAAATAGAGGCTGAATGGATGGGCTCTTGGCAACCTCATCGTTTCTATTGTGTTCTCATCATTATTTAAACAAATGGTATTCACTGGGGTCCAAGTCAGAAGACAGGACACAGAGAAGGCTTTTTATCAGTCAGCTGGACTGTTCTTTGCTTTTCCCAAGTCTTTTGTGTTCCCTGAGGGTCCTCAAGTGTGGAGAAGCTCACAAAGGAACTAAAATGGACACAGCCTTTGTCTGAGAAGGGACAGCCAATCAGTCCCCGCTACCCCTCCACAGATGTCTTGATCTTTTGATAAAAGAGCACTTTTTTACTTAAGGCACTTAAGGCACTAGGGGTTGCAGAAGTGGAAAGAGTCGTGTGCAGGTTTTTTGCAAGGTACCAAGAATCAGTTTAGGCACTAGGACGTACACAGCACAGAAAGGTATTGAAAGATGCTGGCTCTGCAGAGAGTATGCCTCCATTCCAGTAATTATAAAAGTGATCTCAAAAATGCTTTCACCTAGCGAGACTTAGATCCCTCATATGTAAATGGGAATAATTATTACAGGTATTTCACAGCATTAACCAGAGAATTAAGTGAAATACTGCATGCAGCATGTTTATTGGAACATTTTGTGTTTTTCTTAAACTCTCACTTTTATAATTATAGCTGAGGATAGATTTATGGAGGGAGGTGGCCTTGGTTCCTGGAAAGGAGAAAAATTATAGAATGTTTCAGGCCCAAGTCCAGGGAGTCATGACATCTGGAGAACAAAGGCATCTGCAATTTATCTTTTCACTCTAGGGTATACAGTTAGTGAAATATTTTACAAATCTGAAAAGTTTCAAGTAAACTACACTATTTTAGCACATTGATGCTTGAACTTATTTCCTACACCACATTTCCCATAAATAATAGTCCAGGAATTTTTTTTTTTTTGTTACCTCCTTGAATCCTATAAAAATGGGTACTTTGGTTAAATATATTTGAAAAAAATCAGTGTATTTGAAAATTCATAATGAATGTTAGGATACAGTCTCTGACCAGGCCTGTATGAAAATAACATAATTCAGCATTGGCCAAATTAATTTGAATATGAAGCTTTTCTGTCTCTACTGATGCTGCTGTTCTTGGGAGTGAGGGAGCAGAAGGGTGCATATAACTACACCTTGGAGAGTGGAGGTCCATGGGACTTGGTTTGAAATCTCTCCAGATTATTCCTAAGAGTGGAACTGGTGTTAAGCTGTCTCTCTCAGATCTGTGCTGTCAGCTCAAGTGTTTGCATGCAGAGGGTCTAGTCCATCAAAAAATGTTCTTTGCAACAATAATAGTGACACTAGGCATTGTTCAAAAATAGTGGCTCTTAGAGGGGGAGGATGAGGGGAAGGGAGAGTTAGGGAGTTTGGGGTGGACATGTACACACTGCTGCTGCTGCTGCTAAGTCGCTTCAGTCGTGTCCGACTCTGTGCGACCCCATAGATGGCAGCCCACCAGGCTTCGCCGTCCCTGGGATTCTCCAGGCAAGAACACTGGAGTGGGTTGCCATTGCCTTCTCCAATGTACACACTACTACATTTAAAATGGATAACCAACAAGGTCCTACTGTATAGCACAGGGAACTCTGCTTGCTATTATGCGACAGCCTGGATGGGAGGGGAGTTTAGGGGAGAATGGATACATGTATACATATGGCTGAGTCCCTTTGCCGTCCACCTGAAACTATCACAGCATTCTGAATCAGTTATTGTTGTTGTTTAGTCCCTCAGTCGTCTCCGACTCTTTTGCAATCCCATGGACTATTGCCCTCCAGGCTCCTCTGTCCATGGGATAGCCCAGGCAAGAATACTAGAGTGGGTTGCCATTTCTTTTCCCAGGGGATTGCCTTGACTGAGGGATTGAATCCATACATATTTCCTGCATTGGCAGGTGAATTCTTTACCACTGAGCCACCAGGGAAGCCCATAATCAGCTAAACTCCAATAATAAAATAAAAAGTTAAAAAAAATTTTGAAACCCACCTACTGACTTTTGAACCTATTCTTTTCCTATGTTTTTCCAATGGAAGCAGCAATTGATCAAGGTGAAGTATTATTTTAGATATTGAGCAAGTGGATATCTTCTAAATAGATTTTTGAGCAAATTTAAAAATGGATTGTTACATGTCAGAAAGCCAAGGCTCTACAAATTGTGATGAGAATTTATATGCATTTTACTATAAATTTGATAATTTAGGAGATAAACCACAGGCTTGCATGCTGGTTTAGAGAAAGAGTGCCAAGACAGGCTGAGTGCATTGAGAACTAAATTGTGCAACTTTAAGGAACAATATGATAAGGTCTATGGTAGGAAGGTTGCATAATTTAAAAACCTAAGTATTTTGCTCTTTACTAAATTGGCAAAAGTCAAATCAATAAAATATACATCAAGATGAAAAGTAAAATAAAATAGTGGCTCAAAAGGGCAGTAAATCTGAAGACTTGAGCTGAGAAGTCTTAGCAGGTTGAACCAGGCAATCTTATCTCAGGAGGAAATACCTTATCATGATGTTGGGAACTGGTAGCAAAGTTTGAGTGGCTCTTACTTAGCTGAGTTTCCAAGATGTTTTAATTATCAAATTGTTTCTAAAACCATATACAAACTTATAAAAACTTTACTTACCCCAACACTTTCCTACTGTAGTATGCAGAGTATATGAAAGGTTAAGGCATTAGGTAGCACTGAGAATGTAGGGGAGTATGTGTTAGATGCTGGAAAAGATGAGAGGCAGGGGAGGAAGACATAAAGAAAGCATGATGAAGCTATGTTCTCTAAATTTGCATATATGTATGCAATATAGTGGAGAAGGCACTGGGGACCCATGCCAGTACTCTTACCTGGAAAATCCCATGGACAAAGGAGCCTGGTAGGCTGCCGTCCATGGGGTCGCTAAGAGTCAGACACGACTGAGCGATTTCACTTTCACTTTTTACTTTCATGCATTGGAGAAGGAAATGGAAACCCACTCCAGTGTTCTTGCCTGGAGAATCCCAGGGATGGGGGAGCCTGGTGGGCTGCTGTCTATGGGGTCACACAGAGTCGGACATGACTGAAGTGACTTAGCAGCAGCAGCAGCATGCAATATAGAGACTAATATTATTTTATAACGAATTGGTAATCATATTTTTAGATTATCTAGATATATGATTTGTTTTCTGGGAGAGTAGAAAAACTAAATATACCTGATGAAAATTTCAGTTTTCTTTTATGTATTTAGAGCTACATAACTGTAGCCTAAAATTTGCTGTGACTACGATTTTGTGAATTACTTGGCATTTCATAGGTTGCTGGCACTACATCATGAGAACATCCTAATTCTGAGCTTTTTGGTTCTGAGTCCACCCACTGAGTCTAATACACTGTGTCTTTGGAAAATCTCTCTACCCTAAGTATTCTTTAGTTTCTTCTTATGTAAATCTAAAATAGTAACAGTGCTTCTGGATGTTTATGAAGTATATTTTTAATAATATACTGAAGTCATTCCTAAAAACCTCTCCATATATTGAGGTTGGTTCAACAACAATATTTTCATGGGTATACAGTACAATAAGAAAAAAAGATCACTGTGGTGAGTGCTATTCAAATTTTGTACATTAAAAAAAATGGAGATAAATTCTTTCTATACTTTAGGTTTAAAATTTTCTTTATTTTACAAAATACCTTTTTGAAGTTTCTCCTGTCCCCTGCTCATCTCCCCTCCCCCCACCATTTCACTAGTAGATGACTGTGTGGATCACAATAAACTGTGGAAAATTCTGAAAGAGATGGGAATACCAGGCCACCTTACCTGCCTCTTGAGAAACCCGTATGCAGGTCAGGAAGCAACAGAACTGGACATAGAACAACAGACTGGTTCCAAATAGGAAAAGGAGTATGTCAAGGCTGTATATTGTCACCCTGCTTATTTAACTTATATGCAGAGTATATCATGAGGAATGCTGGGCTGGAAGAAGCACAAGCTGGAATCAAGATTGCCGGGAGAAATATCAATAACCTCAGATATGCAGATGACACCACCCTTATGGCAGAAAGTGAAGAGGAACTAAAAAGCCTCTTGATGAAAGTGAAAGAGGAGAGTGAAAAAGCTGGCTTAAAACTCAACATTCAGAAAACTAAGATCATGACATTTGGTCCCATCACTTCATGGCAAATAGATGGGGAGACAGTGGAAACAGTGGCTGACTTTATTTTTGGGGACTCTAAAATCATTGCAGATGGTGATTGCAGCCATGAAATTAAAAGACGCTTACTCCTGAGAAGGAAAGTTATAACCAACGTAGACAGCATATTAAAAAGCAGAGACATTACTTTACCAACAAATGTCCATCTAGTCAAGGCTATGGTTTTTCTAGTGCTCATGTATGGAGGTGAGAGTTGGACTGTGAAGAAAGCTGAATGCCAAAGAATTGATGCTTTTGAACTGTGGTATTGGAGAAGACTCTTGAGAGTCCCTTGGACTGCAAGGAGATCCAACCAGTGCATCCTAAAGGAGATCAGTCCTGGGTGTTCATTGGAAGGACTGACGTTGAAGCTGAAACTTTAGTATTTTGGCCACCTGATGTGAAGAGTTGACTCATTGGAAAAGACCATGATGCTGGGGGGGATTGAGGGCTGAAGGAGAAGGGGATGACAGAGAATGAGATGGCTGAATGGCATCACCGACTCAATGGACATGAGTTTGAGTAAACTCCGGAAGTTTGTGATGGACAGGGAGGCCTGGCGTCCTGCGATTCATGGGGTCGCAAAGAGTTGGACATGACTAAGTGAACTGAACGAACTGAAAATCTCAAAGTTCCAGAATTGGTCAGCTGACGATATAGAAACACTGGTTTCAGCTGTCACCTATGAGTCAGTGTACAAATGAATTGTGCTATTGTATGAAGTTATCCCTGTGCCTATCAGTAGAGGGAAAGAGAGATCTTCAGATGTAACATTTTTGGGTGAGTCCTTCTGAAACACAGTGTTTTTGTCAATGGGAAAAAGCTGAAAGGCTTCCCATTAAACTCTGTAATAAGACAAGGATGCCCACTCTTACCACTTTCATTCAACATAATATTAAAAGTCCTAGCCACAGTAATCACGCAAGTAAAATAAATAAAAGGTATCTAATTTGGAAGAGAAGAGTTAAAATTGTCAGTATATGCAGATGACATGATACTAGATTCCACACAAAAATTACTTGAGGGACTTCCCTGGTAGTTCAATGGTTAAGACTCCATGCTCCCAAATCAGGGAGCCTGGGTTTGATCTCTGGTCAGGGAACTAGATTTCCACATGTGAGAACTAAGAGTTAGCATGCTGCAACTAAAGATCCTGTATGCTGCAATGAAGATCAAAGATTCATGTACCGCAACTAAGACCTGGTGCAGTCAAATAAATAAATAATAAATATTTTAATTTAAAAACCACCAGAGCTGACAAATTGAGCAAGGTAGCAGGACACAAGATTAACATACAGAAATCTGTTTTATTTCTTTACTGTAACAATGAAATATCAGAAAAGAAAAGTTTAAAAAATTATTTTAAAATGTTTTAAAAAATACTAAAGAATAAATTTGACCAAAGAGGTGAAAGACTTATATCCTGAGAACTATTAAGTATTGATAAAGGAAACTGGAGGTGATTCAAATAAATGGAAAGATATCTGGTGCTCTTGAACTGGAAGAATTAATACTGTTAAAATTGTCATACTACCCAAAGCAATCTACAGATTTGATGCAGTCATTATCAAATTACCCATGACACTGTCCACAGAACTAGAACAAAGAATCATAAAATTTGTATGGAAGCATAAGTGACCAGAATTGCCAAAGCAACCCTGAGGAAAAAAACAAAGGTGTAACCCTCCCAGACTTCAGACAATACTTTAAGCTGCAGTAATCAAAACAGTATGATGTTGGCACAAAAACAGATACATAGATCAACTGAACAGAATAGAAAGCCCAGAAATAAACCTACACGCTTACAGAGTCAATAAATCTTCAACAAAGAAGGGAAGACTATACAATAGAGAAAGAACAGTCTCTTCAGCAAGAGGTACTGTAAAAGCTGGATAGCCACATAAAAATCAATGAAGTTAGAATACACCCTCTCGCCATACACAAAAATAAGCTCAAATTGGCTTAAAGACTTAAATATAAGACAGGACACCATGAAACTCCTAAAAGAGAATGTAGGCAAAACATTCTCTGACATAAACTGTACCAGTGTTTTCTTAGGTCATCTCCTAAGGCAATAGAAATAAAAGCAAAAATAAACAAATGGGACCTAATCAAAACATAAGTTTTTGCATAGCAAAGGAAACCATAAACAAAACAAAAAGAGAACCTATGGACTAGGAGAAAATATTTGCAAATGATGCAACAGACAAGAGCATTATTTCCAAAATATACAAACAACTCATATAACTCAACAACAAAAAAACAACCCAATCAAAAAATGGGCAGAAGATCTAAGTAGATGTTTCTCCAAAGAAGACATAGAGCAGACCAACAGGCATAAAAAGAGATGCTCAACATTGCTAATCATTGCTGCTTGCTGAATCACTTCAGTCTTGTCCAGTTCTTTGTGGCCCTATGGACTGTAGCCCACCAGGCTCCTCTGTGCATGGGATTCTCCAGGCAAGAATACTGGAATGGGTTGCCATGCCCTCCTCCAGGGGATCTTCCCCACCCAGGGATCAAACTTGCGTCTCTTATGTCTCCTGCATTGGTAGGTGGGTTCTGTACCACTGACATTAAAGAAATGCAAATCAGAATTACAATGAGGTACCACCTCATACTTGTCAGAATGTACAGTGTTAAAAAGTCTACAAATAAAAAAATGCTGGAGAGGGTGTGGAGAAAAGGGAACTCTCCTACACTGTTGGTGGGAATGTAAGCTGATGTAGACACTATGGAAAACAGTACAGAAGTTCCTCAAAAAACTAAAAATAGAGTTGTCATATGACCCAACAATCCCACTCCTGGCCAAAACTGTAATTCTAAAAGATACATGAACTCGTATGCTCATAGCAGCACTCTTCACAATGGCCAAGACATGGAAACGACCGAGACGTCCACTGACAGATGAGTGGATAAAAAAGATGTGGTACACAAATAACGAAACACTGCTCAGCCATATGCTAATCACTGTGGATGGTGGCTGCAGCCATGAAATTAAAGGATGCTTACTCCTTGGAAGGAAAGTTATGACCAACCTAGATAGCATATTTAAAAGCAGAGACATTACTTTGCCAACAGAGGTCCGTCTGGTCAAGGCTATGGTTTTTCCAGTGGTCATGTAGGGATGTGAGAGTTGGACTGTGAAGAAAGCTGAGTGCCAAAGAATGGATGCTTTTGAACTGTGGTATTGAAGAAGACTCTTGAGAGTCCCTTGGACTGCAAGGAGATGCAACCAGTGCATCCTAAAGGAGATCAGTCCTGGGTGTTCATTGGAAGGACTGATGCTGAAGCTGAAACTCCAATACTTTGGCCACCTCTTGGGAAGAATTGACTCACTGGAAAAGACCCTGATGCTTGGAGGGATTGGGGGCAGGAGGAGAAGGGGACAACAGAGGATGAGATGGCTGGATGGCATCACCGACTCGATGGGCATGAGTTTGAGTAAACTCCGGGAGTTTGTGATGGATAGGGAGGCCTGGCGTGCTGTGATTCATGGGGTCGCAAAGAGTCGGACATGACTGAGCGACTGAACTGAACTCAGCCATAAAAAAGAATCAAATAATGCCATTTATAGCAACATGGATGTAGCTAGACATTATTATACTAAGTGAAATAAATTAGAAAGAGAAAGACAAATCACTTATATATGGAGTCTAAAATATGACACAAGTGAACTTATATACCAAACAGACTCCTCACAGACATAGAAAAGACTAGTGGTTGCCAAGTGGGGTGGGGAGAGAGATGGATTGGATTTGGGGATTAGTAGATGAAAATGATTTTAAATAGAATGAATAAACAACAAGGTCCTACTATATAGAACAGGGAACTATATTAAATATGCTGTGATAATCATAATAGAAAAGAATAAGAAAAAGAATATCTATATCTAGATATCTGAATCATTTTGCTGTACACTAGAAACAAATACATTATAAGTTATTATCTACTTCACTTAAAAAAAAAAAAAGTTCTTTTGAACAGCTGCCTTAGAGATGTCATTGGTGCTTATAGAACCAAAGTAAATTGCTCCCAAGGGCTTGGTATAGCCTGATTAGCACTAAATGTCCACAGACAGCAATGGACAATAGAATTGAGAGAGAGCCATGGGGCTTCCTTATCTAAATGTGTCTGACTAGTGTCACAAAGCAAATATGACTTTCAGTCCTGTTAGTCATTGGCACTTTGCGTCTCTTTTCTCCCCTATTCATGCCAATTCCTATAGACTCATTCCTTAATTCACCTCAGAGACAGTAACAGGGGTCCATATTTTGTCAGGTATCATACTGAGTGGGCTTCCCTGGTAGCTCAGACTGTAAAGCGTCTACCAGCAATGCGGGAGACCTGGGTTTGATACCTGGGTTGGGAGGATCCCCTGGAGAAGGAAATGTCAACCCACTCCAGTATTCTTGCCTGGAAAATTCCATGGACAGAGAGAGGAGCCTGGTAGGCTACAGTTCATGGGATCGCAAAGAGTTGGACACGACTGAGCGACTTCACTTCACTTCACTATATTGAGTAGTTTACGAACACTATTATCTCATTTTAGTTCACACAACAGTCTAGTGAGGCAGGCATTATTTTCATCTTCAATTTTCATGAATGAGGAAATGGGCTCAGAAGCCTATGTGCTGTATGAGAGCCACTGATCAAGAGTCACCTAACAGCATTCAAGGTCAATTGTCTCATATTCCGAGCTTCATAGCATGGACCATGGAAAGACAGGTTCTTGCATATCACAAGGAGACCTATGGTGTCAACATTATAAGCAAAGACTTTGCAAATATGCAGACCTCAGTTGTTGCTGATGTTTTTTAAGTTTGTTCAGAAAATTGAGAAAATAATTGTCTACCACTGATGGTTGTTGTCATAACTAAATTAAATAGTGTATATAAGGTCCTAGAACATAATAAGCTTTTTGAAATGGTCAGTAATAATGTTAACAATAGAATATAACTGAACTGTGATTTAAGTGGTATGAAACTTTGTAGTAGATGAGAAAACACACACAACAATGCGAAGTATAGCAGGAAGTTTGAGAATTGGGTAAAAGGCTTGAGGGATTGTAATTACAGATAAAAGGATCATTGGAGATGGCTTCCTGTGTAGTGATGCAATCCTTGTTGGGTCAATTCTGGCCTGGTGGGCCCCGGCAACCTAAGAAATGGAGTACATGTTTGTGTGTGGCCACCAATTTCACAGAGCTTTGTTTCCCTCCTGCTGGGGAGGGACGTGACCAGTGAGAGATGAGGTTCATGCAGCTGAGACCTTGTGAAAGAACTTTGTATGGATGAAAAGCTGAGCCTGGCTCCCAAGGGGAAGCCCTCCACCCTGGCTGTCTGGTTTGTGTTGAGAAGTGGAGTCAGTCTCTGATTACCTTGGCCAACAAGCCTTTCTCACAATGGCCGAGGAACTAAAAAATTAGGATCCTTCTGGCAGCTGCTGGCATGTTCTGAACCACAACATTTGAACTTATTCCAAGCCTGGAAACCAGCTGCCCCATGGAGTGAAAGATGAGGGAATTTCACATGTCCGAGAATCTAAAAGCAGGGAACTTGCTCTGGAAGGAAATGAAGTCATAGCTCTTATAAGCATAGCATTTCCTCCAGATTGGGGGAACAGAGACAGCTTTACTATTATAATGTATATTTAAAAGCTGGTGAAATTTAGGGAATGTGGCATGTTGATCATTTATTTGCACACATTTTCAATGTAGACAAGGAATATAAGGTATTATACGTTCTCCAGAGGATGACTCATTTCTCCTGTTTTTGTTTTTTTTTTTATCTTGGGCATTGTCTGAGAGTAGTGAGGAATACTGTGCTTTAATAAATTTAATTTAATAAATTTTCTTCTATTTCCTTTACATTTATGCACATCTCCTCAAGAAATAGCTTAGTTAATAGCTACTGATTGTCTGCCAACTGCAATGTAATAGATAAATATATACATATTTATGGCAATGTATTTATGTATACTGTGATATGTAGATAGAAACATACATACATGTATTTAACTTATTTTGAAATAATTACAGATATACAGGACTGTATGCAGGTCAAGAAAAACAGTTAAAACTGGAAATGGAACAACAGACTGGTTCCAAATTGGGAAAGGAGTACGTCAAGGCTGTATATTGTCACCCTGCTTATTTAACTTATATGCAGAGTACATCATGAGAAATGCTGGGCTGGAAGAAGCACAAGCTGGAATCAAGATTGTCTGGAGAAATATCAGTAACCTCAGATATGCAGATGACACCACCCTTATGGACGAAAGCAAAGAAGAACTAAAGAACCTCTTGATGAAAGTGAAAGAGGAGAGTGAAAAAGTTGGCTTAAAACTCAACATTCAGAAAACTAAGATCATGGCATCTGGTCCCATCACTTCATGGCAAATAGATGGGGAAACAATGACAGCCTTTATTTTTGTGGGCTCCAAAATCACTGCAGATGGTGACTGCAGCCATGAAATTAAAAGACATTTGTTCTTTGGAAGAAAAGTTATGACTAACGTAGACAGCATATTAAAAAGCAGAGACATTACTTTGCGAACAAAGGTCCATCTAGTCAAAGCTATGGTTTTTCCAGTAGTCATGTATGGATGTGAGAGTTGGACTATAAAAAAGCTGAGTGCTGAAGAATTGATGCTTTTGAATTGTGGTGTTGGATAAAACTCTTGAGAGTCCCTTGGACTGCAAGAAGATCCAACCTGTGCATCCTAAAGGAAATTAGTCCTGAATATTCATTGGAAGGACTGATGCTGAAGCTGAAGCTCTAAATACTTTGGTCATCTGATGCAAAGAACCAACTCATTTGAAAAGACCCTGATGCTGGGAATGATTGGAGGTGGGAGGAGAAGGGGATGACAGAGAATGAGTTGGTTGGATGGCATCACTGACTCAATGGATGTGAGTTTGAGTAAGCTCTGGGAGTTGGTGATGGACAGGGAAGCCTGGCGTGCTGCAGGCCATGGGGTTGCAAAAAGTCGGACATGACTGAGCGACTGAACTGACTTGAGGACATTTCAAAGATAGTATAGGGAGGTTTCTGTGTACACTTCATCCAATTTTCTCCAATGATTATATCTTACCTAATGATAATGTGATATCAAAACCAGGAAACTAATACTGGTACATGGTATGCATAATTCTATGTCATTTTGTTACACTTGTACCCACTCGGTGATGCAAGATACAGAACTATTCTATCAGCACAAAGATTTTTCCCATGCCATCCCTTTACGGCCACATCTATTCCCTTCCCTCCACCATTTCTAACCCCTGGGAACCCAGTAATCTGTTCTCTATCTCTATAATTTTGACATTTTGAGAATGTTGTATAAATGGAATCACACAGGTAACCTCATGAGATTAGCTCTTTTCATACAGTGCAATGCCCTTGAGATCCACCCAAGTTGCATATATTCTACGGTATGGTTGTACCATAATCTTTTTAAGTAAATTGTCCTTTTTGGAAGGACATTTTTATTATTTCAGTTTTTTGAAATTACAAACAGAACTGCTATGAACAATCATCTATGGGATTCATTTGGATATAAGTTTTCATTGCTCTGGGGTTAACACTCAGAAGCATTGTTGCTAGGTTGTATGGTAAGTGCATGTATAGTTTTAAGAAAGCACCAAATTATTTTCCAGATCGACTATACTACTTTACATTTCTACCAGCAAGAACTGAGAGATGCAGTTTCTCTACATCCTTGCCAGTATTTGGTATTGTCACTATTTTTTATTCTATCAATTCCAATAGGTTAGCAGTGACATCATAGTCTTGATTTGTATTCCTAAGTTGCATTGCTATATTTAAACACCCTTATTGGAATGTAATTCACACTTTTAAAGTGTACAATTCAGTGGCTCTTAGTTTACTCACAGAATACTATATCCAGTACAGTACTGGATATTTTAGAATGTTTTTATTACCCTCAAGAGGGATTCCTTATTCCTTAGCCATTAACTTCAGACTTTCCATGTCTTCCCAGTCCTAGGACACTAATTTATTTACCACCTTAATAGATTTATCTATTTTAGGCTTTTTATATAAATGAAATAATACAATGTATTATAATTATAATATAATATAATATGTAGTCCTTTGTGACTTGCATCTTTCACTTAGCACAGTGTTTTCAAGCTCCATCCAAGTTGTAGCATGCATTATCACTACATTATTGCCAAATAATGCTCCAATGTATGGTTATACTATGTTTTGTTTATCTATTTATCAGTTGATATGTATTTGGGATTTTCCACTTTGGGGATATTATTAACAATGCTACTAAGAACATTTGTGTGCAGGTTTTTGTGAATATGTTATAAATTCTCTTGGGTATACACCAAAGGGTAGACTCACTAGGTCACATGGTAACTGTTTAACCATTTGAGGAACTGCAAACTGTTTTCCAAAATGGCTGCACTATTTTCTGTTCTCACTAGTAGTTTATAATGGTTCCAGTTTCTCTCACATCCTTGCCTAAAGTTATTATTATCTTTCTTTCTGAAGAGTGTCATCTTACTTGGTATCTCATCATGAATTGCATTTCCTTGATTTCTAATGTTGGTGAGCATCTTTTCATAGCTTCATTGGCTATTTACATATCTCCTTGGGTTAGGAGGATCCCCTGGAGAAGGAAATGGCAACCTACTCCAGTATTCTTGCCAGGGAAATCCCATGGATGGAAGAGCCTGGCAGGCTACAGTCCATGGGGTCAAAAAAGAGTCGGACACAACTTAGTGACTAAACAACAACATAGGTCCTTTAGTGAGTGATTTTGATACTTTGGTCACTTGTTAATTGTTAATATGCTGTTTACTACTTGGTTTGAAGACATGTTTATATATTTTAGATACATGTCCTTTATCAGATACATGATTTTCTGAGTTTTCTCTTATTCTGTGGATCATCTTTTCACTTGAGACTGTTTTTGGAAGCATGGTTTTTAATTCTGATCATGTCCAGTTTCACTCTTTTTTTCTCTTGTTGCTTATGCTTTTGGTATCATATCTAAGAAAATATTACCTAATCCAAGAACATGAAGATTTACATCTTTCTTTTAAGAGCTGACACGTTCAGCTCTTACACTTAAGACTATGAAAGATTTTGAGTTGATTTTTGTATATGGTGCTAGATAGGAATCCAAATTCATTCTTTTACATGTAGATATCCTGTTGTCCCTGCACCATTTTTTAAAAAGGCTATTTCCCCTCTGTTTAATTGTCTTGGCATTCTTTCTTTCTTCTTTTTTGACTGTGCTGATTGCGGGATCTTAGTTCCCTTAAACCAGATATTGAACCCAGTCCCTCGGCAGTGAAAGTGCAAAGTCCTAACCATTGGAGCGCCAGGGAATTCTGTCTTGGCATTCTTATCAAATCAACTGACTGCATGCCATATATTTTAGAACTGTGTTCTTTTTTTCCTATCCCCAAACTCCAGTTCCTAAAAATTAAGCAATTTAAGCTTCCAAAGATTAACTGAAGGCTGATCTAAAGCTTCAGGAGCAAGGACTTTTAAAACTGTGAAAAGTCACTTGTCCTTTATGTTAAATGAGATCCAGGCACTTTTTAGAGAGTAACTTTAGATCTGGAGAGGAAATATCCAGTGACTTCTTTGAATAACTATGGGGAGAATAGAATAGGAGAAATGGGCCAAGAATACATGGCAATCCTAAAGATCAACATTATTTTTTCAGTTGTATCTTTAATTAATCTTGGGTTTTGTTTGTTCTTCTGGCTTCCCTCTATTCTCCAGAGCATAATATGGCCTCACTCTGGCTAAAAATGCAGGTTTTGCATTAGATAAACAGGGGATCCAATCACAGATCTTTTGTTGCTTCCTACCTGTTTGATCTCTTCAATCTTCATTTTTTTCTTTTGCAAAATCAGAATGAAAATTTTGTCTCCCTCACTGGATTGTTTGAGCATTAGGTAATACAAATAATACTTAGTACTGCCATGGTACGTTAAAATATTATCCATTATTATTTTCTCTATCCAAAATAAAACCTTATCTCTCCTGTGCTGTATTCCCTTGAATTCTGCTCTGTAAGATGGGATAATCTGTTAATATGATTGAAAAAATACCCTACTCACCTCTTCATAGGTTTGACATATCTTTCTTTGAGGGAATAGTGAATATTTCAGTTTTCTTGTATGCCTTAATTTCCTGTGTGTATTACAAGTTGTATTAAATTACATTTACTATTTGGGGGTTTTAAGGGTCCTAAAGTAATACTAAGCTTCTATTACCATATGATAGAAAGGGAGAATGTCCAGGAATCTGTGAAACCCTGTGGGCCTTCCACTTACTCCCTATGACCTTAGGCAAGCTGCTCACCTTTTGTGAGCTTCGCTGTCACCACTTGTAGAATGGGAGTAAAATATCAGCCTGGACTGTTGTACAGAGTTGCTATGATACTTGAAGGAGGTAGAAACTGTGCAGAGCTTTAAAACTGTGAAGTTTGCTATATATGAGATTATCTGTGTTATTTTATTGAAGTTCACAACCAGTGAACTCTGACAAAATATCATTTTTTGTTGTTATATTTCATTTATACTGTACTACTACTCTTAATGGGCTTCTCTGTTGGCTCAAAGGTTAAAGCGTCTGCCTCCAATGAGAGAGGCCCAGGTTCGATCCCTGCATTGGGAAGATCCTCTGGAGAAGGAAATGGTAACCCACACCAGTATTCTTGCCTGGAGAATCCCATGGACTGAGGAGCCTGGTAGGCTACAGTCCACGGGGTCACAAAGAGTCAGACACAACTGAGCGACTTCACTTTCACTTTCACTACTCTTAAGAGATACAATGAGGACAGTAAGGTCACATCACTGTGGATGGCATCATCAACTCGATGGTCATGAGTTTGAGCAAACTCTGGGTGTTGGTGATGGACAGGGAAGCCTGGAGTGCTGCAGTCCATGGGGTTGCACGGAGTCAGACACGACTGAGTTACTGAAGTGAAGGTCACAAGTTCTAGGTGTGAAACAAAGCAGAGAGTCAAATTCAGAATGCACAGCTGTGGTTCAAGGCTTTAAGATGTTTTGAAAGGTTAAAGCTCAGCGTTTTTACATTCTGTTCTAAAATCTTAGTGGGCTGGCTCTCTCAATGCTTTCTTTCTTAGTTGCATGATCTTCGGTAACAGGAAATAGATGAACTCATAATTTTAAGGGCCTTAATTTTAGGGCCAAAGAAATGGTCCCACAGCTTTGACCTGGTCATTTAAGAAATCTGATACTCCATTGTGTGTGTATGTGTGTGTGTCATGCGCATGTGCATAGTCACAGCAAATGCATTTGAAATGCACTAATCCTTACAGTTTAACATCAGGTCTTTTGCTACATTCAAATACAATTGAATTATTCAAATGTATTTAAAAATAGGATCTATCATAGGACTCTATTGGACTTCCGTGGTGGCTCAGATGGTAAAGAATCTGTCTGCAATGCAGGAGACATAGGAGACATGGGTTTGATCCCTGGGTTGGGAAGATCCCCTGGAGAAGGGAATGGCTACCTACTGTAGTCCTCCAGGTTCCTCTGTCCATGAAATTCTCCAGGCAAAAATACCGGAGTAGGTATTTTGGGGTTGCAAAGAGTCGGACATGACTGAGTGACTGACATACACAAAGGACTCTATTTTCCTAAAAATAGCCTCAACCCTTCTCCTTCCACCTGAATATTTACAAAGAAAAAGGTCTAAGATGATGGTCACCTAATGATATGATAATTCTGTGTGGTATAATTTTGGGGGAAATTTTACTCTCACCTATATATTTTCCTATATTTTTGAGAATTCCCCCCAAACTTTTTAATTTAAAATAATTATAGAGCCTTCCCTGGTGGCCCAGTGACTAATATTCCATGCTTCCAGTGCAGGGGGCTTGGGTGTGACCCCTGGTCACAGAACTAGATCCCACATGCTGTAACTAAGAGTTTGTAACCCCAGCTAAAGATCCAGCATGCTGCAATGAAGGTTGAAGATTCCATGTGCTTCAAGTAAAATCTAGCATAGCCAACAAATAAATATAAATAGTTTAAAGTAAAATAATTATAAACACAAAGTTGGGAGAATAGGAATCCCATGTAACTTCTCCCTATGACAACAACTTAATGACTATAGCATAATAGTAGAGCCAGGAAACTGACTTCGGTAGGATACAAACTACACACTCGATTCCAGTTTCACCAGTTTTGACATGCACTGGTTTGTGGTGACTCCCCATCTTAATTCTGTTTAGTATTCAGTGAGCACTGCTATTATGGGGTGGAGTTAGGGTACAGAGCACACTGCACTTCATAGGGATGACCACGTGCCTACTTTGAAAAGGTACATCATCACTCATATGGTAACAAATTGACCGGAAGTGACCTCATCCTTCCAAAATGACTGGTCAGGATGTGCTTGAACTGGCTCGTACCACACCTGAAAGCCAACTGTTAAATATTCAGGCATTTCGTCATTGGTAGCTTGAAATCAGCCATGGTGGAAGCATTTGTCTCAGAGACATCTGCAAAGAGTGTAAGCCAAGGTTCACTCTCTCTTCCCTGAGACTGCTTACCGCACATCGCTGCTGGCCTGGCATTGACAGCTTGTCTCAGAGGATCCAAGTTCCCCACATATGTCTCCTCAACTGGGACTCAGTAAAATCTTACTCCCCAGCAGGACTTCTCCTTGTCACTGATGATGCTTTTGTCCTCAGGGCTGTAGACTAGGCATCCAGACAGTCTTAAAAAAAAAAAAAAGAATTTTCTGTTAATGGATTCTAATACCTTAATTATGACCGTTCTTGGTAACTCACTTTCATTTTTGCCCAGGGGCTTTCCGGAATATGTATTTATTTTTAACTCCAAGACAGTGGTTAGGGGAGTGAGAGAGACAGTTAGGGGAGGCAGTAGAAGGGGTAGTGGAGACAGAAAAAGGGTCTGGAGTGCCTTTCCATTCTCACCGAGCAGGCAGGGTGGACTCATCCACACTTGGGGTCAGCAATGCCTTGACTCCCCGGGCCCCATCTTTTTCTCTATAGGTGATGGGAGGTCAGTAATTCTTTCTCTTGAGGTAGATGATGGGAACTGGGAAGAGAACTTTGCTTTCCACTAGAAAATGGGTCAAAAGGCAAAACGATTCTTTGCAGATTTCACAGTGGCTTCATAAGCTTTTATGTATGTAATGAAGGGCCACGTCGTTTCACCATTAGTCAACAAGTGTGCTATGTTTCCTGGTACCCTTAGTATATTTACTTGTAGACAGAAAAAGAGTAGAATCAAAAACGCAACTCTGCTGTTCTGTCTTCTCCCCTTGTCTAAGTATGCTGCTCACCTAGCAGACTTGTATGGACTGTTAACACATAGAGTCTAATGCAGGCACTGTGGGGAAGTATTAAATGTTCTCTCACCTCAAGGACCCACTAACTAGAGACGAAGAGCACGCTGGCAACCAGAACAGTGAAAAGAGTGCATACTTTCAAGTGAGATCTGAGTGCAGATCCTAGCTTGACGACTTACTAGCTGTATACACTTGGGCAAGTTACCAGACTTTTATGTGTTGGTTCACTCATTAGTAAATACAAAGTTGTTAAAAGCACAAACCCTGAGAACTGGGCCCCTATCCTGTACCATGCATTTGGGGTCTATTTTTATACTGCTACATTTTACTTTATTTAAGCTTCATCCTTACCATAACCCTGCCAGGCAGGTTGTATCATTTCCATTTTATGGATGGGAATATTGAGCCTCAGAGACATTCATGAACTTGATTAAGGTCATAGAATGGGGAATAGAACTGGGATTCCAAAGACCACTCTGGAGTCCATATAGACTATGAAAAAATGTATTAAAAAATCCAGAAACTTGGTAGAAGCTCAGTCATTGTTATGTTGTTATTCACTTAATATATAATTAATTACAGGTTAGCTATACTGATAATTATGTTAATATAATTAGGTATCATAATATATAGGGTTATGTAATACATTATAGAATGCATTAATTACATGAATTAATTGTACATATTTTAAGTGGAAAGTTGACTAAACTTGGAGCTGGATGATGTGACCAACAGTTTGGCTCTGCTCTTTATTAGTTCTGCCAAAGGCAAGTCACTCACATACGATTCTCCTACACAGGCATGAGTGAGACTTGGTAACTGTTCAATAAACATTTGTTGAAAAATGAAGAAATAAACGAATGAATAAACATATGAAAGAGTAAATGTTTGTCTCTTCTGGGCCTTAAAAAGTGACTCTCATTGTGCTGAATAACTAGTTAACGCTCAAATGAAAACTTCATTGTCAGTAGTCCGAGTCAGAGGTATCCCAGAACACAGCGGTTCCTTATAGCGACCCACTGTGGTGATTAGCGGGTACTGCAAGGCTTATTGCACAGGCTTCCTAGGAATGCCCAGGATTTGCCTTGCCGGGTCTTCGCTCCTCTTCTGCAGCCTATTAACCCTAGACTGAGGAGTAAGATTTTGGCATAGTCCTCTACCTGAATGCTTGCTTACCTACATAATATTGCAATGCTCTGGCAGAATACATTTTGCTTGGCTTTATTAGAGAGTGCCAGGAGTCAGGAAAGATCTTGAAGGCAGGGCTGTCTGAGGGTAAGATGCATATACTGTTCTTTCACAGTTTATGGTCTTATATTGACCTTTTGAACTATATCCTTTTATACTTACAAATGAACTGAAAACATTACAAATAATGAAAATGTCATGTATGAAGCCTGCTGTTGATCCAGTCCTTTTATCTCAAGCCACACGTTGAAACTTTGGGTAGTAATCCTGCTACATACATTATTTAGTTCTCACAACAGCCTGACGAGAGAAATTATCTTATTTATTCCATTTTACAAAAAGGAAAGGAAGGCTTCAAATGTTTCAGTAACTCAGTGACACATACTGACTGGCAGAGCTAGGACTGGGACTCAGACTGCCTTCTAACACAAGCGTGTATGCTTAGTCGCTCAGTCATGTCTGACTCTGTGACCCCATGGACTGTAACCCACCAGGCTCCTCTGTTCATGGATTTCTCCAGGCAAGAATACTGGAGTGGGTAGCCATTTCCTCCTCCAGGGGATCTTCTCAACTCAGAGATCGAACCCGTGTCTCCTATGTCTCCTGGATTGTAGGCAGATTCTTTACCCACTGAGCCATGACGGAAGCCCATTGTCTTCTAAACACATATTATCTCTCATAACAGAGTAGAAAGAAAAGTAGGCCAGAAGGAGAAAAGACCAACATAACTGGGATTCTGCTTTACTTCCTTCTGTAATTAAAATGGAAGTACCTGGCTTGTTTCGAACTATCCTTTCCAACAGCAGCCCCGGCAGAACTGGGGAGACGCCAGCACTAAGCAGGGATCTTTTGTCAATTACAGAGTGACGTATATCGTGCCATATATAGTTAAGAATGACAGACCAAAGGAATAAAAGCTTATCTAGCCAATGTTTTGTACAAACAATCAGAAATTATTGCTTTTTTCCATTCTTGTGCTTCTTGGGTGGTAAATGTTTTTGAAGGATAAATCCCTATTTTTTTCTTTAAAAATTCCTCTAGGAGACATGTTTTAGCAAAGACATTTAAATATAACACTGTTATTTAAAAAAATTCAAGTGCATTCACATAGAGCAACTCTAGACATAATAACATACCTTCCTTTTGTCTGTGCTCTGGGAAGAACTTGCTTTGGAAGTTGAGAATTAGGAAGGGAATCTGATGAACTGCCTTGACCCTTTTCGTCTGGAGTCTTAGCAAGTCTGGAATATTTGGAGACTGTGTAACAGGGCGCAAATTTCCCTGAGCCTTTGTGTTTGCAAATGAATTTGCTGCCTCAGGGAAAGACAGCAATTCAGCTTCTCTGAAGTAAAGACTGAAAAAAACCCAAGATAGTAAAAAAAACATGTCAAAAGAGCAGACAAGACAGTATTTATATTTAGATTATTGCTTTCATATGGACATGTGGAAGAGAAACACACAACCAAGGGTTAAAATGCCCCATAAAATCAACTTCAGATTTTCTTTGCACTGACACTTTCCCCCTGGACTTCTAGACAAATGCTTCCCTCCTGTGGGCAGAGAGTAGAATACAGGGGAATAGAGAAATTCAGCAGCGGGATAAGGGAAGCGAGTAGGGAATGTTTTTGTCTTCTTGTCTGTTTTCTGAAAAGTGTTTGGTTTATGGGCCAGAATTATTGTTCAAAAAATAAGGTAACAAAAGGAAGAAATTAAAAAACCAACCAACAAAAACCCAGCAACAACAATAAAATAACTTTCCAAAAAAATTGCCCAGTTTACCTATTTCCATGCTCATGGAGCCCTCTTTTACCATCCAAATGAGAAGTGACACTCTTCTAAAAAATAAAACAAATGAGTATAACAAAACAGAAACAGTCTCACAGAGAACAAGTTAGTGGTTGCAAGTGGGAAAAGAGATGGGGGAGGGGTAACATAGAGGAAGAGGATTAGAGGTAAAAACTACTAGGTATAAAACAAATAAGACACAGGGATGCAATGCACAGCACAGGGAATATAGCAAATATTTCCTAATAACTTTAAATGGATAATCTATGAAGTAGTAAGTCTCTTAACATGCCTGAAACATAATGTAAATCAATTCTACTTCAATAAAGAAAATGGAACAAGAACTCCCTCCACCACCTAATATATAAACAATAGAATTAAGATAATTTAGTGAGATTCTGCTAGGTATTAGGAAATGTATGAGATGCCAAAGATTGAAAACTGGGAAATGCATATTCCCTCTCAAATAACTTACTTCATTGGGTATATAAGTGGGAATGAACAGAACAAATAATTATAATTACCTGATAAAATGACAAGTTGAGTACATGCAGAATGCTTTGGAAAACAAAGGATATTGTGTCCAAATAATGAGGAGGATGATAGCCAAGCTGAATCTTCAAGGATTAGAAGATATATCCAGGACATAAATGGCCGTGCTGAGAGTTTGAGTCTTATTTCCTACAGCTGGGTTAGACAAAATAAGAGCCTAGTACTGGCTGCAGGGTCTTATCCAAGTCCCAAATCCCATGTTTATGTTATGAGTTTAGTTCTGTAAGCATTTGAGAGTTAACCCCAGGTTAGGCAAGGGAAAGCAAGGAGTAATTTCAAAGATGAGAACAAGCAGCTATGATTGCCACATAAAATCAAGCTGGAAGCAAGTTGGGTGTACCCAAAGAGGATACAACTAGAAGCAGTTAATGTAACTAAGAAGTTACTGCAAGGGTTCATTCAGATGAGAAGAGAAGTGATGGAGAATAGAAGATAGGTGGGAGGACTAAAATCAATAGAACCTGTGAAGGATTGGATATGGAGGGTGAGGGAAAAGCAAGAGAGAGTTAAGCCCAGAAACCTGTCATAACTCCAGCTAACATCTCTCCCTGATTGGGAGAATTGGAGAGGGAGCGGATCTGGAATGTAAGATTAATTCAGGATTCTTAGGGGATGGTGGTACCCCTAAGGCTTTTAACCCTCCTATATTGATTGCTATTTCATTATTTCTGGGACTTAACTGTTTTATTTTACCAGAAGGCCACTGAGAACAAGGAATATATCTTGTCTCATATTCTTTAGGATGGCTTATTGAAAAACACTACTTTCAAATTGTTAAAAATGTCATTCTCATTAAAATTAATGAGCATGTCCAAGTTTTATGTACTTCATTATATGAAGAAACCAGTAGAATGACCTGATTTTAAAAGATTTGAAGAATGGGGCAAAGTATGGAGAAATGAAGATAGGATGCTAGAAACCAACGTGGTCAATTTGTATGTAAGGCAGATCCCTAATCTTTGAGTTTTTTTATCAAGAGAAAAGAAAAAAAAGTGTTACCTTATCAATTTTCTGCAGGTTAGCCTCTAACTTTAGAGGGCTGTAAAACATCTGGACTGTCATCAAATGATGCATTTCCCCAGAATCAAAAGATACTTTTTCTCAATTGACATATTAGAAACCATCCTGAAATGAAATTATAAAGACAAATACTCATAATTTTGCTTTATTTCCAAGTTTTGAATATTTTCTACATATTTTCCTATAGTGGCTCTAGGAATATTTAATGTGCATTTAAGAGATATTGAATTTATATCCTGTGTCTGTACAAAAATACATTTGAGGTAATGTAAATTCAAGGTAAAAGAGTTAAAAATCAATAAAGTAAAAAGAAAATAGAAATGATGATCCCATAATCAAATATTAGATTTGTTCATTCATTTCTAGTCAGTCAGGGCAAAGTAATTTACATAGTAAATTTTTTAAAGGAAGAGGAATCCAGTTCCTGAAGTGTCTGTTGTTTGTTTCCTCCCTCTCCTTCTAAATTCTAAAAAAGAGTATCATGTGGAGCTTTACAAAGATAAATAAGATGCAGTGGCCCTTGTTCTCAATATTTTTACAGTAATTACAGGTACAGAGTCCCATTACCTCTTTGTTATAGAGCCTATTGGCCAAAGCCAATGATGTCCTATATATATGTGTATCTGCATGCAAAAATGCATTTGTTAAACACATCTATATTTGGAGCATTTTCAGTGAGTAAAAAAGTCTTCATCATCCACGCTCATATTCCATACATAACTACAAACTAGCTTAAGTAAAATAAGCATTCTTTATCAGCCACTGGGCACAAGTCTCTACCCATGGGGTGGGTAAGCACTTTACCACACATCTGCAGCCCTATGACAGTAGCTCACCTGTAGGGCAGAGGCAGAGCTGTGTGGGCTGACCCCGCAAGAGGAGTCTCTTTGTGTGGGCTTTGCATGAACTGAGTGGATGTTGTCCAATTGGCACTAGATAGGAAGTGTCCTTACCCCTATTAATGTCTCCAAAAGACAATGCATGTATGCATACTCAGTTGCTCAATTGTATCTGACTCTTTGTGACCCCATGGAGTGCAGCCTGCCAGGCTTCTCTGTCTATGGAGTTTTCCAAGCAGGAATACTGGAGTGAGTTGCGATTCCCTGCTCCAACATGGGGTACTTCCAAATTCTGGAGCTAGAAGAAGTCAGCTGAGCTGTTGACATAATCGCATATTTGAGTGATATAACAGAACTGGAGTTCATCAAAACAGAGGTTTTCATTTGTACCATTAGACAGAATTCATAACAATAACAGAATCATGGCATGCTGATATGCTTGGTACCTTTCTCATAGACTCAGGCAGTTGTAAGTCTTCATCAGGTGATGTAGATGTCATGTCTTGAGGGCTGCAGTAATGTCTTCTTCTCTGTTTTAGGGATTCGACATGGCACAGAAATGGTTCCTATGGACAGGTAACAGGACTTGGTGATGAACTGATGAGTGACAATTTTTGCCAGTTAAAGATAAGAAGTTGCACCTGAAAGGAGAACCATTCTTAGCAAGGATTTTTCAAGCCAACCCCCAAAGACTAACCTTAATTTTAATTGTTCTCAATAGTGACCTATAAAGTTATACCTCACTTTGTGATGGAATTCCAGTTGAGCTATTTCAAATCCTGAAAGATGATGCTGTGAAAGTGCTGCACTCAATATGTCAGCAAATTTGGAAAACTCAGCAGTGGTCACAAGACTGGAAAAAGTCAGTTTTCATTCCAATCCCAAAGAAAGGCAATGCCAAAGAATGCTCAAACTACTGCACAATTGCACTCATCTCACATGCTAGTAAAGTAATGCTCAAAATTCTCCAAGTCAGGCTACAGTGATACATGAACTGTGAACTTCCAGATGTTCAAGCTGGTTTTAGAAAAGGCAGAGGAACCAGAGATCAAATTGCCAACATACACTCGATCATCGAAAAAGCAAGAGGGTTCCAAGAAAACATCTATTTCTGCTTTATTGACTATGCCAAAGCCGTTGACTGTGTGGATCACCACAAACTGTGGAAAATTCTGAAAGAGATGGGAATATCGGACCACCTGACCTGCCTCTTGAGAAACCTGTATGCAGGTCAGGAAGCAACAATTAGAACTGGACATGGAACAACAGACTGGTTCCAAATAGGAAAAGGAGTACCTCAAGGCTGTATATAGTCACCCTGCTTATTTAACTTATATGCAGAGTACATCATGAGAAATGCTGGGCTGGAAGAAGCACAAGCTGGAATCCAGATTGCCGGGAGAAATATCAAGAACCTCAGATATGCAGATGACAGCATGTTTATGGCAGAAAGCAAATAACTAAAGCCCCTCTTGATGAAAGTGAAAGAGGAGAGTGAAAAAGTTGGCTTAAAGCTCAACATTCAGAAAACTAAGATCATGGCATCCAGTCCCATCCCTTCATGGCAAATAGATGGGGAAACAGTGGAAACAGTGAGAAACTTTATTTTTCTGGGCTCCAAAATCACTGCAGATGGTGATTGCAGCCATGAAATTAAAAGATGCTTGCTCCTTCGAAGGAAAGTTATGACCAACCTAGACAGCATATTAAAAAGCAGAGGCATTACTTTGTCAGTAAAGGTCTGTCTAGTTAAGGCTATGGTTTTTCCAGTAGTCATGTGGATGTGGAAGTTGGACTGTAAAGAAAGCTGAGCGCCGAAGAATTGATGCTTTTGAACTGTGGTGTTGGAGAAGACTCTTGAGAGTCCCTTGGACTGCAAGGAGATCCAACCTGTCCATCCTAAAGAAAATCAGTCCTGGGTGTTCACTGGAAGGACTGATGCTGAAGCTGAAACTCCAATACTTTGGCCACCCGATGTGAAGAGCTGACTCATTTGAAAAGACCCTGATGCTCGGAAGGATTGAGGGCGGGAGAAGGGGATGACAGAGGATGAGATGGTTGGATGGCATCACTGACTCAATGGACATGAATTTGAGTAAACTCCGGGAGTTGGTGATGGACAGGGAGGCCTGGCGTCCTGCGGTTCATAGGGTTGCAAGGAGTTGGACATGACTGAGAGATTGAATTGCAATTGTTGTACCCTACTGTTTGTTTCATGTATGCATGGGTTGTTTCTTACCCAAACTGTAAGCTCTTTGAGTGTCGACTATTCATACCAGACCACAGGGATGGACACGTGAGGGATGCTCATATAACAGACTCCTGTTAACTTGTTATATCTAGTGGGTCTACAAGGGAGAGAAAAATGGTAAAAAAGGAAAAGAAGTAATAGCTAGATAAGAATGACAAACAACTGGCAAGATTCTTCCCCCAACTGTATTCAGAGCAGGCATGCTAATGACCATAGATCTCTCCTCGTGAATGTAAATTCTGCCTTGGACTCCTCACCGTGGTGCCCCTTGGCAGGTACAATAAAAAGTTCAGAGTGGACAGATGAGAAGAAATCTATTTACCATCTTTGATATAGAGTTTGTTCTCTGACATTATAGGAATAACCCTGATTTCCCTCACCCCGTTTTTCAAAACTAGCTTAAGTAAAGAACCCACATGCTAATGCGGGAGATGCAAGAGATGCAAGTTGGATCCCTGGGCTGGGAAGATCCCCCAGACAAAGAAATGGCAGTTTGCTTCAATATTCTTGCCTGGAAAATTCCATGGACAGAGCAGTCTGGTGAGCCACAGTACCTGGTGTCGCAAAGAGTCAGACATGACTGAGTGCACACACACACACGCATAAAATGAAAACGTATGGACAATGAAGGTAAAGCTTTTAAAAATGCAGTTTTTTTATTTTTATATAAACTAAAACACCAGAGCTTATTGATTCCTATATTAAATACATAAATTATAAAATAACCATTCATAAAACTTTACATACAATAAGTTGGTTCCAATCTCTACGGTAATACATACAGTACATGTACATGTTCAGTGTACTTCAAAGGGTCATTCTGGTGAAACTCAATTTATATTTTTCTTCCATTAATAAACAAGCACTGAAACAATCAATGGAGTCATGCTAATGAGATGGAAAGAAAGAATCCCAACTGAAGCAGATGATTGAATGAAAGCTCTGAGAAATCGACTCCCCTGGCTGTATTAACAGAGTGGATACCTGGGGAATTATGTATTCCTGTGCATTGGCTGTAGCAATGCTACAGTCCTACTAAGTCCTACTGAGTCTCTGCAAAATTGGATCTTGAAAGTTCAAGTGGGCATGAACCCTTTTTGGAATGAGATTGTTAGCTGATACAAATATGGGACTTTGGACTAATGTTAATACTGTAGATTGTGCTGGATTCTGTTGCTCTTTCCAGAAGACCACTGGCATAATTAGAAGGCTAGTTGGCAGGTCTGAGTAATTGGAAAACCAATAAGTAGTTCTTTGCTTCAGTCAGACACAGAGAATAGTAGTAATGGACAGAAGGTGGAAAAAAGGAAGGAGAGACAAGCAAGGAGGGGAAGAACACAGATATCAGACGCTGAACAAAAAATGAGTTACCCAGCAGCCTCGGAAAACCACTTCCCAATTCCTCAGTCCTGGGACAGAAGTACACATTCTGTAAGCACTCACACCATCATACTATATACAGACTATATATGTGTATATATCTACATCACGTATTTATAAAAGTGTTTGGGTTGTGATCTGCCTCATTGTGGGAAGTTATGGTTAAGGAGGGAAAATAGGCACATTTTGTGACTTATCAATCAATTATAAGTGACTGCTATTATCACTGGATGCTGGGGACCTTGTTTTGGGAAACTGCTTCATTCACACAACAGTGAGTTCATGGAGGCTTGACTGTAGGCAAATTTAGACTCCAAGTTGTTCATCTACAGCACTCTCACCCTACAGAATTTTGATATCACAAGGATAGAAATATAAGCATGGGAAGAAAGACCTCAATGCAAAACTAAAAAGATAAAAAGAGGGAACTTCACCCAACCAACTACCTGTACTTCTGAGTTTGGTATACTATGTTGAATATAGCAAATTATAATCCTTCTATTTTTGCACATTGCCCTTTGAAGTTTATCTTCAGCGATTTTGGCTAAACATTGGACTTAAACTCTCAATAATAAAAGGCTTATTTAGAAAGAACTAAACTGCCAAACTAAAGGCAGTAGAGGAATGTGAATCTGCTCTGCCCAGTACTGAAATGGGATCATAGAGGATGAACTCCAGCTTCTATTATGTCTGAATCCTCTTGCCACAATGCCTGAGGCTCAGTCTTAAGACAGTATATTATATAGAAATGACAAGGCAGGTGAACAGGATGGAAGTGTTTGGTGCTCAAGACCTTATGCCCTACTTTCTTCCTCTTAGAAAGTGGGAGTCCACTTAAGGGGAGGATTGGGCCATCCTGGAAACATCAGCTCACGACAGTCATCCAAGACTTGCTCTGATAACTGATCTCTCAAGTTATACTGAACTATTTCAGTATAGTAGATAAGTATATATATACACATTCATATATATATATGAATATATATATATGCTGTGCCATTCTTTGACAGATCAAGAAATACCATTAAATATTTAAAAAACAAAATGTCTATGCTGCCCATCTATTTTGACAGATAAAAAATGCAATTAAATATTTTTTAAAAATGTCTATGCTGTGCAACTATTTTGATGTAATATAACACATAAGATCCAATTATTTGGCATCAGCACAGAACTGATGAATATTAGTTTTACAATTTCCGTGAAAACCTAGGAAGGTTAAAAAGACATGCTTCATTTTTAAAACAATGAACTTACGAATTAAGTTGAAGACATTGAATACATGAATTACACAATGGGCTTACAAAAAAATTTGAAAATCAATAGGCAAAAAAGAACAAGTTGGCCAGAGATTTATTTTAAACTAAAAATCACCAAAGTAAGTTGAAATAAAATAGTGTAGCAAAAATCAGTTGGCAAAAGTTTATTTGTTCTATTACTAATGGAGAATACACTTGTTCAACTTCGGTGATGACCCATGAGCCCTACATCATCTCTGCCTATGTGGGCAGTGTTTTTTTTTTTTTTTTTTTTTTAATACAAAACAAGATTTATTCTTCTACCACTAAAACTTCACTATTGGCAAAAATTTCATTTATATGACATAAATTTAAAGGGATTTTGTAGCTTATTTTAGCAAATTCTAGTGTTACCTAAAACAAAACTTGGGTGGTGTTAAAAAAAAAATTTAGACAGCCAATTCAGCATGTTGATACTTTCTGGTTTTATAGTCAAATATAGTCTTCAATTTATTTTTCCTTTCTTGTGAAACTTTTCCTGTTCTGAATAGTTATGCTAAATTGGGGCTTTCATTTTATCTCAAACTATTTTTTAATATTTTCAGTTATGTTTATTTTCCAAGAGATGAAGGCTTTAGGAAAAGTTAAGTAAAATGAACCCTGAAGAATGCTGTTCTGATTGTTCCTCATTCATTGGCCAAATATGTCAGGATAGCTAAGATGAAGAAATTAGGTATTGAAGATTGGAGTGGGGATCATCTGATCTCTGTAAGAAGTAGAGCCAGTCAACCTCTCAACTGTTGAGACACATTTTACTCTTGCTGATCATGACATGCAAGGGAAGCATTCCATCTGGATATGGTCCATTTCCTTGGATCTAGAAGTGACTGGAAAATACATGTACAATTTTGCTGATGGTTTTTATAATTGTGGAAATGCATAACAAAATATTTAGCCTTACTCAAAGATTTGTTAATTTTGAAGGTCATGAGTAAAGTGTGGTAAAAATATCATGTTAGTTTAAAATCTTAGAGAAATTTACTAACCTCCTTGATCTTAAGCAAAAAGAAAGAATTCTTTTTCTTCCCTTGCATTTTCCCTAAACATATCTAAAGCTGCTTAGATGGTCATACTCATGGGGATTGCTTTTGTATGACTTTGTGTATGTGACACAATCCAATTTATAGCAGATAAGGTACCTGACTAAGCTACATTATTTTAATAAGTATTTCTGATCACCCGAACCATAATCAGTGCTTGAATATAAAACTTAACCTACAAGTTTCTTGGTGGGAAAAGCAAGATGAAGAGGAAGGAAGTAGGTTTGGTGGAGCAGTTGGAGTCTGAATTTACTCAGATGCACCGTGGGATGGCCAATGGAAGAGAAAAGTCATCTAAAATATGGGAGAGTAATTTATCCTCTTCCATACATTCTGAGATTTGAAAGTGTTGGGTCACAAACTATAGTAGCACCCTTTTTTACATTGCTTGTACAGTGAACGTACTCTTCATACTTAATATGGAAACTACCTGTTGAACAGAGAATCCAGCAGAAGGATGGTTACACTGTACATCCCCAGTAGGACATCTACAAGACCTCCCCCCAAATGAAAGGATATCCATCAGACTAATTATGTGATACTCTCAGTTCACTCCAAACCTTAATTTCATGGCTGGCTCTCTTATGATGAGGGAGGACTTCTATATTACGGCATGCATATGCAGTAAGGGGAGCTAGAAGATGCTTCTCGCTGAAATGACACATTCTTCTATCTTGTTAAATAGCGTGAAAATGATCTATTTACTATAGGTGATTAGAGCTCCTGGTTCTGGATCGCTCAATCTTTTATTGCTAGTAATTGACTGGAAAGCTTCAGTGCCGCGGTGCTTAGATTGAATGAAACTGAAGCACTATTTTATTACACAGGGGACTCTTTTTCTCAACAACCACAAGAAAGTCAGATATAGCAGTCATCATAATTACAAAGCACTTTGTGCTACTTTTAAGCACCTCTTGTTCCAGAATTGCAAAAAAAGAAAGAAAAACCTTATGAAAAAGCATTTTAACCTCATTTTGCAGATGAGGAAACTGAGGCACAGAGAGGTTAAGTGACTGGGCCAAAGATACCTGGGTCAGCAGTAAATATTAGAACAAAAAGTGGGACCTGCATTGTAGCTTTAATTGTACTTTCTTCAGTTACTGTTCTGGCTTTAAAAATGCCAGCGCCAAAACTGAAGAGTAAGATACTGAATCCACGTGTGGAAGGACTTGAGTAGCATTTCACAGAAAGAGTTTCTGGCTCCCTACACACATTCTTAATGCATGGGAATGCTAGCCCTGTAAATAAAATCTTGACAATTTGAAAAATTGAGGCTGTTTTGTTATCTACAGTAAATGAGGCTAAAATTAGCTTTTCAGGAACTTTTATTTGCTCTCAGAGCTGAATCCAAGACTCAATATTACATAACTTAGGAAAAGTACCAGTCTTCTAAGTGTCTATGGTAGAAAATGACCTTATCAGTAACACAATGTTACCTTTATATAAAAAAGTAGAGCTACCTTGTTGCTGTCATATCTCTGGGAAAAAAAAATTATCAGTCTAAATGACAAGAGGTCAGAATGCTCTAAGCATATCAGGATACTTCTAAAAATAATCATATTTTCACTTAATAGTCACATCTCTGTGGAAAACTCCTTTGTTGATAGAAGTTTACTTATCGCCTCTATTTGTATCAAATCACACGTTATTTGCAGGCAATTTTAAGCAGCCATTTGAAGACCAGTATTTTGGAAATGGAAAGATTCAGAGATGCCTCTGGCCCTATAGTCGGTGGCATTCTTAGACAGAACTAAGTCAGGGAGCTTGTGATCTAGAGCATCATCTTCTTAATTTTCAATAAGAATGAGATCAGTTTGTTGTTCTTGGAGGACCACAGAAGGCCAAGGAAGCATCTGCTTTTATGCATCTTATGTTGCATTCGCCTGGATCCTTCACATTGGTTGCCAGTTTAGTCAGGGTCACTGTGATCCACTTCTCATCTGTCATGTGTGGAATGCATTCCACAAGCTCCACTGTTTGCAGAAAAACCGGACACTGTTTTTCTTCTCACTCACATTGCAGATGTCTCTGTTCCTGAGGTTTAAACAATAATAAAGACAGAAAAGCAAATCCCTGTAGTAAGAAACCAGACTTTTCAAATCAAACATTTTATTGTAAACAGTTCCTCATAGGTATTCCTCGTGCTTCGATCCCCACCCCCCTTATCTTTCTGTTTTGATTTTTTTTAATGATGTTTATTTCAGGACTAGTATTTCCATGGGGTGTGGTGTTACATTAAAATGACCCCCCCTGCACAGCAGGGGTAGAATGTTTCTTTGTAACTTTGGTTCCATGCCCAAGACACATCTTTGCTTGATCTGCTGAAACTGTTTCCCTTGCTGAATTGTTTCTTTCACACAATATATGTCTATAGTTCTTTCCTTCTGGTTTGACATATACATGTTTCGTTAAATGCAGCATATATTGTAGATTTTCAACAGGGTCATGTAGGAACTGTCAAGTAAGAAACCTTGAATAATGGCTTTAAAATACACAGGTGTAGTCCTGGCTACAAGATGGGTCTTAGCTCTTGATCTCCCTTTCACTGCTGTAAACATTTCTGCCATCTTTGAAGGTTTAGAAGTATTTGCTTTTCTGCGGTCTTATCCGTGTTTTCGGTTTCTCTGTAAAACAGAGGGAGAAATCTTTAATCATCATTTCAGTCAAGAGCGGAAACAGGAAAAAAAGCACAAATTCTTTTTTTTTTTTAATTAAAAAAAGCAACAACCCATTTTTTATTCTTTACCACCTCTTGAAACAGTATAATCTTGTGTGTGTTATGTAAAGAAAGTCTCTAAGCTTAATTTCTTTCCTTTAAAATGAGAGAATAGAAATGTCTATTTCAAGGGTTGCTGCAATGTAATGCATGTAAAGCAATTAACAGTTCTTGTCTCATATTAAGTGGCCTGAAATATTAGCTATTATCAATACTGTCTTTTTCTCTGGGACTTTCTAAGTCAATGCCTTCAGAAGTTCAACTAAGATATTACTTTAAATTTAATCTTTAAAAATTTTATTGAAGTATAGTTGATTTAAAATGTTGTATTAATTTATTCTGTACAGCAAAGTGACTCAGATGTATGTGTATATATATCTATAATATATACACATATATTTTATGTTCTTTCCCATTATGTTTTGTCACAGGATATTAAATATTGCTTCCTATGCTATATAGTAGGACCTTGTTGCTTATCCATCTTATATATAATAGTTTGCCTCTGCTAATCCCAAACTCCCATTCCTTCCCTCCCCTAATTACCAATCTCCTTGGCAACCATAAGCCTGTTCTCTCTCTGAGTCTGTTTTTGTTCTGTAGATGTGTTAATTTGATTTGTATTTTAGAACCCACATGTAAGTGATATTACATGGTATTTGTCTTTTTCTCTCTGACTTACTTTGCTTAGTATGAGAATCTCTAGGTCCATCCATGTTGCTGCAAATGGCATTATTTCATTCTTTTTGATGGCTGAGTAATATTCCATTGTGTATATATACAACATCTTCTTTATCCATCCCTCTGTTGATGTACATTTACATTGCTTCCATATCTTGGCTACTGTAAACAGTGCTGCTATCAACACTGGGGTTCATATATCTTTTTGACTTATAATTTTGTCTGGATACATGCCCAGGAGTGGGATTGTTGGATCATATGGCAACTCTATTTTTAGAGTTCTGAGAATATTTTTACTGTTTTCTATAGTGGCTGTACCTATTTAAATCCCCACTAATAGTGTAGGCATGAGTGCGTACTGTTGCTAAGTCATGTCCAACTCTTTGTGAACCCATGGACTGTAGCCCGCCAGGCTCCTCTGTCCATGGGATTATCCTGGCAGGAATATTGGAGTGGGTTGCCATTTCCCCCTTCAGGAATAGTGTAAGAGGGTTCCCTCTTTGACACATCCTTTCCAAAATTTGTTATTTGTAGACTTCTTAATGATGGACATTCTCATGGGTAGGAGGTGGCACCCCATTGTAGTTTTGATTTGCATTTCTCTATTAATTAGTGATGCTAAGCATCTTTTCAAGTGCTTATTTGCCATTCATATGTCTTTTTCGCAGAATTGTCTATTTATGTCTTCCACCCATTTTCAATTTCTTTTTGGGGAGGCTATTGCTGTTAAGTTGTATGAGCTCTGTATATTTTGGAATTAAGCCCTTGTTGGGAAAGAACTGAAGGCAGGAGGAGACGGGGATGACAGAGGATGAGATGGTTGGATGGCATCACTGACTCAATGGACATGAATTTGAGCAGGCTCCAGGAGTTGGTGATGGACAGGGAAGCCTGGCGTGCTGCAGTCCGTGGCGTCGCAAAGAGTCGGACACGACTGAGTGACTGAACTGAACGGAAGCCCTTGTTGCTCACATGAAATATTACTTTTAAAAGCAGGTCTGTCTACGCCTTTCACTGACTTACTTGTATATCAAAATTTCTCTCCAACAACATTGTTTAATGGCAGACGGTCTCTATCCCAAAGTCCTGATCTGAGGATTCCCTGGGAATTTTGCTACACAGGTTTCCTGTTTGACCCCAGAGTATCTCTGAAAAGACATTTCCCTGAACTGGGCCAGTTAATACTTCTAGGTCCATCTCTCTTTAATTCTATGTATCTGGGTTTTTGCTTGGGTAGAAGCTTAGGACATAATAGACTCCTCTAAGAAAAACCAGAAAATGGCACAGAGGACCTTTAATCACGTACTGCATAAGGACGTGACCTTTAGAGTCTGAATGGCATGGATGGAGAAAATGGAATTTCCATGAAAAAGCCATTTAAGTTCTCCAAGACTTAATTTCCCCATCTATAAAGTAAAGATACTAATTCTGTAGCAGAATTTAATGGTATCCCAGAAATGGTGGCCAAGATCCAAACTGGTGGAAAAGGAGGCATGTAGTATCTTAAGGATGCTTCCAGTTCACATACAGAGGCAAATCAGAGATTCAAAGAAATTTCTGCCACAGGTGCAAGTCACAAGTATTTGGAACTCATATTTGCAGAGTCACTTGGTTCATTCCCAAAGGCCAGATCAGACTGAGATGAAAGAGTGACCGCATCACAGGAAAGTGAGTAGGAAGGAAGTACAGAGATTGGGATGGGAGTATACTGTGGGAGGGAGGTGTAGGTGCCAAAAGGGCATAGAGATGGGTGGTGCGGGCACAAAGGAGCGCATGCTCAGTCACTCAGTCATGTCCGATCCTTTGCAACCCCATGGACTGTAGCCCCCAAGTTCCTCTCTCCACGGGATTTCCCAGGCAAGAATGGGCTTCCATTTCCTGCTCCAGGGGATCTTGCCCACCAGGGATGGAGCCCAGGTCTCCTGCACTGCAGGCAGATTCTCCAACGGCCTGAGCCACCAGGGCAGCCCTATAACATTCCCATTGTCTCAGCAAAAAAGAGAACTAATCTCAGTGTGTTGGATGAAAGAGAGAGCGAAAAAGGTGACTTAAAACTCAACATTCAGAAAACTAAGATCATGGCATCTGGTCCCATCACCTCATGGGGAATAGATGGGGAAACAGTGGAAACAGTGTCAGACTTCATTTTTTGGGGCTCCAAAATCACTGCAGATGGTGACTCCAGCCATGAAATTAAAAGACGCTTACTCCTTGGAAGGAAAGTTATGACCAACCTAGACAGCGTATTAAAAAGCAGAGACATTACTTTGCAAACAAAGGTCTGTCTAGTCAAGGCTATGGTTTTTCCAGTAGTCATGTATGGATGTGTGACTTGGACTGTGAAGAAAGCTGAGTGCCGAAGAATGGATGCTTTTGAACTGTGGTGTTGGAGAAGACTCTTGAGAGTCCCTTGGACTGCAAGGAGATCCAACCAGTCCATCCTAAAAGAGATCAGTCCTGGGTGTTCGTTGGAAGGACTGATGCTGAAGCTGAAACTCCAATACTTTGGCCACCTCATGTGAAGAGTTGACTCATTGGAAAAGACCTGGGGGCAGGAGGAGGAGGGGATGACAGAGGATGAGATGGCTGGATGGCATCACTGACTCGATGGACATGAGTTTGAGTAAACTCTGGGAGTTTATGATGGACAGGGAGGCCTGGCATGCTGTGATTCACGGGGTTGCAAGGAGTCGGACATGACGGAGAGACTGAACTGATCTGAACTGAATCTGAATGTGTATAAAGATGCATTAGGTGTGCACACCTCTCTTCTCTATAAACAAACTCATAGAGAAAGAGATTGGATTTGAGGTTACCTGAGGTGAGAAGTAGAGGGAAGGGATACTGGATCAGTAGTCAAAAGTTGTTATACAGACTACCAGTCATAAGATAAATAAGTACTAGGGATATTACAAACAACATGATAAATATAATTAATGCGATTATATGTTATATATAAAAGTTGTTACGAGAGCAAATCCTAATAATTCTCATTGCAATAAAAACGTTTTCGATTTCTTTAATTTTGTAGATGTTCACTGAATTTACTGTGGTAGTTATTTCACAATGTATGTAAATCAAATCATTATGCCATACACCTTAAACTTATACAGTGTTATATGTCAATTACATCACAATAAAACTGGAAGGAAAAAGTGAATGCATGAGCACATGGTATCTCCTGAAACTATGTGGGGTTCCCCTTTGCTCTGCTTAGTCACTCAGTCGTGTCTGACTCTTTGCGTCCTCATAGACTAGCCCACCAGGCTCCTCTGTCCGTGGGGGTTCTCTGTCTATGGGGGTTCTCTGCCTATGGGGGTTCTCTGTCCATGGGGGTTCTCTGCCTATGGGGGTTCTCTGTCCATGGGGGTTCTCCAGGCAAGAATACTGCAGTGAGTTGCCATGCCCTCCTCCAGGGGATCTTCCTGACCCAGGGACTGAACCCAGGTCTCCTTATTGCAGGCAGATTCTTTACCATCTGAGCCACCAGGGAAGCCCAAGAATACTGGAGTGGGTAGTCTATCCCTTCTCCAGGGGAACTTCCTGACCCAGGAATTGAACCGGGGTCTCCTGCATTGCAGGCGGATTCTTTACCAGCTGAGCCACCAGGGAAGCCCAAGAATACTGGAGTGGGTAGTCTATCCCTTCTCCAGGGGAACTTCCTGACCCAGGAATTGAACCGGGGTCTCCTGCATTGCAGGCGGATTCTTTACCAGCTGAGCTACCAGGGAAGTCCTTAGGTAAAAGTCCCAACTAATGCATGGGACTGAGCTATTTAGTCAGCAACCACTGAAAGCAGTAAGGGTACCTTCTCGGGAGCCTGCAACAGCTTCTAGACCATCCCGGACAAAAATGACTTAGGTAATTGCTAAAAGGAAAGAAGCATAAGTCATTTCATTTTAAGGTAGCTATCTTTATATATATAAAGTTAGTCTTTGGTTTAAGAACAGGATAGAATATAAATCATTAACAGGACAAATATTTGTATGGTTATTTACAGTATGCTTTTGCAACCTGCTAATAAGTGAAGCCCTTTTCTTCCTTACTTCCTCCCTCTCTCGCCTGCTTTGGGCATATAAGTAGAATTAATCACTTGCCAGTAATGTCTTATTCACTTGTATTATTTAAATCCAGATTATTCTCTGAAGAGAAAAATGAAAAGGTAACTATTCATTATGATTTAGTTCCTAAACTATTGTACTTGGCAGTACTAGAGGTTTTATTTTCAAACTTGTAAATCTGCAAACTCAGTACATGTGACAGCCAACTTTTTCATAATAATAGCTAAGAGTTGCTGATTACTGAGACATGTGCCAGTCAATGTGGCAAATGCTTTATAAGCATAATCTTATTTAATTCTTTCAACACAATACCATGATGTAGTTAATACAGTCACAATCATTTCATGGAACAGGAAACCTAATTTTGGTCTAAACCTACCATGACATGCTAGTATATGGCAGGATTAAAATTTAACAGTATATTTAACTTCAAAGCCATACATGTTAAACTACTCAGACTTTTTCCTGTATGCATTTTTTTTTCTTTTCTTTTTTTTTAAATTTTATTAGTTGGAGGCCAATTACTTCACAACATTTCAGTGGGTTTTGTCATACATTAACATGAATCAGCCATAGAGTTATACGTATTCCCCATCCCGATCCCCCCTCCCACCCCCCCCTCCACCCGACTCCTCTGGGTCCTCCCAGTGCACCAGGCCCGAGCACTCGTCTCATGCATCCCACCTGGGCTAGTGATCTGATTCACCATAGATAATATACATGCTGTTCTTTTGAAACATCCCACCCTCACCTTCTCCCACAGAGTTCAAAAGTCTGTTCTGTACTTCTGTGTCTCTTTTTCTGTTTTCCTGTATGCATTTTATATTATCCAGATTCACAATACCAGGAATTTGTTATATTATTACTATTAATTAAAATTATTTCTTTTTCATTTGACCACTACAAAGCGTCAATTATGTGCTACTCTGGAGGAAAAGCAAATCAAATTTTGTATATCCCTCAAAAAAATCAGGAAAAGGTATGGGGGATGAGCAAACAGCAATTTTAAATCCCAAGAACTATGTAGTAGTTAGTATACAGATCATAGAAGACACCTCTGATTGCTGATATATATAAACACAAGTGATGTTCAGAATGTGAGAGAAAAGCCTCTTGCACGTGTCAGGCACAACGCGGTTAAAAGTGGACTCTGGCACGAGGCTGCCTGGGTACAAATCCTACACCTGTCCACTGTAGCTACATGGTCCTAGGAAAGTCACATGCTGTAGTTTTCCAATTGCAAAAAAAAAAAAAAAGAAAGAAAGAAAGAAAGAAAGAAAGAACAGCAATACCTACTTGCTAAGAGGGATTTGTGAGGATTAATGTATCTATTATTTAGAACAGCATCTAGCACGTAGCTGTTAGCCATTACTGATATTAATGTTCAAATTTACTCCTTTTCTAGCTAGTATTTACGAGTTTACGAGGTTTGATTTTTCTTCCCAACACCATGTAGTACTTGTGCCTCACTGAAATTTATTTGCCTCGTTGATTGATTGTTATTTGGGGGTGGGAACTGCTTGTTTGCTGGTGCTCTGGCCATTTTGATCCTTTTCTAGAGAACCCTGCCCATTTTTCTTTAGATATTCTCATTCAGTTTAAGAGACCAAGTCCTCTTCTTTATGTGCTGCAAGGCTACTACTCTTTTTGTCAGACAAAGGATGATTTTCAGTCTTAAAAGAAAATCTTTTGGAGTAAGGAACAAAGCCAGGGAGTTGGTTCTATAAGGATACAACTTGCTGGGCATTTCTGCTTTACTTTTTCCTTGTGTCAGATCATGCTTTCTTGTTCCACATCCAGGTAACAAAGTTGATACCCACAGAGACAGAAAGCATCTCTCTTCCATTTTTCAACTTGTTATAGAAAATGTTAAGTAACACGGGGTGGGAAAAGATCCTTGTATAATATAACTTAATAAGATAACCAAAGTAGATGCAGACCATGGTAAATGGGCTTAGAACAGCAGGTAGCCCTTCTTTATTTTTAAGTAATGGTGTTAAGGTTTGTGGTTTCTGTACCTGGGTAGACATTAGAATCACTTGGTTAGCTTCTTAAAAATATAGATCAATCTTATTTTCCACTTCTCTCATGCTCTGTCTCATCTCAATGTCCAATAATCTGTTTCATTAAATTGGTAGTAAGGCTTTGAATTCTGTACTTTTACAAGAATTGGAAATCACTGTCTAAGATTTTTTTTACTTACATCCACTTACAAGAAATGGATTTGATAATATAATAATAGTGAGTCTTCATTTTTTTTCTAAATTGACATTGAAAACTATCTTATTTGAAAACAAGATCCAATTTTTCTCAATATCCTGTTTTCCTGAATTTTGGTGAAAATGAACTAGGAGAAAGAGTTTAAAAAATCAGTCATTTTAACTTGTTAGATTTATAGAAGCAGAATTTTCAAGCTGGAGGAGACACTGAAAACATACTCCTGTTTCTTCACTTTGTAGATACAGAAGTGACTCTTTGAGTGTAATGAGAGGCTACAATGAGAATTCAGAGATCCATAGACATCATAACTTTCCAAAGCAAGACACTTAGCTAGAAAAAGATTCTTGACTTTCACCATGCTTCATTTATTTAATAATCACCCAAATGGACTGGATTGATTTCTCATGTTATGGTATTTAAGATTGGCATTTAAATACCAAATGTATTTTTTTAAAACATGAACATAGTAACATGCTAGCATTCTTCTCATCAAATAAGTCTTAGAAGTACATTTTGAGAATTAAATGGAATCTTACCTGTAAGAGGCACCTTGACATCAAGGCCATAGAATAAAGGCAAGAGAGAAGAACAAGAATAGAAACAGAAACTGCAGAAGAAAAAGAAGAGGATTATGTAAATCTGAATTTCTGTAGTGCCATTCAGGTTGTACAAAACCTCAGCCTTTCCATATTGCTCAAATCTGATCATTTCTCACATACACACAAAGTATCTTTTATTTAAAAAAAACCATACCTTTTATTTGCTCACTGGTAAAGCAATACAATGAATAACTGGTGTTCAACTAACATCGGCTGATACATTTTAGAATTCTGAGAGGGTCTTACAGGTAATTGGTCTAAGCTCTGAAGTTTATAAGTGAGAAAAATAAACACAGAGCAGTTCATCAACAGACTAATTGCATATAATTTGATGATACAGTGAAGCCTAGAGCTTAGACCTCCCGAGTCCTACTCTACTATGTGTTATTATCTCTATTTTTAATGTGTGAGAGTGTGATTAAAAAATTAAAAAATGATCAAAGTGTAGGCTTTATCACTCAATGCTATTATTATTTGGTTACTATGGCAGAGCAGGAAGAATATTAATTTGCAAGGTAAACATATGATTGCTTATCCACGTTGGGCACTCCTGAGAGGGAAATGGAACAATATTAGTAATTACATTGGGGTACCAGGTATAACCACGGTCTGTCCTGGATGAGTGAGGGTATGTGGTCCTCCTACTGGTATGAACTATGCTTCTACATCAGAGATAGCTTCAGACAGTAAATGTATGCTGTTGCTCCAACTTGTCATGCTTCTGAGACAGATGTCTCCTTGTTTGACTCATAGAAGTTAAACGGAGTCTGAGCTGTCTCTCTTCACCAAGAACCTTCACCAGAGAAGCAAAAACTTGGATGGAAAACATGCTTTGTGTAGCACTGGTAGAAAACCAACTGTATACTAATTATAAAATCTTATAGGTCAGATCAGTTTTCTCAAATACTGATTTCCTTGGGGATTTACTCTTACAGAGTCATGACGTCTTTTGACTTGTTATAACCCTTCAGGAGCATTCTGTTGGATATGATAGTTTTGAATAGGTCCTGTATGGCAGTCTCATATTAGGCATATTATTTGCCTATTTCCTTTAATGGAACAACTTACAAGGCTCTTGCTTCATGGTGGCAAAATTGCATGAACAAGTTATAAACATGGTGTGAAGAGCTATGTATTAGTGACCAGTCTACTAGAATGAAAAGCAGAAACTCTCTTTTCTTTTTCCCATTCCTTGAAGATGGGTAGTGATAGGATGTCACCTGTAGTGAGAGTGGATGAAGGAGGGGAATGGAAGCCTTTCACTATTCCATGAGATGGTCAGGTGTCAGGGCTACCCCTCTGGGCATAATGGGTGCTCATCACTTGATTGACGATGAGAGTCTAAATTCCGTGCCACATGGTGGGCAGGTTGTGGGCCTCAGGGTCAGACACCTGACCTCTGCTTTTGATTTGCCATAGACGGGTTATATGATTTTGTGGAAGTTGTTTAATGTCTCTGAGCCATTGTTTCATTATCTGTATAAAAGGGGAACATAATAACTGCTGTGTTTGTCTCAATAATCAGGAGAATCAAATGAGATGATGACTTTGGCAGTGCTTTGGATAAAGTGAAGAGCAGCATGTGGGAAGCAATTCTGCTATGTTTGTTGCTATCCCCTGATTTACACTGTGCGTGGGAATTGGGGACAAAGAAGGAATATTGTATGTGTCCTGAGGGGGTGATCGTGTACCCCACAGGAAAGAATGAAGACTATCTCTGACATGAGTGATCGTTAGCCTTTTTACTATGCTTGTGGATAAGCAGTATTGAGGTCAAGTGAATAGAAGTCGCTTTATAAAGCATCTCTCATCCAAACCTCTAATCAGAAACCAACTGGATTGCCCTTGAAGTGGCTTAATTTAGTACTACATATGGAATTTGCTGATTTAATAGCTAAATAATCCTCATTTTCTGTTAAGTACGTGAACCTATTATAAATATTTAGGAAGTTCAGACCTGTAGAACGAAAAGTACACTTACTTCAGCTAGGGTGGTAACATAACTAGACATAAAAAAAATTCCTTTTTCTGTTTTCCGTAAGTTATATGGGACTGAACTGAGTGAAGTTACTGGGGCAGAGCTGTCTTCTCTGCAATTTCCTCCCAGAATCACTCCAGGATTGTTTAAGAATTAGCAGAGAGAGTGACTAGGACAAGGGTAGCCATTCAAAAACATGGAAAATGAAGGCATCAGTGGTGTCCTCTGATAACCACGGAGACTGTGGCCAATCCCTGCCTTCTGTGGGTCTTTCTGCCAATCACCTGGAAACTAGACTCAGCTTTTAGTTTATTACACTTTACCTTTGCCTCATTTAATCCCACAGCACACTTCAGAAATGAGGAAAATTCAAACTTATAAGCTTACATAAGCTATGCACTTCACATTTAGAAATTCTAAAAATTATACTTTAATTTGAGTTATACTTTCTTAGTGTTTCCTAGTTTTCATGTAAGTGACTTCATTTTTTCCCTCATGGAACAGATGAGAGGAGGTGAAGGAGAGTGTTACCACCCCTATTTTGTAGATACAGCTTAGACATGGTGGGTAAAGTCACTTACCCAACCTTAAATAAGTACATGAAGACTCAGCCTACAAAAGAATCTAGGGTCTGATTGTTTGGCTACTGGACCTTCTCAACCTCCTCTGAGAAGGACAACTATAAAAGCAATTTGGGATGAACCAAATTCTAATCGTTATCTTGGAAATAGCGGGTGGTTTACTATTTGCTCCTCGAGTGCCCATGGAAGATACTGGAAAACAACCATGATTCTTTGCAACACAGGGGTTCAGGCAGCTACTTCCAGTCAATGAGATCAGAACTCCAGAGAATGCCTCTTGCCATCTCTGCTGTGTCCCTCCTCAGGCCTAGGGGGCTCCTGGCATCCTAGGCAGGACAATTCTGTGTTAATTATGCAAGACTGCCAAACTCACTGCAGCCAAGCAGTATCCCCGTGTTAGTCCTCTCCCTTCTTCCAGAGCACACACATTTCCAAATGCCATCTTTACTCCCCAAGAGTGTTGGCTGACTAGGAAAAAGCAGTTCTTCTCTCAGACCACTGGGGAAATGACATGAGGGCCAAAGTTTCATGTGTCAATCTAAATTTCTGAACACATTATTTCAGAAAGGAAGAGGAAAGCAGAATAATGAAACTAGGAGAAACTTTTGGAAAAGATGTGAAGATGGAAAAGGGAAAACTGAGGGAAGAAAACACTTACAGAAAAGAACAGGAATCAAAACAAAAGGCAAAAATGTATAACTGAAAGCAGATGTTTTGCCAGAACCCTGGTGCCTGACTACAGGGAGAGCTTAACTATACCCTCCTACACACAACACACAATAGCTGAGAAGAAAGAAAACACAGTGAGTGAAACCAACACTACTGTCTGATCTAAAAAATAAAGATTGAAACACATGCTGAACTTCACACATACCTTTTCTTCTAGGTCCTTTATCTGTCTTTTCTGGATGTCTGTTTTATCTTCTAAGTCACGAATTCTCTGAAAAAAGGGGAAAAAAACTGAATGCTTTACAAGGTGTTAAGTTAAACAAGATCATTCACCAACCTAAAACACAGAATTTCCCATAAAAACATTAGCATCTGGAAATGTCATGTATACATTTTTCTACACCCGGAGGGCTATTGCATATTTCAAAAATTGCCTGTACTCATATTCAAAATGATTGTCACTGACTGTATTTTAAAAATATTTGCCATCCTTTTTCTTCTGGGTCAATCTATCTCTGCAGACGTCTTCCCTGTGAGAGAGGTATGGTTCTCACCCCACTGTCCTTGAGCTTGGTCAGTGGACCTGTTTTGGCCAGTGGAACGTGAGTTGGGAGTGAGATGTGGGAAAGTCACCTCTTTGTGGAGACAGCTCTGTGTCCCAGAGCTAGAGAAAAAGGGACACACTTTGTTGTAACCCATTTGGATTAAGGTTTTTGATTGTTTATTGCCTCATTAAAAAATGACTAAAAGTGGCTCACACAAATGCCATTAGTTGCTGTTCTACTTTTTTTTTTCAATCTTATTTCAAATTGTTTCCGGGTATGATCTTCTCATAAAACCAGACAGATCAATTTTCATAAAACAAAGATAGAGATTACACTTCAAAAAAAAATCCAAAGAAGGAACTGATAACTTAGGGGGAAAAACAAACATTACAAGAATAGCACAAGCAATCCTGAAGATAAAAAAAGCTCAGAAATATCTTTGAAATTACCTGTAAACTGTAACAAAATTTCAGTAATTTGAATAGCACAGATTTGAAATCAACATTACATAGACACTAATTTGAAAGTGACAGAGGAGAGTGAAAATGTTGGCATAAAGCTCAACATTCAAAAAACTAAGATCATGGCATCTAGTCCCATCACTTCATGGCAAATAGATGGAGAAACAATGGAAACAGTGACAGACTTAATTTTGGGGGGCTCCAAAATCACTGGAGATGGTGACTGCAGCCATGAAATAAAAAGACACTTACTCTTTGGAAGCAAAGTTATGATCAACTTAGACAGCATATTAAAAAGCAGAGATATTACTTTGCCAACAAAGGTCTGTCTAGTCAAGGCTATAGTTTTTCCAGTGGTCATGTATGGATATGAGAGTTGGACTGTGAAGAAAGCTGAGCACTGAAGAATGGATGCTTTTGAACTGTGGTGTTGGAGAAGACTCTTGAGAGTCCCTTGGACAGCAGGGAGATCCAACCAGTCCACCCTAAAGGAGGTCAGTCCTGGGTGTTCATTGGAAGGACTGATGCTGAAGCTGAAACTCCAATACTTTGGTCACCTGATGCAAAGAGCTGACTCATTGGAAAAGACCCTGATGCTGGGAGGGATTGAGGGCAGGAGAAGGGGATGACAGAGGATAAGATGGTTGGATGGCATCACTGACTCAATGGATGTGAGTTTGAGTAAACTCTGGGAGTTCGTGATGGACAGCAAGGCCTGGCGTGCTGCAGTCCCTGGGGTCACAAAGAGTCAGACACGACTGAGTGACTAAACTAAATTGAACTGAATTTGCAAGTGAATAAAAGTTTTCAAATTTCCTTCTGGCAAATTAAAGGCCTCATATGTTCATGGCATAGGGTTACATAGTGTAGGCTTGTATTTTAGTGCCTCTTTGGGGAATAATTAGAAAATGGAGAACAGGAGTCCAAGAAGAAAACAATGGAAGCTAAACAATGTGATAACATGAAAGACCAGTGCAATGTGGGGAGACAAAACCATAAGCTGGAACAAACAACAGCTGAGCTTGGAAACTATATCCCCTCTCTGAACAGTGGTTCTCAACTAGGGGTGATTTTGCACCCCAGATGACATTTGGCAATATTTGGGCATTTAAAAAAGTTAAAGTGACTTTAGTATATTCACAAAGTTATGCAACCATCACCACTAATTATCCAGACAGTTTCAAATCACATGTGACCACCAGTCACAACTAGCATCTAAGGGGCAGAGGCCAGGAATGCTCTAAATATCCTGCAGTACACAGATCACTCCTCACCACCTTCCACGAAGAAGAATCATCAGACCCAAAATGTCAGCCAGGCAGAGATTGAGAAATCCTCCTTTAAACGAAACGAAAAGGGGGTGAGGTTTCTGCAGGAGAGGAGGGTGTGTGTTGTTAGAAGGACTGTGAAATTATGTGACAATGAAGGTTGATGTGTGTGACAATGAATGATAAATAAATGTGTGTGATGTGTGTGCTTGTGTGTATTTCCATAGTGCTGCTTATGCTCCAAAGCTACACAGGGAAAGAATACGTTTGTTAGATATATCTACCTCGAGTGTGCAAGTATTTCCTTGATATAGTCTGTTGGATGTGGAGACAAGCCTTACATCAATTAAATCATGGGCATGAGAGATGAGTGTAGTGTCTACTCAGCCTCCGGGTCTGAGCCTGCTGGGCACCTGCTCACACGTTCAGGATTGTGCTGGATGTAACAGTGAACACAGGCAAGGTGTCACTTATTACTGATCTCAAAGAACCATCACATCCAGATGGGGAGATAAAAATGGAAAACACAGGAAAAAAACCGATTATGTAGAAAGGGAAAACAGGGCAAAACTAAGCATAATTCCATCGCCAATCTCTAATACCTTGTACAGTGCTTAGTTGTACAAAGGAGCTGGCTATACATATTTATTGAGTTATGTATGCTCATTGAATGCTGTGGGCTTTATTTCTTTTTCCTTCCCAGCTTTTCCCAGACTGCCATCTGATCTAACAGGAAACCCTGTAGAGTCCAAAACAGATCTCTTTTCTACCAAGTAGGAAAGTTTCTACTGCTCTCAAGTGTACCAAGTTCCCCATCAGAACTGTGAGAGGTTATGCCTGCTCTTCCCACTTCTGATCTTCTGCATCCTACGGCCATCTATAGCAGCCAGTGTGAACTCTTAGAACGTGAAATGGTAGGCTTCCTTGGTAGTCCAGGAGTTAAGATTCTGTGCTTCCAATGCAAGGGGTGTGGGTTCGATCCCTGGTCAAGGAACTAAGATCCCACATGCCATGTGCCACAGCCAAGAAAATATCACACACACAAAAAACAAAGAATGTGAAATGATCACAGCAGTCCTTGAGCTTTAAGGGGCAAGGAAGGAGAACGAAGAGTCGGCCGAGCTGCTCTTAGAATAAAACCCAAACTTCTTCAGGCCCAGCATGATCTAGCCCTGTCTTACCTCTACAGATTCACCTCGCAGTCACCTTTCCTCAGCTCCACATGCTCCTGCCATATGGGCCTTCTCTCTGCTTCTTGAATATCCCAAACATTCCCACAATAGAGAATTAGCCCCTGCTGATCCTAACTTCTGGCCACCTTGCCAAGATCTCTGTGCGGCTGATTCTTTGGGATTTCAACATCTTCAGACCAGCCAGTTTAGAGTGGTTAATCCTACTCTCAAGCTCTCTTTCTCACACACAACACACACACAGAGACACATGCATGTATCTTCAGAGCACTCTCTGAAACTGCCTTGGCCACTGCTTGTTTGCCTTGCCACTTTGCCCCTCTTCACCTGCAGGACACATGAGAGAAGTGACCTGTGTGTCTTTGCCCGACATCACATTCCCAGCACCCAGCACAGGCAGTCCCTCAGTAACTGGTCTTGAACGAGTGTATAAAAGGGTATGGGATATATATATTTTTCCAGTAGTAAGTGATCCATTGTCTTCATCTGGGAGAGCATCCTGCGGGAGGTAGAGCTTACACTGGGATTAGAAAAATGAGAACATTTGGATAAATGCAGCAGACTTTGAAGGACATGTGGGGGTCAGTAGTCAGGCAAACGAAGGCTTAGAAGTGGAAAATCGTGGCCTCAAGAGTAAAGGAAGAGTTCTACACAAATAGAGGAACATAAGCTCTGGAGAGATTGTCTTAAATCCAATTTTTAGGGGAGGGGTAGCCAGCTACTGAAGGACCTGGAGATTTCTGCATGACTAGACTTAGCTGGAAAGTGGGATCATGGAAGCTTTTGAGGAAGAAGGTACCATCAAAAAAGGTGAGAAGGACAAGGAAGACCCCAGCATTTTCAGCCTAATGCTTTGAGATATGGCAGTTCCACTAAACAAGACAGGCAGATGGGGAGAGAAGAGAGAAGCAAAGACAAGAATGGACGTTCAGGTGTGTTTCGCATGAGTTCACTTTGAAACATTCAAACAGGAATGTCTAATGAGTGGTTAGTGATAGGTTCTATAATTTAGACTGCCTTATAAACTTGCTGCTGCTAAGTCGCTTCAGTCGTGTCCAACTCTGTGCGACCCCATAGACGGCAGCCCACCAGGTTCCACCATCCCTGGGATTCTCCAGACAAGAACACTGGAGTGGGCTGCCATTTCCTTCTCCAAGTATGTATAAACTTACATATGACAAATCCTGTCCAATGTCTTCTGGAATCAAATCAAAGTTACTGATTGAAAGGAAAAAAGTAAGAAATAACTGGAAAGGCATATTCTAATGAACAGCTGTTTGGGAGACAGAAAATGTCAATGAAATTATGAGACTTGAAAGTGTGTTGTTGTTCAGTTGCTCAGATGTGTCTGACTCTTTGCGACCCCACAGACTGCAGCACGCCAGGCTTCCCTGCACTTCACCATATCCTGGAGTTTGCTCAAACTCAAGTTCATTGAGTTGGTGATGCCTTCCAACCATCTCGTCCACTGTCATCCCCTTCTCCTCCTGCCTTCTCTCTTTCCCAGCATCAGGGTCTTTCCAAATGAGTCAGTTCTTTGCATCAGGTGGCAAAAGTATTGAGCTTCAGCTTCAGCATCAGTCTTTCCAATGAGTATTCAAGACTTATTTCCTTTAGGATTGACTGGTTGGATCTCCTTGCAGTCCAAGGGACTCTCAAGAGTCTTCTCCAACACCACAGTTCAAAAGCATCAATTCTTTGGTGCTCAACCTTCTTTATGGTCCATACATGACAACTGGAAAAACCACTGCTTTGACTATACAGATCTTTGTTGGCAAAGTAATGTCTCTGCTTTTTAATACCCTGTCTAAGTTTGTCACAGCTTTTCCTCCAAGAAGCAAGCATCTTTTAATTCCATGGCTGAAGTCACCATCTGACTTTGATCACCATCTTTGAACACCATCTGATATTGTAGCCCAAGAAAATAAAGTCTGTCACTGTTTCCATTGTTTCCCCATCTATATGCCATGAAGTGATGGGACCGGATGCCATGATCTTTGTTTTTTGAATGCTGAGTTTTAAGCCAGCTTTTCACTCTCCTCTTTCACCTTCATCAAGAGGCTCTTTCCTTCCTTTTCACTTTCTGCCATAAGGGTGGTGTCATCTGTATATCTGAGTTATTGACATTTCTCTCGGCAATCTTGATTCTAGCGTATGATTCATACAGCCTGGCATTTCATGTGATGCACTCTGCATATAAGTTAAATAAGCAGGGTGACAATATACAGCCTTGACTCACTCCTTTCCCAGTTTTGAACCAGTCTGTTCTTCCATGTTCAGTTCTAACTGTTGCTTCTTCATCTGCATGCAAGTTTCTCAGGAGGCAGGTAGGGTGGTCTGGTATTTCCATCTCTTTAAGAATTTTCCACAGTTTGAGGTGACTTATACAGTCAAAGGCTTTAGTGTAGTCAATGAAGTAGAAGTAGATGTTTATCTGGAATTCTCCTGGCTTTTCTATGATCCAGTGAAAGTGAAAGTTGCTCAGTGGTGTTCAGCTCTTTGTGATCGCATGGACTGCTCCTCTGTCCATGGGATTTTACAGGCAAGAATATTGGGAGTGGGTAGCCATTTCCTTCTCCAGGGGATCTATCCAACCCAGGAATGGAACCTGGGTCTCCTGCATTGCAGGCAGAGTCTTTATCATCTGAGACACCAGGAAGGCCCTATGGTCCAAAGGATGTTGGCAATTTGACCCCTGTTTCTTCTGCCTTTTCTAAATCCAGCTTGTATATATGGAAGTTCTTGGTTCATGTACTATTTAAGCCTAGCTTGGAGGATTTGGAGCATTACTTTGCTAGCATGTGAAATGAGTACAACTGTGCAGTAGTTTGAGCATTCTTTGGCGCTACCCTTCTTTGGGACTGGAATGAAAACTGAGCTTCTCCAGTCCTGTGGCCACTGCTGAGCTTTCCAAATTTGTTGGCATACTGAGTGCAGCACTTTAACAGCATCATATTTTAGGGTTTGAAATAGCTCAGCTGGAATTCCATCACTTCTACTAGTTTTATTCGTGATGATGCTTTCTAAGGTCCATTTGACTTCATACTCTAAGATGTCTGGCTCTAGGTTAGTGATCACACCATTGTGGTTATCTGGGTCATGAAGATCTTTTTTGTATAGTTCTTCTGTGTATACTTACCACTTCTTCTTAATATCTTCTGCTTCTTTAGGTCCAGACCATTTCTATCCTTTATTGTGCCCATCTTTGCATGAAATGTTACCTTGGTATCTCTAATTTTCCTGAAGAGATCTCTAATCTTTCCCATTCTATCGTTTTCCTCTATTTCTTTGCACTGTTCACTTAGGAAGGCATTCTTATCTCTCCTTGCTATTCTTTATAACTCTGCATTCAGATGGATATATCTTTCCTTTTCTCCTTTGTGAAAGGCAGTGGGAACTTAAAAATATAATGCAACTAGCAGCTCAGACCAGATTAAACAGAACCTTCGCTTTTGGGAGTAAAGTACCTTAGCTGATTGAAGATACACTTAAAAGCACTGACAAAATTTTAGTCATAAATAAATTTAGATAACTATTTGTCCATCTTAAAAATAAACACTTCTACAGTTCTATGACACACTTCCCACTTTGCTGAAATTAAATGCTATTACATTCAAAAAAATACTTATCAAGAGGACAAGTTCATTCTCTTAGAGAAGCAATGATTCTGTTGAGTCTATTATTAAATCCTTTAAAAACTCTCTTCAGAGTTGAAATCCAAAATTTTATGATGGACTCTCAAGAAACCAATGCATGCGTTTATTATCTTTGGAACAAAATGGCTTCAGAGTTTCCTGTTAACTTGGGTAATTTATTAGCCTATAAAGATCCACAAAATTCTTGGCTACAACTGAAGTGTGATAAATGTCATGTTCCCCATAAACTGTTCTTACTGGTGTCATAAACTAACCCCTGTTCCTTTTCCACTCACCTTGATCGCTAATGACCACATGATTCTCACCTCTTGTATAGCCTATCTGGATTTCATACCAGTTGCTTATTACAGCTTATGAGTACCAAGTGCACTAGCCTGGAACTCTCAATTCTGGAATTATTACAGAATCTGCTTTTTGACCAGGACCCTAGTCTTTGCCTGCCAAGGAATGATATGAACAAATAGTTGAAATTAAGAATGCTGGCTATAAGTTAATACTGGGTATTTATTTTGAGCCTTGCTGGTCTAGGAAAGTCATATAAATGATAGATGACTCAAGCTGTAGAAGACAGTATAGTGCAATGTTTATGTGCACTAGCCTTGGAGTTGGGCTGATCTGGGTTGTAATTCTTGCTCTGTAGCTTACTATCTGTCATCTTGGGCAAATGACTTAAGCACTTTTTTCTTCAGTATCATGATCTCTTTAAGTTGCAATTATAAGAATACTTAAAGCAGTGGGCTGTGGTGAAGATTAAATAAAATGATGGAAGGAGAGCCCTTAATTTAGTTTCTGACCTACAGCAAATGCCAGTAAATCAGAGGTGGCTTCCAGGTTTTGTTGTTGCTGCTGCTGTTTATTCTGGGAATAAAGAGAAAGGCCTTTGTTCCCTTTTACCCTCTTCTGATGATTCCATCAGCCTTGGTTATGGACTGGGGTGAAAAACAGCATGATCTCTGTCCTGGAAAAAGTCCCAAAGAGTCCCTTCCCAGGAAAAGGGACATGGTCAGGTTCCATGAAATTCAAAGGGCATTATTTCATGACAAAGTTGTTGCAAAAAACAGGAGCATGACACAGTGCTTCTGAACTGCCAATTTTCTTCAGATTAATTCATTAAGAAACCATCACCCTGTTTCTGAGTGTTGGTGTGAAACAGCAGCTATTTATTTTACTCTCTGAAAATAGCTTCTAGCTCTCAGGATTCTGCATAACCCCATCGACACTCCGTACTAAGCACCAGGTCCCATGTGCTTAGCACCACCCAACGCAGATGTGGTACCTCCATCCTCACCTGGTGGGCCTGTTGCAAGAGCTCCATCCTCTCCTGGAGAATCTGACAGTCATACTCTCTGCTCTTCCTCAGCATCTGCCGCCGTAACTTCTCCACTGCTGTCCTCAGCTCCTCCTGCTGCTTCTCACTTAATAATTCACCAAATTTGATAACAGTTTCTTGCTGCAGAGCATTGTACAAAGTTGCTTCTAGTTCCTGGATTCTCTGGCAAATAGAATTAGAAAACTTTGGAGTTTAGTATCTTACATGTGGTGTATAAACATACACATGTGTGTATATGGGGAGGGATGGATTATTTTACCCTCACAGGACCATAGCAACAAAATAAATGTCAAAGCTTGTCCAGCTTAAATATCCTTTTGATGATTCCCTTTATAAGATGCCATAAGGGTCATCTAGCCAATATGTAAACTTCCCTGATGGAGGGGAGTTTCTTCTTTTTCCTGGATCCTGTCTATTTCACATACTTTTCCTCTTTAGGAAGTCCTTACCTTGTTATAACTGTATATCTTTCTATTCTCAAAGGTAGCTGAGAATAAATTTGTTCTCTCTTTCATTTGACAGATATTTAAAGATATCTATCATGGCAGTATATTATTTAGAAATAAGCATTGCAAAGTGGTCCATGTTAGAATACTGGAAATTGGCGGTATTTCACACACACATACGCAGTGCCACCTCTCTCCACATGACACACCTCTGATGATGGCTTTATAGTCTCCATTTTTTTTCCTTAAAAATTGGGAAATCGAGCCTAAGACTCTTTGAAATTGGTCTGTTTTTTAATACTCTGAGATTTGTAGTTGCTGTAGCTGTAAAATGCCTCGAGGCTCTTCTTTTTTAGGTGAAGAGTCTACTGCTTTGTACAGCCCAGTTTTCTTTTCTTTCACATGCTTCAGATACATTTACCACGATCTATAATCTTATCCCCACGACTCTGACAGAGGTGAAAGGACATGACCTGGAGAGGGATGTCCTCCAAGCTCCTGTCCTGGACTAAGTGGGTCGACTTACTTTTTAAAAGTTAAAGATAATGATCAGAATGAGTCTTCAGTCCTGGGACTCACACACATGGTCTAATGTTATCATGTGTCGGTAGAGGAGGTAAGGTTGAAAGGGTAGGAAGGGAGGGAAAAATCCCCTCCTTCTTTATTCTCTAAGCAGAGGGCAACTCTCCTTCCCCATCAGGCGGTGCTCAGAATCTCTTACTCAACTTGGAGGGGGAGTATCAATTCATCTTTGTTAATAGCAGGGGCTAAGTGCTTCACTCTTTTCCCAACAGCAATTCAGGTTGCTTCCAGGAAAGCATTATAAAAACTTTTAAGTTTCCTCTTTTTATCTTGAGTCAATACACTGCGTTAGGGTGGGGGGCGGGGCGGGGGGGGTGCGCGCTGAGTGGGGTGGTGCCCACCCAGAGAGAAGAAATCCAAGCTGCAGTCCAACATTAAGAATGATGCTTTATGAATTTGGTGCAGGGGAGTGGATCAAATGTGCTCCTGAGTCAGCATAATCTGGAGGAGAGAGAAAGGTACAGCCCATTTCCCCCATATAGTCTCACTCACTGTGGCTGGATTACAGTAGTTATGGCCACAATGTCTGGAGTCAAACCTAAGCATTACGTACTCAGCAAGCTGGGCCAAGGTCTTCCTCTCTCTAAGCCTTCATTTTCTCATATGTAATATAGAAATAATAATATTCCCTATACCTCATTGTAAGAAATAAATGAATTGAAAATACATATCATGTTACATACATCATTATTCTACCCCAAGATTAGGATTCCCAACAATCATATTTGATTTAATAAAATTTCTCTGTAATCAACACTGTCATCCAGTCTGTCTTTCATTTAAATATTATTTAACAACATAATTAAACTGTTTGAAAAATGAATTGCAATGAAATATTTATTAACTATTATAATAGCATTACAACAGCAAAAAGCTAGAGATATACATTTGTTCTAAAATGAGAACTGGAAACCCCTGGATAAGCGAGCTGCATGTTGTGGTCTATTCAGACACGTGACATGACAAATCACACAGGATGCTTTACTACAGAGCATTTAACCATCAACACTCAAGAGTCTTGAATGTCTCTTGTACCTACCATATATGCTTGGTCGAGGGCTTGTTTCCTGTAGTCTAGCTCTTCCTCCAGATAGCCTTTGATTTTGCAGAATTGTTCCTAGAAAAAATGGCCATGTTAGTAGATAGAGTCAGCTTAGTTAACAAGAAAGTGATATCTAAATTGTAGTGATTAATGTTTTCTCTAATTCCACTGTAAGACAAATCACTAGTCTTTGTAGGGTCAGAGATCTTGTCTTTTAGGGAAATAGTTCAACTTTTACAATTTCACACAGGGAATGTAAAAATCAGTGGAAAGAAGCGTAAAACGACAACACGGAATGTCTTAAAGAATTTTAGAATCAATTTAAGAGGATAGATTTTTTTGTTTGTTATGGCTTCACTGCATGACATGTAGGATCTTGCTTCCCTGACCAGGGATTGAAGAGGAGACCCCTGCAGTGGAAGTCAAGTCTTAACCAACAGACTGCCAGGGAAGTCCCTAAGGACAGATTTTTGACAAGATAAATGCTATAGATGCTAACTAATAAGCATATCTGTGTTAATATACTATGATAGCATATTTTTATAAGAATGTTATGAAATGTAATAGAGCAGAGGTGCATAATAAGAAACTTAATTTATTCAAACTCAACTGTGTATCATTAGCAAACGCAAAGCTAGATAGTAATTCAGAGAGTGGGAGTGATTCCACCCACACTGCTACTTAATGAGTGAGTGTCTGCTCTTGCTATAAAGCCAGGATGATCCAGGAGATGTAAATCTGATGCTACCTTGCTTGTCCTCAGTCTCTGTGTGGTTCTCACATTGCAAGCATCCTGCCATTTGCATTAAAAAAATATATCTTTGTACAGAACACAGCCCTAAGCACAAGTTAATTCTTTCTTTGTATGCTTAACCAGGAACGAGGATCTCTTCCAATGCTGAAGGTAAGCTTGATTGCACTGACTTTTTTCCCTGTTTTTATTTTTTATTTTTGGCTGTGCTGGGTCTTCGTTGCTGGGTCACCTGGACTTTCTCTAGTTGCGGTGAGTGCGAGCTACTCTTCGTTGTGGTACACGGGCTTCTCGTTGAGGTGGCTTCCCTTGTTGTGGAGCACAGGCTCTAGGGCACACGGGCTTCAGCAGCTGCGGCTCTTGGACTCCAGAGCGCAGACTCAGTAGTTGTGGCGCATGGGCTTACTTGCTCAGCAGTATGTGCAGTGTTCCTGGACCAGGGATCAAGCCTGTGTCCTCTGCATTGGCAGGGATTCTTATCCACTGTGCCACCACGGAAGTCCTGCATTGATTTTGAGAGAGGCTATGTCTGTATGCAATTTTGCTGTTGACTTCCAGCTGATTACATCTGAGCTCCAGTGCCTAGAACTGTGCTTGTAACAATCTGATTGCCTAATTAAAATTTTTGTATTTAAAGTGTTCAAGGGTATTTTGAATATAGACAGTTCTTATTAAATCTTTTGACTTTAGAGTCTAACCTGTTGGTAAAATGTAAGTTCTGTGTAAAATATAAGCAAATCTTATAAATTTGTAAGCTGTCACATGCTATAGAAATTCAAGTTGTTTTTACTATAAGATTCTCTGACCTAACAGGAATCACTACCTAGTTTTTAGTAATAGTGACAACAGTAATGACAGTACTATTATCAAATTCTATGCATTGCTCTATGTTAATAAGGACCAATTCCCAGGCTGGGGGATTTAAACAAAAGTTAACTGTGGCAAAATACATATAATACAAACTTCATAATCGTAACCATTCTAAGTGTATAGTTCACTAGTATGAAGTATATTCACAAGGTTATGAGGCCAATCTCCTGGATTCTTTTTACCTGCAAAATTGAAACTCTGTACCTATTAAACCTCTTAGCTCCTGACAATCATTACTGTGTCTTCTGTTTCTATGAATCAGACTACTCCAGGTACCTTATATAAGTAGAATCACACAGTACTTGTCTTTGTGTGATTGACTTATTTCACTTAGCATATGTCCTCAAAGTTCAGTCATGCTGCAGCATGTAGGAGCATGTCCTTCCTTTTTAAAGGCTGAATAATATTCCATGGATGTATATACCACATTTTGCTTATCCATTCATCCACTGATACAGAATTTTGGGTTGCTTCCATGTTTAAGTTATAGTGAATAATGATGCTTTGAACACAGATATACAAAAATCTCTTCAAGAGCCCACTTTCAAATATTATGGGTATATACCCAGAAGTGGTGTTGTATCACGTGGTGATTCCATTTTGAATTGTTTGAGCAATCACTAAGCATACTGCTTTTCATAGCAGCCATACCATTTTATACACCCAGCAATATTGCATAGGGTTCCAATTTCTCCACATTTTCATCATTGTATGTTACTGCTTTTAGTAGCAGCCATCTTAACGGGAGCCAGATGGCTTGGAGATTTTTAATATCAAAGTCATACCCATCATTTCTGTAATGTTTACTATAATTATATATGGTAGAAAATTTATTTAGCCTAAGAAAAAAAACATCAAACTGGATTTTCTTCAGCATTAGTCTTGGAAATACTACAAAATTACAATGTGACATTTTTAGAGAATATAATTTGAAATTGAGGGGTATTTCAATTTTTCTTTGTTTTTATGATACTTCATCTTTACTCACCATGTCACTTTCCAGTTCCATCATTTTCTGGTGCAGGGCAGCCTCTGCTCCTTCAATTTGCTGGATCCACTATGGAGTAAAGCAGACACAGGGTTTGACATGACTGCTTGATGTGGTCTAGATGGTACCTTCTCCTGAGCTGCTGTCTTTTCTGCTATCTCAGGAAGTCGACTAAGAACTGAAGTTCTCAGTGCATTTTATCTCTTAGCTCAGAAACAAGTTTATAATTTTCCACTCATCCATTAATTCACTCTTCATTCAACAAATGCCTTCATCGTAATCTACCATGTGTCAGGCAATGTGCTAGGTACCAGGGATGTGAGGGTGAATAAGAAACACATAATTTGCCCTCATTGGAGATTGCCATGAGAGGCTTTCTTGGAAATGACATTGCACTGAACTGCAAAAAATGAGTCAGAGATGACCAGGCAAAAGTGAGGGGCAGGTTCCAAGCTGAAGGTACGTCTAAATCTCCATGATTGGAGGGAGCACAAAGAAAGAAAGAACAACAGGTGAGATGGAGAAAGGGCAATTTTTCAGTATACGAAACTGATTACAGCCACATGTTGAAGAATCACTTTGTTGAGTAGAGACACAATTTAAATCACACAGAGAATTTACTTTCTTAATACTTAGAATATATTGCTCTAAGTATTAGATCATTAACATTAGATGGCATTAATATTAGCACTGATCAACACCCTGAATAAATTCAGATTTTGGATAATATAGTGTGAGCCTACCACATATATGGTTTCAGAGAATAAATTATTATAATGGGTCTCTACGAAGTTAACCAACAGCTTATCCCCCAGGGAGGCAACTGGGCAAAATAATTAAGTGTATAGGTCCTAGAGGTCAACTTTGTTGTTGCTCAGTTGCTAAGTCATGACAGATGCTTTGCAACCCCATGAACTGCTGGGCCTCCCTGTCCTTCACCATCTCCCAGGAGTTTGCTCAGACTCATGTCCTTTGAGTTGGTGATGCCATCTAACCACCTCATTCTTTGTCATCTCCTTCTCCTGACTTCAATCTTTCCCAGCTACCTTAGGTCTTATCCCAATCTTAGCTTTTCACAGCTGTGTGGGCTTGAAACATTACCTGGTTACTCTTAAGTCTCAACTTTCTTATCTGTGAAATGGGATTAATAATAATGGGAAGAGTAAAGAAGGTAATTAACCTAAGGCCCTATTCACAGTGTATTGCATCTACTAGGTACTCAACAGGATTTTAGTTTTTTTGGTTAACATTCATTGCTGTACTTCTGCACTGTTAGAAATTTGCCTCACTACTAGCTATTTTTTCTTGGTCTGTGATAAATTATGCAGTGTACTGAACATTTTTCTATATATTAAAGCCTTGATTTTTGCAAGGAGCTGTCACATATAACAGCTGTTTGGCTGTAAGGAACATGGGGAAATACAAAAAGACATGATGCTAGTCATGGAGAGATGCTAGTCTCTCAACTCTTGAACATACACAGAACTTCCCTCATGAAACAAATTTCAGTCCAAAGTCATGGGTTTCTGGGCACAACCTCATATTGCAATTGTGTACCACCTAGTTTCATTAAAATGCTTCCTCCAGCTTGCTGTCCACTTACCATTGAGAAACAAATTCTCTTGTACATCATGTTTTTAAGAGAACTGTCAAATGAAGTAGTCTCTGCCTTTCGTAGAAACTGTCCCAAGTTTTCCTTGTAGTCCTAAACTAAAGTGACTTCCTGCAATAAGGAAAAGCCCTTTACGACCCCAACTGGATGAGATGCTCTGGCTATCACTGCCAAATAAATGTAGCAGAACTGGTGGTAAGACTGTGCTTTCTCTATTATTGTATCACTGGAAGAGTGTCTTCATGAATTCACTTATTCAGTAAATGCTGATTGAGCTCTTACTAAATGTGCTGGGCTGGAAAACTAGGAAAACAAAGAGTGAAAAACAGAATCCAGATTTGCCCTCATGGAACTCATAATCTAGTGAACAACAGCATAAATTAAAAAAAAAAAAAAAAAGGTGTTTGTGTTACAGTTGTCAGAGAAAGAAGACCTAATTAGACCTGGGTGAGTGAAGGCTTCCCCATGTATGGGAGGGTCTGAAGTTTAATATTTAGCCAGACAAAGGTAAAAAAGAGAAGGGAAAATCTTGACAAAAGCAATGGTGCAAAGGACCAAAGGATAGAAATATGTATAGGCAGACAGAAAGAGTTAAAGAACAAATCCCAGACATTTCCCATTAAATACTTCAGGATGTATCCCTAACGCTTCAGGTCTTAAAAAAGAACACAACCACAAGGCCATTTCCACACTGCAAACTTAACTTTAATTCCTTCCATCATCTGATACCTGGTTCATATTGAAACTTCCCTAGTTGTCAGCAAAATGTTGCTTTTTTCACACTTGGTTTGCTTGAATCAAGATGTAAAGAAGGATCGTTTCACTATTTCTTAAGTACCTTTTCATGTTATAGAAATCTTTCTACCTCTGCCATTTTTTCTTGATGTCATTAATTTGTTTGAGTAACTAAACTAGATTGGAGCAAGGTGAATGCTTGCTCATGGTTTCACTTAATTTACAACATGCTTTCTATGCATTTATGGGAAAAAAAAATCTCAAGGAACTTATACTACAGTTCTCACTTCATCCAACTGTGTGCACCAGTTAACTATGTGCCGATTTTCTTTCTTTTTTTTTTTAGATATTTTATTACATTTTCCTTAAAGGGAAAGAAAGTTGAATATAAATTTTTCTACATAAACACATGTTCATTATCATGCAAATTATAATGAATATTAGTTCTTATTATAATTTAATTAAAACTTCCAACTCATATTCCTTCCAATTCCCCTAAACTACACAAATGATTAACCGTTCTTGAGTCAGAATTTATTTAAAACAGACCCACAATTTTCATGACAATGATTTGTTGAAAACCAGGTCAGTATTTTCCTACAGCCGATTTTCAAGGCGCCCAGAATACAGCCAGTTACCAGGCTTCTTCGCTTGGGTCTTTCCTTTTTTTCTCCCTTGCATTTACCAGATTTAAACACAAGGGGGCGAGAGAACGCTCAGCGTTGCCCTTCTGACAGTCCTCAAGTTAGGCTTTCTGAATGAATCTGCAGGGAGCCACCACCAAGTTACAAGATCAGTTGGAACACATCCAAGGAAAAACCCATGGAAAGAGCCTTGCTGCTCCAACTTTCCACCTCTTAACTAAAACGTCTTCCTTATTGGTTCCCCAGGTTTTAAAACAGTGACTTCAGTAATGTAATCCAGGTTTTGCACGTTTACAGAAGTATGTTTTTAAGAGGCTACAAAGTACCCACCCCAAATCAGGGTGTAGACTCTTATTTTGTATATTCTCATTCTAGCTGGGTTAAGAATAAAATATTTATTAGGTATTCAGTAACTCAAAATCAGGTGCGAAGAGAATGTCCTTCAACCCCAGGTGTTAAGTCAGACACTGAGATGATTTGAATGTTAGTACAATTTATTACCTTTTCTGCCAGGGACAGCACAGTGCTGGCCTGAATTATAGCCACTTGCTCTTCATTTCTTAAATTCTGTGCGGGGTGAGGGGGAGAGAAAGAAAATAAGCTGAAGACACTTTGGACATTTACACTGTTAGAAAGTACGACCTAACTTGCCTGTCACATATACATGCATGGAACATTTACAGTCTATCCTATTTAGTAATAATTCTGAGAAAGAGTTCATTCAAAACCTGTAGAAAGTACATTAAATGTGATGCTTTTATATCTCTCTAGTTCTGACTTGATTTTATGTTTCACTGTAAACATATTTCATTAACAGTCATAAGAAAAGCAGAAACCAAAATGAAATAAAAAGTAATCTCTTCATAGCAGTTTGATACAATTTAATTGATTTTGTTCTCTGCTTTGATAATTTTTCAAGGGAAAAAATAGCATGACCACTTCAACCCACATGCATCATTCACCGATTATCTCAATGAATGGTCCTCCCACTGAATTAATATGCTTTGACCCTGTCAGGAAGGTGTTTTAGAAAGAAAAAGGATTATAGTTTCCTGGTTCATTTTTATGGGGCTGCCACCAACCCTACTATTTAGCAGTATTTGCAACCGCATGACTGATTAATTTTATGCCGAATGCCTCCCAGCAACAGTTAGAAGGTGATTAGCTTTAATCACCGCTGATGTGGTCGGCATACAAACCTGAAACGTGCCCAAGAAAAGCACCTTTCGCCTTCCCACTTCTGCCACTACCTTGCAGAGACCCTTATAATCCTTAAACCGAGTGGCCTGATAAATTGTTGATTCTCTTCCGGAATATGTAAGCTTAAGTGAACCTGGAGTCTCACTTGTCATTATTTTTTAAGTTTTTTTCAATTTAGGTATGTACGTTAGTATGTATGTATTACAAGCCTAGTGGATTTACAATGTTGTGTTAGTTTCAGGTGCATAGCACAGTGACTTAGTTATACACATATATATTCTTTCAGATTCTCTTCCCTTTTAGGTTACTACAAATACTGAATAGAGTTCCCTTCACTTGATCTTATTTTACACATGTTGCATTGGCAAGTATTTCTTGCTTCTCTTTAGACAAGTTCATATTTATACTGCACTTTATTCATTACTTACCCCATTATCACCTAAGATATCAAGCTGCTTTATGAGATCAGGGATATTCACATCCTGCAAAATCAAGGAGTTGCATTCAAGTCAAAGGCGTAAGAGTGGCATAACCATTCTATCAGTGCCCTAACCTTAAATGAGAGAGGACATTTTAAGACCTGTACCTTCTTGAGCTGTTTTCAATCAATCACAACTGGTTTTACATTTCCACTCTGCTTTTTATGAGCTGTGTGAACCTGAAAAAACTCCTTAACAATGCGTTTTCAATTCCGCCAATTGCAAAATGGAGGTAATAAACATCTCTTTCACAGGCTGATTTGAGGACAAAGAGATAGTATATAAAAGGTCTAGGATGTATAAGAACTCAAAATTTTCTCAGTAGATTTTTTTTTCTCATGATTATTGAAAATTTGTTCCGACTGTGGTAGATTTCAAGTATAAACAGTAATAAATTTAAATAACCAGCCAATATCACTCTAATTAATGGGATCTGACCTGGTTGAGATTTTGACAGCTGCATAGAAAACTATAGTGCACTTTCATTTTTTGGGTATTTAGTATTAATTCCACTTATGGAAAATAGCTTATTTTTATTATATCGCCCTACCCCCATCAGTTTGAAGCACTGTACCATTTAAAGTGCTGTTGGGTATAAATTACATACGTTGGATTAGGTTGTCTGTGATTTATTTAAAAACAAAACATCTAAGGAAAAGACAAGGTGAAGTGCTTCTCATTTACAGCTGGATCAAAAAATTGCTTTGGTTTACAAATTTTCATGCAGTCCAGGAAGGCCAGAAGTTTAAACAACATGAGAATGGTTTACAATGGAAGTCAAGGAAGCACAATTTTCTACCCGATTTCCCCATTAGTACCACTTTCTCCTCTTACTTATGTTCAGATAACAGTGTGTGTGTGTGTGTGTGTGTGTGTGTGTGCACGCGCACGTGCTAAGTCGCTTCAGTCGTGTCCGACTCTTTGCGACCCTATAGACCGAAGGCTACCAGGCTGCTCTGTCCATGGGATTCTCCAGGCAAGAGTACTGGAGTGGGTTGCCATGACCTCCTCCAGGGGATCTTCCCAACCCAGGGATCAAATCCAAGTCTCTTTAAGTCTCCTGCATTGGCAGGTGGGTTCTTTACACCACCTGGGAAGCCCATAGAAAACAGTATAGCAGATCCCTATCTCCAGAAATACAAAAGTCTAGCTCAGGCTCAGAGGTAAAGAGGAGGCAACTAAAGCAGGTATGTTTGGCAGTCAGAGTGGGAGCAGGAGGGGCCATGCAAAAGGCATCGGCAGGAGGATTCCGAGCCTTACATCTGGAACAGACAGTTGCTATGTGATTTTGTCACATGCAAGGACAGTATATTTTCCAAGAGATGGAGCCACTTCCACTAGACCTTAACATTTAAAATGTATTCCAATATCACTAAAAATAAAATTATATACTATGTCTAAGTGAACAACATGTTATAATCCCTAAAGCCTTCTGAAAGGGAGTGTGTCAGCTGCTCAGTGGTGTCTGACTCTTTGCGACCCCCCATGGATTGTAGCCCGCCAGGCTCCTCTGTCAGTGGGATTTCCCAGGCAAGAATACTGGAATGGGTAGTCATTCCCTTCTCTGGGGGATCTTCCCACCCAGGGATCAAACCTGGGTCTCCTGCATTGCAGGCACATTCTTTCTGTCTGAGTCATCAGGGAAGCCCAAAAGGGAAATCCTACCTAAAACACTCACAACAAAAGAGATAGTGGTGAGATGATTTCTAGATTTCTTCTAATATTGAAATTCCAAGATGATGAATTCCACAGCCATCAGAGCAGCACAACAAATACCTTTTTATCTGGCATCCTTGAAATATGTTTCTATAAGTAGTGAATTTATTTAATATTTCCTCTACATAATCAAGGGTAATTATCTTTACACATATTTTGAATCTGTATCAATCTCTTTTAAACAATCATTGTTTCCTATTTTTCTTTTTTGCTGTTACCATTCATATATATGTCACACATTTATTTGTACACATTCTGTTAATTCTCCCATAGACGTGACTATTTTCAGCTCCTACATGGTTTGTATCAAAATGACACCCAGTGACTGAAAGGCCAAACGGTGACCAGCAACCTCCCCTTTTCCAATTCCCAGCTCTTCTGTCTACAACACACACAAAGAAACATGCGCCTACCTTGACACCTTCTTTCATACAGTAGATCTGGAGAGCACTCACACCATCTGAGAATGGGTGAATTTGCAGATTAAATGGAGGGGATCGTCTCTCTCTTTCCTTGAAATACAGTAAAGAATATATAGGAATTGGAAAAAAAGCAACAACTGATTAATCACTAAACCAGTTGTCTATGTTCTCTATGCTATTTCAGCAGTTTATCAATATGCCATTTGGCAAAAAAAAAAAAAATAGGAAATTGAACTCAAGATATTCAAGCTTGAATGTAATGGAAAAGAACTGATTAGTCAACTGAGAGTTGTGGGAGAAGAATTTATCACCGTGTCATCCAGGTTTGCAAATTTTTTGATCAGGGAAATTTGGGAAGTGGAGTTCCATTTTAAACTGTATGAATATTTAGAGCTTTCAGGTGTCACAAAGAATCTTCTTCTGACCATGAAGCTTTATGGCAGCTCAGGGCCTTTTGCATATTCAATTCACTCAAGCTTGATGAGTAAGATAAGTGGGCTACCAAAATGACTGACTTCTTCACTGAAGCATGCCAACTGCAAACTCTATTCAAACCTAATGTTTGATATTATTCAAACCTAATGTGAAATATCTTCAAGAAGAAAATTGCTGGCAAAATAACAAATAAATCAAATGGGAAATTTTCTTATCCTTTACATATCAGCATATTTCAACTGGACCCTAAGTCAGATTCTGCATGATACAATCAGAATCTGATTTGACTATGTTTTACTTTAAAAATATAGACTCTGAAACTAAGGTTAACCAGAGTATTTCCTAAAACAAATTACCTTGCTTCTTAGCCTTCTGCATAATGCATTACAGAATAAAAAGTTTACTTACAAATTCAAGAGTCTAACAATAAAATACTTTTGTAATATAGTACATTTTAAAATATATAAAAGAAATTTTTCTGAGTTAGAAATGGAGGATGGAAATGATTATGTAAAAGAAATGAAATATTTATGAAGTTTGAAATCTACTTAGACTATTTAAAAATTATTCATTAGCCTTGTTGATAAAGGCAACCATGTTGTAAAGTACAGTATCTGAGCAGACAATTCTGAGTTGCATCATTGCTTCACCACTGACTAGTCCCAGGAGTTGGACAAGTTATTTAACCTCAATTGCCTCATCAATCAAATCTTGGTTGTGGCTATGAGGTCTAGTGAGTGTTATGTATCTGAAATGCTTAATTTAGCACCTCACACATAGAGTGGGATCAGTGTATGTTGTTACGATTATTTTTATCATCATCATCATTTCCTTACTTCTAGTTCTAGGTTTCGAAACTCCAGCAGCTCATTCTGGTCTCTGGCATCCTGTAGTTCCTGTTGAAGCCGGTGATTTTCTGCCTCTTGCTTTTCTATCTAATAAAGTAAATCCTCAAGTTAGGTGGACATTGCACAAAAGCATCTACAACTTTGCAAAGCAAGCATGGACAGCATTCATTTACTCAGTGAATAAATCATCCAGGTCATGAAGAAAAAATCCCAAGTACATGTGAATAAAATAAATCTTTGGCTTTCCTTCTAGCTATCCTTTGGTTGAATTGTTTGGGTCATAGAGGAAAATGCTGGAGGATACTCCATTCACTGAGACCAGGTCTAGGGACCCTGTGAAAAATGAATTTGTCCCATGTGGTCAGGGACAGTGTCCAAGAACTAGATTATATGGTGCAAACAATGGAGACTGACACCTCTTATTTCTGGAGTTACAAGTTGCTGAAGAAATAGTTTTTATAAAACAGCTCTGATCCTACACAAAACTTTGTTGAATTCTAGTCACCTTCAGAATAAAGTCAAAGTCTCAATATGGAAATAAAAAACTTTAATAATCTGCTCATCATATTTAGGTGTTATCACTGTCATGTCTACATACATACACACACTCACTCACATGCAATCACATGCACTTGGATCTAGAAACCCAGATCTACCCTATATTCTGAATATTCCAGGAGCTCTGTCGGCTCATCTTGGTCTGAAAAGGGCTCTCCCTTTTCCTTTTCTATGTGAGGAAATCCTATATTTCCATGACATCTCCTACCACAAGAGGCTTCCCCTGGCTCCTCAATCCAAAACGACACCACTCATTTCTGTTTTCCCATAGGGTTTTCCTGTAGGATGTCTAGTATAACCTGATGAAGTATGCCATTAAGTTTGTTGTGTACAAACCTGCCTTGCCCTGTATATATACTGTATATATACACAGAACCCAAGTCCACAAGGCCTCAGAACATTTCCATGATCTGCAATCGGTTTGGTGCTGCCTTCAATATTAGCTGTGTGAGTGGGCCTTCTGTACAGTAACTGTTTAAAATCTTGAATTTAGAAATAAAAAATCAAGGGCTTTTTAATCTAGAGTAAATCTTACTTTCTCAATTGTAAACACTTGAAGTAGACTGTTTAGTTTTATTGTGGCTTTGGTTTTCTTTTACTCTCAGAAGGCTGAGCTCAAAAATTCCCTTTATAGACCAAAGGAAATCAGACAGAGACATAATGGGAGTTATTTTTTTAGATGATAAACAGTGTGATAACACTAATCACTGGGCATCTCGGAGACTACTAAAATTCTCTTTTCACTTAGCCTCTTGATATAGAAAAATAAATCTGGGGGAAGTGAGATACTATACGACATTAATTTATGTAGTCAACCAAGTTTTTTACACTAGATTTTTGTGGTTTAGTAAATGTTCGAAAGTTTTTTTAAGTTGACTATTTCCTAGAATCTTGGTTTGAGATCAGAGATGGGATATCTGGGGAGATTCCTGGATCTGGTGCTTAGGACTAGCCATCATATTAAAGGTTCACAGGTGGCTGCAATTAAAAAACCAGGGTCAGTGTCTGTAAAGTTTCTTTGTAGGGACCATTAACCTTTCTGAAAGCACCAGTTCTCAATCCTGGAACACCTACCCTGCTTCTATACATCAGTTCTGTCTCTCATCATGCAGAAAGTGAGACACGACCAGTGGAAAGGGAGACGACCATCTTCTTTCCCCTTCCATGCTTACCAGGGCGTTGTAGTTAATTTTTATTACTTGTCAAGACCAGTCAATATTGGTAGAAACAACCCTAAAATAATTTTTACATAACTCTGCGTCACCCTTCAGAATAACTTCCCTTACTCACTTGCTCTTTCAAATTCTCTTTTTGGCAAGAATAATATAAGATTATTTTGTAATCATTTTACGTAACCAAAGGCAAATATTAATACCAAAAGAAAAGCCATGCTTGAATATAAAATGATCTCTGTTGTATTTCACTGCCCCAAATCAAAAGCCTACGTTCAGCTAACCTAAATTAATTCTATCTATTGTGTCAAAACCATTCCTCTGTATCTTGATTTGTTGAACAACTTCTGGGACATGTTCTTTTGTGCTTTGGATGTATCTTTTGAAACGTTCTTTCATAAAACAAATACATAAATAAGCAGCCAATATTAGCAAAAAATTAACAGTGAGAACCCAGTCAATGCCAGGTTGCAGTATGTCTTGGAGTCACTTCCTTGTACAAAGTCATCAGTCCTATTCATAAGTGTTCCTGTAGATGGACAACCACATAGGATGTGTGCACATATGGGTATATATATATGTACAGTAAATATACAGTATATATATATATGCAACAAATCAATAGGTTTCAGGGATCACGTCTTTCAAATCGGCACAATGCCCAGCACAGAGCCATGCATACCACGGGCCACTCAACTGATGGTGATGGGGTGACAGAGGTGCGGGTGGCGCGCAGCAGAGGGGAGCACAGCCGGAGAGCCTCCCCGTCCCCTCGCCCCTGTGCCACTCCTGAGAGGACCCCCTGCTGCTCCTGGATCTCTCATCAGTCTCTCCTCTGCCCCATTAGGGTGTTGCGCCCCACATACCTTTTCTAAAAGCTCCTGGTTTCTCTTAATGAAAAGTTGTTTATCTTCTACCCAGTGTGAATCCTGTTTGACAAAGAATATGGCGCAGTCAGCATTTCAGAGTGGCACGAAAGAGCATGTGTGGTCAAACCACTTTGACAGAGCTGTCCTCTCTCCACCCGGTTTGTTTGCCTGCCAGCGACTGGTAAATGTCACTCACCCCAGCCAGCTCCTCATTCTAAGATGTTGGGGCCAAAGTTGCCAGGAAAATTTAACCCCCTTTTCATTGTCGCTCACTATCCCTATCTTTTTCAGTCTGAATAATCCAGGACCAGCCTTCTGGGGACTCAGAAGTGACCACACAGGCAAAAAGTGAAAGGGGTCAGAATGCACACAGGCTAGATACATATGGATGGAAAACATTAAAATGCAGAACCATCAATGTAGCATAGAGGCAAAGAATGCAGCTTGAGGGGTGGGTCTTGGTCTAAGCAGCTCATGATCACTCTAGGCTAAGTGTGCAGTGCTTCTCTTCCCTGGGCATTCTCTCTCTTGCCCAGCCTCATCCGCTCTTGTAGCTGGGTTCACGCTCTGGCCAGCAAAACACCAGGGACAGAAACAGACAGCTCAACATTTGGACACAGTTTGAGGAGATCACTGTGGACAGCCAAGCCATGTCCTGAATGGGCACAGGGTGATCTAGTGGAAGGTCAGATTGAATCGTCTGCAGCTGCAGAAGTGAGAGCAACCAAATGCCTACCTGCCCTTTCTGAGCCAGAGTCGCTTCCAGATCTTCTATTTTGGCTTTATACCTTAGCACCTCGGCCTGGAGTTGTTCTTGAGCCTAGTGAAATCAAAATTCCAGAATTCAATAAGTAAAATGGTAGTTCTACAATTTTTCTTCCCATCATGTTCCCTGATTAGAATTCAACAAGTGAGAGAGAGGAAAAAATAATTTTCTACCATCGAAGAAACTTTTAAATCTATTTTTACATTCTAAACTCTCTGCATATAACTTTCAGTGGCTCCCTTTACCATCAGGTTAAAATTCACTGCTTAGTTTGGGATTCAATACTTCAATACTTAGTTTGGTCTTGTACTTCCAGTCTTTCCCCACCATCCATCAGGGTAGGGTCCACTCCTTACCGCCTGGTGATCTCCTTGTTTCCTAAATATGCCTTGAACCTCTCCATTTCTTTCTTTCTTTGAACAAGTGCCCTTCTGGAAAGTCTTCTCCCATTTGCCTCTCCAGAACATTTCCATTCTTTCAAAGCCAATTTTGTGCCTTATATGTAAGTCTAAATCCAATCTATGTAAGTATTTATTAATGTATCTATCATGTGCTTTGTGTGTGTGTGCATGTGTGTGCATGTACGTGATGTGTGTGCATGTGTGTGATGTGTGTGCATGTGTGTGATGTGTGTGATGTGTGTGCATGTGTGTGCACACACATGCACATCAGCAGTTTGGGACACTGATTTGTATGGAATAACCTTATCTCATTTAGTCCAGTTATTTTTTAGATTCTCTTCTATTCTCTCTCTATATGATCCTATTATCTGTTTTTATTTTCTGGCCATACACATATTTCTTTTTTCATTGTCTTATGATCCAGATGGGTTCTTTGGTACAAAGTTGAACAAAATCAGCGATAGTAAGTATTGTTCTCTTATTGTTCACTGTGAGGAGAATATGTCTTTGAACTGTTAAATATTATATTTACCTTTATCAGGTTAAAAATTTCAAACTTAGCTTCCTGAGAATTATTTTAACTTTGAATGAATTATTTTAACTAATAATTTTGTTAACTTTAACCTATTTATTTCTTGTATTGAAACGACTGTCTTCTGTTTTCATTGATAATTTTTCATCTATATTAACTATTTTTGTATTTCTATTTTCTTTGAATTTATTACTTTTTCCCACATGTTGATTTGTTTTAGACTATTTTGCTCAGAATAGTAAGTTTTCTTACTTTAATGGCCATAAACAGCTCTAAACCTGTATTTTGATGGGAGAGTGAGACTAAAGAGAGAACTGGTTTCTACATCATCACCTCTCCAAAAAACAAGGCATAAGTTATTATTTTCATTGACCAGTCCTATGCTTATAAGAATGGGTAGTAAATACTGATAAAAGAATCCACAACTCTTATAGTATTAGGGCATAGACATGAAAGCGCACACACATCCTTTCCTAATGATTGCTTATCTATTTATTTCAGTTCACCATGGTTTTTTTAAAAAGTGTTTGCTCCTTTAGGTATGTGTATGTGCATGTATGTATGTATGAATGCTACCATTTAAACATATATAGTTATAATATCTATCCTTTCCCACTAACCAACTTAACATAGTTCCCACAGAACTCCCCAGTACACTGTACACCTTCTAATAAGGAAGCAAGATAAAATCACTGGATGGTCACATTCATTTTTGACCCATGTAAAGTAACATATGAGGCAGTGATGGCATGGTGGTGATGGTTGAACTCAGGAGGACTAGGTTCGTATCCTAGCTTTCCTGTAAGCTACATATTCTGGCTTTAATATAACTAAGCTACATTTAACTTCCACTAAGCCACTATTTCCTCCCCTCTAGAAAGGAGTTAATAATAGCATCTAACTTATAGAGTTGTTTAAGGATTATATAAGATAATGTGTATAAAATACTCAGAACAATGCTTGAAATACAGCAAGGACTCAGTAAATGTCAAGTTAAGTACTGTGTGTGGTTTTTTAAAAAAATAGACTTATGTGAGGCAGTTGCAAGATAATGGGAAAAAATAACTGACCTAGTAAAATATGACTTGGAATCACCAGTTTTCCATTTATTAGTTGTGTGATCTTGAGCAATTCAATTAACCTCTCTGAGCCTCAAATTTCTCTTTTATAAAATACCTACCTTAGAGGGCTGGCACAAGGGTTAAGTGAGATATTATCAGTGATAATTCTCAGTAAGCTGTCAATCTAATGCTGGGCACTTATGAACTAAGAAAAGGAACTGGCTACCACTGCTTTTGAAAGATGAGTTGTTTTTTTTTTTTTTTTTTTCAAGCAAGAAACTAAAAAAATGGATTATCAAAATTCAACATTTTCTAACTTTGAAAGTGCAAGCTTTCAAATAGCATAAATGAGAACTAGGCACTCAACTGTCTTTAAAGGAACAAAAGCATTGATCTAAGCTGGTTCTAATGTCTCTAGATTCAACGTTTGTTGACATAAAAGATAAAGCAGTTCAAAAGCTGCATTGGAGAGAAGGGTACAAGGAAAGCTATCCTACTGATACTTTTATGTACATGGTACTTTTATGCTGCGGCTGTTGCAAGCCCATTCGGGGCACTCTCGCAGGTATACACTAACCTTGGCTTCTCTTTCAGCATCAATGATGCCTCCAGTCTGCTCCTGCAGGAGGGCATATGCTCTTTGGAGAGCCTGGTATTCTTTTGTTAATTGTCGGAATCTTAGCTCTGATTCTTCAGCTGCCAAACTCTTGAGGTTAAAAAAAAAGCCAAAAGATAATTATGTTATGTTCACATCCTGTGTCCATGTAAATTGTTTGAAGACAAATAAAAGTTTGCATGATTTTGGATTCTACATAATTTTATTCTTAATTTTAAAGGATATTACAGGCACAAGCACTATAACACTTTTAAGATGCAAACTGCAGAAATATTTAAATATTTATTAATAAAAGGAACATTTACTTATTTATATATTTCTGATTATTGCCCATTTGGGATTGGATTACAGAAAATTTTGAATTCAAATGATAAAAACTTATACCCAGATTTTGGATGCAAATTTGAGGAGATGATAATCGGAATTTTAGTCCCAGTTCCTTTCAATATATTCATATCTAACAACTTCTTCCCCAGGTAAATTACAAAAACATAGTTTTACAGCTTTAGGCCTCAAACTTGGGAACATAACACAATCATCAGAGAGGTTTGGGGATTCCACCCTCAAGATCCTGAGTCAGGAGTTGTGTGGTCCAGGAACTTCGACAGTAACTGAACACCCCAGATACTTCCGATGAAGGTGGCCTACAGGGCATACTTTGCTAAACACTGTCTTAGACTTGAATTTAAAAGTTTGTTCTTCTTATGGTTGTTGGAGGGAAGGGAGAGGGAAAGGAATAGTTAGGGGGTTTGGGAAGTTCATGTACACACTGCTCTATTTTAAATGGATAACCAACAAGGACCTACTATATAGCACATAGAACTCTGCCTGGATGAAAGAGGAGCTTGGGGGAGAACAGGTACACATATATATGGCTGAGTCTCTTTGCTGTCCACCTAAAACTATTACAACAGTATTAATGAGCTATATTCCAATATAAAATAAAAAGTTTAACTAAAAATAAATCAGAAAAAAAAGCTTGTTCTAAGCTTGTCATTTGGTTCACACTTTCTCTGGATGAAGACTTTGGGAGAGTAATTATACATATCTTGAAAAGAATCTTCAAGCTACAGAGCTGAACTTCAGAGAAGTTTCTACAAGGGCTACATAACATAGGTGAAGCTCTTTTCCAAGAGGTAACAAAGCCAGGCAAGATCTCAAAACTGGTCACTGTTATGAGATTATGTGCTTTTCATAAAGGAGATAAAAAGTGAAATGCTTTTTCTCTCCCTTCAAGGAAGGATGTGACAATATCAGAAAAGATGAGAAAAGTAAAAAAGCCTACCTCATCCAAGTCATCATCAGGAGTAGCTGGTGTTCGGTCTGTTCTAAATGAGGCCATGGATGATGTTTCTGAATCCATGGAGTCCTCATCATAGCCAATAAATGGGTCCAAAACAGGCCTCTAAAGGAGGGACAGTACACATTCATCAAAAAAACTAAGGGGGGAAAGTCAACATATTACCAACACACTGTCAATGGCAGACATGCAAATGAACAGAGAACACATAGCTCCTTTAATGTTTCTTTGATAAAATAAACATATTAGGCATGAACACAGTGATTCCAATAAATGTTTCTACTATGTTATTTCACTTCTGATATTTTGGAGGAAGATTCATTAATATTTGGCTCTGCTCATAAAAACCCTGGATCCTCTCTTATGTTACATTTTATATCATGCTGATTTTATGTGATTTATTCTGTTGGGTATTTAAGCTATAATCAAGAAATACTGAAAGCTCAGGTAACTATGGGAAGGGGATTATCAAATCCTATCATCTAATTCCACATTCAAATCAAATGAGGCAATTGTTTTTTGTGTTTTTAAGTATTATAAACATTTTCCCATATCTTTATTATTCAATGGCATCATTTTAAGTGGCTTTATAATTTTTACTTAATTACTATTTTTTATTTTTTAAAGTATAAATAATGTGATTAATATCTACTACATATATTTTGCAAAGTCTATAATTAATTTTTTTAGAAGACTTTATGATTAAAAAAATAAATGTGTATTTGGGCTTTGGATACATCTCATCATTCTATCTTTCTAGAAAGTAGGAAACATTTGTACATTTTACTAGTAGTAGATTCAAGCCCCCCATTTTTTGTACCTCAATGTGTGTTATCAAATGAGGCAACTGTTAAAAAAAATCAAACAAATTGACAAATTAAATACCAAAACTTTGTGAATTATAATAGGCTATACAGATATGAGAATTGGCATTATCAATAATACTGCCCAAGTGAATAATGAAAATATAATCAATTATAGGATGGGTATCAGATGCTAATATTATTCATGGGAGACATCAAATCATGTGTATCTCTTGCATGTTCTTGAAGCATGACTCTCCAGCTTGTCAGATAACCTTTTCTACATCAAATCTAGTGGGTTCTTCACTCAGAAAACCTGTATTAAAGCAAACACTTTCAGCTTAAAATCCACAACACAATTATTTTTTCAACAACACAATCATTTTTGGACTTCTAAGAACTGTCAAGAGGAAAGATTTTCTTCTGGCAAATAAATCCCATGCTCTGCTGCAGTTCAGGAACATCTGATTTATCATGTCTTTGCAGGAAGATGCCTTGGCAAGCTTCACTCCTCTGGCTGTGCTTGTGTGTGGCAAAAGCCTGATAACCTAGTTTCCTCATTACCTTAATTGGTTTGGAACTTCTTCTATGCTTTCTTCTACGAATGAGCTTTTCCCGGTCCTGGAAAACAGATGAAAGGCTTTTCAGCTCTTGAGTTGGTACATATTTTCCCATAGGTTTTTTGTTTGTTTGTTTTGAAAGACAGAGTTGTTTTTTCCCTGAGGCATGACATGTTTCTATTTAAAACAAGATTATGTTTTGTAAAATTTGGCAACTTTGGATTTGATACTTAGGTATTTTCAAAGGAAGAATATTTTACAACTTTTCATGATAATCTGTGTGGATCTGAGAGCCTCACAGTCAGAAAGTACACTGTGCTCCTAATTGGAATCCTTTGTTTTATACCTGAAATGAAGTACAAAAGAGCTATTCATTGTTCTCCTAAAGTAGGATTCTTCAGTTTCCTCAGATCCCTCCAGGCCAGAATACTTCCTCCAGGAGTGGGTAGCTTTGCCTTCCTCCAAGGGATCTTCCCAATCCAGGGATCAAACCCACATCTCCCACATTGCAGGTGGATTCTTTACCAGTTGAGTCACAAGCAAAGCCCAAGAATACTGGAGTGGTTAGCCTATCCCTTCTCCAGTGGATCTTCCCAACCCAGGAATCAAACGGAGTCTCCTGCATTGCAGGTGGATTCTTTACCAACTGAGCTATCAGGGAAGCCCAGATATAATGACTGATTTCTTAATTCATTCTTTTTGTGAAAGGCAATACTCTGGGAATTTGATGTCCACCTGCTAAGTATTTCATATGGTTATTGTACAAATTCAAAAGTAGAAGAAATAAGTAACACTTATGTCTGTCTGAAAGTCTGGTAGAAATGCCTCAACATCTCAAAATTCTGTAACAAACTTAGCTTAAACTGAGGATACTCAAAGTCAAGCAAATTCTTAGACTAGTGAATCTGTGAGATTTATGAGTTATTAAGGATGTGGAACTGAAGTGAGGGGCATAGAGATTTGAAGGGCATGCTTAACAATGAAACTGGATGAAACTGGAGCCCATTATACAGAGTGAAGTAAGCCAGAAAGATAAAGAACATTACAGCATACTAACACATATATACGGAATTTAGAAAGATGGTAACGATGGTCCTATATGCAGGGCAGAAGAAGAGACGCAGAAGTACAGAACAGACTTTTGAACTCTGTGGGAGAAGGTGAGGGTGGGATGTTTCGAAAGAACAGCATGTATATTATCTATGGTGAAACAGATCACCAGCCCAGGTGGGATGCATGAGTCAAGTGCTCGGGCCTGGTGGGCTGGGAAGACCCAGAGGAATCAGGTGGAGAGGGAGGTGGGATGGGGGACCGGGATGGGGAATTTGTGTAACTCTATGGCTGATTCATATCAATGTATGACAAAACCCACTGAAAAATAAAAAATAAAAAGTTAAAAAAACAAACAAACAAAAACAAATAACCTAGATTAAGCCAGTAGTATTAATTTCCCCCCACCTTTATAAACAAAAATAACTTGATCATCCAATCTCAATATATTTAAAACTTTAAAAATTTATACTTATATGACTCTTCTAATGTGGCATATGCATTATAACAAACACTCAATATAGAAAATTTTAAAAGGGTAAACCATAAATAATTATAAGCTGAATTTATAATCCTTTTTTTCCTCAATAGCAGTAAATCATGTTGTTCACCCTACTCTGGAGACTACTGTCTGAAGTTCTCCCATCACTAGTTCACCTCTGTAAGCCTTGGCTTAGTTGTGAAGTTAGAGTGATCACAGATGTCACTTGCAGAATAAAGGTAGAGAGGCAAAGGGGAAAACCCAAATGCAGATACAGGTCTCAGTCCAAAGTTGCTGGTAACACAGACTTCCCCTGTGGCTCAGCTGGTAAAGAATCCACCTGCAATGCAGTAGACCTGGGTTCAATCCCTAGGTTGGGAAGATACCCTGGAGACGGGAAAGGCTACCCACTTCACTATTCTAGCCTGGAGAATTCCACGGACTGTACAGTCCATGGGGTCGCAAAGAGTTGGACATGACTGAGTGACTTTCACGTAACATAGGTCTCAGCCAGATGCAGATGGGAGTAACAACTGCCTGACCTACTTCAGCAGGTATTGAAGTCCTCAGAACATCTGCACTGGAATTTCAGCTGTCATGTCATTGTGACATTGCCGTTCATTTGACAAATATTTATTAAACTATCAGACACTGAATCAGGTGTTGGGAAATAAGAGGCCTATAGTCCTGTTATTGTAGGCAAAATATTTAATCTCTGAGTCTCAGAATCTTGATACTAGAAGGTAATTATAAGATACAGCACACCATCAATCTACTCATATATAATACATTTGGGAATTCTTTTAATGTGCTCTGTAGCTATTATTTGAGGTACCAAATTAGTTAACAAAGGATTATAACTGAAAAGATATAAAACAGTTAAATGATATAAAGGAGTTTTGGAATAGTCTCTTGAACCTATTTACAGATTAATCACATGAACTTGGACCTTTGCAGCTAATCCAAAATTATTAAGTGTTTCTAGCGTATGTTGATTTCTTGCCTACTTGTCCTTGAGGACAGCTTAGAGTTTACAGATTAATCAAGACCTACCCTTGTGAGTTCATCAATAATGTTCTGTTGCTCAATGACCTGAAGTTTTAGAAACTCTGTCTCTTGTTCTTCATTAGCTTGATCGAGGTCATTTAGAGATTTTAATTTCTTCAAGGGTGGATGGGATGTGATTTTTTCTCTCTGGGTTAAAGAAAAAAAAGAAAGTATAGGTGGAGACTTTAAAAATCCCAAACTTCAGTGGCTAATATAAACAGCCTGTAGAAATTTTATGAGGTTCTAGCTAAATGTGAAAACTGTTTAGCTTCAATACATAGACACACACACCGACTAACACCCTCACATTTATTTTCTCTGCTATAATAGGTGGAAATCATTGGGAATGTCTGAAGATCTCTACAACTGGACTAGAAGTCTGTGAAAGAGTACATTAGTACATCACCTCTCTATATAAAGCAAATGATGGCATCTATTTCCAGTTATTATGCAAGATCTTAGAAGATGCGGGTATACTTACTATACTGTTCTATAAAGAACACATTAGTAAAACTCTTGGAAGGGGGCCTCTTTTTAAAACATCTTATTTTTTAAAAAATTTAGTGAATTATATTTGATTTACAACGTGTTAATTTCTTCTGTAGAGCAAAGTAACTCAGTTATACATATGTATACATATGTATCCTTTTTTAATATTCTTTTCCATTCTGGTTTATCACAGGATAATTGTGATATCATAGGATATTGAATACAATCCCCTGTCTGTAGTAAGGCCTTGTTGTTCATCCTGGAAGCAGGCTTCTAAGGCTGAGGAGACAGGTTGGAACTCTGCTTCTCTATTTTGGAGCTTTTGGAGAGTGTGCAGATTTCTGGAAGTGCTCCTATCGTTCTGCAAAATTTAGAAACTCCATAAAATTCAGAGCCAGCAGCCTTCTTTTGATTTCTCCCTTATGGGTTCTTCCTTGCTTACATAAGGGGAAAAAATCTAAATTTTCACAAAGAGCACTGTATAATATTTTAAAAATAAACTAGAAAAGACCAGGAAGTCAGGTTAGTGGCATAATAAAAACAAGGAAGCTGCACTTTTGCAGAGTCTGTGATACATACCATTTCTGAATTTTCCTTGGTAACAGCTTTTAGTTTATCTTCCATGCGCTGCAAAGACACCATCAGTTCATCATTTCTCTTGGCGAGGCACTTGTTCCTTTCCAGAAGAGGTTTACATTGTTTTTCAGCTTCCCGCACACGCTTTAACTGAGAAGACATAAAACAATGTGTCCCTTCTGTTTAGAGTCTGAAAATAACTGCATTATAGCAATAGCCACCAAAAAAAGTGTAAAATATATGGCAGGATATTTTAAACATAAACATCTAAAAATTATGTAAAAAATTCCTACTACTAATAAGCAAATGAAAGTAGCACAAAAGAAAATAGGCAAAAGACAGAGGGTAAATCACACAGGATATCAAAAAGGTCACTAGATATTTGGAAAGTTATTCTGCCTCCTTAGTAAGAAGGAAAATAAAAATGAAAATTCTATAATAAGAATACATCTCACACCCACCAAAATGACTAAAATGATCTATAATATTATCTTTACATGCTTATAAAGACAAGGAGAAAATGTAACTCATATATTATTGGAGGGGGTTTAATTGTCCTAACAACTCTGGAAAACTGTTTGGTAACAAGCGCTGAAACTGACTGCATGCATACTCTATGATCCAGTAATTCTGCTCCTTGGTATAGTCCCCCCAGACATGAACATATTTTCTCACCAGGGCATGTAGCAGCACCATTAACAACTTTAAACTATCATGGAACAACATATATGTCCATTAATAATAGATGAATAAATACATACATTTACTTATCACACATAATTGTATATACATATTGCACCATATATTTTTATAATAAAATATATATATATACCATACACTTTTATAATAAATGTATAATAATCATATAATCGAATAGGATGGAGTCGTGAACATGAATGAATTCTATATGCAACACAATGAATGACTCTCATCAATGTAACACTGAGCAAAAAGCCAGCTGCAAAAGGATAATTATTGTATGATTCCATTTACAACACATTTTTTTGGTGGTTATTGGTCATACTGCGCAGCTTGTGGTATCTTAGTTTCCTGATCAGAGATTGAACTTGGGCCCTGGTCATGAAAGCGCTGAGTCCTAAGCATTGGAACTCCAGGTAATTCCCTACAACACATTTTTAAAATGGCAATGGACATCCATAGTAAGAGAATTCAGTACAACGGCTAACTTTAGAAGGCTGGTGATTGAGAGAGGTCTCAAGAAGGGGAAGTTCGGAGACGCTGGTAGTCTTCCACTTATTCATCTGGCTAGTAGTTATATGAGTACTACACGTTGGGCGTATTTACTGAACTGTACCTTTATTATTTGTGCACTTTTCTTTACTATTCTGTACTATAACATCATATATACTACTATAGGGGTTTTCCAGGTGACTCAGTGGTAAAGAATCCACCTGCCAGTGCAGGAGACAAGGATTTGATCCCTGGGTCAGGAAGATCCCTGGAGTAGGAAATGACAACCCACTCCAGACTTCTTGCCTGGAAAATTCCATGGACAGAGCAACCTGGTGGGCTATAGGCTATGGGGTCACAAAGAGTTGGACACAACTAAGCGAATGAACATGGATATACTACTGTAACAAAATGCCTAAAAAGTAATAAAATTTGAAAAAAATCTGCTTAGAACTCACCAATTCATTTCGTTCATCTCCAAGCAAGGTATTCCTGTCTTCTAATTTTCTTATCGTGGCGTTCAACTCAGCTATTCTCTTCTGATTTCTTCGCAAATCCTACACATGAAAATTAAAATGGGAATTTCTTCAATAAAACTTTTCACAAAGTTTTAGAATGCTGCTCTTAAAAGTAATAGGCTTAGTTCCTTTCACCTGGTTTATGAGTTGAGAGTAAAATGTCCTCCTACTCAGAGGAGAGTAAATATTTACCTTATTCCAAAGCCCCAAATTCACTGCTTGGGTTTAAGATCACACCTGGTTGAAACTGCAAATGAATTCTATGTGGCAGATACTCCCTGGGGCCCTGACTCCTGACAAAGAAAGTGGTAGAAAACTGGATCAGTTTATGAGACCTGTGAGCTGAGAGATCAGGGTCATGCTGTGATTACATGAGGTTCAAGGAGCATCCCTTACGTCATGGCTACACAGTGCTTCCCACAGTTAGATAGGTGTCCTGCTATCACATTTAGCCAAAGAGAGTGTAGAATAGGAGGTAGGGATGGGATCTACAAATCCCTGCATACCTTTGGAGAAAAAGGTCAGATTCAGAAGACTGGTGCATTACCTCCATATATGAGACACAGTAGATTAATGGACAGACTTTGCTGGTAGATTTTGCCCAGATCAGCTGGCTTCCACACTGGTGTAATAGTCATGGAATCACTTCACACATAGCACTCATAGATAAATTCTGTGCTCTAGAGTCCACAGGACCATTACACACTTACATGTCCATTGTCATTTTACATTTTGATAGTGCTCTACTGTTGACAAAGCAGGTCCACACACATTATATCTCTAGATTCATAGTATCCTGGGAGATTTTGCAGAACCAAGAAGATTTAGTGAGGTCTAAGTTGTTCAAGGTCTCTATCAGTAGCTCAATAACTACCATGTACTGGATGCTATGCACCAGACACTATGCTCAATATTTTGCATATCTTTTCTCCTAACCTCAGACTAGCTCTATGGAGTACCACTACTGCCTCTGTTTTACAGATAGGGAACTCTGAGCTGTCAAAGGATCTGCTAAAGTCACACAACAAACAGCAGATCCAGAATTTATACTAAAGGGTATGACTTCAGAACATATTCTCTTGACAATTTTGCTATACTGCAGGTAGGTGTCAGTGATAGAACTAAAACTTACATCTGCTAAAATCTAGTTCAGTATTCTTTCTGCCACCTACTAGGATATATATATATATATATAAATAAATTCATAAATTATTCATTACTGAGTTCTAAGTATTAGCAATACTTTGAAATCTATCTTTGTTCCTAAATAATACATTGTCATCTTTTTAGCAGATAAATACTTTGAGAGATAAAACATATGAAAGTAAACTATATACAAGCTGATTTCTATCACTAAATGTCTAAAAATAATTTCTCATATAGAATGACGAAAATACAGGAAAATAAGTGTCAAACTCAACCAGACTTGAAGTTTTCAGGTGATGGTTACAAATGGTTTAGTCTTTTACACAGTTATACATTTTGACCCCTGTACATGATAACCGTTTTTACCAGTTTCCAATTCAATTGTTCATACAAGGGAAAATTCCCAGTCTTGGCAAGGGGCAAAGTATTTTCATCTAATTGGTTAGTCTTAAAATACGCTGATGTCTGCACAGGTATCATTTGGCTAGAAAAATTCTATGAAGAATTTTAAAAGATCTGTAATTCTCTTGTGATCAGCTAAGAGCAGTGCAGATCACTTTGTTGTCTATGAGTATAGAAAACCCTGCTCCCAAGATACTCCCTGATTTTATAGCAGGAGATAGAATTGATTTCTCTGTAGTAAACAGGAAAAGAGCTTAAGTGAAAAGTAAAACTTAGGTACTAAATAAAAGATGACTCCTGAGTCTTTAACTTCAACTTGAACAGACTTACTGGACTGCTGCAGTGTTCAGAGCCGTCTCCTGCCCTTCCTGGGATTTCTCGTTTTGGACTGCTCATGTTACATTCAGCCTCCTTGACCAGAAAGAGCTGTTCATCCAAAGCCTCCTTCTGGAGCTGGAGCTTCTGTACATAGCCTGTTTGGGTCTCCAGTTCCTTTTCCAGAGAAAAGATGATCCTGTCCTTGGCTTTGATCTCATCCATCTGAATTAAATGACACCCAGGACATTTTGTTTAACAATGCTGCAAAGAAATGCATCTTCACAATGGTATGAGCTTAACTTCTTTCTGCTCATTGAAACAGGAAAAAAATCATGAATACGACAAGTATATTTAATTCAGGAATAAGGCAAACTGGTGTCAAGGAGGGCAATTTTTTTTCTCTTTAGTTTACCCTGTGTAGATGCTGTGATTCAGTATATTGTTTGAAATAGTCTGGGTTGGTTGAACATAGAAAGCAAAAGTTAACTGGAAGACAGGTTATTAGTGTTAAAGACAGATACTAAATATTCTACTACAATGTTTCCCAGGACAAAGTGTGATGTTACTTCCTATTTGGGAGAACGATCTTTGAATTCCTTTTAAAAAGCAGTAACAACAATGAACAGGTCATTGAACCTGAACAAGCTTCAGTATTTCTAGTAGCTTCATCATTTTCTAAGGCCAGTATGTTTGCATTCAGGTGATGAGTTTGTCCTTCCATGGTTCATATTATATGGCTCCTTTCAATCCTACCCATTTTCCAGAGCAGCTAGTTCTTAGCAACCATTTTATTATTACCATCAGAAAATCATGGTTGGGACAAGAACAGGAACGGAAAATACCTGGCAATATTAGCCACTGTTTTCCCACCTGTATCTGTGGGATACATTTATTGTTAAGTCTGAGCATGGTTTCAGAAATACTTCTCAACTAAAGGCCAAAAGCATTTGGTACTTGTTGATCAGATTTCCATCAGACTAAAAACTTTCTGCCATCCCTGGGTGAGGGCTAGTGAAATTATTGTCTATAAACAATCTTTGAAGAAAGCAAGGCTTTCTTCTCATTTCATTATATTCTATGAGAATATTAAAAATGAAAATAGGGTAGGTAAGTAGACACATTTAGTATAAATAATAATATACTGTTCTCCTCTTTATAAGAATGTCTCCTTACACATAACAAATCACTTTGCACAAATGTTTCTTTGCTGTGTTCCTAAGACCAAAATACATTTTTGAATATATTTGGGACAGAAATTGTGTTATACGATCACATTTACCCACATGTAACTATTTGTGAGCTACTGCTTCCAAGTCACACGATTAAATTTTAGGTCATTTTGGGGAGGTCATGGTCCTGGGATATCATCTGATAATTTGGCAAGTAATCAAACACTGCCCTGTTAATTTGGGAGTAAACGCATTGTCTTTATTTTTATCTCCTTGTAGGAGACTTGAGTCTAGTGTTATTCTTATCTAAGTAGCATGTTCATTTGCTAGATCTGTTATCTATGGTTTATTTACAGTTTACCAGCACTCTAGATCTGCATGTTCCTACTTGGTTTTGATGTACCCTACATAAATAAACCTGCTGGGAAATCACCTCATCACACCCATATAATCATTTTAATCATCATAACTGAAGTTTATTGATCTTTTAATACATTCAATGCATTCAGGGTCTTACATATCTTATCTCATTTTAAAACAATCCTATTATGTAGTTCTGTTACCACCGCTTCACAGGTGATGACTGAAGACCCAAAGGGTAAAGAGCTTGATCATGGTCATATGGCTAATAAATGATGAGCCTGATTTAAAATACAGACTTCTGACTCTAGAGCCCATTCTATTAGGCACTGTGCTATACTTCTGCCAAGATTACCCTTCCAGCATTTTCTCAAAGTGGTTTTCTGTAGAATATCAAGTAACTAGTGTCAAGGAGTCTCAATTGCATACTGGCTGTAAGCATGGACTCTGGTTTCAGAATACTGAAAATCTTTCAGATTCCTAGGTCTTAAGTAGGGAGGGGGTACATATCAGTATTCTCTGGGGAAATTTTCTACACAGGATCACTCCCATTTCTCTCCCTTTCTGTTCCACAAATGGAACTGGGTGTTGGGGTAAGAACAAGATTAGAAGGAATAAATGAAGACAAGTACTTCTGTATTACTGAAAAAGTTTCCCATTTTTCTGTTTGCAGTCAATTTTTGAACTAATATTCAGAGAAACTAGATTGTACACTGTTACTCAGAGAGACATCATGTCTGTCTCTGCAATGTGCCAGTGAAAATAAGTCATGAAAAAATTATAACCATGGGTGGGTTGATGTATTTGTAGACTTATACTGAAACCATTGACAAACAACAATATTTAATGTAAAGCTTCCTTTTCATTTACCTACCTGCTGACTCCAGAGTTCACATCCTGATTCTTTCTTCAACAGCCACTGGTGTTTTAAAAACCAAAGGCAGGGCAGAGAACAATATTTCTGCACTGCGTTTGGTCTTTATTGTCAACCAATACAATAGCATGAATTGCAGATTAAAAAATTTGTAAAGTGTGGCAAAGGCAACATTTACAGTCACACCGTATTGCAGTACAAAGAAAATTACATATTTAATTTTTTTCTAATATGTCCTCTGATAACCACTTTTTACATAAAATTGAAATCCTAGCGATATCATCCAAGGGACATAATTAGAATTCTCAGAATATAAATGGCTAGAATGAGCAGATACAAGAAGGAAAGTGTTTTTAAAGTTCTTTTCTAAGAAAATATTTTTAGAGAAGCACGAAATACACCTGAACAGGTGATAGTTAATTTGATAATATATAACCCAGATATAACTGATGCTAAACATTCTGAATACAGATGCAAATAAACACTTCTAAGACAAGATCAATCTGCAACATGATAGCTTTCACACAGTAATTCTATTTGTTTTACTTTTAAGCATAGTGAAAAGACTGATGTGGCTTTTGGTCATATACATAGAAAAAAAGCTTCAACTCAGTAGGGGTTGAAGTAAGTCTTAGAAATTGGTTAATAGCAAGTAAGCTAGGTAGGAATGACAACCAATTTAAGAATTATAATGGTCTCTATTTTGAATTGCCTCCATTTACTTTGGCAAAGAAGAAGATCTATTTGTAAAATGATGAGGGGTTTTATAGCTCTACGTCTTGCCTTCAGACATGGTTCCTGGGGAGAAAACACGTGAATCCCTCAGTATGTTCCCAGTGGCTGCCATTTTCAGACACCTTGAAAGCCAAAGAAAATTCCCCTGCCCCTGTAAAAACATTTTATAAATGGAAAGCCTACAACACATGCCGATGTTGGAAGAGTATATCATTCAGAAAATTTCTATATACACCCAAGGAAACAGGAGCCATTAAATAGATAACTCTCCATACGTGTGAGGCTAGAAAAATCCACTTTTTATGAGAAAGTTGACTTCAAAATCGTTTACCTTTTACAATGCCAATTTTGGCCTGGGTGCATCTATTTACCTGTTGACTTATCTTGTACTAGACAGAAGGAGGGCACTGTTTATAATCGACTCATGAAAAAAACACCCGAAAAAGCAAGCCCCACGGCGCTCGGAAGCCTGGAAAGAGAACAGTTCTGCCCTGGGTTACTAACCAGCCTCCGAATATCCCGCTCCGACTCCCACTTGATCTTGGAGATGGCTTCCTGGTGGGACTGATGCTCACTCCTGAGGTCCCCAGCCTTGATTTTATCCGCTTGGATCATGTTGCTCAGCGCCTCGTCCACCTGCTTCTTGGCCGTTTTCAGGTCCGCAATCTCCTGCAAGAGCTTAAGGCGCTCGGCGTCGAAGAGTTTCCGGGCCTCCTCGCGGGCCTCGATGGTGAGCGCGGTCCTCACTTTGTCGCTGCTGCCGTCCCGCAGCGCGCACAGCGCCGACTTGAGCCTCTGGATCTCGCCGTCCCGCACCTTCACTGTCCGGGCCATCTCCTGCTCGTGCTGCTTGATGAGGTTCTCCCGCACGGCCTGCAGCTCCTTCATCTTTTCCTCGTGGAGCTTGGCTTTGAGCTCTGTCACCAGGACCGTGTGCTTCCGCTGCTCCAGCTCGCGGATCCGCTTGGCTTCTTGAGTCTTCTCTCGCTCGAGTTTAGATACCTGAGAGGTGAAAGGAGGAAGAGAGGTGAGCCTCGTCAGAAAGATGTGCTCCTAGGCAGGGCTGGCAGCTCTGATCGCTGGGATCTCCTAATGCCTCACCTCTTTTCAAATTCCAGCCCATAGTGGAAGGAGGGAGCGGGGAGGGGGCCCCGCGGGAAACCACAGGCCTTTTTATGTTGGGAGGACAGCATGGGAGGGCTTCCCTGACAGCTCAGTTGGTAAAGAACCCACCTGCAATGCATCAGAATCCGGTTTGATTCCTGGGTCGGGAAGATCCACTAGAGAAGGGATAGGCTACCCAACTCCAGTATTCTTGGACTTCCCTTGTGGTTCAGCTGGTAAAGGCTCTGCCCGCAAAGCGGGAGACCTGGGTTCGATCCCTGGGTTGGGAAGATCCCCTGGAGAAGGGAAAGGCTACCCACTCCAGTATTCTGGCCTGGAGAATTCCATGGGCTGTACAGTTCATGGGATCACAGAGAGTTTGACAAGGCTGAGCCACTTTAACTTTCACTGTATGTGAAAGCAGGACGTATCCGAGGATGCTTCCAATACTTTGTTCAGACAAATATTTGATGTTCTGGGGCTTTACTGTTTTGTACGGTCTTCAGGCAAGAAGCACAGGCATCACCCAGAGGCTTATCAGAAATGCAAGGGATCCATCCCAGACCTCTGAATGAGAGCCTGTGTTTAATACATCCCCCAGTGACAGACATACACATTAAAATTAGGAAGTTGTGCTCTAATGTTTTTCATCTTGGTGAGGAGTTCAAAATAGATCATCTGGAGATCATTCTAGACTACACATCCCTAGTGAGGTCTAAACTGATAACTGTGCATGTCCTAGGACACCCAGGATAGTCCATAGTTCAATATTTTGATCCGACTAAAAAGTTATGCCTAAAGTGATAGCATAAAACATTTCCCTTTCTTTTTCTTCTTTTTTTTTTTTTTCTTTTTTGAAGAGAGGATAACTGCTGCTGAGGGGGAGGTGAGGAATGAAGATGGTTGATACGTCCTCAACTTCACCTTCCTTACCATAGCTACTTGGTTCCACCCCCCACATTTTCACAGATAGACACACACCAGCAAAAACCCCCTGCAGTACAAGGACCTCTGTGTTACAGGAGGTCAGTGGCTATTATTTTGGCTACATGGGTGTCTGTCTGCATTCTTCACTATCTGAACTCTTATCTCCCTCTCTTCCCCATCTATGTCAACACTCTGGGGAATTTAATAAAGTATTGCTTCTAATCTTTTTACCTGCAAGGAGAAAAAAAAAATTCTCCTGTGTTTTTTACGATTTCCAATGGTAATACAGGTCTCTTTATAGATAAGCAATAGCACTGCCTTAATTTGGCTGTGAGTTTGTCTCTGATTTAGTAGATAAGTGTGTGGCCTGGCATCTGTAGCTTAAAAAAACCTCACTAGGCTCTTGTACTGTCCTCCTCCTGCTGTCGTCTCTGCTGCTTTCTTTGTTCCTCTGTCTCAGTCTTTTGCACAGAATCACACACGGGCAGTAACCTAGAAAAAGGGGAAAACTGGGCAGCCCCAGGAGTAATATCTAGGTGAGTGATACTGAGTCTCTGCCAATTGTAAAATTAGAACAGTTTGCAAAATAATTGCTGAGCCTTTCTAGCTGAAAAATTGTTAAGATCCAAATTCCTTATTGAAACAATTGTAATTATGACATAAAGTGTCTGAGATTTTACTTACCTTAATGGTTTACCTACCTTTAGCTAGAACAGGATTTTCTAAGTCCACATGGCATTCTATGAATATTTGATTTTAAAGGTACAACAATTATTCCCACGTAGGTTATTCTAAAAGGACTCAGGACACAAGGAGATTTGGCGAAATAAACAGTCAGGCATGCCCAAATGACTGTTCTCGGGTCTTGCCTCCAGCCCCAGGTCCCCTCCCACGTGTCTGTTAGCTCACAGGTTCTAGAGCAGCGCTGTCCCACACGGTGGCCACTAGCCACAGCGAGCACTTGTGATACTGGAAAGTCTGAACTGAGCCTGGCCCCAGGTACAGAATACTCATCTCATTTCTAAGACTTAGTATGAAGTAAACATTAATATATCATTAATAATTTTTATATTGGTTGAAACTATAATATTTCGAAGTTTTTTTGGCCTTGTGGCATGTGGTATCTTCTTCAAGCAGGGATCAAACCCATGCTCCCTGCATTGGAAGTGTGGAGTCTTAAACAATGGACTGCCAGGGAAGTCCAAAACTATATATAGTATTTTGGATAAATTAGGTAAAATAAAGTATACTATTAAAATTAATTTGGTTTATTGTTACTTTTTAAAATTGTAGTTACAAGAAGTTTTAAAATCACATATGTGGCTTGCATTTGTGGCTTGCATTATATTTCTTTTGGACAGTATTACTCCAGAGTTCTTGGAGGTTCATTTACCAAACTGAGCTTTCATCACACTGCTGCTGACATTCTCTTAGCAAAATCCTGTTATGATCTATGTGCCAGGGCTTCTTCCTGTTGGGGAATAGAATCCCAACACTTCAACTGCCCCTTTCAGCTCTCAAAAGACTTGGCTGGACTTTCAGCCCCTATTTTAACTCCTCACTTGACATCTCAGGCATAGAGCAGTATTCTATTTTCTGCACACACCCTGAATCTCTACACCTCTGTGCCTGCCTAAGTTTCTTCTTCCTGATCCGCCCTTCCCTCAGCTCCTTTTGGGATCCTCTCATTCCTCCTGACCCAGCTAGATGCTACCCTCTCTGGTCATAACACCCTGATCACCCAGGACCAAGCTCATTTCTTCTGCATTTGTCTTCTCAGTGCAGTTTGTTAACACCTCCTTGCTGGTCTCTTCCACATTTTTCTTTATGCTGTATATATATATATTTTTGTACACTTGTCTGTCCTCACTATCTCCTCTCCTACCCCACCTTGATTGGAAACTCCTGGAAGGCTGCCAGTGAGCCTTGTTCATCATTGTCTACCCAGTGGTTGTCAGCACAACATAGAAGACAAAAGAGCATGCGTGAAATTAAAGAATGTAAGCCAATATGTTTCCCTGGCTAGCCTCATAAACAGAGGCAGGAATAATGTATCCTGTCATTCATTTTAGAGAACATAGGCTTGCACTGTTACCCAGAGCAGTCCTCATCCATCCCTTCCCTGTATAAAACAATAAAAGAAAAATGCCCCCAACATATAATGTCTGCCTGTGCTCTGTTTGATATTTCTCCCAATGCTTCAGTAATGACAGCCTAAATCTTACTTCCCATTTTTTCTACAATGAACTGAAGAAGGGCTTTCTAGACTATGAGTGGGCAAACAGTACCCCATGAGCCAAATCTTTCCCACCCCCTCCCGCTTTGTGAATAAAGTTTTATTGGAACACAGCCAGGCCCATCCATTTCCATGTTGCCTATGGCTGCTTTCACGCTACAATGAAGCTGAGTAGTTTCACAGAATCTCTCTGGCCCACAAAGCCTAAAATATTTACTCTTTTGTACTTCACAGAAAATGTTTGCTGATTTTTCTTTAATATAATGTAATTTTTGAAAAGAGGGGCCTTATTTTTCACTGAGTTAAAATCTCTGATAATTTACCTTCCATCAATTTACCTTGGGGAAATTAACTCAAGTGATAGGAAACTATCATCTTCAACTGAAGATGAAATTGATCATCTTCAATTTCAGCAGGATGTATTTACATTCCTTAGGCATTTGGAACAGTATCATGACCATAAGAGCAGATAGGTAATGGGTTATTAGGGGAATTTTAGCAGCTTTTCCTAAAACAATGAAAAGCTGTAGTAAAAATGGAAAAAGGGTAATGAATTCTGGGTTTGTATTTTGATTTCACCATCTACTGTCTTTAAGAAAGTTGCTTTATCCTGAGGATCTTTGATTACACTTTAAAAAATACCTGTAAAAGACATATTTTTAGGATTAAATTAGATAACAAATGAGAAAGTAGCTTAAATTGTAAAGTACTGTAAAATGTAAGGTAATATTATACTGGATATAAGAGGAAATACTCATGACCTAAAATTATTTATGTGAAGTTCTCTGCAGGTGTATTATATTATAACAGTTTGTGATTCTGCAATTTCTCTCAAGCTATAAACACTAATCTTTTATGGAGAGGAGATGAATGAAAAAGAAAAAAAAAGTAAAAATGAAAATACAGGTGTATGGAAAATATACTCCAGCATGAAGACAAAACAAATAGGAACACACACTGGCGTTTTTGTCCATCACTTAAAGGAATCCACAGAATTCAAAAAAAGAAAAAGAAAATATACTGAATTACTTTTGGCACTTTTTTTTTTTTTTTTTTTTTTTTTTTTTTTTTTTTTTTTTTTTTTTAATATTATTTTATTAGTTGGAGGCCAATCACTTTACAACATTTCAGTGGGTTTTGTCATACATTGACATGAATCAGCCATATAGTTACATGTATTCCCCATCCCGATCCCCCCTCCCACCTCCCTCCCCACCCGACTCCTCAGGGTCCTCCCAGTGCACCAGGCCCGAGCACCTGACTCATGTATCCCACCTGGGCTGGTGGTCCGTTTCACCATAGATAATATACATGCTGTTCTTTCAAAACATCCCACCCTCACGTTCTCCCCCAGAGTTCAAAAGTCTGTTCTGTATTTCTGTGTCTCTTTTTCTGTTTTGCATATAGGGTTATCGCCACCATCTATCTAAATTCCGTATATATGTGTTAGTATACTGTAATGTTCTTTATCTTTCTGACTTACTTCACTCTGTATAATGGGCTCCAGTTTCATCCATCTCATTAGAACTGATTCAAATGAATTCTTTTTAACGGCTGAGTAATATTCCATGGTGTATATGTACCACAGCTTCCTTATCCATTCATCTGCTGATGGGCATCTAGGTTGCTTCCATGTCCTGGCTATTATAAACAGTGCTGCGATGAACATTGGGGTGCACGTGTCTCTTTCAGATCTGGATTCCTCAGTGTGTATGCCCAGAAGTGGTATTGCTGGGTCATATGGCAGTTCTATTTCCAGTTTTTTAAGAAATCTCCACACTGTTTTCCATAGTGGCTGTACTAGTTTGCATTCCCACCAACAGTGTAAGAGGGTTCCCTTTTCTCCACACCCTCTCCAGCATTTATTGCTTGTAGACTTTTGGATAGCAGCCATCCTGACTGGCGTGTAATGGTACCTCATTGTGGTTTTGATTTGCATTTCTCTGATGATGAGTGATGTTGAGCATCTTTTCATGTGTTTGTTAGCCATCTGTATGTCTTCTTTGGAGAAATGTCTGTTTAGTTCTTTGGCCCATTTTTTGATTGGGTCGTTTATTTTTCTGGAATTGAGCTTCAGGAGTTGCTTGTATATTTTTGAGATTAATCCTTTGTCTGTTTCCTCATTTGTTATTATTTTCTCCCAATCTGAGGGCTGTCTTTTCACCTTACTTATAGTTTCCTTTGTAGTGCAAAAGCTTTTAATTTTCATTAAGTCCCATTTGTTTATTTTTGCTTTTATTTCCAATATTCTGGGAGGTGGGTCATAGAAGATCTTGCTGTGATTTATGTCGGAGAGTGTTTTGCCTATGTTCTCCTCTAGGAGTTTTATAGTTTCTGGTCTTACATTTAGATCTTTAATCCATTTTGAGTTTATTTTTGTGTATGGTGTTAGGAAGTGTTCTAGTTTCATTCTTTTACAAGTGGTTAACCAGTTTTCCCAGCACCACTTGTTAAAGAGATTGTCTTTTTTCCATTGTATATCCTTGCCTCCTTTGTCAAAGATAAGCTGTCCATAGGTTCGTGGATTTATCTCTGGGCTTTCTATTCTGTTCCATTGATCTATATTTCTGTCTTTGTGCCAGTACCATACTGTCTTGATGACTGTGGCTTTGTAGTAGAGTCTGAAGTCAGGCAGGTTGATTCCTCCAGTTCCATTCTTCTTTCTCAAGATTACTTTGGCTATTCGAGGTTTTTTGTATTTCCATACAAATTGTGAAATTATTTGTTCTAATTCTGTGAAAAATACCGTTGGTAGCTTGATAGGGATTGCATTGAATCTATAGATTGCTTTGGGTAGAATAGCCATTTTGACAATATTGATTCTTCCAATCCATGAACACGGTATGTTTCTCCAACTGTTTGTGTCCTCTTTGATTTCTTTCATCAGTGTTTTATAGTTTTCTATGTATAGGTCTTTTGTTTCTTTAGGTAGATATACTCCTAAGTATTTTATTCTTTTTGTTGCAATGGTGAATGGTATTGTTTCCTTAATTTCTCTTTCTGTTTTTTCATTGTTAGTGTATAGGAATGCAAGGGATTTCTGTGTGTTAATTTTATATCCTGCAACTTTACTATATTCATTAATTAGCTCTAGTAATTTTCTGGTAGAGTCTTTAGGGTTTTCTATGTAGAGGATCATGTCATCTGCAAACAGCGAGAGTTTCACTTCTTCTTTTCCTATCTGGATTCCTTTTATGTCTTTTTCTGCTCTGATTGCTGTGGCCAAAACTTCCAACACTATGTTGAATAGTAGTGGTGAGAGTGGGCATCCTTGTCTTGTTCCTGATTTCAGAGGAAATGCTTTCAATTTTTCACCATTGAGGGTGATGCTTGCTGTGGGTTTGTCATATATAGCTTTTATTATGTTGAGGTATGTTCCTTCTATTCCTGCTTTCTGGAGAGTTTTAATCATAAATGAGTGTTGAATTTTGTCAAAGGCTTTCTCTGCATCTATTGAGATAATCATATGTTTTTTATCTTTCAATTTGTTAATGTGGTGTATTACGTTGATCGATTTGCGGATATTAAAGAATCCTTGCATTCCCGGGATAAAGCCCACTTGGTCATGGTGTATGATTTTTTTAATATGTTGTTGGATTCTGTTTGCTAGAATTTTGTTAAGGATTTTTGCATCTATGTTCATCAGTGATATTGGCCTGTAGTTTTCTTTTTTTGTGGCATCTTTGTCTGGTTTTGGAATTAGGGTGATGGTGGCCTCATAGAATGAGTTTGGAAGTTTACCTTCTTCTGCAATTTTCTGGAAGAGTTTGAGTAAGATAGGTGTTAGCTCTTCTCTAAATTTTTGGTAGAATTCAGCTGTGAAGCCATCTGGTCCTGGGCTTTTGTTTGCTGGAAGATTTCTGATTACAGTTTCGATTTCCTTGCTTGTGATGGCTCTGTTAAGATCTTCTATTTCTTCCTGGTTCAGTTTTGGAAAGTTATACTTTTCTAAGAATTTGTCCATTTCATCCAAGTTGTCCATTTTATTGGCATAGAGCTGCTGGTAGTAGTCTCTTATGATCCTTTGTATTTCAGTGTTGTCTGTTGTGATCTCACCCTTTTCATTTCTTATTTTGTTAATTTGGTTCTTCTCTCTTTGTTTCTTAATGAGTCTTGCTAATGGTTTGTCAATTTTGTTTATTTTTTCAAAAAACCAGCTTTTAGCTTTGTTGATTTTTGCTATGGTCTCTTTAGTTTCTTTTGCATTTATTTCTGCCCTAATTTTTAAGATTTCTTTCCTTCTGCTAACCCTGGGGTTCTTCATTTCTTCCTTCTCTAATTGTTTTAGGTGTAGAGTTAGGTTATTTATTTGGCTTTTTTCTTGTTTCTTGATGTGTGCCTGTAATGCTATGAACCTTCCCCTTAGCACTGCTTTTACAGTGTCCCATAGGTTTTGGGTTGTTGTGTTTTCATTTTCATTTATTTCTATACATACTTTGATTTCTTTTTTGATTTCTTCTATGATTTGTTGGTTATTCAGAAGCGTGTTATTTAGCCTCCATATGTTGGAATTTTTAACAATTTTTTTCCTGTAATTGAGATCTAATCTTACTGCACTGTGGTCAGAAAAGATGACTGGAATGATTTCAATTTTTTTGAATTTTCCAAGACCAGATTTATGGCCCAGGATGTGATCTATTCTGGAGAAGGTTCCGTGTGCACTTGAGAAAAAGGTGAAGTTGATTGTTTTGGGGTGAAATGTCCTATAGATATCAATTAGGTCTAGCTGGTCCATTGTATCATTTAAGGTTTGTGTTTCCTTGTTGATTTTCTGTTTAGTTGATCTATCCATGGTTGTGAGTGGGGTATTAAAGTCTCCCACTATTATTGTGTTACTATTAATTTCCTCTTTCATACTCGTTAGTGTTTGCCGTACATATTGCGGTGCTCCTATGTTGGGTGCATATATATTTATAATTGTTATATCTTCTTCTTGGATTGATCCTTTGATCATTATGTAGTGACCTTCTTTGTCTCTTTTCACATCCTTTATTTGAAAGTCTATTTTATCTGATATGAGTATTGCGACTCCTGCTTTCTTTTGGTCTCCGTTTGCGTGAAATATTTTTTTCCAGCCCTTCACTTTGAGTCTGTATGTGTCCCTTGTTTTGAGGTGGGTCTCTTGTAGACAGCATATATAGGGGTCTTGTTTTTGTATCCATTCAGCCAATCTTTGTCTTTTGGTTGGGGCATTCAACCCATTTACATTTAAGGTAATTATTGATAGGTGTGGTCCCGTTGTCATTTACTTTGTTGTTTTGGGTTCACGTTTATACAACCTTTCTGCATTTCCTGTCTAGAGAAGATCCTTTAGCATTTGTTGAAGAGCTGGTTTGGTGGTGCTGAATTCTCTCAGCTTTTGCTTGTCTGTAAAGCTTTTGAATTCTCCTTCATATCTGAATGAGATCCTTGCTGGGTACAGTAATCTAGGTTGTAGGTTATTCTCTTTCATTACTTTCAGTATGTCCTGCCATTCCCTTCTGGCCTGGAGGGTTTCTATTGATAGATCAGCTGTTATCCTTATAGGAATCCCTTTGTGTGTTATTTGTTGTTTCTCCCTTGCTGCTTTTAGTATTTGTTCTTTGTGTTTGATCTTTGTTAATTTGATTAATATGTGTCTTGGGGTGTTTCGCCTTGGGTTTATCCTGTTTGGGACTCTCTGGGTTTCTTGGACTTGGGTGGCTATTTCCTTCCCCATTTTAGGGAAGTTTTCAGCTATTATCTCCTCGAGTATTTTCTCATGGCCTTTCTTTTTGTCTTCTTCTTCTGGAACTCCTATGATTCGAATGTTGGGGCGTTTCACATTGTCCCAGAGGTCCCTGAGGTTGTCCTCATTTCTTTTGATCCTTTTTTCTTTTTTCCTCTCTGCTTCATTTATTTCCACCATTTTATCTTCTACCTCACTTATTCTATCTTCTGTCTCCGTTATTCTACTCTTGGTTCCCTCCAGAGTGTTTTTGATCTCATTCATTGCATTATTCATTTTCAATTGACTCTTTTTTATTTCTTCTAGATCTTTATTAAACATTTCTTGCATCTTTTCAATCTTTGTCTCCAGGCTATTTATCTGTACCTCCATTTTGCTTTCAAGATTTTGGATCATTTTTATTATCATTATTCTAAATTCTTTTTCAGGTAGATTCCCTATCTCCTCCTCTTTTGTTTGACTTGGTGGGCCCTTTTCATGTTCCTTTACCTGTTGGGTATTTCTCTGCCTTTTCATCTTGTTTAGATTGCTGTGTCTGGAGTGGGCTTTCTGTATTCTGGAGGTCTGTGGTTCCTTTTTATTGTGGAGGTTTTACCCAGTGGGTGGGGTTAGACGATTGGCTTGTCAAGGTTTCCTGATTAGCGAAGCTTGTGTCAGTGTTCTGGTGTGCGGATCTTGATTTCTTCTCTTTGGATAGCAATGGAGTGCCCAGTAATGAGTTTTGAGATGGGTCTATGTGTTAGGTGTGACCTTGGGCAGTCTGTATGTTGACGTTCAGGGCAATGTTCCTGCGTTGCTGGAGAATTTGCGTGGTATGTCGTGCTCTAGAACTTATTGGCTCTTGGGTGGTGGTTGGTTTCGTTGCAGGTATGGAGGCTTTTGTAGGGTCACTTATTACTTAAAGATTCATGTAGTCAGGAGTTTTCTGGTGTTCTCAGGTTTTGGGCTTAAGTCTCCTGCTTCTGGATTTCAGTTTTATTCTTCCTATAGTCTCAGGACTTCTCCAACTATACAGCACTGATAATAAAACTTCTATGTTAATGGTGGAAAGTTTCTCCCCCGTTAGGGATACCCAGAGAGGTTCACCGAGTTACATGGAGAAGAGGAGAGGGAGGAGGGAGATAGAGATGGGCAGGAGGAGAAAGAGGGGGACTCAAGAGGAGAGAGACAGATCTACGAAGTTGTCTGATCTCAGAGTGTTCTCCGTAGCCCAGACACCCACAAAGATTCACAGAATTGGATTGGGAAGAGAAGGGGGAAGGAGGAAATAGAGGTGTTCTGAGGTAGAAAACAGAGTCAAGATTGGGAGAGAATAATCAACACACTCGTGAATAAAAATGGGAGCTGAATATTGGATTCTTAAATGTTCACAATTTATATCATATACTGAAAAACAAAAATTAAAAATCTAGAGTAGAGGTTAGACTCTTAAAAATACTATATTAAAAACAAAAACCAAAACACACAAAAGAAATTTTAGAAATATATATGAAGTTTGGTATAAAAATAGGGCTTCTCTTCTTTTTTTTTTTTTTTTTTTCTTCGCTTTCTCTTTCTTCTGTAAGGTTATAGTGGATTGAAAATGAAAATTAAGGCGTAGTAAAAGGAGTGCTAGAGGGCTTTAAAAGAAATAAGAGAAAAAGAAAAAGAAAATAGAAGAGAAGAAAAAAGAAAAGAAAAAAAGAAGAAAAAAAAAAAAAAAGAAAAAAGAATGAGAAAAAAAATTGTTTTGCGTAATTAAAAAAAATCGTAAAAATCTATGAAAATGAAAGTTAAGGAGTAATGGGGGAGTAATAAGGAATTTTTAAAGGAAAATAAAAGAGAACCAAGAAAAAAGAAAGAAAAAAAAAAATTTTTTTTTCCTTACTTAAAAAAAAAAAAAAAAAAAAAAAAAAAAGAAAAAGAAAAAATATATCTAGGAGTTTCCCTGGAGCTGTTGCGGTCAGTGTGGGTTCGGCTCAGCTTCAGATAGCTCCTCGTTCCAGCTTACACTTCTCGATATCTACAGGCCCTTCCGGTGTAGTCAGTCCGTGGTTTCTTCGGGGATTTTAATCTGTTACACCGGTCCCTTTGTTTATTTGGGTTCTGTTGCCGGTTTCTCTTCCGCGCCTAATTTCCGCCCTGACACACGGGGCGGAGGTGGATTCTTATTCAGGTAGCTAGTTCCGTCGCGCTGCGGCGAGGGGCTGTGCGGGGAGGGACCGGCGCTCCCGGGAGAGGCTTGCGCTCTTTTCTCGATCTGCGCTGCTCAGGCTCCGGGCTGCTCCGTCTGAAGCGCGCGCCACGCTGCGCGCGGCTCCAGCCCTCGGGCGATTCACAAAAGCGCGGCACACAAAGCCGGGCCCGCGCTCCGTCCCCACGCCGCCCGAGCGGCCCAGGCAGCCAGGCGCTTGACGGGCGCTCTCTCCCCGGGTGCGGCGCGTCCTCTGCCCCGCGCGGTCCCAGTCTCAGTCCCCGCCGGCGCCAGTCGGGAGCGCGCGCCCTCTGCCCTCCGTGTCCCCAGCCGCAATTCCCGCCCGCGCCGGTCGGGCGCCCGCGCCCTCCGTCTCGCCACGACCCTCCCGGCGGGCTTCGGCCGCCCAGAATCTCGGTCCCTTTGTTCTGCGAACGGCCGGCAGTGTGTTCGGGCCGGTTAATTTTCTGTCTCTTTTGCTGTCCCACAGTTCAAGCTGGCAACTCACAAAAGCTCCCTCTGATTGTCCTCAGGGTGCTCAGGCCCGGATCCAGCCCCAAGTAATGCCGCCCGCTCCTCTCCGTTCCGTCCCCACTTGCTGGTGGCGGATGCGGGCGTCTGGGGTACTTTTCTGCTGGGAGTTGCTTTTAGGCTCTTAATCTGTGGGTTTTATTTATTGTATCCCTCCCAGTCAGATTCAAACTCTTGAGATTCCAACACTTCCCCCAGGCCCGCCAGAGCGAGGGTTTCCCGGTGTCTGGGAACGTCCTCTATTAAGTCCCTTCCCGGGACGGATCTCCGTCCTTAGCTCTTTTGTTTCGCTTTTTATCTTTTATATTTTGTCCTACCTCCTTTCGAAGACAATGGGCTGCTTTTCTGGGCGCCTGATGACCTCAGCTAGCGATCAGAAGTTGTTTTGTGAAGTTTGCTCTGCGTTCAGTTATTTTTTTGATGAATTTCTAGGAGAGAAAGTGGTCTCTCCGTCCTACTCCTCCGCCATCTTGGCTCCTCCCCCAGTTGTCCTTTTGGCACTTTTTAATGTCTACTTATTTGGTTGTCATGGAAGCTTTCATTTTTGGCAGTATTTCTAGGTACTTTTTTTTTTTTTTTTAAACTTGAAAAGAGTTTCACTATGAAGGAGATACAAAGAACGTGACTGACATCTGGGAGGAAAAAAGAGTCAATAAAAATTTTGAAGTAAAAATATTTTCTGAAAATTATTTATAGCTTCAATTGTACCACTAAGAAATAGATTTTAATATCTTAATGTAAAAAAAAAATCTTAATGTAAATCATGAAAATGAGTATACAAAAAGATGAAGAACTACTCCTGAGTAATATGAAAAAATGTGAAGATAATACTTTGAAAGGTAAAGTTAATTAGTTGATTGAAGAGAGAATCAATTTTTACTTGTGGAAATGTTATATGGACAAAAATTTCAGCTCTACCACAAAAAAATAGTAGGCATTTATCTGGGGCTTAACTTACTATGTATGAATTAAGCACTTTTTTAAAGTCTTTACACGTATCAATACACTTAACTTCCTAGGTGGTTCTACGACATAAGTAGTATTTATTACATCTGAATTTCTGGTGAGAAAAGTGGGGAACAGGCTCTATAGAAGCACAACATAAAGAAGACCCAGCTAGGTCAGGGCAGAGCCCAGATCTCCTAGTTTGCTCTGAAAGCTTTGGCAAGCTAGGGCCCCAGACTCAGCCTCAGTTTACTCATGTGTAAACTAGGATTGGTGATATCTTTCTCATATGATTGTTGCAAGGACTGACTTCCATAATCCAGCAAAGTCCTTTAGATAGGCTGGAACACATGGACAATTATTAACTATTAATACATGGTAGATATTAAATATTAATTTGATGAGCATTACTGCACATTAATATTTTATCATGCAATGTATACTAATACCATGAACAACATAAACCTAAATACCCATATTATGGTGGTAAGATGAGTGGTACTATAATTATATTATAAGACCTTAGCAACTATTTTCCTAATAGAGATGTTCAAAGATAAAATTGGGTTTCCTCAAGATGTCCTGAGTTTCTTGATGGCATCTCATTTTAACTTGGAAGACACCTGTTTAATGTATACAAAGAAGTTATAGGGGGTAGGGTGGGACAGGGCCTGAGGGTGAGCACTGAACAGAGATTTGAATAAAAGACTTCCTATATCCCTTTTACCCCAGAGGTTTTATAAAAAAAAAATCATTAGGAAAATTTAATGCTGCTTCCACTATGATAGAAGGAAGAAAAATCATGACTAGCTTCCCAGGCTTCCCATTATATTTTCTTCTTTTGTCCTAATTCTAGTTTTGCCTTTGAAAAATGCCACTGTAAATTCTGCTAAGATAAAGAAGGTGATGTTTGAGTTTTAATGTGATCTTAGAAATCTAGGATTAAACATTGGACTGCCTATCCAAGGTAAGGAGGGTTGAGAGGTTATCAAGACAAGACAGGCCAGCCAAATGTTCAGCTTGGATTATCTGCATCAGATGTAGCCAGAGATCTAAACGCACAGTGGGCTGGCAGGGGTTTTCATGGACACTAAGTAATTCTCCGACAGGAGATGTGAAGAAGGAAAGGCTGCCTCCATAGGAATAGGGCTCATAAGGGCTTCCCTGGTAGCTCAGCTGGTAAAGAATCCGCCTGCAGTGCAGGAGTTCCCAGTTCAATTCCTGGGTTGGGAAGATCCCCTGGAGAAGGGATAGGCTACCCACTCCAGTATCCTTGGGCTTCCATGGTGGCTCAGTTGGTAGGATCCACATGCAATGCGGGAGACCTGGGTTCGATCCCTGGGTTGGGAAGATCCCCTGTAGGAGTGCATGGCAACCCATCCCAGTATTCTTGCCTGGAGAATCCTGAAGGACAGAGGAGCCTGGCGGGCTACAACATGGGGTCCCAAAGAGTTGGACACAAATAAGCAACTAAGCACAACACAGCCTAAGGGAGATTTTATACAACCTGGGGAAGTAATAAAAGCTTCTCTCTTTTCATTTGTTGCTTTTAGCTACTTAGGTTTCCTGAAAACAAAACTAAATTTGTAGAAAGCAAGAAGTGCTGGATGCCCAGTGTGGGCCCTGAACCTGCAAACTCTAGAGCACTAGCCTGAGGAGAGAGAAGGTTGGCTGGTTTTCTGAGAGCACCCTGGAGGCAACAGAGTGCAGTGGCGTAAGAAAGCGCCACCTTGATCACAGCCTTAGAGAAGATGGGAATTCCCATTTTGGCTCCTCCTCTAGCTGTGTCACTGGGAGCACATGAATTACATAGAACTTGTGTGTTTCTCAGTGAAATCAGAATAGTAATCAGATGCTGCCTTTGGCCCAGGCTCTCAGTGAGGACTGCTCTGCAGTCTAAAGGACTGTTCTAAGGGTGGAAACTCCTTTCTGGAGCTGACTCTGCCCAAAGCAAGCATCCCAGGCCTGCCACCCTGCAAACTTGACCCTTAGAGGCCTGTCCTCTGCTGCTGCTTCATCCCCTCTGTGACTGTGGGCTTCACTGTAGCTGCAGGCTGCCTCTGAGGGAGAGGACGAAAGCCTGGGGAACTGGGTGGGTGGATTTCACATCACACAGCAATCCCTGGTATGCTTACACACCCTGAGCAGCAGATCAGTGTCCACAGAGGAGACACACAGGAAAACACCATGGCTTAATGGCTCAGTGCTGGTCCAAGAAAGACAGATCTGGTGGAAATATTTCTTCCACCTGAGCCTGGGGTGGCCCCCCTCAATCAATACTATAATATGCCATGGGGTTTTGGGGAATGTTTTAAAAAGAATCATGATAATTCACTCAACAAGTAGGACATGTCTCCTACATGTCGGGCGGCACTGTGAACACTGGGGATCCCTTACTTAGGGGGTCCCTGAAGCAGGCAAGGAAGCATACAATTCAATAGAGCAGGGACAGCAGGCAAGAAACCAGCAAACAAACAAATAACATAACTTCAGACAGTACAGAGTCCTGTGATTAAAGCACTACAGGGTGATGTGCTAGATAGAGTACATGGAATGAAGGGACAGTGTCATGCAACTTGGTGATCAGGGAAGGGTCCTGAAGAACTAGAGCAGATTCCTTTCCCGACTATATTGAAAGGACCTTAGCTCTTTTATGTTATCCCTAATCTGCTCATTTCATAGATGCACAAATGCAGGTCCAAAAAGGTCATCCAGCAGAGAGACCTCACCTGTATTCTTTCCTCTCCACCATAAGCCCCCATAGTTACATCCTTTTGGCCCCTATGATTGGAGTCCTGTCAAAATGACCTACATATCTCCATGTTTTTTCCTATCAGTGCTTTACAAATCTTTCAGATAATTTCTACTAACCATAAGTTGGCTGTGTCTAATATTTTAGTTTCATTTTCCTGCAGTGGAAATGCAGGCATCTATGGGAGAAGGATAGGGGCATATCCCCAACCCCCCCCCCCCCGCCCCACACTTCATTTCTCCATTTGAAATCTGCATAATAGTAAAAAGAAAAGTTCTGACATTGTCTCTTCCTCTGTCTATGGTTTTCAGTATTTTCCAGACATTCACATGTTTTAAGTATTGCACTGGCCCTGCAAAACATGTAAACAACCTAAATGCCCAGTGATAAATAAATAGATGAAGAAAATGTCATATATCACCTCCTATACACACACAATGAAATATTCAGCCATAGAAAGGAAGGAAATTCTGTCATTTGCAACACTATGCCAAGTGAAATAAGCCAGATAAAGACAAACACTGTATGATCACACTTACATGTGGAATTAAAAAAAAAAAATAGAGCTCATATATAGGGAATGGATTGGTGGTTACCAGAGGCAGAATGTAGGAGATGGCTAAGGTGGTTAAAAGGTACAAACATCCAGTTACACGGTAAGTTGTGAGGATGTAATGTATAGCATGGTGATTATAGTTAACAGTCCTCTTAACAGTATCTGAAGATTGCAAAAAGAGTATATCTTAACGGTTCTCATCACAGCAGCTGGGGGTATAGCGCAGTGGTAGAGCGCATGCTTAGCACGCATGAGGCCCTGGGTTCAATCCCCAGCACCTCCATCTTCAGGGCTTCCCTGGTGGCTCAGCTGGTAAAGAATCTGCCCACAAAGCGGGAGACCTGGGTTCGATCCCTGGGTCGGGAAGATCCCCTGGAGAAGGGAAAGGCTACCCACTCCAGTATTCTGGCCTGGAGAATTCCATGGACTGTATAGTCCATGGGGTCGCAAAGAGTTAGACACAACTGAGAGACTTTCACTTTCACTTTCATCACAAGAACAAAAACTTTGTAACTCTGTGAGGTGATGGCCATTGACTAAACTTATTGTGATAATCATTTCACAATGTATACATTTATCAAATCATTATGTTGCACACATAAAATGAACACAATGTTATGCATCAATTATATCTCAATAAAACTGGGGGGAAACACATTTGAAAAAAGAGTGCAGATGTGGGAGGAGAGGGAAGGGGAGTTGAAGACCCAGCTCTGCCACCAACAAGCACGTGACTCTGAGTGAACTGCTTTATGTCACTGAGCCTCGGTTTCCACATTTGTAAAATGTGGATAATGACAGTGCGCACCTCAGAGAATGGTAGTGAGGATGAAATGTGATAACTGAATTATAACACAACATGTTTGATGATATCTGCTCAAAAAATACACACACATAACTTAGGAAGTCAACACAACTATTACCCCATGTGACAAAGAAAGATACAGGTATTTCATAACCTGCTCAGGGTCACTCAGGTGCTAAGGGAAAGAGCTGGGATTATGTGAAGAAGAAAAGCAGTTCTTACCATGTGTGACTGATAGTAAACATTCAATAAGGTCCAGTATGTGTGACCCTGCTCTATCTGCAATATTTTCTGCAAATGTCAATGGGATGATTTGTCTTTCTGGAAAAATGAGTAATATCCCATCACTCCAAAGGTTTCCACTCTTTAACTGGTCCATTCCCCTGAGGTTAAATTGTCGTTTTATCATCCTAGCCTTGGAGTCAAACTGAGAGTGTGAATTCACAGGCCGGCATTGTTCATGTTCTCTCTCTTAAAGCCTGGGCCTTTGGTAACACAACCGTATTTATTTTAATAAAACTGCTTTATGACTTGCTTGCCCTCTAAATTCCCTTTGCTCTTTGGGGAATGCTGCTGACAGGTGGGGAGGCTTTGCTGTCGTCTCTGTGCTAGGATTATAATTAACTGCCACGGAGAGGGAGTCTGGGGGAGGGGCAGAGGGTGGACGACAAGGGCAGTGCTTTCATTTCAGAGTCTGGCTTCTAGTCTCTTGTCAGAGGAGACTGAAGATCTCCTCTTGTCTGACCTGCTGGCTTAGACACCAGGGCCCAGCCCTGGGTAAACAGGCAAGATAAACAGCTCTGTCCACAGTCAAGAGTTACCCTTTTTAAAAGGCTAGCACACGTGGGAAATGGCAGGGTTGGGATCTGCAGGGCCCCTGCCTCTTTAAAATCTCATGAGCTTGCTCTCTGTAAACCAGCGGCAGCTTATGGCTCCCAGTATCCAGACGGATAGCCTTCTTTCCATGAAGGTAGTTTGTCATTCTGTTGTTACTACAATTAAAGCTGCCTGCCTCCCTTTAAATGTTATGTTGCCCCAGGGAAAGTTAAAAACAATGAAATGTTCATAGCTTGTCGACCTGGAAGGAATTGTGGAGTGGAGTGTTTGTCAACATGCAGTCAAAGAACCACCTTCATGGGGACTGTCTGGACTGTGTGCTGGAATTGCAGTCCTGATCCTCATCACTCCTACTTTATCAGAATCTTTGGACTCTGGGCCCAGAGATCTCAATTTTTAATAGGTTCCCTCAGGTATTTCTAATTTCCAGTGACACTTGAGAGACAAGGAGATGGAGAAACAGATTCAGTCATCTGAATTACAGATCAATACATTGAGAAATTGAAATTTGTCCCTTAGGAGAGAGAAAGGCAATATTCTGATTTTCTGACTCTTACACAAACATTTTTAACTTTGTTTTTGTTTGTTTTGTTTTATGACACCACATTCTTTTTAACGTTATGGAAACTGAAAAATACCCTTCACAAACTTTACACTGGGGCCTGCTTATCCAAGGTCAAGGCTCAGCTGAGACAGGGGGCCAGAAGCTTTGGCCAATTCAAGTTTTATTATTGTTCAAACCAGGAAAAATATATTTGGGAGAAAAGAACTAATTAAAATGTAATGGTAAAGTCAAAGAAGAAGAGGCAGTAAAAAAGAGTAAGGATATATGTTGTTTGTGACTTGATCAAGAACATTTCCTTATTACACAAAGAGTTATGTCTTTAAGGCAATTTTACACTGACATGACTATCCCTAGATTGTCTCTAGTCTCTAGCAAAAATGTCTTACGCCTGTCACGTATTTCCAAATGATTTCCTGTCCATGACTCTGTTTGATATCCACACCGCACTAATAAGAGAAGCATTAGCATATTCATTTAATGGATGAGACTCAGAAGCAAAGAAACTTTCTTAAGTCTAATTAGCAACTGACTCAAGCATACCAGATATAAGAAGGGACATTACTATGAATTTTCTTTTCAGAATTTACTATGTGCCAGGCAGCTCTCTGAGCATCTGACATGAATTTTCTCATATACTCTTCATCACTCCTTTATGTATAAATGTCTAATTTAAACCTCCCCCCCAGCTCTACAGGATAATAGTAAGGTATAAGAATAGAAATCACCTTTCAGTCATTCATCTACTCATTCAACAAATATATGTTGAGCTTTTCAGTCCTGGACATTTATTTAAGCTCCACTGATAGGTAAGTGAGACTGCTGTCACAGTGATTACACTTGACTGGGGAGAGAGAAGCATTAAACAAGTAGTCAATAAATAAATACAAAAACTGCGCTGAGATGAACCAGGAAAAGGCAGGCCTTAGGGAGTGTGTGGACCCAGGAAGTGCTCTGTTTTGGAGATTGTAGTCAGATGCTTGACTAGAACTGACACTTGCAGGAGGTGTGGAAGGAGCATGCCGCTGGCTGGGGAAGAACAAGGGCAAAGGGCCAAATGTGATGGGCGTGTGTCCCCTGGTCCAGCGAAGAGGCTGGAGCAGAGCGATCTGGGGACAGCAGTGGTAGGAGATGAGTCAGATGATGGAGAGCTGGAGCGGGGAGGTCCTGATGTGATGGGCAAATTTCTATGACTGAGAGAGACGGGCAGCCTTGGAGGGTTCTGAGCAGTGGAATGACACGATGGACATGCTTTACAAAGATTTCTCTAAATGCCTCACGGGGAATAACTGCAGAAGGCAAGGGTGGGACCTGATCCAGGCCACAGGCTTATTCATTTATCCAGAGGTGGTGGCGATGGGCAGTATGGTCTGAATTTTTACACCTGGCTTCCTGGGCAGGCAGAGCTCATGAGCAGGGTTTCCTCATTTTGGGTGCTCACACCCCTTCTGCCACACACAGGGAATCTCCCCATGTCCAGGGGGTGGTGCCCCCTCTGGCAATCAGCAGACCAGAGCCCACTGAGGCGGGGCGGCAGGCGGCCGCAGGAAGCCGCACTCACCTTGGACTTCTCCTGATGCAGCTCTATCTGGATGTCTGTGAGCTTGGTCCTGAGGTCTTCGTTGGCAGCTTGAAGGGCGACAATGAGCGCCTCGGGCTTCTCGCCCTTATTTCGCCCTTTCTTGGACATTATTCCTTTCTGAATGGAGTCTGTTGGTGTTGAATTCCTCTCAAGCAGGGGCTGCCATGTTCCTGCGGCTTCTCCTGGGTGCGAGGCTCAGCAGCTACTGCCTGTTGCCCCTCGGGAAGGTCTCCTCAGCCACTGCCCTGGAAGCCCTGGGGGAGGCAGAGACAGAGGTTACCGCCACGACCGAGACCTGCGCGCGTACCCGGCAGGCACTCAGCCTGAGCTGCTGCGAGAGCCCCTCCTAAGGGCTCCCACCCGCCTGGTACATGAATTTAGGGCTGCCTTCCCAATGGGCTAGTCTGATCACGCCCGTGCCCCGCTTAAAATCGTTCAAAGACCTGTGAGTCCGTATACGAGTGTATCTTTCACATCTCAGAGTGCTCTTTACACCTGAATCTGCCCATTCTCTGAGCCTTACTTCCTCCACATCACTCACTTATATCCTGGGCGTAAAGATTCTTTCTCTATTCCCATAAGGACTTTTCATTTCCCCCCATCCTTTGCCCTGCCTCCTCACACGGTCCTCAGCCTCACACGCTGCCACACAGACATTTTAGTCTGACCATCCTTCATGGCTCCATCAGGTCTTAGCTGGCATGTCAGTTCCTCCCGGAAGCCCCCCAACTGACCCCACCCCAGGTAAATACAGGTCCCTGTTTTTTAAGTGTGGTCACCTCCATGAGTCTGTAAGCTTTGTGATGATGATGATGATGAAGATACATAGGTAGGGATAAAGGTTTGTTGTTTTTGCCTTGGAAAACTAACATTTTCAATTTCAACATATTGTACTTAGCATAACATATAGAAGCCTATAGGGACTTCCCTGATGGTCCAGTGGCTAAGACCCCTTGTTCCCAATACAGGGGTCCCGGGTTTGATCCCTGGTCAAGGAACTAGATCGCACATACCACAATGAAGAGTTAGCATCCCACAACAAAGGTTGACAATTCTGCATGTTGCAATTAAGTCCTGGCAACCAACAAATTAAAAATTAAATAAAAAAAAAGAAGTCTATAGTTTATAGTCTAATTAGTCAATAGTTTATACTGACTAAATAAATGAGTGACTCAATTAACCAACTATAGTAAATCTCCGCATCTCACAGTTTATCTATTGTATAATTCTAGGTCTTTTTATATATTGGATTTTCTTAAAGTCAAGTCTGTGGATGAGGAAACCATAAATCATCACATAGGTGACTTCCTTCCACAAATACTAAATTAAGTAGCTGGAATCTTTTTTTTTCCCCTAGTAGGTAACAAGGAAGCTATTGAAGCTCTTGGCTGGTAGGTGCCCTAACAGAGCAGTACTTTGGTGTGGTTGTTCTGGTGGCATAGCAGGGAGAGAATGAGGAAGCGAGACCAGATGGGCCACTAAACTTCCAGGGTGAAGGATGATGTAGACCCAACCAGAACAGCAGTGAGAAGAAAGAAAAAAAAAATGATGTGTCTTGATTTACAAATCTTTAAATGTGTCATAGAAACAAGGCGCTAAGAAAAATATAAATCCTAAACTGTTAAAGTCAGTGTAAAAAGCACGGCTAGATAAAGAAGACACTAGAGAGTTTCCCATGCAACCTTTCAGAAAATTGAGTGTTTTGTATCTCTAGGTGCTTCAGTCCAGAACTAAGGGGAATTCCTACTGATGATCCATATGTTCCAGTAGCTGCTGCTCTATCGAGATCCCTGGTATTCAGCCTTGGGGACCATGTTGGGATCCTGGGCTTTCTGCCATTCACCCATGACCACTGGGGCTATGCCCTTTAGAGACTGTCTCTAGGGAAAGGGGATAGGGAAAGGTTAGGAAGTTAGATCAGTCTGTTGCCAGCAGTCATGGAACTGTCCACCATATTGTACCCTAGGCTAGATGTTGGAGTGGTCCTTCATACTTATTTTGCAAATGTTGCAAAATAATTAAAGTGTATGGCTGAGAGATTTCTAAGTGGTTACAATTCGTTGCTTCTAGAATTGAAATGAATTCAACAAGTATTTATTGGAAATTTGTATTACAAATACCACTAGGCACAAAGATAAGTAAGATAGTATTTAACTCCAGGCAGGTTTTGGGTGAGAAAACTCACATATACACAGTTAAGAGTATCTCCTCTAGTTTGTTCTCTAGATGTTGCTGGTCTCCAAGGCTTTGTCCAGGTTATCTCTACTGGCTCCATCTACAGGTTTTATGATCCCCTGTGTTATATTCATAGCCCTGACCATCCCCCAAACCCCAGACTTATATATTCAACTCCTTCTACCAAATCCACCCGAATATCCTATTGGTATTTCAAACCTCACCCAACAAATACAGATGCCCTTTTTGAACTAGTCCCTCAAAAACCTTATCCTCCCCAAGTTTTCTCATATCAATAAATGGCACGATCACATGTCCAGTTGTTTCAGATCTTAGCTTAGAAGTCATCCTTTCTTTTTTTTTATCCCCTATTTACCTTATCCAGTCTGCTAGGAAGTCTGGTTTCTTTTACCTATAAAATATGACTCATTTTATAGTCAACTTCTATCAGACCTTTATAGTATTGTCACAACACAGAGGAAAAAGCCATTTGGGAAAAGCTTCCTAGCCATATTGTTGTCTTGAATGAAGAATAGGCTTGCATTTTCTCTTTTTTCCCCCATGCAAACAAACCTTTATTAGCATCTACAATTTACCTGCTACAGTAAACAGTGCTGAGGGCTCAGAGATATATCATATAGCCCTGGAGGAGCTCACAGCTGATTGGCTCCATCAGTTAGAGTTGCAGCAGAAAAAGGTAATCCTGCTCAACTGAGAATTTAATAATGGGACTATCTACCAAAGGGTGAGCAAAGCTAAGAAAGCCTATAAGGGCTGCGGAGGTATATATCAACTTTAAAAGGAATGAGCCATCTCAAAATGGCTCTATGTAGGTTAAAAGGGTAAGTGAAAGACAGGTATGTCCCACAAACATGTCTTGTCTTGAAGCTTAAAGTGGCTGAGATTTATCGGTTAGTTTGTTTAGCATCATCAGCTGGAGGGGTCTCTCCCTTGTACCTGAATGAAACCATACTCTGTTAACCTTTCCAGCATAAGCTCAGGAATTCTGACCTCAGTGACCCTTCATTTCCTCTCACCACTGTGCTATCTGCAGACATCACTGTGATGGATCTTCCAATACTTCCCACCGTGGTTGACTCCATGGTATGTGTTGGAGTGCATGTATATTGTGTGGGCCTGGGACTCTCTTCTCTTTCGAGCTAGCCCTCTTCAACTACGCCTCAGCCCAGTAGATGTCCCAACTTTTGGAAGCCAGACGATCACCACTCCAGATTCCCTGAGCCAAGAATGGACTGTTCCAATTGGAGATACTCAAATGGGGGCTACCAGGTGGCTCAGTTGTAAAGAATCCACCTGACAATGCAGGAAACTCAGGAGATGTGGGTTCAATTCCTGGGTCAGGAAGATACCCTGGAGAAGGAAATGACAACCCACTCCAGTATTCTTGCCTAGAAAGCTCCATGGATAGAGGAGCCTGGCAGGCTACAGCCCACAGGGTCGCAAAGAATTGGACATGACTAAGCGACTAAACAACAACAATAACAACATACTCAAATGACAGAGGCAGAAGCTTCAGAGAAACTTTGGAGTCACACAATTGATGTATGTAGAGAAGGTTGTAAAACTAGGAGAAAAAACTCCAGGGTTAGATTGTACAGGCTCTTGCATAATCGATGATTAAATTTAATTTAAAATGATTTCATTATGTAGAAATGGAGAAACATGGCAGTATGTGAATGTAAGTGTATTAATAGTAATAACTTACACTGACCAATTGCTATAAGCCCATCATTGAATTCAGCACTTAAAATACTGTTCAATTCTAATGCACACTAAAGATGGAGGTGGGGGGGAAATAAAACTATTCACAGAAAGATTAAGTAACTTGCCTAGGATGACTGAGTGGATAGCCAGTGGGGCTGAGATTCAAATCCAGGCAGTTTGAAACTGAGACCCACGGTGTATACCCTGGGCTACCCTGCCTCATGTTTGCATTTTAGAAAGGTAACTCTGGCAGTGTGATGGAGGATGAGTTACTAAGGAGGGAGAGAGACTGGAAGCAAGAAATCAGTGAGTTTGCTTCAATGGTCCAGGCGACAGATAATGCAGTTCTAAACGGGGCCACGGCCAAGAGGATGAAAAAGGAAGTGGCAACTCTGACACTGGAGACTTTGATGGAATCACATCCTACCTCTAGACATTACATTCTTCTCTCCTGTTGTAAATAACGAGAACCAGCTCTCTGTCATTGCTTGCAGCAAAAATGTGAGAAGCAACAGCCATATTTTACATTTTAATTTTCAATCCTTTCCCCAAAATATAAAATATGTGCCTGACTTAATACATTTTTAGTCTGGAAATTATTGTAACTTAAGTCCCATAAGAGCCGGATAAAAGAATAGGATTAATAACTAGACATGTTCAGGAGAGAAAAAAACGTCATAGGAAGTTGAGGATGGGATCAACTTATAGACATCTACCTTAATGTAAATAGCTGTTCATATAAGTATGGCCCTATATAACCCTCTACTGCAGGGCAATTTTCCAAAGTCTTTTCCAGTTGTGATGAGTGCCTGGAAGTCTTGTGATTCTCATATGTAATTTCATTAAAATGTTTCTGTTGCTTTGTGCTCCCCCTTCCCCTTTTTGGACAGTTTTATTGAGATATAATTCACATATCATAAAACTCATCTGTTTTTTAGCATATTCACAAGACTGCAAAACCAGTACCATAGTTGATTTTAGTACTTTTCATTATGCCAAAGAGAAAGCCCATACTTGTTAGTAGTCATTTTCCATTCCCACCAAACTGTCCCAGTCCAGGCAGTCATTAACCTACTTTTTGTCTCTATAGATTTGTCTATTCTGGATATTTGTGTAAGCAGAATCATAAAATATGTGAATTTTCTTTCTTTTTTTTTTTTTTAGTAACTGGCTTCTTCTACTTTAAAAGATTCATCCATAATATAGCCTGTATCAATATTTTATTTCTTCTTATTGCTGAATAACATTCCATTGCATAACTAAAACTAGATTTTATTTACTCCTCTGTCAGCTGATGGGCACTTGTGCTGCCTTTGCTTAAGCAGTTTGAGGTCAACCTTCCAGAGAGGCTGCCACATGCAGAGAAACACGGCCTCTCAAAGGAATGTGCTCCAGAGCACAACAGAGAGCCTGAAGACATCCCTGCAGATGCATGGAATGTTTCTGGACCACCCTCAGAGCCTCTGCCATTGATAACACCTGATGCAACAGAAGATCTGGAGGAGGGACAGAAGTATTGTTCAATGATGGGCCGATCTGATCATGAAGGAGGGGGAGATGGCTTCTCCACTTCAAACCACTTGAAGGCACTTTAAATGAGCCCTAGGTTTCCAGCTTTTAGCTGTTGATGGCAATGCTGGCCCCAGGGATCATTCTGAGGTATCAAAGGTGAGAATTTTAGCTTACCCTCTGGTCCTACCCTGTCATTAATCGGGTACCTCCCACAGCCACCAAGGCTGAGTTCCCCTGTAACCAAGTTTCAGAAAAAGATATCAGAAAATTTAGAGACAGGCTCTTATGAGCAGTTGCATTTTAAAATATGGATCACTGCTTGGGAGCAAACCTTAATGAAGGAATATATTGTCAATGGAAGAGTTATGGCCATCATTCATTCATTCATTCACTCCATAGACATTTATTGAGGAGGAAATACAGTGTAGTGTTTGAGAGTAAAGCTTCCCAAATTTTTGGTCTGGTTTTATTAAAATCTATTGGAGAGCTTTAGTGATTGGAGCTCCACTCTGGAGATTCTGATATAGTAGTCACTGGGTGATTCTGATGCACAGGAATCTTTGAGAACTCCTGGTTAAGAGTTATGGACTATGGAGTCAGACAGACTTAATTTTAAATTTCACCTGTGTAGTAGATGTGGATCTTGGATAAATCATTAGTTCTCTGGTTCTCAATATTCCTCATCTCCAAAATGGGGGTGAGAGGTGCAGGAATATGTAGAACTATGGCATTGGATTGTTTGACAATTACATGAAAGAATGTAAAAGATGCTCTCACACAGCTCATGATGCATGAGAGGTAACATTTATTGAGTGTTTTCAATTTCAACTGTTGGCTAAGGTGGTGGAAACAAATAGCCAATAAGTGCCTTTCTCAAGATGCTTAATTTGAATAAAAATGACAGGGGATATTAAAAATAATGATAATTCAAGTGCCACACTTATGGAAGGCCTCAAATATTAAAAAGCCATTCTTATTCCTGGTCCTCTACAGACTTATTTAGGCATTGGTACAAAACCCCTGAGAGAGAAACCACAGAGAGGGGGAGAGTGACAATAACATGAATAGATGAAACTTTTTCTTTCCTCTCCATGGTTTTTCCTTGGGTACCACTTCTGGAGAGTAAAAGTGGGATGCAGCATTTGAAATAATCTTGGGATCATCTGCTCACAGCTTTAGCCTTTTTATGTCTTTTAGAGTTTAGGGAACCTCAATATCTATTTTTTATAACAAGATGTCCAGATTTTAAAATGTCCATTCAGCTGATTAGGACAGATATAGTATATATACACAATGGAATACTACTCAGCCATAAAAATAATGAAATAATGCCATTTACAGCAACATGGATGGACCTAGAGATCATCACAAGTAGAGTAAATCAGAAAGAGAAAGGCAAATACCAATATGATATCACTTGTATGTCAAATCTAAAATATGACAAAAACAGACTCACAGACATAGGGAACAGATTTGTGATTGCCAAGGGGAGGGGTAGGGAGAGATGGATTGAGAGTTTGGAATTAGCATAAGCAAGCTATTATATATAAAATGGATAAATGACAAGAACCCACTCTGTAGCACAGGGAAATATATTCAATATTCTATGATAAACCATAATGAAAAATAATGTATAACCGAATCCCTCTGCTGTACAACAGAAATTACCACAACATTGTAAATCAACTATATTTCAATAAAAATGGATTTTTAAAAATCTCTATTTGGAGCATCATTGTTTTTAAAAACACACATTTCAAGATTAAAATCAAGAAATTGGAAACATTTGTTGATATTAAATCAGTTCATCAATACTTAAAAATGTTGAATCTGTGCTATTTCTCTTTGGTTATAATCCTGGTGACACAGTCTGTCCAAGAAAATAAAAATATCCTAGAAATCCCAATATGATGTCCAACTACATTTTCTATTGTCTCTCACATCCTAAAATACCACATAAATCTTTATCAGAAATGTGGTCAAGAAAGCATGGCCACGGTTTATTGAGCACTGTTCTTGGTTTTTCATAGATGCAAGCAATTGCAAGCATCATTCATTCCCACCTGCCAGTGGCTTCTGGATGGTATGGGGAGGCAAACATCTGTCAAGAGGAAACAAATTCTAGAAAGCAGTGAATGATACAGTTGGTAAAAGCTACGGGAGCAGCTTAGAGCAGACTGCAAAAGCATGAAGACAACAGAGAAGGTGAGCTGAGCCTGATGATGGTGAGCAGACAAGAATGAAGCTGATGTTGAATACTGCTGCCTAATTTACTGAGTTCTGACTCTGGGTCAGGCACTGTGCTGAGGTACACTCATCTTAGGTACAGGAATTTATCCCAATCAACCCCTTCAGATATTTATTTGTATTACTTTTTTTTAGGTAAGAAAACTGAGGCTCAGAGAAGTTATTTAACTTGAAAAACATTTACACACCTAATGAAATGGCAAAGCTGCAACTCAAACACACATCTGTCAATCTCCAAAGCCTCTTAGCTAGTATAATACGTACTTGAAGAAAGGGCTGGATTCTTCTGCTCTGGTTGTGAGTAGGCTCAAGAGATGGCAAAGGAATGAAAATATCAGTGGGCACTTACAAAATAGAATTGTGGATGTAGTGGTTAGGAGGTTGGGATCTGAAATCACACAAACCGGTTTTGAGTCACACTTCCTAGATGTCTATACTTGAGAAATTAAACTCTCTGAACTTCTGTTACTGTAAAGTGAGGAAACAAATATATCTACCTCACTGAGCTCTTGCAAGGAGTAAATGAACTAAAGTGTGTAAAATGATTAAAAATTATTATCATTGTTATCATTTTTCCCAGGACTGAACTACCCAGGAAAAGCCAGCTTAGATTTTAAGGGAAGAAGAAACAATTTATCATTCCTTTGTGCTAAAAAAGACAGACCAGGAAAGGCACAGAGATCCCTGAAAAGACTAAAGTAATTCATGCTTATGCTTTTGGCAAAATAAGATTTGCACTGGCAAGGTCAGTATTCTCAGGAGTCTTGGCTTTGCAGATGGTTCTGCCCTAAGCTATAAACTGAATAAGGTTGTTATTAATCTTAAGAGTTTCCAATAAGGCTGTTGCCTCTGAGTTATGATTTGAAAAGCAACTGTAATATAAAATTAACTAGAGTTCTTGTGTATGCAACACTTCTCCATAATTAACATTTTGATACATCCACTGCACCAAAGCCTTGCTGGTTTGGCTATGCCCTTCCCCCACTTCTTTTCCAAAGATGATGTTTTAGAATTAGATGTCATAAGTGTTTAAAACAATGAGTTAAACTTACTTATTTTATTCCCAGTGACCTGCAGAGACATGTTAAGCCCTTGTTTATGCAGGAAAATACATTCATGAACTGTGCACTCATGAGCCTAGCACAGAAATTTAATATAAAGGAGGGGAACTGCTATATTTAAAACGGGTAATCAACAAGGACCGATTGTACAGCACAGGCAAACTCTGCTCAATGTTGGTATGTGGCAGCCTGGATGGGAGGAGGTATATGAATGGCTGAGTCCCTTTGCTCTCCACCTGAAAACTATCACAACATTGTTTATTGGCTATGCCCAATATAAAAAAACCTGTTTTTTAAAAGAAGGGGACTACTATAAGTTATTCCAAACTTGGAGTTCTAGTTTCTTATATAAAGGGAATGTGGTGGTGTGGCTATGGGGTCAACATATTTTAACCCTTTATACATCTGTTAGAAGAAAATGAATCTAAAATGCTAACATTCAACATAGTATCAGTTAAGCATCTTTAGGACTGCAAGGTGTCAGGCTTGTATGGTTCTTTGTGTTAGTTTTTCTCTCTCCTGTTTTTCCACCAGTTTACCCTCTTTATCACTTATAATAATAGCAATTATTTTATTACTACAAATTATTTAGTCAACACATAAATTTTTCATATTAAAGAATGTAATAGAACGAAAAATCTATTGTTCCTGATGCATTTATTTTTTAGATCTCAGGTTTAAATCTTCATATTAGAAATATACCTCCTGAAATGCAGTAAAATCATTCTCAGCACACATACAAGAGACGTCTAATCTCTTTCAGGGGGGTTGTCAGGAAGGCTTGGTAGAAGTGATGTCTAAATTTAACAGCAAAGCAGGTAGGAGGATCCTTCCAGAACTAATCTACTCTGCAAACTCTGCTAATGCAGTTCCTTGTTTGGCTTCCTTTCTCCTCCTCAACTCTCTGGTGAACTCCGTCCTACTCATCTTTTAGGGGTCAGATCCAGTATCATCACATATCATTTTCCTTCACACCTCTGCACCATTCCCTGGGTGGAATAAATTACTCCCTCATCTGGGTTTCCATTTGTACATTAAAGACACTTCTTAGAGCATTCATCACTCTTCCTTTAATTTAATGATTCATCAATTCATAAGTATTTATGAAACATCCAGGGGGGGAGTGTCTGCTAAGCAAGAGAGACAGGGTCCCTGTTCTTCCCAGAGGAGGAATTAGCAATTTCATGCAGTCTGATAACTGCACTTTTTCCAGTGGTCATGTATGGATGTGAGAGTTGGACTGTGAAGAAGGCTGAGCGCTGAAGAATTGATGCTTTTGAACTGTGGTGCTGGAGAAGACTCTTTCAAGATCCAACCAGTAGTCCATTCTAAAGGAGATCAGTCCTGGGTGTTCACTGGAAGGACTGATGCCGAAGCTGAAACTCCAATATTTTGGCCACCTCATGCGAAGAGTTGACTCATTGGAAAAGACCCTGATGCTGGGAGGGATTGGGGGCAGGAGGAGAAGGGGACGACAGAGGATAAGATGACTGGATGGCATCACCAACTCGATGGACATGAGTTTGGGTAAACTCCGGGAGTTGGTGATGGACAGGGAGGCCTGGCGTGCTGCGATTCATGGGATCGCAAAGAGTCGGACACGACTGAGCGACTGAACTGATAACTGCACACATGATAAGAGATGGGGATCAGGAAAGACTTAGGAAAAGTAACAAAGATCTGTAAGATGAGAAAGAATCAGCTAGCTAAGAGAGTACAAAAAAAGCATGTTCTAGGTAGAGGGAGTACTGAGTAGGAAGGTCCAGGGGTAAAGAAAGAATATAAATGATGTTCTGGAGAAAAACATAGGCAAGATCTTGGTGAAAAATATGGGAAAACTTCAGAGATGAACTTAGAGAGGTAGACAGGGAACAGTTGGTAGGAAACAGTATAGATTATGTTAAAGGGTTTGGACTTCATTCCCACAGTAATGTGTAGTCACCAGAGTTTCATGCAAGGGAGTGACTTATCACATTTTGGTTTTAGCGACAGAGGATGAGATGGTTGGATGGCATCATCGACTCAATGGACATGAGTTTGAGAAAACTCTGAGAGATAGAGAAGGACAGGGAAGTCTGGCATGCTTGCAGTCCATGGGGTTACAAAGAGTCAGATACGACTGAGCGATTGAGCAACAAATAGTCCTTTGGCAATTGAGAATGGAATGGACTACAGGGGTCAACACAGACACTGAAAGAACATTTAGCAGGGGATAGCCATGACTCATTTACAGCATAGTTATTCTTCAGGTGACTGAGCCCACATGAGGGTAAAACTGCCTCATTCATCTTTGCACTCACAGTACCTGTCACGAGGACCACCACGAAGTTCAGTTTAATTAACACTGGCCCAGATCCAAGGAAAACACTGAGAATGAGGAACACATTTCACAGTTTCAACAAAGATGATTTATAATAGGAGTTCTTATGGAAAATTTCTTTTGCTTTGTGAAAGCGCCTGAATGACTGTTTTGATTTCAGGCAAAAGTAAAAGTTTGGTGTTAACAGTTAAGTAAACAATAAAGTTAAGTAAGTTTTCATTTAAGCCATGCTCTGAAATTTCATGATCCTTGCTACTATTCATCATATTCAAATAAAATCAAGTTTAATATCATTCAGCACTAAGTTATCTTGCATTGTACTACTGTGACTGGATTTAGAGGACTTTGAAAGATGAGCTCAGCAAAGTAAGTTACTCAATGCCATACACTCTTATACGCAGTGTTCTTTCTTTCTGGATTGAAAGTGTTTAATAGCTACTGTAGAATGAGGAGTACCAATATCATTGGACACGGGGGAGAAATATCAAGCCAGCAGGAAATCACTGAGTTTTCAAGGTCAGACAGAGAAACCTCTGCCTAAAGCAGGCACTTGCTTCATCTGTACACTGGTATGTAAAATTAAAGAAAAATACCAGATCACTAGAGGGAGTGAGCTTCAGAGAAAGTGTATTTATAACTGAGAGCAAGCCTATTTATACCTTGCTATCGTTTCCTTGGTGACTGCTCTCAAAGGCCACGGATTTAAAAAAAAACTATCATAAAAGCACCTGTGCAAAGTATCAAACATAAGCAGAAATTTCTGTATATAGGATAAGAAATGAATAACCTGCTATTCAAAAAGAGACAGGACAATTTCTGTATTAAGATTTATTCAGACTAATATTACTTGAGTAAAAGCATGCAAAGTTTGAATATAATAAATTTGAGATATACAGTACAGTTCTGTTATAGTATCTTCCCTATGTTATAATATGGTATCATGTATCAATAGTATAATAAACTACAGAATAGAGAAATGATTGTTTTTTTATCATTTAGATTCCTATTTTGAGTTCTGTTCTTGAGGTCAATGTTTAACTACATTTTTAAAATTGGTAAGATCTTGGAAGCAAGACAGTGAAGTTGGCTAATGGAAATTAGTCAATCTAGCCCCAATGTGTGGTCATATGCTATATGCACACACACACACACACACACACACACACACACACACACACACACACAGACGCAGGAGAATAAAAGGGACAGTAGCACGGGTCAAGGACTATGTCCGTCTGGCTCCTTGTTGAATCTCAGTGCCAAGTACAGTGGTGCCAGGCACAAAATAGACTCTGAATAAATATTTCTGATTAAATAAATGACTTCACCAGAAGAAAAGGCTTTATGATAAGGCTGGAACATGAAGGATGAATAGGAGGGATTAAGAAAAGGCAGAAAGGTAGGACAAGTGAAGGAATAAATAGCAGACTACAATATCTGGTGTGGAAGGTTTATTCTGGGGAACAAATGAATGCAAAGGGATGGTGAATCATGATGTCTTGACTGTCTAGATACTGATTTTGCATTTTGTTAAAAACTTACTAAGAATCTGAGAAATATTTTTAAGAGACGAGGCATGATACAATTAAAAAAAAAAAGATTAATCTTGTCATGATATGTAAGGCAGAATGAAGTAAAGAAACTAGAGGTTAGAGGTCCAGATATGGATCCATTATCAATGTTCAGATACAAAGAGATGAAGTTTGGATTAGGATGGAAGAATATAAGTGCCTTTTTCTTTCCTATGCAAAGAAAGGAAAGATGGGAAAGATGGGAAAAATTCTTTCCCATCATCATTTTCTTCATCATCATGCAATGTCTCCTCTTTATTGAGTATTTAGTATGTGTCAATGGTAAGGAGTCTGCCTGCAATGTAGGAGACCCAGGTTCAATCCTTGGGTCAGGTAGATCCCCTGGAGAAGAGAAGAGCAACCCACTCAAGTATTCTTGCCTGGAGAATCCCATGGACAGAGGAGCCTGGAGGACTACAGTCCATAGGGTTGCAAGGAGTTGGACACAGCTGAGTGACTAACACTTTCACTTTTTAAAGTGCTTTACAATGCAGTGTTTTACATGCATCCTTCCATTTCAGACTTAAAATAGGACTATGAGATATTCATATTTGTTATTCCTTATTTGCAGATGAGAGAATTGAGGTGATAGGAGGTCAAGCGTCTCACTCAAAGTCACAGAGCTAGGTAGGAGACATGGTCAAGATGTATTCGAGCCTGGAGTTTCTTATGGACTGAAACCACTACACTTGTCTCCAGCTGATCTGTGATGTGTGAAGAGTTCCCACAAGTGCTGATTGTTGAGAAGCAGTGAGAGAGAGGAGGGGAGGTTGAAGATGACACCCAATCCTTGTGCATGGGATGTCAGAAGAATGTCAGTATCATCAACAAACTCACTGGGATTAAGGAATCACACATGTACCCAAATATGCAGGTGTGCTGTGCTAAGTCGCATCAGTCGTGTCCAACTCTGCGACCACATGGACTGTAGCCTGCCAATCTCCTCTGTCCATGAGATCCTCCAGGCAAGAATACTGGAGTGGATTGCCATGCCCTCTTCCAGGGGATCTTCCTGACTCAGGGATTGAACCCGCGTCTCTCATGCTTTCTGCATTGACAGGTGGGCTCTTTACCACTGTGCCACCTAGTAAGTCCCGTGCTTAGATATAACAAGAGCTAATATTTTCAGGTCCTTGGTATAACCCAGGCACTATGCTAAATGATACTCATTTTCTTGCTTAATCCACAACATTATAAGTATTACAGAAAAGGAAAAAGAATCTCAGAAAGGAACTATGAATTGTGTGATATTATATAGGTAGTAAAAAGGCAAGTTAGGACATAACACAGACAGTCACATCCCAGAGTCTACAAATCCAGCAATGATTCTGTAGCAGAAACACTCCAGGACAGCAGTACTGTCTTTTCATTACTGACTGGTTGATTGACTTATCTATCTTTAAAATTTACTATACAGCTTCTTTGAAAACAACTTCCAAGGACTTTATAGAAACAATAGACTTCAACAAAATAAGACTTAAGACATTTAAAATTAAGTAAATAGTACTTGTGTTAAAGTGTTAGTCACTTAGTGGTATCAGACTCCTTTCGATCCCATGGACTGTAACGTGCCAGGCTCTTCTGTCCATGGGATTCTCCAGGCAAGAATACTGGAGTGGGTGGCCATTCCCTTCTCCAAGGGATCTTCCTGATCCAAAGATTGAACAGGGTCTCCTGCATTGCAGGCAGATTCTTTACCATTTGAGCCACTTGCATACACATACATAAAGATAGGTGCCCAAAAGGCAATAGTTTAAGTAAATAGTAATGATGTACACATACATAGAGACTGATGTTCAAATGGTGTTAGTTTTCTTTGTGTGGTACATGGTAAGAGGTCTTAATTTAGACTTAAGTATGGTTTTTCTTCTTATTATTATTAATTGCTTTAATATACAATTAGTTGTATGTTCAATTATACAATATAATATTTATTGCATACTTAATATAATCCAAATGAAATAATACTCCTGAGGAAAAAACAAAGAAGAATTCAGTGAGGAAAGTGCATCAAAGAGAAATTAAGGGTAAATAACCAGCTGAAGCTAGGGGTGAAACTGGAATACATTGTCATGCTTTCAACACACATCATGAAAAGCTGGAATTAATTCAAGCATAGAGATCTCATTTCTAAATCTGAAATGCTTCAAACTCAAATGCCCCCTCCTCTCCACTGAAGAGATAGCCAGCCATTAGGCACTAAGAGTCACAGCACAATTTTCCACTCTGCAAATCCTGACAATGGTAATCAAACAGAAGGGGAACAAACTCTATGTAGGGCCCTCTCTTGTGAAGAACTTTTTAAACTCACGAAGTCTTAATGTTATTCTTCCAAAATATGGACTATTATAGGAGGAAGTGTAATTTATCATTGACTTAATAACAAAGCTATTTTTACCCCATATTAAACTCTGCAGCATATTAACAGTATCTAAGTACTTAGAAATTTAAGCAAGATAATTTCACGTGTAAGCAATTTACATCTGAGAAACACACTTTTTCCCAGTATTTTCATTGGCTTACTACCTACCCCATGGCACAGAAAGGAGCTACAATTTCTCACTTAACATTTCAAAGTATTTCAACATACAACTTTGTTAGGGAAAGCAATCTCAACGCGCAAATAGTTTTTCTACACACAGACCCACAAGGAAGGTTCTGAGATACAGTATTTCCTCTCTGTATGGTAAGCAATCTTTGATATTTTAAATCCTTGGAGTGCTGGCCTATAATATTCTAGGTCATCATAGATTTTGTACAGATAATTATTATAGTTCATCCACTTACTCACTTCATGCTGTGACAGATGAGTACTACTAAGACTACTAACCATCCTTCTCCTCATTATTGCTGACCGTTTAACTAGGCTGGCCACTGTGCTAGGCTATTTACAAGCATTTTATTTTTAATGCTCTGAGGTGGGTGTAGAAGTCATCTAGCCCAGCCTCAAATGTGTGACTTATTAATTCTCTTTACAACTCTCCCCACTGGGAGGGACTGCCACGTGGATAATGAACTGCAGGCTTGAAAGTGTAACGAGCTATAGGAGGAAAGCCAGGCACTGCCAGAGCGCAGAGAGGGAGATCTAATTCCCTGGGGAGGGCCAGCACTGCCAACAGAAGGGACGGCTGCGCAGAGTCTGGAAAGATGACAGAGGATTTGTCATGTGGTTGAAGAAATGAGGAAGAGCTGAATAAATGTCATATGAGAAGATTTAGTAAGAATTACAGATATGCCAAGATTATTGCTTAACTGGAGTTAGGGGGAAGATGGAGGGGGAAGAGAGAATTTGGAAAGGGCTCATTTTTGTATCTTTACTGAGTTCATCTCTATTCTTACACCTCATTAAAACATTAAATTTTGGGGAGAAGGGTTCCACATGCTAAGCTATAGACTGAAAAACTGTTTAACAATAATTCTATTGAAATCTTTCTACAGGTCAAGCACAGTATGAACCATTGCACATATAGTCTCTCTCTAAAACACACTCATGATGTTGATATAATTTTCACAAGAGAAGAAATTAAAAACTGAAAATTTGCCCAACTGTACAGTTTGTATGTCTATACCATTCATTGACTCAGTTGTTTCTCTAGAAACTACAATGTATCTGACAGAATTTAAAATTAGGTCAGCCTGATTCAACAACATTCATTGTAACTAACACACAGCACTTATCTTTCCTTCAGAATCAGAAAGGGAATATCTTTTTTTTCCTTTTCTATAACTATTATTAGCTTTAAAATTCTCAAATGAATCAAAAACAAGTCCTGCTCTATAGAAATCAAAACATAAGGTTGCAAGCACATTTCTTACCCAGAGCACTTAAAAGATTTAACAGGCGGTTGTGTATCATTATTGTAGCAATGCACGGAGCCCTGACTGAAGTAGTCACTTAGGGCTTTTCACAGATAAATCTCATTTTTCAGGGCGCTTATAACCTAGCAGTTAACGTTTTTCCTGTGTGAAATAGGGTAAGACAAGGGAGTACTTTACTCCTGGCAAACAGTGTGCACAAAATAACTATTAAGTCTTAAATGATCACATGAGACAGGTACTTAAATAAGATGATATTGGAAGCCTGAATCTAGGGCTGTGGTTGAAAAACTTCTTATAATGTTGACCTGATTGCTTCAGACAGAGTCTGACAAGAAACAACCAATGGTAGTAATCAGTAATATTTCCTTTGTATTCATTCAGATGGACTAACGGTGACTTAGTGAAGATGAATGACTGACCTTCATTCAGCTCTGAGCTGGCAAGTACTGATGGGGGAAGATTTATTCCAAGATGTTTGACTGCAAAGCCCATGTCTTCACTCTATGATTCAGGCCTCCCTTGGAGGGCGGTAGTGAAAATTCCACACAATAACGCAGGTGAAGTGTTTAGCAATGTATGCATCAAGTAACAGCTCTTTCTAAAAGTTGGTTTCTTCAACAAATGTCTATTGAACATGTAATAGCTGCTGAACACTGGTCTTGGCACTGAGTAAATAAATGAAAACAGACACATGTCTCCAGGTCATGGAGGTAATGTATTAATTGGGAGAGACACACAATAAGCATAATAAGTAAGTACTCTGCTAGATTATGACAAAGTTTTACGGGAAACAATAAAAGCACGGAAGGTGATGGGAAGTGTTCAGGTGGGTTGTGACTTTAGATAACAGAAAGCCTAGACAAGCAGGTGCTATCTGGCTGAAGACTGGATGGGGTGAGCCACTCAGACGCCTGGGTAGAAGTGTTTCAGGAATGCAGAGCAAGTACAGGAGCTCTGCAGTGGGCACAGACATCCAAGTTCCAGGAACTGTGGGAGGCCAGCCGGGCTGGAGGGGATGAGCAGACTAGGCCAGCAGCCAAGTTGAGCGCCAGCATTAATGGGAGGGCAGTGTGTGCAAACCACACTGTACTTTTTAGGCCATTTTACATCGACTTGGGCTTTTACTCAGAGTGAGGTCCCACTGTAGGATTTGATGGGAGGGGTGCCCTCATCTGACTTCAGTTTTTAGCATCTCACTGACTCCAGTGGTTAGAGTAGAAGAATTTGCATAAGAGTGGAAGTAAGGAGACTGCCTCGGAAGCCTCTGCAAAAATCCGGCTTAAAGATGGTGGTGATTTAGGTCAGGGTGGGAGCTGTAGAGTTAGTTAGAGGGACCAGATGTAAACTACTGTTTCTAAATTGGTGTTTGCTCAAAATTACAACCAATCAGTTGCTAAGCTGAGTTGCAAAGTCACACAGGGTTGACTCAAGTATTAAAGAGTGCACTATATTATTTGTCTGTGAAATTTATTAAGCTCCCACTGGATTGGGAAGATCCCCTGGAGAAGGAAATGGTAACTCACTCCAGTATTCTTGCCTGGAAAATTCCATGGACAGAGGAGCCTGGTGGGCTATATAGTCCATGGGGTTGCAAGGAATCTGAAGTGACTGAGTAAGCACCCTAAGAAATGCATTATGCTAGGCACTGCAGCTATCCCACCACCTGGAGAGCTTAAATCTATTAAGAGGACAGTAAACCAGAACTATAAAGTGAAAGCAGGGACAGATTTTATTTTCCTGGGCTCCAAAATCACTGTGGACAGTGACTGCAGCCATGAAATTAAAAGATGCTTGCTCTCTGGAAAGGAAGTTATGACAAACCTAGATAGCATAATAAAAAACAGAGATATCACTTGGCTGACAAAGGCTCTGTATAGTCAAAGTTATAGTTCTTCCAGTAATCATGTACGGATGTAAGAACTGGATCACAAAGAAGGCTGAGTGCTGAAGAATTAATGCTTTCAAATTGTGGTGCTGGAAAAGACTTTAGAGAGTCCTTGGACTGCAAGTAGATCAAACCAGTCAATCCTAAAGAAAATCAACCCTGAATGTTCATTGGAAGGACTGATGCTTAAATTGAAACTCCAATACTTTGGCTACCTGATGGGAAGAGCTGACTCATTGGAAAAGACCCTGATCCTGGGCAAGATTGCAGGCAAAAGGAGAAGAGCGTGGCAGAGTATGAGATGGTTAGACAGCATCACCAACTCAATGGATATGAATTTGAGCAAACTCTGGGAGAAAGTGAAGGACAGAGGAGACTTGTGTGCTGCAGTCTATGGGGTCACAAGAGACAGACATGACTCAGCGACTAAACAACAACAACATGTCCAGTCTATAAGCTAGTATGCAATAGTTATAACATACATATCTAGATATAATGACCAATGAGACTAGTTGCACTTTAAGATGTATCACTGAGTCAAAAAAGCAAGATGAATGAAACACAAAGTGTAATTTTTAATAAACACACACATGCACTTCCATGTGCACATGTATGTATATGAAATCAGAACACATTTTGGAAAGATATGGGTGAAGGATTTCACCTTGTTTAGGAATCAACATGGCTTCCGATGGAATTCCTTGGCAATCCAATGTTCAGGACTCTGTGCTCTCACTGCTGAGAGCCTGCGTTTAATCCCTGGTTGGGGAAGTAAAATCGCACAAGCCATGTGGTATGGCCAACCCCCACAAAAACAACAAACAAAAGCAAAAAGGTGTCCTACATGCTTCACATCATTTACTCCAAACCTTCTGGGGAAGATCACTCAACCCCTCCCTTCTCAAATGCGGGTTAGTCTGCAGGCCATTCCCCAGAGCTGTGTGGCAGTGTGGCCACTGCAAGAAACGCTGTGGCATCCTCTGTGTGACAAGCCCCACCCTGACAACAGCTCAGACAATGACATGCTTTAATCTGTCTCTGGGAAAGCTGAGCCCCTCAGAGTGGACAGGCCAATCCTGGATGAAAAAAAATCTCTTCTGTTTCTTTCCTGTCTCCTAGGATTTTCCGGGCGGGTTTGGGGGTGACTGAAGCCTCCTTCTGGCCTCTTTTCTCTCACTCCTTTGTCACCATCTTCTGGCCCAGTGCTTCACTCCACTCAGCCTTCCCAAGAAGATAAACATGATGAACCACTCCTGCCAACATGCTAGCAGATAGTTTGTGTTTACAGACACTCCATCAAAATAACATGAGTGTTATTTTGAAAAGGGGTTTAGGAGATGCAAGCATTGAGGGAGACTTTATAGGAGAAAGCTAGTGTTAACCATAAACCACTGTACATAAACTCAGTTATCAAAATGATTAATATTAACTCTCATTTATTCCTTTGTTTGCTTTTCCTACTGTTCTTTTCCCCTTACAGTTAATCTTTAATGTATATAAATCTTTATCTATCTCTATTTAATTTCGTATATCTATTCTTTCTTTCCTTTCCCCTTAACATATTTGTTAGTTTTATTTTCATTGCTTTATTCCCCAACTGGCACCTTGCTTTAGTTTTGTTTTACAGTTTGTGCTTTAATTAGTTTTGTTCTGGTAGATATAATTTTTGGTTTCCTTTGTTCACTGGGTCGATCTGTTGTACTTTATTTTTGTTGGACTGTTCTGATTTTGCTTATGGGTGTATATGTATACGTGTACATTCTATTATTCTAATTATTATTTGCTTGATATTGTAACTGCCATTTGTCTGGGGTTCACCTTTGGTTTCTTATTTTTGGATATTTGTTTTAATCTCACTTAACACCATAACAAGCCACTTGCTGAATCTTCATTCCTGACTAGAGATCAAGCCCTGAACCTTTGGAGTGGGAGAAACCACTTGAATAGAAGACCCCACATCACCCAACCACCAGTAGTAGCACCCTGTGCGGGATGCCTCATATAAACAACACACAAAACAAAAATACAAACCCAATCATCAGCAGACAGGATTACCACCTCACTCAGCCTTGCCAATCAGACGAAAAACAAACAAAAACTCAGCACAAATCTCACCCTATATGAAGCCTAAACAGACCAACCTTAGGAGCGCAGAATCCAAAAGGAAGAAAAAATTCAACCTTGAAGCCTGGGAAAAGGAGACCTCAAACACAATAAGTTAAAAAAATTAATGAAAAGGCAGAGAAATACTACACAAATGAAGGAACAAACTAGAAACACAGAAGTCCAAATAAATGAAGAGGAAATAGGCAAACTACCTGAAAAAGAATCCAGGATAATAATAGTCAGGATGATCAAAAACCTTGAAAACAAAATGGAGAAAATGCAAGAATCAATTAACAAAGACGTAGAAGAATTAAAGAATAAACATAGAGACAAACAACACGATTACTGAAATTAAAAATACTCTAGAAGGAATCAATAGGAGAATATCTGAAGCAGAAGAATGAATCAGTGAGCTGGAAGATAAAATGGTGGCAATAACTTCTGAACAGCAGAATAAAGTAAAAAGAATGAAAAGAACTGAGGATAGTCTCAGACCTCTGGGACAATATCAAATGCACCAACATTTAAATTATAGGAGTCCCAGAAGAAGAGAAAAAGAAAGAGTATGAGAAAATTTTTGAAGAGATAATAGTTGAAAATTTCCCCAACATGGAAAAGGAAGTAGTCAATCAAGTCCAAGAGGCACAAAGAGTCCCATATAGGATAAACCAAGGAGAAGCACACCAAGACACATATTAACCAAACTGACAAAGACTAAACACAAAGAAAGAAGATTAAAAGCAGCAAGGGAAAAGCAACAAGTAACATACAAGGGAAACCCCATATGCATAAGAGCTGATCTTTCAGCAGAAACTCTGCAGGCCAGAAGGGAGTGGCAGGATATATTTAAAATACTGAAAGGGGAAAATCTACAACCAAGATTGCTATACCTGGCAAGGATCTCATTCAAAATTGATGGAGAAAACAAAAGCTTTTCAGAAAAACAAAAGTTGAGAGAAGTGAGTAACACCAAACCAGCTTTACAACAAATATTAAAGGGACTTATATAGTCAAGAAATACAAGAGAAGGAAAAAGAGCTACAAAATCAACCCCAAACAATTAAGAAAATGTCAATAGTAACATATATATCAATAATTATTTTAAATGTAAATGGATTAAATGTTTCAACCAAAAGACACAGACTGGCTGAATAGATGCAAAAACAAGACCCATACACATGCTGTCTACAAGAAACTCACTTCAAACCTCGACACATATAGACTAAAAGTGAGAGGATGGAAACATATATTTCATGCAAATGGGAAGCAAAAGAAAGCTGGAGTAGCAATCCTCATATCAGACAAAATAGATCTTAAAATAAAGAAGATTACAAGAGATAAGGAAGGACACTACATAATGATCAAGGGATCAATCCAAAAGGAAGACATATCAGTTGTAAATATCTATGCACCCAACAGAGGAGCACCTCAATACACAAGATAAACACTAAAGACATAAAAGGAGAAATTGACAGTAACACAATAATAGTAGGAGACTTTAACACCCCACTCACACCAATGGACAGATCATCAAAACAGAAAATTAATAAGGAAACACAGGTCTTAAATGATACATTAGATGAGATGGTATCTCATTGGTATCTTCAGGACATTCCATCCAAATGCAGAAGAATACACCTTCTTCTCAAGTGCAACATGGAACATGGATAGGACAGGACATTCCATCCAAATGCAGAAGAATACACCTTCTTCTCAAGTGCAACATTCTCCAGGATAGACGACATCTTGGGTCACAAATCAAACCTTAGTAAATTTAAGAAAATTGAAATCATATCAAGCATCTTTTTCAACCACAACGCTATAAGACCAGATATCAATTATAAGAAAAAACTGTAAGAAACACAAACATATGGAGATTAAACAACACATTTCTAAATAACTAACAGGCTTTTGAAGAAATCAAAAGGGAAATAAAAAAATTTCTAGAAACAAATGACAATGAAAACATGACAACTCAAAACCTATGGGATGCAGCAAAAGCAGTTCTAAGAGGGAAGTTTATAGCAATACAATCCTACCTCAAAGAAACAAGAAAAACATTGAATAGACAACCTAACTTTTATACCTAAAACAACTGGAAAAAGAAGAACAAAATTCTTCCCCCCACCCCCACCAAAATAAGTAGAAGGAAAGAAATCATAAAGAAATAAATGAAAAAGAAAGAAACAATAGTAAAGATTAATAAAACTAAAAGCTGGTTCTTTGAGAAGATAAACAAAATTGATAAACGTTCAGCCAGACTCATCAAGAAAAATAGAGAGAAGAATCAAATCAACAAAATTAGAAATTAAAAAGGAGAGGTTACAACAGACAATGCAGAAATACAATGGATTATAAGAGACTAGTATGAACAACTATATGACAATAAAATGGATAACCTGGAAGAAATTGACAGATTCTTAGAAAAGTTTAATCTTCCAAGACTGAACCAAGAAGAAATAGAAATTATGAACAACCCAATTACAAGCACTGAAATTGAAGCTTTGATCAAGAATCTCCCAAAAAACAAAAGCGCAGGACCAGACAGCATCACAGGAAAATTCTACCAAACATCTAGAGAAGAGTTAATGCCTATCCTTCTAAAACTCTTTCAAAAAACTGCAGAGGAAGGAACACTTCCAAACTTATTCTATAATGCTACCATCACCCTGATACCAAAACCAGACAAAGACAACACCCAAAAAGAAAACTACAGGCCAATATCACTGATGAACATGGATGCAAAAATCCTCAACAAAATTTTAGCAAACAGAATTCAGCAACACATCAAGAAGCTCATACACCATGATCAAGTTGGGTTTATCCCAGGGGTGCAAGGATTCTTCAATATATGCAAATCAATCAATGTGATACACCATATTAACAAACTGAATGATAAAAACCATATAATAACCTCAATAGATGAAGAAAAAGTCTCTGACAAAATTCAGCAGCCATTTATGATTAAAATTCTTCAAAAAATGAGCATAGAAGGAAACTACCTCAACATAGTAAAGGCCATATATGATAAGCCTACAGCAAACATTATTCTGTAATGTATAATACTGAAATACTGAAGTGAAATAGTGAAAAACTGAAAGCATTCCCCCTAAGATCAGGAACAAGACAGGGTATCCACTTTTACCACTATTAGTCAACATAGTTCTGGAAGTCCTACCTATAGCATTCAGAGAAGAAAAATAAATAAAATGAATCCAGATGGGAAAAAAGAAGTAAAGCTTTGACTGTTTGCAGATAACATGATACTGTACATAGAAAACTCTAAAGATAGTATCAGAAAATTACTAGAACTAATCAGTGAATTTAGCAAATTTGCAGGATACAAAATTAATACACAGAAATCACTTGGATTTCCATACAATAACAATGAAAAATCAGAAAGAGAAATTAAAGAATCAATCCCATTCACCATTGCAACAAAAAGAATTAAATATCTAGGAATAAACCTACCTAAGGAGACAAAAGAACTGTGCATAGAAAATTACAAGATGCTAATGAAAGAAATCAAAGATGACATAAACAGATGGAGAGCTATTCTATGTTCCTGGGTAGAAAGAAACAATATTGTGAAAATGACTATACTACCAAACATAATCTGCAGATTCAATGTGATCCCTATCAAATTACCAATGGCATTTTTCACAGTACTAGAACAAAATGTTCACAATTCATATGGAGACACAAAACCCCCCGATAGCCAAAGCAGTTTTGAGAAAAGAATGGAGCTGGAGGAAAACAACCTTCCTGACTTCAGATTAACTACAAAGCTACAGTCATCCAGACGGTATGGTACTGGCTCAGAAACAGAAACACAGACCAGTAGAACAAGACAGAAACCCCAGAAATAAATCCATGCACCTATGGGTACCTTATTTTTGACAAAGGAGCCAAGAATATACAAAATTGATTAAAGACCTAAATGTAAGACCAGAAACTAGAAAACTCTTAGAGGAAAACATAGGCAGAACACTCAGTGACATAAATCAAAGCAAGACACTCTATGACCCACCTCCTAGAGTAACAGAAATAAAAAGAAAAATAAACAAGTGGGACCTGATTAAACTTAAAAGCTTTTGAACAGCTAGGAAACTGTAAGCAAGGTGAAAAGGCAACCCTTAGAATGGGAGAAAATAACAGCAAATGAAACAACTGACAAAGGATTAACTTGCAAAATATACAAGGAACTCATACAACTAATGCCAGGGGAACAAACAACCCAATCAGAAAGTGGTAAAAAGACCTAAATAGACATTTCTCTAAAGAAGGCATACAGATGGCTAACGAACACATGAAAAGATGCTCAACATTGTTCATTATTAGAGAAATGCAAGTCAAAACTATAATGAGATATCACCTCACACCAGTCAGAATAGCCATCACCAAAAAGTCTACAAACAATAAACGCTGGAGAGGATGTGGAGAAACGGAAACACTCTTGCACTGTTGGTGGGAATGCAAATTGATACAGCCACTATGGAAGATGGTATAGAGATTCCTTAAAAAACTAGGAATAAACAACCATATGACCCACCAATCCCCCTCCTAGGCAAATACCCTGAGGAAACCAAACTTGAAAAAGACACATGTATCCCATTGTTAATTGCAGCATTATTTACAATGGCTGGAACATGGAAGCAACCTAGATGTCCATTGACAAATGAACGGATAAAGAAGTTGTGGTACATATACACAATGGAACATTACTCAGCCATAAAAAGGAATGCATTTGAGTCAGTTCTGATGAGATGAATGAACTTAGGACCTATAATACAGTGAAGTGAGTCAGAAAGAGAAAGATAAATATCGTATTCTCACACATATATACGGAATCGAGAAGAATGGTACTGAAGAACTTATTGACAGGGCAACAATGGAGAAACAGACATAGAGAATAGACTTATGGACATGGGGAGAGGGGAGGAGAGGGTGAGATATATGGAAAGAGTAACATGGAAACTCACATTTCCATATGTAAAATAGCCAATGGGAATTTGCTGTGTGGCTCAGGAAACTCAGAGGAGGCTCTGTATAAACATAGAGGGGTGGATGGGGAGGGAGATGGGAGGGAGGTTCAAAAGGGAGGGGACATATGTATATCTATGGTTGATTCATGTTGAGGTTTGACAGATAACAACAAAATTCTATAAAGCAATTATCCTTCAATTAAAAAAAAAAAAAAACCTCTCGACCTTCTCCACTGTACACAGATTAAATGTTACTGGTATTATTAACCTTCTCGCCTCCTCCATGGTATACAGACTAGGAAATGCTATTAATAAACCCCCCTTTCTCCAGCCCTGCTCATTCTGTCACTGGGAGATATTTGCATGAACTGCACTAGGCTTAAAAGGTCAAGGACTTTTAATTGTCCTTGTTCCTGGCACTGCCTAGCATTCTTTCTTTCTCTTTCTCTTCTTCTTCTTCTTTTTTTTTTTTTTTACAAGTTTATATGCTTACAAAGTGCTTGAACATGCTTTATTTCATTTAACTTCACAATGAGACTCTGAGATAGATACTATGCTCCCCACTTTACAGACGACAACACTGAGGCTAGGAAGCATGAAGTTGGTGCTACAAAGCTGGGATGTAACCTGAGTTGTCCTCTTCTAAACTCTGTGTTCATGTATCACAACCCAAGCTGAGGCTTTCTCTCCTACAGCCTCTTCCAGAAGAGGGGAGTGTTTTCCCTCTTTCTGCTCAAGGATACTGGAGGCACTGATTGAACAAGAGTGTGTAGGGGAAGGAGCACTGGAACTGCAGTAGAGATGGCCAGGCTGGGACTGTTAACACCTGTGGGAGGGGACTCCGCCTGAGGGCTGTGTGCACCTGTGCCTCTTGAGTGAGGCACTGAGCCAGAAGATGGTGACAAAGGAGGGAGAGAAAAGAGGCCAGAAGGAGGCTCCCGTCACCCTCAAACCCCCTGTACATACACCTGTTTCTGTGTCTTTCTCTCAAGTAGAATTCTTCTCCAAATAGAAAGCCCCTTCCTGCATTAGGGCCTTTACACCTCCATTCCCTCTGTTAAGGTCCTCTCTTCTTTAGAGTCTAATGATATCAAGTCAAATGTAACTGACTCAAGAATGCTGCTGTAGGTTGAACTGTGCTCCCTAAGAAAGATATCTGTTCAGTTCAGTCACTCAGTTGTGTCTGACTCTTTGTGACCCCATGAAGCACAGCCCACCATGCCTCCCTGTCCATCACCAACTCCCGGAGTTTACCCAAACTCATATCCATCGAGTCAGGGATGCCATCCAGCCATCTCATCCTCTGTCGTCCCCTTCTCCTCCTGCCCCCAACCCCTCCCAGCATCAGGGTCTTTTCCAATGAGACAACTCTCCGCATGAGGTGGCCAAAGTATTGGAGTTTCAGCTTCAGCATCAGTCCTTCCAATGAACACCCAGGACTGATCTCCTTTAGGATGGACTGGTTGGATCTCCTTGCAGTCCAAGAAAGATATAGTCAAGTCCAAATGCCCCAGTACCTATGACTATGACCTTTCTTATGAAATAGCATCACTGCAGATGTAATCAATGAGGTCATGCGGGATTAGGGTGAGCCTAATTCAAGGACTAATGTCCTTTTCAAGAAAAGAAAAATTTACCCACAAACACACACATGCACACAAAGGAGAGAAGTCCTGGACAATGGAAGCTGAGACTGGTATGACTCCTCTACAAGCTAAGGAACCCCAAGTATTGGCAGCAACCCCCTGAAACTAGAGGAGACAGAGCCTCCAGAAAGAGCCAACTCTACTGATAACTTGGTTTCTGATTGCTGGCCCCTAGAAATGTAGGAGGATACATGTCTGTCATCTTTGTCACCAAGTTTGTGGCCATCACAGCTGCCTTAGTAAATTACAACAGAAGCAGTCTTGGCTTTTCCAGAACAGGCCAGGCTCATCTAGTGCAGGTTTTCACAGCATCAGCTATTTTCTTCGAAATAGAATTGTATCACAGCCTGTGGTTATATATTTGCTTGTTTGTTTTTTGATACAATGTTTATACCTTACTAAAATGGAAGCCCTATGAAAACAGATAGTGTTGGATTTTGATCACTAGTGAGGCAAAAAAAAAAAAGCCAGTAGTGACTAGCATAAAAACAGCACAGTATACAATGAACATTTTTTAAATGAAAGAAAGACTCAATAAATGGATTGAGGGTCAACTAGAAGAGAGAACAGCACTTGTAGTTTTGGCCTGGGAGTATGGAAAAAGCATCCATCTGAAAACAAAATGAAGCTCTCTATCTCCCTAACTCTCTCTTATTTTGCTCTCTCAATCTTCATCTGATTTCTTGCTTTGTCAAGTTAGATTCACAACATTTGTCTTTTTAAAAGTCTGTGGGGACTGATAAGACTGACAAAATAGTTCATGATAACAGGGAAAACTGTCAACATCAACGTTGATGATAAATACAGTAAAACTGTAAAAAAATGAAAACAAGTGACTTCTTTCTGTAAGTTAGAGACAGGGGATGCTTTTCTTTCACTATCTTATTAAACAGTACAATAACAATTATTTGTACCATCAACTTTGTATACAATTGAAAATGGTAGATGATTTTTGAAAATAGAAGTCATATACATTTTTTCCTATCCTTAGTGTTATTTATAAACATCATCACATACTCATATATCTTAAAAAGTACAGGAAAATGATGCTGCATAATGGTTAAGGGCAAGAACTCTGCAGTTAGATTCCAAGCTTGATAACCAGCTCTAACCACTTAGTGGGTGACCTAGGATGCATTACATAACTCCTCTACTTCCCAGCTTTTAATTTCTGTCTCAAAGGGCTGTTGCATAGATGAAATAAGCTAATATATGCAAAAACATAAAATAGTAATTGGCATACAGTAAAACTCAATACATTTCAGCATTATTATTACTATTAGACATCTGACAGTTGATGAGACCATGGAAAGTAGTCACTGAAATAATCTCATCTATTTATGTCATAGCTACAAATTACAAATCATTTTCCTTGTTCATCTTCCAGAATTAAAAAGCAATGAATAAAATAGACTGCTGAATGATGCGTGGGGTTAGGGATGGCAAAGAGATTTTGCAAACACATTTCTTTGTAATAAGAAGCGCTGAAAGCTTAATTAATCTTTTTATTTTTGGCGAGGGGGTTGGGGACATAAAATGTCAAAGAAATGGAACTAAAATTAATATGCCCTATTTGCATTCTTTTAAAGACATTAATTTATTTTGACGGTAATTTTTAAGCTCAAATTTTTGCACTTTAGTTTTAGCCCTGTCAAGGCAAAATTTCAAAGGACTGTTAAAAACTCAGGTTAGCAGAATGATTTAAATGGTTTAAAGACTCAGAATTACAATTAATTTCACACAAATCAGATTTCAGTAGAAAATCAAATCCATCAAGCATATCTGTGGTGTTCATTCCTTCTCAAAGAAATACTGACTTCTATCAACATTTTCAATTACTAGTTTATTAAAGAATTTTATGGCCAATTAATTAACATATTTAAACTGATAATCAGAATAGCCACATTAGAACTTAGCTTTTCTCTTGGTGTCAAATCGGATCACTCTCATTTGATCTCAGATTTAATGTTGAGTTGTCTGCAGGCAGTTGCTAAAACTGTACTGGAAAAATACTGAGCTTAAAAAATTCCTTTAAAGTTCTATTTTGGCTAGAGAAGATTAAGTTCACTTGAGAGGGATGCCAGCAGCTTGTTTTCTTTTAGGGTGCTTCCTATCTTGACTTTGTGGTTAATTTTGGGATCACATTCAGATTATGGGCAACTGAAATAGAAATGACTCCTTGGCTGCCTACAACACAAGTAGTCATTACCTCAGGCCAGAAGTTCCTGAGAGAAGGAGAGACCACAGAGCAAAATGAGCCACCTCAACAAGATTCCTACAGACCCCACCACTGTCTAGAAAACGGCCAGGCTACGCTTGTCAAAGCCACTGTTCGTCATTCTCCCCCTCTCCCTCTTTGTGGCTGATGATTTCCATCTGCAGCTTTTGCAGTCTGACGTGTAATTTAGTCGCTCCTGCCTCCCTGAATGTGCCTTCATGTTACATCTGCTTTTGAGACTGCATCTTTCTCAAGCCTTTCTTATCTCTTAGAAATTGTTCAGATTCATCCTTTTTTGTTGCTGAGAGTCAGAGTTCAACTTTGAAAAAATACAGTAAAGATGGAAACAACTGATACATGAAAGAAAATAAAATATAGAGAACAAAACTCTTTTGACAAGCAAAGAAGTCAAGTTTTATGTCCTTTGGCCTTCTGACCAGAATAATACATGAATATGTGACTCAGAGCTTACTGAATTATGACAAAGGTTGTGTTTGTTTAAGGTTCTACAACAGAGGCTAACTTGAAGTCCTAATAGAATAAAACAGAAGTATGTGCAAGCAAGCCAATTTGTTTTACTAGGTGACCATTTTTAGATACAGGATCAGAAGGATTTTCTCCCCTCTTTCTCAAATTTAGAGTGAAGATGAGTATTCATGTCAAATTTAGAATCATACCAAGCTGATGTTCAGTATTAACACTCAGAACTCTTCTTTAAAATTATAGTTGCATTACAAAATAATATTAGTTTCAGATATACAACATAGTGATTCATTATTTTTATAGATTAGACTCCATCAAAGTTATTACAAAATAATGGCTATATTTCCCTGTGCTGTACAATATATTATTTATTTTATACATAGTAGTTTATACCTCTTAATTCCCTACCCTATCTTTCCTCCCCCCTTCCCTCTCTCCACTGGTAACCACTAGTTTCTATCTGTAAGTATGTTTCTGTTTTATAAATAAATTCATTTCTATTATTTTTTAGATTCCACATGCAAGTAATATCATATGATATTTGTCTTTATATGGTTTACTTCACTTAGTATGGTAATCTCTAGGTCCACTCATGTTGCCGCAAATGGCATTATTTAATTTTTTATGGTTGAACAGTATTCCATTATGTGTGCATGTGTATATATATGTATTATATATATATATCAATATATGTATATATATGTGCTATATATAGATCAGTATATACTTATATATATCACATCTTTATTCATTAATTTGTTAATCGATTATTTCCACATCTGGACTATTATAAAAAAATGCTGCTATGAGCTCTATTTACAATAGCTAGGACATGAAAGCAACCTAAATGTCCATTGACAGATGAATGGATAAAGATGCTCAGGTACATATATATAATGCAGGAGACAATGGAATATTACTCAGCCATAAAAAGAAATGCATTTGTGTCAGCCCTAATGAGGTGGATGAACCTAGAGCCTATTATATAGAGTGAAGTAAGTCAAAGGAGAAGTATATACTCAGAGCTTACTGAATTATGACAAATGTTGTGCTTTTTTAAGGTTCTACAACAGAGACTAACTTGAAGGCACAAAATGAAATATTTGTATACTAATACAAAATTCTCCAAGCCAGGCTTCAGCAATATGTGAACCGTGAACTTCCAGATGTTCAAGCTGGTTTTAGAAAAGGCAGAGGAACCAGAGATCAAATTGCCAACATCTGCTGGATCATCAAAAAAGCAAGAAAGTTCCAGAAAAACATCTATTTCTGCTTTATTGACTATGCCAAAGCTTTTGACTGTGTGGATAACAATAAGCTGTGGAAAATTCTGAAAGAGAAAGGAATACCAGACCACCTGACCTGCCTCTTGAGAAATCTGTATGCAGGTCAGTAAGCAACAGTTAGAACTGGACATGGAACAACAGACTGGTTCCAAATAGGAAAAGGAGTACATCAAGGCTGTATATTTTCACCCTGCTTATTTAACTTATATGCAGAGTACATCATGAGAAACGCTGGGCTGGATGAAGCACAAGCTGGAATCAAGATTGCCGGGAAAAATATCAATAATCTTACATAGCAGATGATACCACCCTTATGGCAGAAAGTGAAGAAGAACTAAAGAGCCTCTTGATGAAAGTGAAAGAAGAGAGTGAAAAAGTTGGCTTAAAGCTCAACATTCATAAAACTAAGATCAAGGCATCTGGTCCCATCACTTCATGGCAAACAGATGTGGAAACAGTGGCTGACTTTATTTTTCTGGGCTCCAAAATCACTTCAGATGGTGATTGCAGCCATGAAATAAAAAGATGCTTACTCTTTGGAAGGGAAGTTATGACCAACCTAGACAGCATATTAAAAAGCAGAGACATTACTTTGCCAACAAAGGTCCATCTAGTCAAAGCTATGGTTTTTCCAGTAGTCATGTATGGATATGAGAGTTGGACTCTAAAGAGAGCTGAGCACCAAAGAATTGATGCTTTGAACTCTGACGTTGGAGAAGACTCTTGAGAGTCCCTTGGACTGCAAGGGGATCCAACCAGTCCATCCTAAAGGAGATCAGTCCTGAGTGTTCATTGGAAGGACTGATGTTGAAGCTGAAACTCCAAAACTTTGGCCACCTGATGCGAAGAGCTGACTCATTTGAAAAGACCCTGATCCTGGGAAAAATTGAAGGCAGGAGGAGAAGGGGACAACAGAGGATGAGATGGCATCATGAACCCAATGGACATGAGTTTGGGTAAATGCTGGGAGTCGGTGATGGACAGGGAGGCCTGGTGTGCTGGGGTCCACGGGATCGCAAAGAGTTGGACATGACTGAGAGACTGAACTGAATTGAACTGAACACATATATGTGGGATCTAGAAAGGCAGTACTGATGAACCTATTTGCAGAGCAGCAATTAAGACACAGACATAGAGAAGCGACTTATGGACATGGCTTGGCAGGGAGGAAGGAGAGGGTAGGACGTATGGAGAGAGTAACATGGAAACATACATTACCATATGTAAGATAGATAGCCAATGGGAATTTGCTGTATGTCAGGGAACTCAACCCAGGGTTTAGTAACAACCTAGAGGGGTGGGATAGGGAGCGAGGTGGGAGGGATGTTCAAGTGGGAGGGCACATGGACAAACCTATGGCTGATTCATGCTAATGTTTGGTAGAAACCAACACAACACTGAGAAGCAATTATCCTTCAATTAAAAATAAATTAATTAAAAAAATAATGCTGCTATGAGGTGCATGTATTTTTTCAAATTATAGTTTTGTCTGGGTATATGCCCAGGAGTAAGATTGCAGGATCATATGGTAAATTTTTTATTTAGTTTTTCTGAAGAACTTCCATACTGTTCTCCATTGTGGCTGCACCAATTTGCATTCCCACCAACAGTGCACAAGGGTTCTCTTTTCTCCACATCAGCACTCTGGACTCACATAGAATAATTTTTATACTAAATTGGCAGTTTATAGACAGCTACTAATCCAATAAATCAAATGCTCTTTAACACAAGCTTAAACAAAGAAAAGCCTATACAATTGCTTGAAAGAATAAAAAAGAAAAGCAAAATGGCACCAATTGCCAAGTTTTCTCAATACTTATGGAATGAACAGAACACTGTAGGGCCCCCACCAAGCAGTTAATGATTAGGACAAGAGAGATAGACACTCAGTGTCTGGGGCACACTCTTGAGTTGTTTTACAAATACTATAATTAATACCAGATGAAAAGTTAACTTTAAACCAGACTGCTGCCATGACATAAGCTGCTTCATCTTGGGCAGTACTGAATCTATGGCTAGCACAATTCTAAGAACTGGCCTCAAGAAAGTAGGATTAAGATCACTGCTCACAATAATCTATATCTTTGTGGGTATCAAAATAATTGCAGTTTGCTCTGCCCATAATGTAAGTGGGCAGCTAAAGGTCAGGAAAGAGATGTGACCGACCCAAGTCAGTACCTTCCACTCTAAGCTTCCCTGGTGATCCAGTGGTTAAGACTCCACCTGTAGGGGAACAAGTTCGATCCCCAGTCCAGGAAGACTCCACATGCCACGGGGCAACTAAGCCTGTGTGCTACAACTACTGAAGCCTGTAGGCCTGAGAACTCGTGCTCCTCAACAAGAGCAGCCGTCGCAGTTAGAGGCCTAAACACCTCAACATGAAAGTAGCTGCCACTCATTGCAACTATAGAAAGCCTGCATGCAGCAATGAAGATCGAGCGCAGCCAAAAATAAAATAAAGAGCCCTATGTCAGCGTAAAGAAGTTACAGAAGATAGACCTTGCCCCTAATTCCATGGAAATGGATTGATGTTCTGACAAGTGGGGATGTCTACACAGCACTTTGTAGGAAACTACCTTCAGCAAGAAGCTCCTTTCCTTGTCACTTTAGCAAAGCTATATTGTAAGTAACTTTTAACCAGGCACTCCCATGCCCTACTCATCTCCAGCCAAGCACACTTTTCAAATCTTTTAATCACACACAATATCTGCCTAACTTGTCAGTTCTTGCCACAGACCAAAGAAGTAGGTATGAAGAATAAGTAATTAACAGATGACCAGATGTCTTCCTTAGCTTCCCTTTCAGTGATCTCCCGAACAAAGTGTGTGACCAACCTGTGTGAGCAAGATAACATCTGGGGGAATATCACAAGATGTTGACAAGCCTGCAGGCAATGGAGGGATGACGATGATTGTGACCCCCATCTCAATGGGTAACTGAGATTATTTCCCTGTTTCTCTTTAAAAGTTTCATGGCTGAGCAGAATCTTCAGCGTTTTTAGGGTACGCTGAATCCACAATCTCTCCAGATTGCCGGCATTCTAATTAAAGGCGCCTTTCCTTTATATTGACATTTTGAGTATGTATTAATAATTGATTTTGTAAGCAGTGAGCAGCAGGACCCCCATTTGATAAGACTTCACAAGGAAGAAGACTCTCAAGGATGCAGGTTTTTTCCCCTTAGATTCGAGGTAGGTGAAATTTATGGTGGTTTCTCATAGTCTGCAGTTTGGCTACAGCGGTTCCTATATTTCCTCTCCAGACTAGAGTACTAGAGGCACTGGAATCCCTCCTGTGGCATTATCTAATGGAAACAGCACCTACCAACTGCAGCAGCCCTGGCCTGTGGCCTGGCCCAGCTGTGCATGCGCCTCCCTAGCTTCTGACCTGCAAAGCAAGGCTTGTTCCTCTCTTCCCCCATGTTATAGAAACGGAAGGTCTATCTTTGTAGGGGCAGAGGGAGAGGGAGGGGAAAGAAAGAGAGAGAAAGCTCAGGGAATTTTTTTTCTCCATTTATACTCATCTAATGCACACTGATTTATAGGAATTGAGGACTTACTAGGCTTTGAGACATAAATTATATAAAATCAAAACTATTTTTCTGGAAAAGTTATGCTGAATAATACATAATTATACTGTATATTTTAAAGCCACAATGGATTCAGTACCTAAAATCTGAATATAATATTATGTTAATTTGCTTCCATTTTAAAGGAGAAACAAAAATGAAACAATATTCTATGGCGATCTTCCCAATATACAGACTGTCACCTGTCTTAACTTTTCTTATCTCAATAAAGGTTAGGTAATTACAAAACCAATATTAAGACAAATCCCTGCGGAAGTTAGACAAAACTTAGTAAGCAGATAATGAATGCCAACCATGCTTAAGACTTGCTTCTACATGAAATGAGGCTTATTGAGACTGACATGCTGCCTAGATTCAGGGGATGTCACTGGTGTGTGACATCCAGTGACATTTGCACAGCGCTGTGCAAAGTGGTGATACAAAAATGTATGCAGTGTGGTCTTTCATTGGTGCATTGTGGTCCACAGAATAATGACTACATTTCATCATTAAAAGCTCTTTGCAAACTGGCCCAAACCTCATAACCATCTGTGTGATCTAACATGTGGCTGTAAAAGACCTATTTGCTACTTATCTCATCTTTTGCTGTAACTGTCTTGACCCTCCTGGCTTTGCTCACGGTGGTGTGATGCCCATCTAACACAGCAGATAATACATATGTACCCAACTAAGACATATGGTAGAAAAAACACTAAGGCACATCAAGTTTGGGTATCGGTAAAGGAAATTAAAAGAGAATAGAGCTGGAAAGGTAATTTAGGCTAAAGGCCTTATTTAGTAGGATTTACTAATTGTTTGAATAGGTGCATGATATGAGCAGAGTTGTATATTAGCAAGACAAATGGGTTTGCTAAGAAAATTATTATAATTGTTAAATAAGACAGAATCAGGATCTAGTCACACTGGTTATGGAGAACAATAGATGTAGCGAGTTAGGAAAGGTAATTGACAGACACATTCTAGGAAGATGTCTACACTGGTAAAAAAACAATTAGAGAAAGAGTCTTTTAAGAATAAAACTATGATTAAAGAGAGTGGGTAGAAAGACAAGTGAGGCGGGAATAGGGCTGAGGGGCTTGGGTAATAGAAATTAAGGAGAATTTCTTTTCCATTCACACAGTGAGCTAGTTTTCTTGAAGTTTTACCCACACAAAAATTACCTAAAATTTACAGATCAACAACAATAGCAGCAGCCAATAACAGAATAAAAATGGGATGCCAGAAATGTAAATAAATACCACAGATGGCTTTATCCTAGGAACATCTGCCAAAATGTCGTGACTGTTGTGCACTGGGGGCCAGAAATAAAGCCTAGTGCTTGCCACGAGTAAGGTCTTACTCTTCATGAAGGCGCCTGTGTAAAATTTCCAAAGAAAATTAAAAATCAAGCTGCTCGACCAGAAGAACATGAAGTCAAACATGCCTGTTTCAAACTTAACAATTCCCTGAGACAGAATCAGATGTCATCCTCCATGGGGATGTGTGGCCTGAATGTATACTATCTCTGTCTAACTACTTGTGTTAGGTGAAACATGTTGGGTGAAAAATCAATGGTCTAAGTGAGCAGAGAGAAGCAAACTCAAAAACACTTTGGAGAGACATAGCTTTAACATAAACTTCAAAGAATTACCCCAAGTAAAGTTACAAGTTTACTGAGGAGGCACAGACAACAAAACCAGAAGAACAAAGATTTAAGTGCTGAAATTCTCAGGCATACTACATAAATTATGTATGCTAAAAATCCTTAAAACTAAGGTAAGGGGTTAAGAATACTAAGTGCTAGTTATAAAAATAGAACATTTTTATAAAATAATGAAAATAACCATACAAACAAGATTTAAAAAATAACCAAAATTTAACTTAAAAAATGATTTTTAAAAAATATTTTATTGGCTGAGCTGGGTCTTTGTTGCCGTGCACAGGCTTCTCATTGTTGCAGAGCGTGGGCTCCAGGGTGCACAGGCTTCAGTCCTTGCCACACACAGGCCCAGTAGTTGCGGCTAGCAGCCCTAGAGCGTAGGCTCAGTAGCTGTGGCACAGGGGCTTCGCTGCCCAGCAGCATGTGGAAACTTCCCAGACCAGCTAAACACGTGTGCTCTGCATTGGCAGGTTGATTCCTAACCATTGGACCACCAGGGAAGTTCCAAAATTGAACTTTTATAAATAAAAATAACTCAAACCTTTCCACAGAAAAGAATCTAGCTGAAAATTAAGTTGGTGGTGAATATCAGGTTAAATACAAATGAAGAAACATTTAGCAAATTGGAAGGTAGAACTGAAGAAAGTTTTCAGTAGTATGAACAAAAAGTGATTGAAAAAACATGTATGAGGTTAAGACAAGTTGAAACTATAGTAAGGAAGTCTAGTATATATTACATGATATCTCCAAAGCAAAGTGAAGTCGCTCAGTGGTGTCCGACTCTTTGCGACCCCATGGACTGTAACCTACCAGGTTTCACCGTCCATGGGATTTTTCTAGGCAAGAATACTAGAGTGGGTTGCCATTTCCTTCTCCAGGAGATCTTCCCAACCCAGGGATTGAACCTGGGTCTCCCACACTGTAGGCAGACGCTTTACCGCCTGAGACATGACATATCCAGGAGGAGAAAATAGACAAATCTGGGGAGAAGTAATATTTGAAGAAACAATGGTAGTTTGAGAATTTAGCAAGAGTCTAGTGAGGGAAATTCAGCTGTGTGCTTGTGTTTCCTCATTGAGTCACTGCTAAAAGTTCTGATCAGGACCAAACTGATATTCTTAGCCTATAGCCAGAACCAAGAATTAGCAACTTTCCAAGGGAAAAAAGTAGCTGCAGATCTCCAGATCACCTCTGTGGAATTTTAGTTCCTCTAGTCTTCCTTGTTTATGCAGCTCTCTAGAAGCTTTAAAATGTGACTTCTGTAACATATCCGACTTTCCCAGTTATTTTCAGTGGGAGTATGAACCTATCACGAACTACTTCATTCCAGCAGGAAGGCAGAATTATGGAGGCTTTTTGCATATTTACACGTATTCAGCTGGTTAGGGCATTATGAAGGGCCCTTTGTAGCTAAAGAAATAGAGAAATAAGTTGGTAGCTGGGAGTAAGAATATGTAGAACTTTGTAGGCTATAAAAAGGATGCAGTTTTACAAGAACCGTAGGGACAAAATATGTTAAGGACCAATATCATGAATGAAAACAATTCTAAGAATAGAGCCAAAACAGAGAAGGAATATGATCCTGGGTGTAAGGAGAGTTATCCTGGGATTATATTGAAGAAGAAAGCTTGGATCCAAAGACAGAGGAACAAATTAATTCACTTTGCCATCAGACACTGTTTTCTTGTTGAGCGATAAAGGTGGAGTATTTTAAAGATAGAGAGAATACCAGTTCTATATTCTTATCCTCATGATTAGTGCAAGTAAGATGAAAAGCAGTCTACTGGAAAAGTAAGAAGAGAATCCTCTTGTTAGCAAAAGTTAGACTTTAGTGATTCTAAAACCCACTCCCACTTATTTTGCTTGTTTATCATCTCTGCAGTCTTCTGACAACAGAATCTCCTTCAAGGAAGCATCCCTCTCTCACGCCAGTTAATGTGATTTCCCTGGTGGCTCAGAAGGTGAAAGCGTCTGTTTACAATGCAGGATACCTGAGTTCGATCCCTGGGTCGGGAAGATCCCCCAGAGAAGGAAATGGGAACCCACTCCAGTACTCTTGCCTGGAAAATCCCATGGATGGAGGAGCCTGGTAAGCTACAGTCCATGGAGTCTCAAAGAGTCGGACACGACTGAGCGACTTCACTTTCTTTAATGTGATTTCAGTAGAGTCAATTGCTTTCCCCTTCTACTGCTCTACCTGCCTGGAAAAATACTGGTACATGATCCAGAACTGACCATAGCAACTGACTCTAGGATAAACACAAAAACTCAATTCCAGGACTTTTGATGGAATCATTTTGCTTGAGTCGACGGGATGTTGGTCTGGATCAGGTAGTGGCTACCTCGCCAACACAAGAGTTAACACAGTGCGGTAGAACCTAAGAGGGAAGAATACTGGGGATCGGAAGACAGAACACGGCCAGAGAAAACAGCGCTAACAACATGCCTGTGCATAGTTCTCTCCAGACTCTCCATTTACATGACATAGTGAATCACCTTTACTGCTCACATCAGTCTGAGCTGTGTTGCTGTTGCTTGTCAAAGAATAACTCCTGACAAGCGCACTTGGAGAAATCTGAAATGGATGGAACTTATCTGCAATAAAATAGGAGATTTACGGGGCATTAAAAAAGCCAATCTTAGAATTTCAAACTAGTATAGAACCTCAGAGATAAAGAAGATACCCAGAAAAACGTTTTGCCTTGCTCTAAGTTCTGTAGTCCGTTCACGGTATATCTACTACTAAAATCCATGTCTCCCACACTGTCTTCTTTTAAGAAGAGATGGGGCTTCCCTGGTGGTCCAGTGGTTAAGAATCCACCTGCCAATGCTGGGGACATGGTTTGATCCCTGGTCCTGGAAGATCCCAGACGCTGTGGGGCAACTAAGCCTGGGTGCCTTAGAGCCTGTGCTCCACAAGAGAAGCCACAGCAATGAGAAACATTGGTTTGATCCCTGTCTGGTAGGATCCCACATGCCAGGGGGCAACTAGGACTGTGTGCCACAACTACTGAAGCCCTCATTCTCTAGAGTCCATGTTCCACAACAAGAGAAGCCACCACAATGAGAAGCCCCAGCACTTCAATGAAGAGTAGTGACCCCCACCACAGCAACTACAGAAACCCCGAGTGCAGCACCGAAGACCCCAAATACATACACAGATAAGACGAGATGAGGTTGTACTTTCCCCTTCTCTCCTTGCCTCCCCCTACTCAAGCTTTTGGTGCTAGAGAGGACAGAGGAAGAGTCTCCAACATCAGCGGTGGAACAAAGTAAGAGGAAACGCAAGCAGGGAGGAAGGATTCACTCTTCCCTGGGGACTAAATTATCTGTTAATAATCCATTAGCTTCTCCATGGAAAAATCAACTGGATTCTCCATGATAACTAACAAGGTCATTTCTCAATAAAGGAGCCTGGCAGAGGTTTAGTTTCCTTAACTTCTAAACATCTTTGGCTATCAATAATCATTTGTGCTTGATATTGCTGATGACCCTGACTTTGGAGAAAGGTTCTGGGGTGGAGTTAGGAAGCTTCCCTGAAGAAACAGCATCTCACTGCATTGTGTGTGCAGGCAGTCAGAGGCACGCTGGAACTGTGTTTGTTCACTTCTCCAAAAAACACAGCATTTATTGGACAGAACCAGAGAGAGAAAATAGCTCTAACAACATAACAGAGTGTGAATAGCAAGGTACAGGCAAACATCTGCATACACACAAATCAGTTGGGATAATTTTATCTCATCATCTGCTATGCCCAAGATGCAAGAGTGAAATCTCTTTAAAATCCACTCATTGGTGCTGCAAGAGAAAATATGCTTTGCTCTAAAAGATAATTGTCCTCTGATTTCTTGATTCCTTGAAATGTCTTTTGAATCAGTTAAGACCATTGTGAATGTATAGAAAAACATATCTTGCTCAGTTCAGTTCAGTTCAGTCGCTCAGTCATGTCCGACTCTTTGCGACCCTATGGACTGCAGCATGCCAGGCCTCCCTGTCCATCACCAACTCCCAGAATTCACTCAAACTCATGTCCATCGAGTCGGTAATGCCATCCAACCATCTCATCCTCTGTCGTCCCATTCTCCTCCTGCCTTCAATCTTTCCCAGCATCACAGTCTTTTCAAATGAGTCAGTTCTTCACATCAGGTGGCCAAAGTATTGGAGTTTCAGCTTCAGCATCAGTCCTTCCAATGAATATTCAGGACTGATTTCCTTTAGGATGGACTGGTTGTCTTACTCAAGCTGTGTTTAAACCTCAGAGTTTTACATGAGTTCGCTATATGTGACATCTTTTCTGCACCATAAGCAGTGGATTGCTAGATCTAGAAGGGAATTCAAAGAGGATTGAACTCAGAGACAGTGAGTGGTTGCTTGGTAAGTAAGAATATGTTTGAGGTACTATGTGACACTTGGCAGATTACTCTTCACTTTGGGCCTCAACTCTCAGGTATGCAGAGTGAGGGAGTTGGACTAAATGAAACCTATGGTCAATTCCAGAGCAGAAATGATCTGACTCTAACCTCAGGGCAGTGTGTGGTTGGGAGGTTGGTCATTAGGTTAGATAGATATAAAGCATTGGAAGAGAGCAAAAGCTCAACCTTATGCATGATTAAGGACTTGCAATTTAAAAAGACAATTCCACTTTTTACCTATTGGAAGACAACATTTTTTAAATGTGCTATTTGGGCACAAATGTGGGCACCCCTAGTTTGTATTAGGGGTGTAAACCACCACCTTTCTGAACAGCAATAGGGCAACATAATTAATAACTGCAAATACATACACCATTTGATTTAGACATTCTATTTCTAGGAATTCATGCTATATATATACTTACATATGTGAAATTATGTTTGTATGAAGGTAATCATTATAGCTTTGTTTGTAGAAGCAAAATGCTAGAAACAACCTAAATACCAGTATCTATGAGAAAAAATCTACAGCAAAATATCATGCAGCTTTTACAAATAAAAGGTAACTCTGGAAGAAAAATCTTAAAATATGTTAATAAGCAAAGACTTGTAGAAGTGAATGACCTTAGCTGACTGATTTAAGAAAAGATCACAATTGATGTTAGTTTTTTAAATATTCCTTAAAACTTGAGTATCAGGAATCATTCTAAGGCCAGCAAGCATTAATACATTTCAACGGAGAATTGAGCAGCAAACTCTTTGGTCAGCATTGGCAAGGATGGAATCTGGGGACTCTGACTGCAGTATCCATTCATGACGTCACCCCCTGTCTTACCCCTCTTCTTCCAGTTGTTCCCCTACCAGTGATGTCTGAGTGTTAATATTTTCTATCAGAAATACTTGCAATTTTTTTCCTAACACATTCTAGTCACCTGATAAATGATAAAAATTTATAAAGCTTTTAATAAAATCTCTTAAGAAAGCATAACAATCATAATATTGAGTAACTACAATGTGCCATGCAGTGTGACAGGAAATTTATATAGATCAAAAAAACCATTTATCCAAAAAACTGCAATCTACCTAAATGTTTTCTCCATTTATCGCATGAGAAAACTCAGCCTCCAATTACTTAAATAATTTACTCAGAGAATGACAGTTAATGAGGGGTTGAAATTAGTGCTTCATCCGTTCTGCTGTGAATGCTAACATGTATGTGTTCACCTATATGTTAGACCCCTAGGCTTCTTTGAGGTCCGGTGTATGTTTTTCATACAAGAAGTGAAACAGTTTATACAAAGTATGCGTGCTTGTGTGAGTGCTAAGTTGCTTCAGTCACGTCCAGCTCTTTGTGATCCTATGAACTGTGGCCTGCCTGGCTCCTCCATCCATGAGATTCTCCAGGAAAGAATACAGGAGGGAATGGGTTGCCATGCTCTGCTCTAGGGGATCATCCTGATCCAGAGATTGAACCCGCGTCTTATGTCTCTTGCCTTGGCAGGCGGGCTCTTTACCACTAGCACCACCTGTGAAGCCCTTATACAAACCATTGTGATTTAATTTATATTAATCCTCTATTCCATGCACAGTGCTAAGTCCCAGGGAAGTAAGTGTAGAGTCTTAGGACCGAAAGGGACACATTCTCTAAGTGATGCTGGCTGCCCTTGATAGACAAGCAATTAGTACTGATAAATGCAGTGCTTCCCCAATGTCATGTATTTTCTTCTTCTCTCATGGTTTTCACTATATCTACACACATACTATGATATTATTTCATTATTTTTTCTTTAAATCAATTCATTTTTTCCCTTAAATTCTAATGATTTTCGCCTCAATCCAAGTAAAACCAAAGTTGTAGTATGCTGGTAATATTTTTTTAGTGTATGATACAATATACAGTCAGCAAAAACAAGACCAGGAGCTGACTGTGGCTGAGATCATGAACTCCCTATTGTCAAATTCAGACTTAAATTGAAGAAAGTAGGGAAAAACCACTAGACCATTCAGGGTATGACCTAAATCAAATCCCTTATGATTATACAGTGGAAATAAGAAATAGATTTAGGGAACTAGATCTGATAGAGAGCCTGATGAACTATGGATGGAGGTTCGTGACATTGTATGGGAGACAGGGATCAAGACTATCCCCATGGAAAAGAAATGCAAAAAGGCAAAATGGTTGTCTGAGGAGGCCTTAAAAAGAGCTGTGAAAAGAAGAGAAGCAAAAAACAAAACAGAAAAGGAAAGATATACCCATTTGAATGCAGAGTTCCAAATAGTAGCAAGGAGAGATAAGAAAGCCTTCCTCAGTTATCAGTGCAAAGAAATAGAGGAAAACAACAGAATGGGAAAGACTAGAGATCTCTTCAAGAAAATAAGAGATTCCAAGGGAACACTTCATGCAAAGATGGGCTCAATAAAGGACAGAAATGGTATGGACCTAACAGAAGCAGAAGATATTAAGAAGAGGTGGCAAGAATATAGAGAAGAACTATACAAAAAAGATCTTCACGACCCAGATAATCACAATGGTGTGATCACTCACCTAGAGCCAGACATCCTGGAATGTGAAGGCAAGTGGGCCTTAGAAAGCATCACTACAAAAAAAGCTAGTGGAGGTGATGGATTTCCAGTTGAGCTATTTCAAGTCTTAAAAGATGATGCTGTGTGAGAGTGCTGCACTCAATATGCCAGCAAATTCGGAAAACTTAGCAGTGGCCACAGGACTGGAAAAGGTCAGTTTTCATTCCAATTGCAAAGAAAGGCAATGCCAAAGAATGCTCAAACTACCGCACAATTGCACTCATCTCACACGCTAGTAAAGTGATGCTCAAAATTCTCCAAGCCAGGCTTCAGCAATATGTGAATTGTGAACTTCAGGATGTTCAAGCTGGTTTTAGAAAAGGCAGAGGAACAAGAGATAAAATTGCAAACACCTGCTGGATCACTGAAAAAGCAAGAGAGTTCCAGAAAAACATCTATTTCTGTTTTATTGACTATGCCAAAGCCTTTGACTGTGTGGATCACAATAAACTGTGGAAAATTCTGAAAGAGATAGGAATACCAGACCACCTGACCTGCCTCTTGAGAAATCTGTATCAGGTCAGGAAGCAACAGTTAGAACTGGACATGGAACAACAGACTGGTTCCAATTAGGAAAAGGAGTACATCAAGGCTGTATATTGTCACCTTGCTTATTTAACTTATATGCAGAGTGCATCATGAGAAACACTAGGCTGGAAGAAGCACAAGCTGGAATCAAGATTGCTGAGAGAAATATCAGTAACCTCAGATATGCAGATGACACCACCCTTACGGCAGAAAGTGAAGAACTAAAGAGCCTCTTGATGAAAGTGAAAGAAGAGAGTGAAAAAGTTGGCTTAAAGCTCAACATCCATAAAACTAAGATGATGGCATCTGGTCCCATCACTTCATGGCAAATAGATGGGGAAACAAGTGCCTGACTTTGTTTTTCTGGGCTCCAAAATCACTGCAAATGGTGATTGCAGCCATGAAATTAAAAGATGCTTACTCCTTGGAAGGAAAGTTGTGACCAACCTAGATAGCATATTAAAAAGCAGAGACATTATTTTTTCAACAAAGTCCGTCTAGTCAAGGCTATGGTTTTTCCAGTAGTCATGTATGGACATGAGAGTTGGACTATAAAGGGGGCTGAGCACCAAAGAATTGATGCTTTTGAACTGTGGTGTTGGAGAACACTCTTAAGAGTCCCTTGGACTGCAAGGAGATCCAACCAGTTCATCCTAAAGGAGATCAGTCCTGGGTGTTCATTGGAAGGACTGATGTTGAAGCTGAAACTCCAATACTTTGGCCACCTCTTGGAAAGAGTTGACTCGTTGGAAAAGACCCTGATGCTGGGAGGGATTGGGGGCAGGAGGAGAAGGGGATAACAGAGGATGAGATGGTTGGATGGTATCACTGACTCAGTGGACATGAGTTTGGGTAAACTCCAGGAGTTGGTGATGTACAGGGAGGCCTGGCATGCTGCGGTCCATGGGGCTGCGAAGAGTCGGAGACAACTGAGCGACTGAATTGAACTGAACTGAACAATAACTACAGGCTTTCTCAGGTGGCTCAGTAGTAAAGAATCCACCTACCAATGCAGGAGACATGTGTTTGATCTCTGATTCAGGAAGATCCCGTGGAGAAGGAAATGGCAACCCACTCCAGTATTTAGGGAAAATCCCATGGACAGAGATGCTTGGCGGGCTACCGTCCATGGGGTCACAAAAGAGTCGAACACAGCTTAGCAACAAAACAACAACAACAACAACAATAAATACATTGCTTAAAAAAAAAAATCAGTGCATGTCTCATCTAACCATACACCTAGGGAATGACTGGATTAATGCTAGATTAAGGCAGAGTGACAGGGTCCCTCCTTTGCCCCATGAAATTCTCTCACTCAATTTTATGATGCTGTTGCTCACAGAAACGCTATATGTAGCTACTAGAGTTTGGCTAGCAATGGTGCATATTCCCTGGTGACATATTTCACTCCAAAATAGATAGACATTTACATGCTCCATCATGCACTCTCCTTTAAAAAAATGTTCGACTCAGCCTGTTGATGCGATATGTAACAGTGGGTTTGTGATACTGAATCTGTGGTGAGTCAATGTTTGATATGAAAATCAGGTCAGAAATAGTAAGAGTCTTCTTTAGAAAAATGGAATTGGATCACGATGTTGCTGGCAAGGAGCTGTTATCTGCACCAAATGCTTCCACAGAACAGAACTTCGGCTGTTATGATATAGGCTACATTGACTGGTCTGAGGAAAGTCAGAAAAAAAAGCTTAAGCTTTTTATGGATGATTTCTGAGTAAGGTTTCCTAAGACTTTAAGTCAGAGAGAAGGGAAGATTTAAATATATATTATATGAATGTATGCTAAGTCTCATCAGTCGTGTCGAACTTTTTGTGATCCTATGGATGGTAGACCAACAGGCTTCTCTGTCCATGGGATTTTCCAAGCAAAAATACTGGAGTGGGTTGCCGTGACCTCCTCCAGGAGATCTCCCTGACACAGAGATCTAACCTGCGTCTCTTATGATATCTCCTGCATTGGCTGGCGGGTTCTTTACCTAGTGGCACCTGGGAAGCCCATATATTATTATACACATATCAACAAATATTTCCTTAGGAGACATTTTTGGGAGTGTGCAATTATTGAGTCAAAAATATGAAAATATTTTACACATTTAAATACACATGGTGAAATGTGTATCTATAACAGCAAGTGGAGCCCAGCAACAAATGAGGGTTCAAGTGACAATGGAAGGATGCTGTCAATTTGAAAACAATAAAAAAAGAAACAAAATAAATAAGAAATGTGGACCAAAGAAAGATTCACATTTCTCTCAACACTTGGTTTTAGACACTGATTCTCAAAACTTGAAAAGAATTAGTGTCTTCTGGTGGTGGCTGAACATTGAGAAGTTAGGTTCCACCACTATAAATTCTGAAGTAGGAGCTCTCTGGTGAGATCGGGGAGTCTCATCTTCAGCGAACTCTCAGGTGGTTCAGATGTGCAGTTCATTCCAAAACTCTGATTTAACTGATAGCTAGTTACGTGCGAGGTGGGACAACTCAGAATTATGATTACCAACACACAGATTAATTATTATCAGTTTAGTAACCAATCTGCAGAATAAATTGCTCTTAAAACTTATTTTCATTCATACTTTTAACTTCTGTTCCTTCCAATCTAATATGAACTCCCCTCACCCTCACATTACTATGTTCCTGAAACTAAGATACTTCTTACAATTGACACTGTTTTTTCATAAAAAGATCAATGTCACATAATACAGTCAACTGTATCTTAATCAAAGGACATTCGATTAAACTTTTGATTAAACATATGCAGTGACCTCAAAGGTCCACAGCAGAGGCCATCCACAGTGTTGTGGATTCCTGGGTTTGAACTGTGAGTACCTTGAAAGCAGAGTGTAGCCGAGGTGACTGGTGATTGGTGACCCGGCAACTGCCTAAGATCCCAGGTATCCCTTTTCTTTACCAACACAGTGCTTCTTCTAAAGCAATGAAGCCCATCACCACTCCAAAAATAGCCCATTTTGCTTCCTTATGAAAATCAGCCTCCAAATATGGCCAATGGTTGGTATTGGTGATGGGCGTAGAAAGGTCCGAGACTAATATTTGAATCTAAAAAGAGGTATTTTGAAAAAATCAAGGAGCTGAACTGTGGCAGCAAATAAGATGTACTAAATGAATGATATAAATAGTTCAGACTCATGGAACTGTTCAATGTTTAAATGATACTTTAAGACTGTGTTATGAAAATTTAATTATCTTAGGAGAGTTGAGATGACTTTAGCTTTTTGCTGAGAATGTTAAGGACGTACATAATGAAACTATTATATGTACTTGCATGTATATATTTGTGTATGAAAATACATTTGTGTATGAAAATACAAGAGACAAAAGAAAGACAAATACTGTTATGACCTTACTTTTGGGGAATCTACAAAACCCAAACTCACAGAAACAGAGATCACAATGATGGCTGCCAGAGGTGAGGGGCGTGGAGGATGGAGGGTGGACAGAACAGGTGATGGTGGTCAAGAGGAACAGACTTTCAGATATAAGATATAACATACAGCATGTTGACTATAGTTAACAAGACTGTAATGCATAGTTGGATGCTGCCAAGAGAATAGGTCTTAAAAGTTCTCTTCACAAGGGAAAAAATTGTAACTCTGTGAGGTGATGGAATCTGACTAAAGTTAATGTGATAATTATTTTGCAATACTTGCACATATCAAATCACATTGTTCACCTTAAACTTTTTTTTTTTTTTTTTTTTTTTTTTACCTTAAACTTATACAATGTTACATGTCAATTCTATCTCTATAAAAGAGGAAAATTTAAATTGTACACAGAAGAAAATGTACATGTGAACAACCCCTCAAATGTTTATGTACACAGCTTAGATTATATATATACACAAGCCTGCAATTGTGCTGTGCTGTGCCTAGTCGCTCAGTCGTGTCCAACTCTGAGACCTCGTGGACTGCAGCCTGCCAGGCTCCTCTGTCCATGGGGATTCTCCAGGAAAGAATACTGGAGAGGGCTGCCATGCCCTCCTCCAGGGGATCTTCCCAACCCAGGGATCGAACCCAGGCCTCCTGCACTGCAGGCAGATTCTTCACCATCTGAGCCACCAGGGAAGGCCAATTACACATATATAAATATTTCCACACACATGCACTTGGATCTATATAAGTATCTCTACATAAACATGTTCTATATCCTGATGTATATAGTATGCATTATAAGATATTTTAAAGATGCAATTAAATATTTTCTGTTGTCTATCCTAAATGAGCAAGTCACATATTAATGAATTACTCCGAAATCAATAAAAGTAAATAGGAGGTGAAAATATTATTCTAGTCCTTCATTTCTTATTCTGTTTTTGCACTTTTTTCTTAAGAACAAATCATACTCTGCTTTGCACTTTATTTGTAAGTGTGCCTGCCTCAGCTCTCCATTGGACTTCAAACAATCTAAATTCTACGAATCTTTGAATCCTTCAGGGCCCAATAGAGTGAACTGCATATAACAGAGGCTTAATAAAATCAGAAGTACTAAATGAATAGATGAGTCAGGAAACACAAACTCCATTCTGAGCTCTTTTATTAATTACTTTCTTAATCTTGAGCAAGTCATTTAATTTCCTTGGAATCCAGTTTATTCACCCTTAAGTTACAGAATTGGCTTAGTTAGCCTCCAAAGGATCTTTGAGATTTTTTTGTTTGACGTATTTTCAAAAATACAAATAAATATTTATATTTACTTTAAAAATAGTGTTCCAAAACACTATGGAGATATATAGATTCTTCTGTGACACACAACTTTATCATTTGTTCCATTATATATATGCAGTTCAAATCAGTTCAGTCGCTCAGTCGTGTCTGACTCTTTGCAACCCCATGGACTGCAGCATGCCAGGCTTCCCTGTCCATCATCAATTCCTGGAGCTTGCTCAAACTCATGTCCATCGAGTCGGTAATGCCATCCTATCATCTCATCCCCTTCTCCTCCTGCCTTCAATCTTTCCCAGCATCAGGGTCTTTTCAAATGAGTTGTTCTTCACATCAGGTGGCCAAAGGATTGGAGTTTCAGCTTCAGCATCAGTCCTTCCAATGAATATTCAGGACTGATTTCATTTAGGACTGACTGATTGAATTTCCTTGCATTCCAAGGGACTCTCAAGAGTCTTCTCCAGCACCACAGTTCAAAAGAATAATTCTTTGGCATTCAGCTTGATTTATAGTTCAACTCTCACATACATATATGACTACTGGAAAAACCATAGCTTTGACTAGACAGACCTTTGTTGGCAATTAAATATATTAGCTATCAACAAAAGAAAATTGAAAGAAAATATCTAAAACTAACAGGTATGCATTATACATACAGTGAAGGGTCAAGAAAAAGTAGAAAATATAATTTGTGTTCTTTTGTGACTAGTTTATTTTATTTAAAAGTCAAAAATCCTCAAATCTAGTCTGACTTTTGCCATTACTAGTTGGGTGGCATTCAGAAACAAGTCAATTGACTTCTAAGGCTCCATTTCCTGGTAAAATAAAGAATACGATGCCAACATTGTCTCATTCTTAGGGTTGTTGAGAGGTCCGTTAAGATAAGTGAAAGCAGTTTATATAGTGCTGTATAAACAAAGGCTGTTGTTTCATCCCTCAATACCAATGTTTTAATGGTATTCAGCTATATATTATTATGGCACAATAATTCAAAATGCACCAAGGCTCTGCTAAAGAGAAACATAAAATAAAATGATAGATGTGATGGGAAGCAGCTCTGAAAGCTTAATTACATTATGCAAATGTAAGGTAATATTATTGTCTTATATCTTGATGCAGATTTCTGAATCAATTTGAGGGATACATTCCAAGTAGTAAATGTCTAACTAACAAATTAATGTATCTGAACAGAGAGGAATAGAAATCTTTATATTATTTCTTAAAAAGTCTTAATTATGTTGTCTTTCTAAAAATTAGTTCCTAATGTTGAAAAGATAACCAATTAAACGACATGCTGTGACAGTAGAGACATAAATGGATCTACATTTAAAAATATCATTCTTTACTTTTATTTTCAGAGAGACTGAGAACATGGGTTTCATGGCAAAATAGAATATGACTATTACTGCTGAGAAATAGATGTCTGTGCCTATTATGAGGAGAAGCATACATCAAACCCAGAGCTGCAGTTTCCTAGAATCATAATGAGGTAGTTCCTAGTCTGATGTAGTTTGTAGGGTGATGATAAAATGGTATATATTCTATCATTTACTCACTTATTAGTTCACTCAGCAAGTATTTATTTTGCTCTGAGTACTGAGCTTAGACGGAGAGACTGAGTAGTAAATAAAAAGGATGGGTTTCCTTCCTTCCGAGACTTTTCAGTCAGGCAGAGAAAACAAATGTTTAAACATGGACCAGGGCAGCATGTTGGTGAGAAGGCAGACAGCTTAAAGACAGAGGTACTTATGGCGGTCAACCAGTCAATCCTAAAGGAAATTAACCTCAAATATTCATTGGAAGAACTGATGCTGAAGCTGAAACACCAGTATTTTGGCCACCTGATGTGAAGAGCCAACTCATCAGAAATGACTCTAATGCTGGGAAAGATTAAGGGCAGGTGGAGAAGGGGGCTAAAAAGGAGGAGGTGGCTGGATGGCATCGCTGACTCAATGGACGGGAATTTGAGCAAACTCCTGGAGATGGTGAAGGACAGGGAAGCCTGGTGTGCTAAAGTGGGGTCACAGAGTCAGGCACGACTTAGCAACTGAACAACAATAGTTTTTAGCAAGCCTCAGTATCCTCATGGATAAAAATGGAATAGAGCTATCACTGATGTCATGAATATTTTAGTAGATTAAATGGGACGATGGAGATAAATCATAGTGTGTGATACAGTAAATTCTTACTACATGGTAGACCAGTTGAACATACTTTATTTATGCCATGTTAGAGCCTATGAAGAACCATGTTTTATTCATAATTCAGATCTCTAAAATGTATGCCATGCTGCACTTGCAACTCAGTTTTCTGATCCAAGTTTCTGAGTTCTGACCTTTGGCTTTGTTTCAGGTCTCTAACTTCACACCTACCTTGAGACCTATGTTTGAAACTGCTCCTCCTACTCTGGACTTTCCTTCTTGGTCATAATCCACACTCAGCTACAGAGGCCATGTTTTCCACCTACTCTGATGATAACAGCTGGGCTCATCAGATCAAGTGTTCCACCTGGTCTGCCCCATTCTGACAAAGGTATTTAGCCAATTTTATTTGTAATAAAGAAAATTATGCTCCCTAGGTCTCATTTTGTACATGTTGTTAAATGATAAGATTTGACTAGAAAATGCCTTTGTATCCATCATTTTATAAATTCCTGTTTCTTTTTTTTTATTTTGGTGTGAAAATGATCATATTTTGCATAGAGTCCTTTGTAAAATCCTGTGAAATCTACTGAAACAGTAGGAACACACTAGCCAGGGAGGAAAATTTTGGAGTGTCTTTCCACTAATAATGCTTACACAGGGCTTTCTTCTCCTCTCTTTGTGTGGCTTTCGCACATTACAAAATTGCTCTGCCAATATCAGTTAGTGGAGGGGAGATGGGACATTCTAAAGCTAGGAACTGGATGTTTCACTCAGTTGCTCCCTCATCCGTCTTAATTTAGACATCATGACCACACAGCACCTAGCACCCACTGTTTCCACTCTGATGGCAATAGTGGCCATGCCTATGAATGTTTAAAAGCAAAAATGGAAAGGCACACATTTCACCTTCAAACACAGACACTTTCCATTCTCCTTAAGTCCAAGCTTAAGCAGTAACTCCTTTGAGAAAGTGAAGGGTTGAAATAAAGTCTTTGCTATGCTGAGTTCATAAGTCCAAGTAATTCTAGTTAGGCAGGGCTCCTTCAAGGAATGTGGCTAACAATTTAGATATATGTACAAGAAGGGAAGAGGAGTGAGAGTAAAGGAAGCTGTCAAAACTGGCAATCTCCAAAAGTAAACCACATCCTAAAGATTAATAATCCATTGTATAAATTTAATTTATTACATTTTATATCCCTGGCTACATATTTCAGATTTGTTTTCACTTCAAGGACTGTAGATTGTAGAATTAGTATGTCTTTATTATACTAATAAAAACTGCTTAACATTCATTTAATTTTTTGACAGTTGACTGTCTTTTTGCAAATATGAGCCTTCCTTAATATCGGGTTTTCATTTTTCACATGAGATATTTTTAACAAATAGTAATAATGTTAGGGAAAATAATATAAGCTAAATTTTACTGAACATTCACTAAATACCATATATTATTCTGGGGGCATTACATGCATCAATTCACTTAAAACAGTTTAAAGGAGCAGGGAACTCCTTTTGTATTTTGATTGCCAGTTTTGACAGTTTCCTTTACTCTCACTCTTCTCCTCTCCTTGTACACATATCTAAATTGTTAGCCACATTCCTTAAAGGAGCCCGCCCTAACTAGAATTACTTGGATTTATGAACCCAGCATAACAAAGACTATTTATTTCAATCCTTTGTTTTCTCAAAGGAGTTACTGCTTAAGTTTTGACTTAAGAAGGAGAATGGGAAGTGTCTGAGGAAATTAGTCATAGGAAAAATGGTAAATTTATAAGTACATTGAAGATTCTACTTAATTAATGGCAGACCAGATAATTCTGACCAACTCTCAACCAATAAACACAATTTAAAAGGCTGGGGAAAAATCCCAATTTTTGAAAAGCATTAAAAAACAAGTAAGATTTAAAAGAATTAGTGGTCTGAGATTTGGGGAATGGCAACCCACTCCAGTACTCTTGCCTAGAAAATCCCATGGGGTCACAAAGAGTCGGACATGACTGAGCAACTTCACTTTCACTTAACACAGAGAAAAGAACATAGAGCACCCTGGGGCTTTTGGTCTGACTATATTTGCTGATTCAGGAGAAAATGGCTAAGAGGCAGAACTGAGTTTTTGATATATTAGTAAGTCTAGAGGGAAAAGGCTGGAGTCCAGGTAAACTGTCCACGCTTTGGGTTGAGACCTCAGAGTGCTGCACACTAAAAAAAAAAAAAAAGATGAAATACAAGCAATCGAACACTCACAAAGACTCCAGGCTGGCTGCGAGTCATCTGGATGACCTAGAAAATCTCAAACCCCAAATATAGATGTCAGTAAACCCAAATTGCTATTATCCTCAGGAATTTGGGAAAGGCAAAGGGAAACTGACTTGGAAAGCTCAAATAATTTCTATTAACAGTTATTGAAATACCATGCTCAGCATACAATCATAGGTGACCAAACATATTAGGAGACAAAATAGCATATGTAAGAGACAACAGAAATACGCAAAGACTTCAGATATGGTGATATTATTAGAAAGGCCCTGTAAAGCATACTTAATTCAAAGAGATAAAAATCAATTTAAAAAATTTTGAAAGACAACCTGAAATTATAAAAAGTGATATAGGAGATCTGGGAAAGAATAAACTAGAAAGTATTAAAACTGAAAAAAACAAATAACCAAAATCAAGAAACCAGTAGATAAGCCCATTGACATTTTAGGTGCAACAGAAGAGAGAATCAGTAAATGAAAGGTAGGTCAAAAGCACTGAGAGATCAAAAGATGGAAAATGACTCAAGAGATAAAAGAAGACACAGGATTTTGAGCAAAAGTCTGGCACATTCAACAGAGTCATGGAAAGATCCAAAAGACAGAATGGGACAGAGGTAACATTAAAAGAGATGTATGTCAAAACCCACTGAAATGTTGTGAAGTAATTGGCCTCCAACTAATAAAATAAAATAAAATAAAAAAAATAATAAAGTACTCATTACCATCTGAAAAAAAAAAAAAAAGAGATGATGGCTACGTTTTTTCTAGAATTGTTGAGACATACCAATCCACAGACTCAATAATTACCAACAAAAATCAAAGATAAGGAAGAAATCTCAAAAGCTGTTGGAGAAAAAGAGAAATGGCTAGCATACAAAAGAACAGTGGTCCAGACAGCTAACTTCTCAACAGTAGCATGGAAAGCAGAAGACAGTAGAATGATGTTTTCAACAAGGTGAAGGGAAGTGCCAAATGAGAACACTGTATCCACTGAAAATATCCTTTAAGAATAAAGGTAAAATAAAGACATTTTTGGTGCATACTAATTTTTGGTGCATACTAAAGGAAATTTCAAGGCTTCCAAGGAGGCTCAGTGGTAAAGAATCTGCCTGAAATGTAGGAGACATGGGTTCGATGCCCAGGTCCAGAAGATCCCCTGGAAAAAGAAATGGCAACCCACTCCAGTATTCTTGCCTGGGAAATCCCATCGACAGAGGAGCCTGGAGGGCTGCAGTCCACAGGGTCGCAATGAGCTGGACATGAACCTAGAGTCTATTATACAGAGTGAAGCAAGTCAGAAAGAGAAATACAAATATCATATCAGTTCAGTTCAGTCGCTCAGTTGTGTCCAACTCTTTGTGACCCCATGAATTGCAGCACGCCAGGCCTCCCTGTCTATCACCAACTCCAGAAGTTTACTCAAACTCATGTCCATCCAGTTGGTGATGTCATCCAACCATCTCATCCTCTGTCCTTCTATCCCTTCTCCTCCTGCCTTCTATCTTTCCCAGTATCAGGGTCTTTTTCAATGAGTCAACTCTTCACATCAGGTGGCCAAAGTATTGGAGATTCAGCTTCAACATCAGTCCTTTCAATGAACATCCAGGACTGATCTCCTTTAGGATGGACTGGTTGGATCTCCTTGCAGTCCAAGGGACTCTCAAGAGTCCTCTCCAACATCACAGTTTAAATGCATCAATTTTTCGGCGCTCAGCTTTCTTTAGAGTTCAACTCTCACATCCATGCATGACTACCGGAAAAACCATAGCTTTGACTAAATGGACTTTTGTTGGCAAGGTAATGTCTCTGCCTTTTAATAAGCTGTCTAGGTTGGTCATAACTTTTCTTCCAAGGAGCAAGCGTCTTTTAATTTCGTGGCTGCAGTCACCAACTGCCGTGATTCTGGAGCCCCAAAAAAATAGTCTGTCACTGTTTCCACTCCCCATATATTGGCTGTGAAGGAATGGGACCAGATGCCATAATATCTGAAGCATATATAAGGAATCTAGAAAGATGGTACTGATGAATTTATTTTCAGAGCAGCAATGGAGAAACAGGCATAGAGAACAGACCTACGGACACAGGGGAAGAGGAGAAGGGAGAGGGTGAGATGTATGGAGAAAGTAACAGAAATTTATAATACCATATATAAATAGATAGCCAATGGGAATTTGTTGTATGAGTCAGGGAACTCAAACAGGGGCTCTGTGATAATCTAGAAAGGTGGGATGAGGAGGGAGGTGGGAAGGGAGGTTCGAGAGGCAGTGGACATGGGTGGACCTATGGCTGATTCTTGTTGATGTATGACAGGAAACCACAAGATTCTGTAAAGCAAATATCCTTCAATTTAAAAAATAAAGTGGCAAAAAAAACTGGACACCACCTATCAATTATACCACTGCCACCACCAAAGAAAATTTCGAAGGGTATTCTACAGGCCAAATGAAAATGACACAAGAAGGAATAAGGAACAGAAAAAGTGATAGAAGTCTAAGCAAATTCTAAATGAACACTGACTATTTTAAAATATGAATATGTTTGTGATGAATCTATATAATTATAATTCACAAAAAAGCATATAATTCTATAATTCAAGAACAGTGAGTACAGTTTTAAGGATGAGAAGGAAGTTAAGATATACAGATTAAAATCAGACTTTGATAAGTCAAAAATATGTTATAATTACTAGGGTGAGAACTAAAAGAACAGAATAAACAATCTATAACTTCTAAATTAATAAAAAAGAAGAAATTCAATGATCACAAAATCTCCTATCAATACAAAGGAAGTTTAAAATAGAGAAGGGAAAAACTAATATAGAATTCCTGGGGCAAACACAAAACATTTAATGAAGGAATAGATGTAAATCCAAATATCAGTAAACATTGATTTGGATGTTTAAATTTGGATGAATAAAATATATCAGTTAAAAGATAAAATTGGCACACTGGGAAAAACAAACAAACAAAAAATCCAAAATCATATGTGAATTTAAAAAGTCCTATCTATAAGAAAGTAAAATAGTCTTAAAAAATTGTATATTTATGTGAATTTATTTTATGTAAGATAAAAACAAAATAGAAAAAGTTGTGGTGGCTACATTCACACTAGAAAAATACATTTTACTAGAGATAAGTAGGGTACATTTTTAATGATAAAATTCAAATTCCCCAGGAAGATTTAACAACCCTACATTTGTGTGTATATATCCACATAGCCTCAAAAAAGCACAAAGCAAAATTTGACTAAAGTATAAAGAGAAATGGAAAAAACCAAATCACGGTGGGAGTGTTTTTTTTTTTCCTTTTTTAAATATTCTTCTCCAAGTAAAAGATAGCCCCTTCAAGGCAAAAATAATAGTGATACAATTTTAAAATTCTATTTCTTCCATACCAAACTGTGGGAGGAAATGGATGTCACTTTTCTTATTTTTCCGCATGGCTTGTACCTCTAAGAAGGATTTCCCCTATAAAATGATAGGTATTTGTCATTATGGAACATCATATTTTACCATACTTTCAATGGGTCCTATTTATCCTAGGTATTCACAAATAGTTTACGATATAAAAGTATTTGAAAGTGCATCATTTTTTAAAAAAATGTGGAAAGTATCTGCATTTATTTGAATATGCAAATCTACAAAATCAGATTTAGAATGATCATAGATTGCCAAGTCTCTCAAAGCTACCTTTTTTTAGATCTTTCTTTTTTAAAATTGAAGTATGTGCTGTGCAGTCACTTCAGCATGCACTGTAGCGCGCCAGGCTCCTCTGTCCATGGGATTCTCCAGGCAAGAATACTGGAGGGGGTTACCACGCCCTCCTCCAGGGGATCTTGCTGACCCAGGGATAGAATCCATGTCTCTTACGTCTCCTGCATTGGCAGGCGAGTTCTTTATCACTAGCGCCACCCAATCAACATATATCTAAAGGTGCAATTGTTTAAAGCCAATGAACTAAGTGACTTCTAAAGGGTCCTCCATTGCTTAACATTTTAATTGCTAATTGCTACTTTTATTCTCTATCCAACTTTGCTGCAAATGACTAATCTTAGTATTTTGCTGTTTGTTGATGTTATCACACTGAACTGAATATATCTGTGCAATCTTTCAAGGATGCTGTTATAACTTGCTATCACATATTTCGGGATTGCCTTCTTGCTCTCTTTATTTATCTCTCTCACCTTTTTCTTTCTCTTTCTTCTCTTCTCTCGCCTTTTCCTTCCTACCTCTTCCTCGTTTTTTTCTTTGTTTCCGATTATATGCTTTGCATGTGGCAGGTTATTTGAGTAAGGAGAGGCTGCTCCTGGAACATTCCTCTCTATGATTTCCCAAATTTCTAAATCCTTGAGGATTTGCATCAGTAAGCTCCAGAATATCATAGAAGGAAATTTCTTATTTCTTTTTTATCTTATAGAATAAAGAGAATTTGACTTGAGTTTTTTTAAAGTATGTGACCAGCCCTAGCAAAGTATAGCTAATGAAAGGGTAACATCTTAGTAATAGGAGAATGGTGACAGTATTTAGGCTAGATTCGAAGTGAAATAAATAAGAAACTAAATCATCTTACGCTGAAGATACCAAGTCTGTCATTTTGTCTGATAAAACAAATCTAGCTGTAACTTATGGTTCTTTAATGCCACAATAGCTAATTTTCTCAAAGAATTATCTACTTTGAAAAATTAAAAGTAGAAAATATGGTTCATTTCCATTTGTACTCTTCTTTTCTTTTCCTTCCCCTGCAATCTCATTTCATGTTGTTATTATAGGAGAGAATTCATTACTTTTACAGTGCTAGTATACTTAGTTACACAGCATCAGCAAAGCATTTCTGGGAGAGGAAAAATATGAATATAATGTGACTGATTAAATTTTGAATTTTGAAAAATTTAATCATGCATCATTAGCATAATATTGAATCTACAGAAAATAGTGGGAATTTACACTCCACAAATTTTATACTTCAATAGGGTTGACTTTTCTAAGCTACTCAGGCTTTATGCTTTGTTACTTCCATTTTGTGGTTTTTTTTTTTTTTTTTTTTTTTTTTTTTTGACTGAAGTAGTTGATTTATAATGTTGTGTTAGTTTCTGGTGTGCAGCAAAGTGTCTCAGGTGTATTTATATATATACATATATTCTTTTCCATTATGGTTTATTACAAAGTACTGACTATAGTTCCCTGTGCTATGAAGTGGACCCTGTTGTTTATTTTTATACACAGTTGTTTGTATCTACTAACTCCAAACTCCTAATTTACCCCTCCCTGACCTCCTTTCCCCTTTGGTACCCCTAAGTTTGTTTTCTATGTCTACCAGTCAGTTCATTTGTATTATATTTTAGATTCTCCATATAAGTGATATCATGTAGTACCTTTCTCTGTTTTGACTTATTTCACTTAGTATAGCAATCTCTAGGACCATCCATGTTGCTGCAAATGGCATTATTTCATTGTTCTTCATGGTTGAGTAGTATCCTATTATATATGTATATACCACAACTTCTTTATCCATTCATCTATTGATGGACATTTAGGTTGCTCCCACATCTTGGCTATTATTAAGTATTGCTGCTATGAATATTGGGGTACATGTATCTTTTTGAATGAGTTTTATCCAGATACATGCCCAGGAGTGGGATTGCTGCATCATATGGCAACTCTATTCTTAGTTTCTTAAAGAATGTCTATATTGTTTTCCACAGTGGCTGCACTAATTTATATTCCCACCAATGTAGAAGGGTTCCCTTTTCTCCACACCCTCTCCACCATTATGTTACTGCTACTTTAGTATTATACATAGAGAAAAATATTATACATATTACATAATCACATACAGAAATATGTGTATTTGATACACTGAATTATATGACACTGAGTATCCTAACTAAATATTCTATAAACCAGCATATAATACTGTGATTTTAATACCCACTTTCTAGGTTACATAATTATTGAAGAAATAAAACAGTTCCATATCTGTACTTATTTTGTGACAGAAGATCTCATTTTAGGAAATAAAATACAATTAAATTCAACAAATTAGCAGACTCTCACATATGTTAACTGGAATATAGAGACCATGTAAAATGGCTCTTCCAAAAGTAGGAAACATGAGTGATTTAAAAAAAAAATTATTCAATTGAATAGGGGAATAATTTAACACAATGACTTTATATATTCTAGGTGGTATGGTCTCTTACAAACTACCCCTTTGGATTATTAATATTAATTTTGGGCAGTGCCATGGGATGAAGTTTGGCCACTCTTTTTAAAACAAAACAAAATTTATTTTCTCTCAATGTTGGGTATTCAATCATAGGGAATTTTTATAAAATAGGTAATTATTAATCCAAATATAGTAAAAAGCTGATACTCCTTAATATTCACAAGATGATTCTCTATTACTCTTCTATGCCTTTTGCCATAGTTATTTTTAGCAATTACAGCTCTGCCTGTGTCTCATTCATTATGCAGTCTGTATAAACCATCATTAGACATTACAGGAAAGAAGAGCACATGGCTTAAAAAGTCCTCATTCTATCTTATCCACCAGCTATGGCTGTCTGGGGATAACAATCTCACATTAACTCTCTAAAACATGTGATGAATGGTCTAAACCCCAAAGAAGATGCATAACAAACATATCTGGGAGGTGCTGTGTTAAAATGATCGTGTAATTTCCCACTACCTGTGGGAAGGTATTTTCATTTTTCCAAAGGGGCTTCAATCAAATTTCATCCAATATATAATAATAGAAGATGTTATTTATTATAAAGAACAATCCATTTTACTATACTTAATTAAAACCTGATTTTGTAACAGACTCGCTGGAAGATAATAGGGTTAAAAAACAAATAAGAAGTTAATTAAACAAACTATCCCTTTATTCATAATTCTACATTTTTAGAAAACACTATTTGTCAAGCATTGAGCTAAGTCCTGAGAATACAAGACACTTAACCTCAATTGCATTTTTTACAAACTCTAGAATACTTACAATGCAAGGCAGTTTCCTTTTACTATCTAATGTACCATATGCTCAAAAATGAAGTCCCCCTGTAAACAGTCAAATATGTATTTTTTAGCAATGTTATTTTTGTCGTCTTCCTCTTATTTGTTACCACACCTGCTGCTTAAGATAAAGAGACAAGGTGTTATAGACAAGTATTTTTAATGTCCTTCTTGGCTTTTCAGTAACAATAACAACAATAAAAAGAAAACTATCTAATGCACTGTGTCCTTACTGTGTGCCTGACACTCTGTATATGCTGTATAGGCATCACTGCTTTACATCCATCTGAAAAATTCTATTAGGTTCATCACTTGAATTTAATGAGAAGAAATGAGATTCAGGGTGATTTACTAAATACCTTGAGTTAACCAGGTACTAAGAAGCTCAGCTCAAACTCAAACTCAGCTCTGCTACATGAAATAGTGATAAAGAAGGAAGATTTTCTGGTGCCCACTCCATCTTCATGATGTTTTCACAAGCTGAAGCAGTTTAAACTGATTTGTAAAAGAGCTAGATCAGCAGTTTTTCTATTTAAATCACTGTCTAGATAGATAATTGCACTCCTATATGATAACAAAGGGTATCCCTGATTAAGAGTTGGTCAACATAAGTTTTACTCACAGATGCATGACCTTGACAACATATTTAGCAGGTCTACATTTGCTTGCTCATCTATAATGTCTTAATTCCATCCTGCCTAGCTTACCTCCTCACTTTCAGGAAGATAAAGTGAGAGAATGTTTTGAGACAGCACTTTGGAAACCAAAAGGATATGCTCAAATATCATCAACAATCCCCCACCCAAATCAGCAAGGCTTACCCCTCTAAAGTGTTATAATTTCGAAAGGCTAAGGCAGGGCTCAAATTGCCAACATCCACTGGATCAAGGATGAGAGTTCCAGAAAAACATCTATTTCTGCTTTATTGACTATGCCAAAGCCTTTGACTGTGTGGATCACAATAAATTACGGAAAATTCTGAAAGAGATGAGCATACCAGATCACCTGACCTGCCTCTTGAGAAACCTGTATGCAGGTCAGGAAGCAACAATTAGAACTGAACAAGGAACAGACTGGTTCCAAATAGGAAAAGGAGTACTTCAAGACTGAATAATGTCACCCTGTTTCTTTAACTTATATGTAGAGTACATCATGAGAAACGCTGGGCTGGAAGAAGCACAAGCTGGAATCAAGATTGCCGGGAGAAATATCAATAACCTCAGATATGCAGATGACACCACCCTTATGGCAGAAAGTGAAGAACTAAAGAGCCTCTTGATGAAAGTGAAAGAGGAGAGTGAAAAATTTGGCTTAAAGCTCAACATTCAGAAAACTAAGATGATGGCATCTGAGCCCATCACTTCATGGCAGATAGATGGGGAAACAGTGGAAACAGTGGCTGACTTTATTTTTCTGGGCTTCAAAATCACTGCAGATGGTGATTGCAGCCATGAAATTAAAGGGTGTTTACTACTTGGAAGGAAAGTTATGACCAACCTAGATAGCATATTAAAAAGCAGAGACATTACTTTGCCAACAAAGGTCTGTCTAGTCAAGGCTATGGCTTTTCCACTGGTCATGTATGGATGTGAGAGTTGGACTATAAAGAAAGCTGAGCACCAAAGAATTGATGCTTTTGAACTGTGGTATTGGAGAACACTCTTGAGAGTCCCTTGGACTGCAAGGAGATCCAACCAGTCCATCCTAAAGGAGATGAGTCCTGGGTGTTCATTGGAAGGACTGATGTTGAAGCTGAAACTCCAATACTTTGGCCACCTGATGCAAAGAACTTACTCATTGGAAAAGACCCTGATGCTGGGAAGATTGAGGGCAGGAGGAGAAGGGGATGACAGAAGATGAGATGGTTGGATGGCATCATCGACTGGATGGACATGAGTTTGGGTAAACCCAGAGAGTTGGTGATGGACAGGGAGACAGGGAGGCCTGGCGTGCTGCAGTCCATGGGGTCGCAGGGAGTCGGACATGACTGAGTGACTGAACTGAACTGAAGGCAGGGGTGGATGCTGTCAAATAAAAAGCTTTGTTCTTTGAAATGTTCATTCCCTGAAAAACCTTCCCAGCAGAGACAGAGACAAGAATTTCTCCTTAGTGAGGAAGCAGCAAGTTCAAGGGTCAGGGAAGGGGAACTTGGGTCAGCTGTACATGGTTTGGGGCTTCCCAGGTGGCTTAGTGGTAAAGAATCTACCTGACAATGGAGACATGGGTTTTATCCCTGGGTAGAGCAGATCTCCTGAAGGAGGAAATGGAAACCCACTCTAGTATTCTTGCCTGGAGAATCCCGTGAACAGACGAACCTGCCAGGCTACAGTCCATGGGTTCACAAAAGAGCTGGACATGATTTAGTGACTGAGCATGCATGCACATATGTGGTTTGAAATGGATTTGGCCATTTTATCATCTACAAGACTGTTGAAGTTGTTTAACTTCCCTAAGCCCCACTTTCTTGTCTATAAAATAGCCATTTTAGGGGCTTCCCTGGTAGTCCAGTGGCTAAGACTACATTCTCCTAATGCAGGGGGCCCAGGTTTGATCCCTGGTCAGGGAACTAGTTCTCACATGCCGCAAGTAAGCATCCTGCATGCCACAACTAAGACCTCATACAAATACATAAATAGATATTAAAATAAATAAATTAAATAGCAATAATAATAACAGCTGCCTGAAAATATGGCAGCAAAAATTAATACAAGTAATGTATATATAATGTATGGCATTGTGTTTGGCAGTGAGCCTAGCACATAGAAGCACTCAATAAATGGTCTCTGCAGAGTGGTACCTTGGGTGCTTTCCTACCAATATGCTTGTGTTTGTTTTCCTAACTGTGGGCCAAGCCTGAGTGATTTCAGGCCATTTTAAGTTAATAGAAAATGCAAAGAGATAGAGATGCTGGGAAGAACAGAAGCGCATTTGTTAGACTGGAACAAAGTGAATGAACAGGGAAGGAAGGTAAAGCTTTCAGACCAGATGCACAGGGCAATGCGATGCAGAAACAAGAACTGTTATCAGTTTCACTCTGAATGGTCTAGGGGAGAGACGTCAATAAAGCCACAAAGATCTAGTCTGGCAGCAAAGGGCATTGCTTGAAATTTTTAGGGGGAAAGAAATCATTAAAGATAAAAGAAGTCCTTTGGGGATGTGCGATAATTTCAACTTCTGAGTGAAGCAATGGTAGTATTCCAGTTTGCTTGAGACAAACCTGCTTCATAGCTGCTCTCTGGTGTAACTATTAACAACACTCTAAAAGTATCCAGGTCTGGACAAGGAATTATACACACTTTCCTCTTCTGAAGGCCTGACACACTTCTGAGGCCTGACACTACTCCGGGCTTATTTAGAAGGATTCTGGATGAGGTTTTCACAGGAGTTGTGAAAACAGCAGATCCTTGAACAGCATGCTGTATGTTAGAGGTTTTTTCTTAAATTCATGTTCATACTTACCCAGGAAAAAGCGCCTCAAAGTTAGAATTAACTACCCAGTTAACTAACTAACTAGTTAAAGCCTCAGAGAACACAGCAGTGCTTCCCTCATCCTTTTATCTAGATTATTTTGCTTCAAGACAATCACAACAATAGTTTTGAAAAATAGGTCACCTAAATTTTAAAACTATTTTGTTTCAAGCCATCTGGGATGGTTTTGAAATGAGCTGTTCTTGGTATCATGGCTGAAACCTGACATGACACATCTGCACATCCGCCAGTGTTGTAGCATCGTTCTGGGTGTTTGATATTCAGCAGATGTATCAAGAATTTGAACCTCGGAGTAACAAACTACTCAGCATTTCAATTAGGATCAGTGTGTTGTGCAGACAAAGCATCACTACAGAAAATCTTGGAACATGTTGGAATATGAGAGTTTTAAAAGCTAAATGTGGCTGAGCAGCTGCAAGTTAGATAATTATTCTGCATGGACAACCTCCTTCCTTGTCCCTGAGTTGTTCTAAGAAAGATGATTAATATAGACTCTTGATTTGCATCTCCAAATTCCAATCACCTTAGCTTTCCAGTCCATGTTTAGTACGTTATTTTCAGCACATTTAATTGACTCTGTATAAAGCTCTGATTAAATGGCAGCTAAGATAATAGGTCATGTGACTCCATGTAGTTCCCATAACACCCAATGTAACTATAAAAAAGATTAGTGGCTTCATTTGGAATCATTGCCATTTTTATGTACTTCCCTATCTTGCTGGTCTAGTTCTTAACATCCTTCTCTTTTACCATGTGTTTGTGGGGCTTCCAGAGTTCTATTCTAAGCTGCTATTATCATCACAGAAAAAAAGAGATGGCTCCGTTTCTGATAAAAAGTAGAGTGTGTTAGAATTTAAATATGGCTGTTTCTCCCTATCTGCCTCCATGGTGGATATAGGAGAAAACATAGGGTTTAATGTTATCTTTCAAAATTAATGCATGATACTGCTATTACTGCTGCTGCCACTACTACTAGCAAATGTGTATTGAACATATACTAGGTGCCAAAGATCTTACTTGCATCATTTCATTAATCCTCACAAAAAGCTGAAGAGGTAAACACTATCAGTCTTGTTGTGTTTTTTTTTTTTAATTGATGGATAACTGCTTTACAATGCTGCCTTGGTTTCTGCTCTACACCAGCATGAATCAGCGGTATATCCCCTCTCTCTTGCACCTCTCTCCTCCCGCCTCCATCCCACCACTCTAGGTTGTCACAGAGTACAGAGGTGAGCTCCCAGTGTTATACAACAACTTTCCACTGGCTATCTATTCTACATATGGTAATACATCTGTTTCAATGCTACTCCCTCAATTTGCCCCACCTCTCCTTCCCCCACTGTGTTCACAAGTCTAGTCGTATTATCAGAAAGGAGACTAAGGCTTAGATAGGTTAAGTAGCTTGCCAATGTCACACAGCTGGTACTTTTTCATGAGCTGGGGATTTAAACTCAGATCTGCTTGAGTTTTGAATTTGCTCTTAATCTCATGCTAGGATATTTTTTTATAATATGAACTTCTGACACACCTAACACCATCCTGTCATTTGATCTTGCAATGTTATATTCGAATTCTTCTGTCTTCCCAGCACCTTCAAGGAAATATCTAAAATTAAAATCTTTATGATGCTTACAGAATTTAAAATTGATAAGAGATCACTCATAATTAAACCATGGTTTAGGTGAGAATTTTTTTTAATCCATTAAACTCTGAAGTTCTTAAGGGGAGAGATGCTATCAATCATTTCATTCCCACTGTGGAGCACAATACCTGACAGGTAGTTGTTACCAGGTGATGCTTATTGAATAAATGCGAATTAAAGAGCAAAAACCTTACTCACGATAATATCACTCACTGTGATTGTAAGAGCATCTCTGTATAGAAAAACTAAAATTGAGGTTTCAGTCCGTGCTGGACTCTGTCTGATCAGAGAAGGAAGAAACAAAGGAGAAAGTCTGTCTCTGTGTTTCTGCTGTTACCGTACAACCTTATTCGTGACTTTTCTAATTACTATCCTTTTGTGTTGGTATTTTCCATTTTGATCTCTATGCCCTTTTGTTTTTCTATTTATTCTTGATATGCTTTCCATCCTTCCATTTGCTGTTGCTGTTTCAGCATCTCTGTAAGTAAGGTTATTGACAAAACAAATTGCTTTCCAAGAAGAACAACAGAAATTGATTTGGGGGTAAGATTTACAAACTACATGCAGATCATAACAAACTGCTAATAAACTGCTTTCTGTTTCTAATGAGTGTGAACAGAGTCTGATTTATCCTCTGTGTAAGAGGAGGCGGTGTGGGGGGTACCCCGAGGGCCCTTGCAGACGTCTGTACAAGAAGGCAATGCACTATTACAAGAAACAGCAAACAGCCTTCTCCCAGGCAGAATTCCTACCAGCTTGTCAAGGTTCGGTGCAGGGGGTCAGAGTGGAAGTCCTCTGAAAATGGACTCTTGTGGATCTCCATATGCTGGTGTCAGCTCTTGGGAGATCCTTGCTATTCAGGTGTCTCTATTTCCATGTGTTTTTCACCTGCCAGACCCCAGTTTGAAGGCTAGCTCTGCCAACAATGTCACTGCGATCAAATTACCAAAAGTGTCTTAGTTCCATTGTCTGAAAAAAATGGATAATAAGAAACTCAAATCATACCATATGATTACAGAATATGAAAGTAATTTTTAAACAGTAAAGCCCACTTCAAGTGTTGCTTGTTATTATTACAGGAATCATCTCCCAAGTATTTTCACAAATTGAATTCTTATATTTGTTAATGATAAGCACTAGTTAATAACTGGCTATCTCAAAATTCCATTTGTTGAGCATGGTACTAAATGTTTCTAGCTATCATACTTTCTAAGAAACATTGTTCTTGGTAACTTGGGTACCACTTGTGTGAAATAAAGTCACAACAGCGAACTAGAATGAGCACTGGTTGAGAAGTAAAGAGTCTGATGGTTCTGGTCTCAGTTTGCAGTTCAACATATTACCAGTATGGGTAACACTCTCTCTGAGACTCAGGGCAGATTAAATGAGGCAGTTCCTATAAACTAATGCTTTTTTCCACCTCCTATTCCTTATCTTGATTTAAGAAAGAAACATAGTAAACTGCTTCTTATCTACCATTTTTAATAGATGTGGTCTTCTAGTTCATTTAATTTCCTGACTAATTAAAATTAAATTTTTGTTTCAGTTATCACTTAGAATATCCTAAGAAGATTAATCCATTTGATTTAAAGAGCATTTAGCTATTAAGGCATATCTTAAAGTTCATTTCATTGAAACCCTAGATTTTAAAGGTTTCTGATATTGAGTCTTTATATGGATCTTTTACACAGATCCATGTAAGCCTTCTATTGTTTCAGTGTTAAAATTTTGAAGAGATTCTGGTAACTGTCAATGATTTAAAGAATTCAAGGTCAAGTCTTCACATACATCTGCTGAGAATTACTATTCCCCAGCTGAGTTCCAAGGGAAGAAAGAAGTTGACTAGAAGAGATACTGAGCCCGAGGGATATTTGAGGTGTCCATAGCTACTATTATCACATGAGATTGTGAGTGAAATATCACATCCTATCATGCCATATCAGTAAAAAAGGATGAAGCCATCACATTATGGCCACCTCAAGAGTGAGCCCTTAGGGAACGCAGGATAGAAAAAGGCCGCCTGCCCTAGTCATCAGCCACCGCAGCCACCCCTCAACGAAGCCCCAGAGGAGACTCTGGATGAGAAGCACAGTATACTCGCCCCAGACAGCTGAGGTGCATATCAAAGAAGTGATTTCAGTGAGCCCAGACTCTTGATCTTCCCATATACAGAAAAGTGCTGAATTCCTTAACTTGAGGTGTCTGGCTTTCTTTAGTAAACAATATTTTGATGTTTTGACCACCTTGCCTTTGTTATAAAAACTCCTGTATATCCTGGCTCCTCCCTTGTCTCTTTGGAGCAGCTTCTCAGAGTTTGTGCCCTCGCCTTAAGTCCGCACTTTTGTCTGCTGTATCAAATAAATCATAATTCTCAACTTTCAGGTTGTGCATTTTTTTCCCCTTTGACAAGATACATGATTTCTAAGACCTTATAAGTATTAATTTGCCTTTCTTACTACTGGGATGAGCATCTGCCCTTTTAGGTAAGATTTGCCAATTACCTGAAGGCAGGCCCAGTAATCTCTGCTAAAGAACACAGATGTAGGGGAAAAGCCAGAAAATTTCCAGAAATATGTATTATAATAACAGACATTTGGAAAGATGTATTTAATTTTAATGTCTTAGATTTAAGTACTGTCTGATTTTGCAAAATGAAAATACTTCCCACTTTAATGTCAAAACATCTCCTAATAAAATTAATTATAGAGCAGAAAGCATATGATTATCACCAAGTCTTTTCCTTGTGTTCTGTTTGCTCTTCTGGTGTTGTAAATGAGGACTATAAATAAAGAAGGTTGTAACATTTTATCTTTTCATTTTGAGATCAAGACATTCAAGGATTCTTTTCTGGAGATAGGGAGAAATAAAGAAGAAAGTACTTACTATTAAGAAACTGCACTGAGATTTTAATTTCCCTTAACAGAGATGGTAATGATACAAATTTAGAAGTGAAGCCATCGAAGGTGGGAAATGTCACTCTGAACAAGCTCTTCCCACAATTCTCCTACTTTTGCAAAAGTAAAGTAAGTCATCTTTAGGGCAAACATTCTGACTAAGAATACATTTAAGCTGTGATAGATCTCCAATTTTAGCTTCCTAAAGATTATACAGGAATTGATTCCAACATCTGCTGCTTGGTTTTAAGATTCCACTCATGAAATATGCTCATTCTTCCACTGGAGAATAACATTCTCATTAAAGGCAGTCAGGATTCTCCTTGACTAAGCTGAGTGACTTAAATGTCTCAGTTAACACAAGTGATGGAATGTACATACATATATACACACACACACTCAATTTTTAAAATGTTAATATGATGGACTTAAATAGCAATGCCTTGAAGATGAGAATTTTAGGTTGAGTGTTTTATAAGAAAAGTCATTGTATGGAAAATCAATGTATAGATCAGGTGATTATTTAGCACTAAAAACACTATTTTAGCCCTTCCTTTACAGAACCATTAGATTTATAATAAGTGTGTTAATCAACATGAAGTTGACGATTAACAGCTTGGCTTTGTAGTGAGAAAAACTTCGGATCAATTACTGGTTCTGCCACTTACCAGGTGTGTGACCTTGAGGCAGGTACTTTTCTATTAATAAGTTTTAATCTTTAAAATGGAAAAAAAAAAAAGAATATCAGCCACCTCACATGACTGTTACTGGGATTTAATAACATCATGAGATGACCATGAGGAGAAGAATATTAAAGTTAACATATTGACAAAGGCTGAAGATATAATAGGTGTTGCAAGCCAAAGAAAGCTACCAGTTCAATATACAGTACACTTTCAGCGTTATGTCCTGAGAACCAGTTCCACGGTCCTTGGGTCTTCCACCCAAGTAAATGTTGGAGGGTAGGAAAGAGGAGGGTTTTGTTTACTGATTTTGGAAAAGAGGCTTCAGAGGATGGTATGTCACACCTGCTCCTTAACCTTCCCAAAGGGGAAGGGATGTGAGTACCCATCCCCACCACTGAAACCTAGTGAGGGGCTTTAATGTGCCCACTAGAAGGCCTGATATGGCTCTCCTGGACCCTTAAAGGCGATGGAGTCAAGTTTGACGTCCACCAAGGAAATGTGGAAGGCAGCAGAGAGGCTGGTAAGTTGCTTTACTGGGACAGAAAAAACAGTTCCTCCTGCAACTGTATTCCTTCTAATAGTAGAGAAAAGAAAATGTAAGTTTACCCTCAAATTTAAGCCACATTAGAGAAGAAGCTGGTCTTGGAGTGTTTCACTTATGCCCAAGAGTGCCACCTGGAAGGGGAAATGGGATTTTATCCATGAGAGTCTATTTGGAGTGTCCCTCCAGAGAACTGGCAGTGCAATGAATGGGTGGCCAGCCAGAGGGGCAACACTGCCTGGTTCATGACAGTAACAGCTCCAGGGACCACAGAATAGCCTCTGAAGAATGCTTAAAAATGTCTACAAGAATCAGCTTTGAACTCTTCTCTTGTGGAGGAAAAAGAAAAAAAAATTCCACAGTGAAAGAGAAACATCTTGAAACAGTACCAACTAAAAGCTTCCACATGCTCCCTTGCCCTTCCGTTTCTCAATGTTCCAAACAAAGACAAGGACACCCCCCTCCACACATACCCCCACACCACCACACACACAGGCACCCCCCCCCACACACACATTCACCCCACCACATACACACATACCCCACCACACACACACACATTCACCCTGCCACGTACACTCAAAACCCACTATACACACACACATTCACCCCACCACATACACACACACGCCCCACCACATACGCACATACCCCACCACATACACACACACACCCCACCACATACACACACACACCCCACCACATACACACACACCCCCCACCACATACACACATACCCCACCACATATACCCAAACCCCACCACACACACCCCACCACATATACACACACCCCACCACATACACCCAAAACCCACCACACCACACACACACACATTCACCCCACCACATACACCCAAACCCCACCACATACACCCCACCACATATACACACAGCCCACCACATATACACACATTCACCCTACCACATACACCCAAACCCCACTATACACACACACACACCCACCACACACACCCAAACCCTGCCACACACACCCCACCACATGTATACACAGCCCACCACATACACACACATTCACCCCACCACATACACCCACACCCCACCACATACACCCAAAACCCACCACACCATACACACACACATTCACCCCACCACATACACCCAAACCCCACCACATACACACACACACAGCCCACCACACAGATCCCCCACCACACATCACACACACACACACACACACACACACACTGCAAGATGCTTGTTTCCAATATTGGTCAGAGAAAATCTACCATCATATTAAGTTCAGAGTTGTGATCACCCTCTGGGACTAGACAGTCTAATTTCTAAAATAAGACTGTGTGATTTAAAGAGATCACAGGACTTTCTATTACCTAAGAGTGAGCAGAAAAATCACAGCCCTGCCCATTTTCCACTCACAGTCACAGAAAGACAGAGACTAGAATGTAAGTTTTAAAGGGCACAACGGAAAATAAGAATATAGTGTTTTGAATGTGTTCCATGAGCCATGCTTGTTCAAAGTACAATTGATTAAGGGTATAAATAGCTCTCTCTCTCTTTTAAACAACTGGAAAACCTTATTTCCTGAACACTAGACCCTTATCCATGCAATCACATGGCACTTTCTCTTCAGTCACACTCTTAACTGGCTATACTGGCTTTGGCCAAAGGCCACCATGGAGAAGGTGTTCTTCTCACACATAGGCCTACACAAGATCACATAAGGGCAAATAAAATGTAAGGTAGGGTAGGGATGTAGGTATTGCTAAGATCCAATGCCTAATTACAGAATCAGAATGGAAGACACATATTAATCACTCAGAGATAGAGAGGAAATTAAAGACTGATCGCCATGACATATGTAAATATATAGTCAGAACACTCTGAAGCCAGACTGAACTTTGTTGGGGGTTACAGAACTAATCATGGCAGCTGGGACAAATAGGTCTGGTCATAGTCTTACCCCTAAAGGATAAGCCACTCTCGGATGACTGAAAGCCTTCCCCAGGCAAGAACCCAGGGTTTATCCCAGTGACTTTTACCTTCAATGACCCTTCTCTTTCCCCATCAATGCTCAGCACATCTGCATTTCCAAAAACTTTTGGACAATTCAGAAGTAGTACGGGATGGTAACAATAATCTTGAAATCTTATCTTGCAGAGTCGTCTCTCATCTTCCAGGAATCACGTGGCATAATGAACAAGCTAGAGTCAAAGCTGTGATAGTAGGCTTTGTCTCCACAACCAGAGCTTAGCACAGTGAATGAAACTCAGGATGTGCTCGATAAATGACAGCTGGAAAATAAAGTGCTTGTTAGCATGACTGCAATCCATCCTGAAAAGCAAATGTCACATATAAGGCTGGTGAAGAGGAACACTGTCTCCAGAATGAACTGTGACTCCTTCTTATAAGAGAAGCACTGGAATAAAATCATAAACTGATTGAGCGAGTAGACTGCGCACTGCAAGGAAGAGTAGCCACACTCAAAACTAGAGAAAGCAATGAAGACCCAGTGCAGCCAAAATTAAACACATATATGTATATACACATTTTCCAGCTTCAGCATGTGACTGCCAAAATGCTATTTCTTAGGGAATATAACTGCGAGTGGCACTTATTATGTGTCTAGTCCTCTGAATTTTATTATTTTGTTTTATAAATTTTCTAAAATGAACACACAATTTAATATATAAGAAAGTAAAAGTTATAAATATATGTATATACCTTTTTTCTGGAAGCAAGGATGTTTGTTCACTTCTTTCACCAGAAGATTAAGAAATCTTTGTTTTACTTTACAATCATCTTTAGAGTTTGATAATATGTGTTACTCCATGAAAGAAAATACTTATACAGAAAACTGACAGAGGTGGGCAGTACTCACTCTAGATTTTAACTGTAGGAAAATAATTTCAGCAATGCACATGAAAGTGTTTTCTTTCTACCTTCAGGGAAAGCCTGGGAGCTGTAATTAAGTATTGAATTAATGCTACTGGTGTACAATCAATGGTCAGTACAATCAATACCTGAGCCTGAATGAAACATGAGTGTGGGCATCAGCAAAACTGTTGAAAAGAAACAACACTCAAGATGAACTCCTGCTGTGGTTCCAGGTCACCCAACCGTAACAATCAAGGTGACAATTCCATGAATGATGACCAAATTATAAGGCCCAGATTAAGGTTTCATTTGAATGCACACATACACAGGCACAGAATATTAAAAGACAACAGCTCTTCCACTATCAAACAGCAATGCCAAACTATAGCCTGTGACTTTAATATTGCCTTATCTGTGACTGTCTTTCTTGGTTCCCCACAAGCCAAGTGTATCATATGTATTTTTATACTATTGTATATTTTAGTGGATTTTTTGCAAGACTCTGGTAGGATTGCAACATGTTCCTTAAGGTAATTAGAGACATCCTAAGCTGTCACAAAAGCAGGGCTAGTAAGTGCTGAACTACTAGCTCAGCAGTGTGTGTTGGGTTCGACAAATATTTCATTCAGGTTTTTCTCCTGAACAAACTTTTTGGCAAACACAATATCATATCTCAACTAAGGTGCAGAGAAGCCCGTTCTGAACCCCAGACTCCTGGGATTATGCCCTTTGAGATCTTGCTGTCTTCATAAGTCAGCTCATTCTTGCTCATTCTTGCTCTTGCTGTGTTGAGCAGCAGGTTTGTTTTTATTCATTTGTTCCTTCATTTATTCAAGAAAAACTGATTGAGAACTTCCTATGTGCCAGGGGTAGGGGAAACAACCCCTGAAGTTTGGCTCTCATGGAACTCACAGTCTTAAAACGGAAGACAGACAATAACAAAACAAAATCAAGTATGCAGTATGGCAGGTGAGGATAAGTGCTGAGAAGACAAAATAAAGAAGGAAGAGAGAGAGAGATGGGGTTTACTCACGCAGCATTATCAAGAAAGTGCATTGGTGGCACTCAGTAAATGCTTTTTGAGCAAGTGGAGGAACACGGCTATGCACAGCCCTACCTTTGTTCAGTTAGATGGTCATCAAGAAATAATGACCTGTACTTAACTGTTACCCATCCATACCACATGCATTTCCTTTTTAATTTATTGAGTTGATTATCATCCCTACCCTATTTTTGTGTTAGGAGCAAATTAATTACTGAAGTACAGCCTGGGTAACCATGATAGTGTGGTCACTCACTCACCTAGAGTCAGATATCCTGGAGTGTGAAGTCAAGTGGGCCTTAGGAAGCATTACTACAAACAAAGCTAGTGGAAGTGACAGAATTCCAACTGAGCTATTTCAAATCCTAGAAGATGATATTGTTAAAGTGTTGAACTAAAAAAAAAAAAAAAAAGTGTTGAACTCAGCATGTCAGCAAATGTGGAAAACTCAGCAGTAGCCAGAGGACTGGAAAAATGTCAGTTTTCATTCCAATCCCAAAGAAGGGCAATGCCAAAGAATGTTCAAACGACCATACAATCACACTCATTTCACATGCTAGCAAGGTAATGCTCAAAATTCTTCAAGCTAGGCTTCAGCACTACTTGAACCGAAAACTTCCAAATGTACAAGGTGGGTTTCAAAGAGGCAGAGAAATCAGAGATAAGCTGACATTTGTTGGATCATAGAAAAAGCAAGGGAATTTCAGAAAAACATCTACTTCTGCTTCTGACTATGCTAATGCCTTCGACTGTATGAATCACAACAAACTATGGAAAATTTTTAGAGAAGGGAATACCACACAACCGTACCTGTCTCTTGAAAAACCTGTATGCAGGTCAAGAAGAAACAGAACTGGACATGGAACAACAGACTGGTTCCAAACCAGGAAAGGAGTACGTCAAGGCTGTATATTGTCACCCTGCTTATTTAACTTATATTCATAGTACATCATGCAAAATGCTGGACTGGATGAAGCACAAGATGGACTCAAGATTGCTGAGAGAAATATCAACAACCTCAGATATGCAGATGACACCACCCTTATGGCAGAAAGCAAAGAACTAAAGAGCCTCTTGATGAAAGTGAAAGAGGAGAATGAAAGAGTTGGCTTAAAACTCAACATTCATAAAACTAAGATCATGGCATTTGATCCCATTACTTCATGGCAAGCAGATGGGCAAACATTGGAAACAGTGACAGATTTTATTTTCTTGGACTCCAAAATCAGTGCAGATGGTGACTGCAGCCATGGAATTAAAAGATACTTGCCCCTTGGAAGAAAAGCTATGGCTAATCTAGATAGCATATTAAAAAGAAGAGACATTACTTTGTTGACAAAGGTCCCTTGAGTCAAAGCTATGGGTTTTCCAGTAGTCACGTATAGATGTCAGAGTTGGACCATAAAGAAAACTGAGTACTTTTGAACTGTGGTGCTGGAGAAGATGCTTGAGAGTCCCTTAGACAGCAAGGAGATTAAACCAGCCAATCCTATAAGAAACCAACCCTGAATACTCATTGGAAGGACTGACGCTGAAGCTGAAGCTCCAATACTTTGGTCAATCTGATGTGACTAGCTGACTCCTTGGAAAAGATTCTGATGCTGGGAAAGACTGAAGGCAGAAGGAGAAGGGGGTGGCAGAGGATGAGATGGTTAGATAGCATCATCGACTCTATGAACATGAATCTGAGCTCCAGGAGATAGTGAAGGACAGGGGAGGCTGGTGTGCTGCAGTCCATGGGGTCACCAAGACTTGGCAACTAAACAACAACAACGGATATTAATGGCTTAGAAAAATGTCTAGCACAGTAACTGGCACAGAGTTGGTGTATTACAAAGTTTGTTGACTTACAGCACTGAAAACATTAAATAGAACTAGTTTTGACCCTCTTAGAGTTCCACACATTATCCTGGTCCTCAGCGTTTGGCTTTCCTTTTGTGAGAAAACTTTCCATTAATAACCAAAATCATAATCCACTTTATTGAGTGCTTGCTGTGACAAATAAATGTGTTGCTGTGTTAATTGCTTAGATGACCATTTTGTAAATCTTTATACCCACACTAAATGGAAAGTACTCACTGAGCCTTCCTGCAATGAAAGGAAACACACTCAGAGAGGTTACATGGCTCCTCTGCATCACACAGCTTATAGGAGGTAGGACATGTTTGGAGCCAAGGTTATCTGATTTGAGCTGATCAGTGCTTGTCATTACTCTCATGCACATAGATACTACAGCTCAGTTCAGTTGCTCAGTTGTGTTTGACTCTTTGCAACCCCATGGACTGCAGCACACCAGGATTCTCTGTCCATCACCAACTGTGAGAGCTTGCTCAAACTCATGTCCATTGAGTCGGTGATGCTATCCAACCATCTCATCCTCTGTTGTCCCCTTCTCCTTCTGCCTTCAATCTTGCCTAGCATCAGGGTCTTTTCTAATGAGTCAGTTCTTCGTATCAGGTGACCAAAATATTGGAGATTCACATTCAGCATCAGTCCCCCCGATGAATACTCAGGACTGATTTCATTTAAGATTGCCTGGTTTGATCTCCTTGCAGTCCAAGGGACTCTCAAGAGTCTTCTACATCACTACAGTTCAAAAGCATCAATTCTTTGGTACTCCACTTTCTTTATGGTTCAGCTCTCACATCCATACATGACTACAGGAGAAACCATAGCTTTGACTAGACAGATCTTTGTTGACAACGTAATGTCTCCACTGTTTAATATGCTGTCTAGGTTTGTCATAGGTTTTCTTCCAAGGAGCAAGCATCTTTTAATTTCATGGTTTCAGTCACCATCTGCAGTGATTTCGGAGCCCAAGAAAATGAAGTCTATCACTGTTTCCATTGTTTCCTCATCTATATGCCATCAAGTGATGGGACTGGATGCCATGATCTTTGTTTTTTGTATGTTGAGTTTTAAGTCAGCTTTTTCACTCTCTTTCATATTCACCAAGAGGCTCTTTAGTTCCTCTTTGCTTTCTGCCATAAGGGTAGTGTCATCTGCATATCTGAGGTTATTGATATTTCTCCTGGCAATCTTGATTCTAGCTTGTGCTTCATCCAGTCCAGCATTTTGCATGATGTACTTATATTATCCACTTAATTTTAAAATAGTTTTCATGTAGAAGGCTGGTTAATCAAAGTACAAAAATCACTTATCAAATACTACTACTTGAGTGGGTGTGTATGTGGAGGAGGAAAGCTTTCTAACTTTAATCTGTGTATTTTTCATAATAAAATGCAGGCATCAAACTTCATCTCAAAGAAAACTTACATCCCAGATAATTTAAAAGTCTCTTCTATTCATTTATGAGATGAAGCTGGGCAAAACAAACCAGAAGTAGTAGATTATCCTTAATGTCATTCCATGATCTGAGAAAATAATTCTTGGATGAGCTATCTCATTGGACAGTCCAAAGCGACTCTCAGTGTTTATCTGAGAATGTTCTATAGCACCTATTATTGTACTGAATGTAGAGAGGCTGTTTATAGGATTTGCTTTCCTTCTCCTGTTTTTGGTCTAGCCAACCTCTACATTGACTCCAATTTCCTTGCGAATTCTCCAGAGTTAGCAGAAGGTGCTTGAAGCCTTTAACCTCATAGAGATGTTTTTCCCCAAGAGACTCAGCTTCACAAAAGAGAACAAACATGTATAATCTTCTTTTTCAAAGATTAACCAAAGACTGAGTTCAATATCCCTTCCCTCTACTGCCTAGCCCTTTTCCCTTCCTTCCTTCCTTCCTTTTTTCTTTCTGCCTTCCTTTCTTTCCTTCCTTGCTTTCACCTTTCTTCCTTTCTTTCTCTCTGCAAGTTGCCTGTTTTGTTTTTAGAAGAAAAAAAAAAAAAAGGTAAATAAGTTAGCCAATATAGGCAGCTGGCCTGTCTCCAAAAGATAACTGGCGATATCAAGGACCTAGAATGGTCAATGAAATTTTTTCCCAATTACTCTTGGAAAAGGAAAACAAGTCTTCTCCAGCTTGTCAAGTCATATTTTGGGATGACGTTATGTCTACAATAAGGAGCCATCAGGTTCCAACTTGACCTTTTCTATGACATTATTAAGAACCTAAGGTGGCTCAGATAGTAAAGAATCTTCCTGCAACGCAGGAGACCTGGGTTCAATCCCTGGGTCAGGAAGATCCCTGAAGAAGGGATTGATTACCCATTCCAGTATCTTGCCTGGAGACCTCCATGGACAGAGGAGCCCGATAGGTTATAGTCCATGGGGTCGCAGAGCCAGACATGTATGGGCAACTAACACTTTCACTTTCAAAATTCTTTAAAAAAGTGTACTAGAGAAGCATTTTATGATTACAAATAAATTACCAAAGACTCTCAAAGGCCAGCTGCATTAAAAAAAAGTCCAAAACAATTCTTCAAAAGTTGTTGTATATATTAAACCTATCAACACTGTTTTAAAGCAAAATATACAAAGTATTATAACTATGTTCCTCACAAAAATAATCACAGCATTTATTATATAAAATAAATTATAGCTCACTAAAGGCTGTAAGGTCTTGCAATTGGACAAAAATTTTAGATTTTATGATGGGCCACTTTTCAAACCTGTCAGTGTAGCTCTGTGCACACAGATTCTCAAGAGGATACAGCATCAAAGTTTAAATGTGAGGCTCTCTTGGGAAATGAGCTCTACTCCCAGCCCCTATTATAGACCCACTGAGTGCTCTCTGAACAACCTATCCTATGGGAAAGCACAGGCAGACGAATCTGGAGGGTTAAACATAGATGCACACTAACAAACACTGACCGGTGACCTCAGGGCAGCACATCAGCAAAATATTTACTAGTGCAGGAAAATGAAGACTAAAACTGTTTTGCAATGATTTGGACAATCCAAGACCTACTTTCTTAGATTCCCAAAGTTTTGTATTTTGTTAGATTCTGCTTGATCAACCACTCCTTGCTTTATTTACCAGAGACTCCCAAGATTAACAAAGTCTTGGCTTACAGTCTTTGCATTATCACTGCAATGATTAGTGATTGTCTTTGCTGTGGCCATGTTATCCTCTTAGCATCCACCCAGGAGGACAAGAATACACACTTTTGCCTCATCACTCCAGACTGAGGTTTTGTCTCTTAGGTTTGATTTTTGTGGCCCTTTTATTGTTAATAATTATATTTCTCATCTGCTACTGAGCTTGTAAACAATAAACTCTCCTCTGACCTATATTTTCTGTTTTCCAAAGAGCTTAAAGACTAAAGAACCAACTCTGTTTTCTGTGTTTAAAATCAAAATAAAAATACAAACAGCCTTGGGGTGATGCTATTATGAATTCAAGATACAAGTCATAAACTTTAGTACCTGAACTTTTGTAAATTTATTTTTCTTCTTTTGCTTGTTTGGAGACGTTCTAAGCCTCAGGTTCATCATCCATAAAATTACAGTGTAATAAAAAATGTTATGTGCTTATAATAATATAGACAAGCATTTATAGTCATTGTTTCTGATTATTACTTGTGTCAAAGACAAATGAGGGTTATAGAAAGATGAATGCTGGGGAGATAAAATGAAATTTTTAAATTCAGAGAATATAGGATCCAAGCAGAGAAAATCCAAAGTAAATATAGGGTTAGAAAGACATGGACTTTTGCATGCATCACACACAGCCATAGGGAACAGATAACCTTCGCAGGATTCTCTGGAGTGTCCAAGTCATGCAGGGTTTCACCAGGCTCCAAGCACTGCTTAATAGCCTGTCATTCACAAGTCCTTCATAAAGGTATTTCCTCATCTAATCCTCCCTAGAAAAAGCCTGAAGACCTAAGTTGTATCCATGGATAAAATAAATAGTACTAGAATTAACACAAGATAGACCTATAATCTGTCAGAACAATTTTCTGGAGTCCATTGCTCTCCTAAGAGTTTAGGTGTGCTTATAACTTATAAACTATTAATAAATATTTGAATATGTGTAAGTCAAATAAATATAGGAAACATATATGATAAATGTGTAAAATAAATATATCATTTTTATATATATTGTATATAATGCAAAGTATTATCATGAAGTCTAAAACATGTAAAGTACTCAAGAATTATATAATTCCGTTACTGCAGAATTAAATACCTGCCAGAACACCAGTCAATTATATGACTCTATATTTTTCTCTATTTTTATACATACATCTTCATTTGTCCATCCATTAGTTAAAAATACACACTTTGTGGTTTATTAAATATGATGCTTATTCAGAAATTCTCAGTTACATACATTTTAAGCACTACCGCTGTTCACATATTTAACTTAATAATTGGTAACCTGGTAGTCCACTGGTTTGCTTTAGCATGATCTTAGAACACGATTGCCAGGAGAAATATCAATGATCTCAGATATGCAGATGACACCACCCTTATGGCAGAAAGTGAAAATGAACTAAAGAGCCTCTTGATGAAAGTGAAAGAGGAGAGTGAAAAAGCTGGCTTAAAACTCAACATTCAAAAAACAAAGATCATGGTATCCATCACTTCATGGCAAATACAGGGAAACAATGGAAACAGTGAAAGACTTTATTTGCTTGGGCTCCAAAATCACTGCAGATGGTGACTGCAGTTATGAAATTAAAAGACGCTTGCTCCTTGGAAGGAAAGCTATGACCAACCTAGACAGCTTATTAAAAAGCAGAGACATTACTTTGCCAACAAAGGTCCGTCTAGTCAAAGCTATGGCTTTTTTCAGTAGTCATGTATGGATATGAGAGGTGGACCATAAAGATAGCTGAGTGCCAAAAGATTGATGCTTTTGAACTGTGGTCAGAGAAGACTCTTGAGAGTCCCTTGAACTGCAAGGAGATCAAACCAGTCAATCCTAAAGGAAGTCAATCCTGAATATTCATTGGGGGGACTGATGCTGAAGCTGAAACTCCAATACTTTGGCCACCTGATGAAAAGAGCTGACTCATTAGAAAAGACTCTGATGCTGGAAAAGACTGAAGGCAGGAGGAGAAGGGGATGACAGAGGATGAGATGGTTGAATGGCATCATCAACTCAATGGACATAAATTTGAACAAGCTCTGGAAGATGGTGAAGAACAGGGAAGCCTGTTGTACTGTATTCCATGGGGTTGCAAAGAGTCGGACACGACTGAGCAACTGAATAACAGCAACAGGAACAAATATAGGGATTCCCTGGTAACTCAGATGGTAAAGAATCTGCCTGCAATGCAGGAGACCCCAACTTGATTCCTGGGTCAGGAAGATCCCCTGGAGAAGGGATCGGCTACCCACTCCCGTATTCATGGGCTTCCCTGGTGGCTCAGACAGTAAAGTATCTGCCTGCAATGTGGGAGACCCGGGTTCGATCCTTGGGTCAGGCAGATCCCCTGGAGGAAGGCATGGCAACCCACTCCAGTGTTCTTTCCTGGAGAATCCAGTGAGCCAATGCCCCTAAGTTAGAACTCTAAGGCAGGAGATTGAATTGTTCTTCTAACAGTCTTCACTAGAACCAAGGCTGCATGTAGAAAAAGCTGCCTGTTTTCAAGACTTACTAATGATTAGGCAGTGTCACAAGTTATAGGACATTAAAAACACTCAGTGTAATATAAATGCAAATGCCCCCTTCTTGCTCACATGTCACAGTACCTGGATTTGTTCACCCAGTAGAGTCATTAGGAACTCTTTTTAAAAAACAAGGTTCTTTTAGATCTTGGTGATGACGTGGTATATTCAAAGAAGGCTATTTAATCAAGCACAGGGAAATGAACTGCTCTCCATTTCTCTGCTGAGGATAAAGGCTGGAAGCATTATACATATAAATGTCCTGGCAAGAAAAATTGCTTAAAACACTTCTGCCCAACTACCAAGAGTTTCTGTCCTGAGGATAAATTAAACAAGTTGAAGAACAAAAATTACAACCCTGGACACAGCTGGCTTGAAAACACAACAACTCTAGCAATAAAAATTGGTAATTACCAAAGATATAAATAAATAGAGAGAGGCTGACATTCTGCTCTGAGGTGGTTTCATTGTCACTTGGCTCACCTCAATACACCATCACACGGCACATGAACTAATTCAGTACGCATTTACCAACCTCCTCTTTTCCAGGCTCTGCCTCCTGCAGCCATCTTCAAGGTGCATCAGGGTTCTGCTGAGTGTCTCTTTCTACTCAAAATCAGATCCCTTTTATTCTATTTAAGCCACTCCAAAGTTTAGCCCCAGCTGACATTTTTCAGATTCATTGTCCAAGACCTCCTCCCTTACTTCATGTTCCAGTCAAATCGAACTCTCACTATTTTCCATATATATGCTATGTCTTCCTGCCTTTGTATCTCTGCAAAAGCTATTTACTTTGTCTAGAGTGTCCAAATGAAAAAATTCCCCCAAGGCCAGGGTTTGCTTAACTCTTTACTTTCTGACATATATTCTTCAAAGTGCATCTTGTAGGCTATCTCTTCTGAGGAACCACTTTCCCATTGTTATTAATCAATTGTTGTTGTTGTTTAGTTGCTAAGTCGTGTCCAACTCTTTGCAATCCCATGGACTGCAGCACACCAGGCTTCCCTGTCCTTTACTATCTCCTGGAGCTTGTTCAAACACATCTATTGAGTCAGTGATGCCATCCAACCAATCTCATCCTCTGCTGTCCCATTTATAAAAATAACTTGGAAGATTTCCTAAACCCTATGAGGAACTTTGCTGAAGGTTTCCTAGATTTGTGTAATATGTGAGAAAAGTACAACACAGTGGTAAAGAGTGGAGAATGCCAGGGTTCAGATAATTGGCTCTACAACCTATCTGTGATAAACTTAAGAATATATTTACCTTCTGAGAAGGAAATGGCAACCCACTCCAGTATTCTTGCCTGGAGAATCCCAGGGACAGAGGAGCCTGATGGGCTGCTGTCTATGGGGTCGCACAGAGTCGGACACAACTGAAGCGACTTAGCAGCAGCAGCATATTTACCTTCTGTGTGTTCAGTACCATCATATGTAAAAGGGGCATGGTTATAATACAGCTAAGACCTAACAAAGTTATTGTGGGGATTATGTGAAATAATATATTCCCATTTAAGAGATGAAGAAATTGAGACTTAGAAAAGTTGAAAATATGTCCAAAGTCATGGGGCAAATATGTGTCATATCCAGACCAAACACATAAAACCTATCAACTCTAAAGCTATAATTTCATTTTCTGTAATAAGGGTAGACTAGTGGTCTTTGTTTCAAGTTAGTGATTTTCCTGAAGGTAAATAATAACAACAACAACCATATGTACTAATGTTTGTTGAATATATGCCTGTGCCAGGCATGGTACTGAACACCATCCATGCATTATCTTATTAATCCGCACAGCAGATGTTATAACTGAGGACCACCTTTATCTCATTTTATAGAGGAGGAAACTACTTTAGAGAAACTTACGCAGTCACACCACTTATAAGTGACAGAACTAGGACTCAAACCCAGACTCATATCTGAAATGGTGGTATCCTGCCTTACTTTTAGCTAAATTTATTCTCATTCTTCTGTTCCTCCAGCACTCTTAGCAAAAGCTAGTTCTATGTCACTGGGCACTTTGTTAGCTGTGCTTCTGTCAGACACCTCTGCCAACCTGTCAATCACTGGAAAAGCAGAACTCCATCCTATTCATATTGCTTACCTACCAGTGTCTTCCAAGTAGAAGATGCCTAATAAATCTTGGACTGAATTGAATTTCATATTGGAAGCTGCATCATGAAAAATCAAATGTTGCACAGAAAACGTTTTGCATATACACTGACACTGAGTTATAATGACAAAGGGCTTGAGTCCAGTTCTTCTAAGAATGGCTAATGAATAAGAAATAACTTTCACATTAGTAAAGAGACTCATCCTGGAAATTGGACTGATCCGGAATCAGGACCCAAGCTTACTGACTTTTTTGTTAATTTTATTTATCCATTCTAAATCTCAGTTTCTTCAGATACAAATAAAAGACAAGAATAATACTGCCTCTTAGAGGTTTTTTTTTACAGGATTCAATATAAATATTCATAAAGCTGCTTAGCATTGTGACTCCGACATGGTGAGCACTCAGCAAAGTGTGCTTCATAAATAAAAACTTACCATATTTTTAAAAGTCAAAAAAATTAAAGAACAGTTCCTTGATCATTCAAGAAACTGCTTTTGTCCAGATCTATAGTCTTCCTGCAGAAAGACCCCAACTATTGTGAAATAAATTTGAGCAAAGATAAATGAACAAAAAATAAATAACTCTCTAGGGAGAACTGCCCTGAAAGGGCCAAGAATGTGAGAACTAGCAGAAAGGGGGACCATTTTGTGGTAAACAGCTCCATTCTTAACCCAAGGGACACAATCCCCACTGGAGCCTTTGTGCTGTTACAATGTGTGATAAAGGCCCTGCAGTGAAGGTTTTCCTTTGTTCTCCAGTCTCACTGAGAGAGTGAATTTCACATGTAGAACTCATTTATTAGGAAACTCTGATGCCTAATATATTAAGAGTTGCAAAATTAAGACTGGGTATAAAATATTAGAGTTGATAAAAGAGTGAGCACATAAATGTCTCAAGGAATATATTACTCAGGTTTCCACCAAATACTGTATTTTATATATGTATATATATATATATATATCACAATTAATCAAAAAAGAAATCTACATCACATGAAATTGCAGCACTTGAAGGTTCCTGACTATTAGGGACTGAATTATGTGCTCTTCAATCCACATGTTGAAGCACTAAGCCCAGCATGACTATATTGGAGATAGAGATTGTAAGAAGTTGTGAAAGTCGCTGGTGGAGTATGACTCTTTGTGACCCCATGGACATACAGTCCATGAAATTCTCCAGGCCAGAATACTGGAGTGGGCAGCCTTTCCCTTCTCCAGGGGATCTTTCCTAGTTACTATCCAGTGATTGAACCCAGGTTTCCTGCATTGCAGGATTCTTTACCAGCTGAGCCACAAGGGAAGCCCAAGAGTACTGGAGTGGATAGCCTATCCTTTCTCCAGTGGATTTTCCCCATCCAGGAATTGAACTGGGGTCTCCTGCATTGCAGGTGGATTCTTTACCAACTGAGCAGCTAATGATGAGTTAGATTATAAAAATGGAGCCTTAGTCTGATAGGAATCAAGGCCTTATCTGGAGAGGACACATCAGATGCACATGCACAGAGGAAAGATGATGGGAGACCAAAGTGAGAATGTAGACTTTTACAGGCCAGAAAGAAAAGTCCTCAACTCTGTCTGCACCTTGATTTTTGGACTACTAGCCTCCAGAACCATGAGAAAGTGATTTTTCTGTTATTTAAGCTTCTTGAGTTCAGTTCACTTCAGTTCAGTCACTCAGCCATGCTCGACTGTTTGCAATCCCATGGACTGCAGTACGCCAGGATTCCCTGTCCATCACCAACTCCTGGAGCTTACTCAAACTCATGTCCATCGAGTAGTGACACCATCCAACTATCTCATCCTCTGTTCTCCCCTTCTCCTCCTGCCTTCAATCTTTCCCAGAATGAGGGTCTTCTCTAATGAGTCAATTCTTCGCATCAGGCGGCCAAAGTATTGGAGCTTCAGCTTCAGCATCAGTCCTTCCAATGAATATTCAGGACTGATTTCCTTTAGGATTGAACGGATAGATCTCCTTGTAGTCCAAGGGACTGATGGTTCCAACACCACAGTTCAAAAGCAACAATTCTTTGGTGCTCAGCTTTCTTTATAGTTCAACTCTCATATCCATACATTACTACTGAAAAAAAAACCCACAGCTTTGACTAGATGAACCTTTGTCGACAAAGGAATGTCTCTGCTTTTTAATATGCTGTCTAGGTTGGTCATAGCTTTTCTTCCAAGGAGCAAACATCTTTTAATTTCATGACTGCAGTCACTATCTGCAGTGATTTTGGAGCCCAAAAAAGTAAAGTATTTCACTGCTTCCATTGTTTCCCCATCTATTTGCCATGAAGTGATGGGACTATATGCTATGGTATTCGTTTTCTGAATTTTGAGCTTTAAGCCAACTTTCTCACTCTCGTCTTTCACTTTCATCAAAAGGCTCTTTAGTTCTTCTTCACTTTCTGCCATAAGGGTGGTGTCATCTACATATCTGAGGTGATTGATACTTCTCCTGGCAATCTTGATTCCAGCTTGTGCTTCATACAGCCCAGCATTTTGCATGATGTACTCTGCATATAAGTTAAGTAAAAAGGGTGACAATATGCAGCCTCGACATACTCCTTTTCCAATTTGAAACCAGTCTGCTGTACCATGTCCAGTTCTAACTGTTGCTTCTTGACCTGCATACAGATTTCTCAGGAGGCAGGTCAGGTGGTCTGGTAACCCCATCTCTTGAAGAATTTTCCACAGTTTGTGTGATCTACATAGTCAAAGTCTTTGGCACAGTCAATAAAGCAGAAGTAGATGTTTTTCTGGAACTCTCTTGCTTTTTCGATGATCCAACGGATGTTGGCAATTGACGTCTGGTTCCTCTGCCTTTTCTAAAACCAGCTTGAACATCTGGAAGTTCTGGAAAATCTTGAAGCCTGGCTTGGAGAATTTTGAGCATTATCCTGCTAGTATGTGAGATGAGTGCTATTGTGCGGTAGTTTGAGCATTCTTTGGCATTGCCTTTCTTTGGGATTGGAATGAAAACTGACCTTTTCCAGTCCTGTGGCCACTGCTGAGTTTTCCAAATTTGCTAGCATATTGAGTGCAGCACTTTCACAGCATCATCTTTTAGGATTTGAAATAGCTTAACTGGAATTCCATCACCTCCACTAGCTTTGCTCGTACTGATGGTTCCTAAGGCCCACTTGACTTCTCATTTTTTTCAGGATGTCTGACTCTAGGTGGGTGATCACACCATTGTGGTTATCTCCATCATGAAGATCGTTTTTGTATCATTCTTCTGTGTATTCTTGCCACCTCTTATTAATATCTTCTGCTTCAGTTAGGACCATACCATTTCTGACCTTTATTATGCCCATCTTTGCATGAAATGTTCCCTTGGTATCTCTGATAATCTTGAGGAGATCTCTAGTCTTTCCCATTTTATTAAGCCTCTTAGTCTGTGGTATTCCAATAGAACAGCTGGAACAGACTAATGCACTGACTAACACTTGTATTAAATTATTTTCTGCCTTCACATAACAATCCAGTTATATTTTTCCAACAAAGAATCAGGGTGGCTTATTGGACAAAGGACTTTTGTGTCTCTTTCAAGTCAAGGAGTCCATTGGGAAATGGAGTTTGGATCTCCTGGTTTTCATACTTCAGACAAAAAGAAAAAAATATCAACACCCTCCCACATAACACTTGATTTATAAAGTATCTTTTTATTAGAGATGTCTACTCTAAGTACTTCCCTGTAGATATCAAGCGTGGGCAAAGGGCCATGGGGAGACAAAGACCAGCCACACAGCAGGAACAGCATAAACTTAGCAATGTTATGCGTTCTTTGTTACATGGACTTAACTCGGTGTCCTTCTGAAATTTAAATTCTTTCTGGTTGAAAGGGATGTCAAAATTTCATTTTTTTGGCCAGCCATGCTTGATGATTGTTGGTCAAGAGGGCAGAACAAAACCTTGGCCAGCACTGATGGATAAGGCTCCGTAGGCTTAGTGGTACTGTGGTTTAAATTGATTAAGGCTGTTCATTTTCTTACTTTTCTTCCAAATGTATTTTTTGAGATCTGCTCTGTTGCCTGGGGAATTCCATGGACAGTGGGGCCCAATGGGCTACAGTCCATGGGGTTGCAAAGAGTCAGACATGACTGAGCAACCAGCACTTTTGAGGCTCCATGGTTAGAGCAGAGAAGCAACAGCCTGAATGTCTACCTTTAGCTTCAAAAGAGTAGTTAAGTATAGACCACTATATGCAATTAAACATATTAATAAAGAAAATATTTTCTGATCATAAAAGAAAAGATCATAAAAGAGAGTAATGGATAACTTTACATTATAATTTGGATAGAGTCTGAACTATGGTCAGACTATGCTAACAGGGAGGAGCAGATATCAGGGCAATTAGTGTAAAGGCCCTGTGGCAGGAACCAGCTTGGTGTGTCTGAAAATCAGAATGAAGAATGGCATAACTATGGTAAAGAGGGAGACTAAAGCAAGAGGGCCACACAGAACATGATCAGGAGAGCTGGGGATTCTTCGAGCTTTGACCAACTGTTAGGGGTTTAAGCTAAGTAAATATAACTACAAACAATGACCTGCAGGCCAAATCAGCCTACAGCCTGTTTTGTAAAGTTTGATTGGGGCACAGTCAAGCCCAGTCATGTAATTATTGTCTCTGCATATGTGTGTGCTCAGTCACTTTAGTCATGTCCAACTTGGCAATCCCATGGATTGTAGCCCACCTGACTCCTCTGTCCACTGGATTATCCTCAAAGGAATATTGGAGTGGGTTGCCATTTCCTCCTCCAGGGGATCTTCCTGACCCAGTGATCGAACTCATGTCTCCTGTGTCTCCTGCATTGGCAGGTAGATTCTTTACCCCTGAGCCACCTGGGAAGCCTCTTATTGTCTATGGCTCCTTTTGTGCTGCAAGGGCAGAACTGAGCACTTGTGACAGACTACATGGCCCACAGACCTAAACTACTAACTAACCGGCCCTTTGTAGAAAGAGTTTGCTGGAGGGGAAGCGGTGGTCAGGAGGGGAGGTGGGGTGGGGGTTAGTTATGAGTCTCTGCAGTCATCCAATGGAGAGGTGAAGGTGACTTGGACCAGAGTGCTTGATAGCAGTACAGATGCCAGCAGGTGAACTAGGGCATGCTTTGCAAGAAGAGCTGGCACAATATCTTGAAGTTTTTCAATATGGGGGGGAGAGGTGAGGTAAAGAGGAATCAACATATTTCTAGCGTTTTGCCTTGACCAACTGAGTAGATAATAAAGTTCTGTACTGAGACAGGGAATTCTTAGAGAGGAGCAGCTTTGTGGAAACAGTAAGAATGAAGAGCTGTTAGAAATGTTGAGTTTGAAATGCCTTTTTCTAAAGCCTCTCTGTTGTTTTTTTGTCGCCTCAGTGCAGTGATTCCCAAAGCAACCCAATGACTTATTTTCCCTCTTTGGTGCATAACACAACAAAACCCACGTGGCCAGTAGAATGGTACTCGATGCTTCCCTGGACACTAAACTATAAACGTTCTGAAGGCAGGGGCCATGCCTGCATTGCACCCCACTGTATCTCCACGGCCAGCCCAGCACTGATACAGAGAAGAAGCGCCATAAATAAAGGTTTGAAAGTGAACTGAAGAATTAGTAACCATTCACAGTGAACTTATTATGACATTAGGAACTCAGTGAGGCGCTGTACATTACATTATTTAGTCCTTAGAAAAGTTCTGCAAGCTAGTTACTACTATACCAGTTGCACAGATTTGGAGACTGAGGCTTAGAGCAAGGGATCAAAAGCACAACTGCCTGCTCTACAGACCTGAGTCAGACAGAAATGGGTAAAGAGGAGGCAGGCATTAACGAGTGGGATGTAGCAATCAAAAGTACTGTAAGATAACTGCCCTCCTTAAGTCGGCAGTTGCTTCTTGGCTGCTACTGAAGCTCGTCCTATGAAAAAGCAATATTACCAGGTCTGACATTTCAAATGAAGCTAAAAATCCAGTTTTTTAAATAACTGTGAAAACGCTCAATTAAAAAAAAAGACATTGTCCTAGAGCAATGAATAGAGATTCCAATCCTGGGAGGCACCTCTCATACTTTTCTCTGTGTACCAACTGCCCTTCTAGTGGGGAGAAAAACTAATCTACTCCTTAGTAAACGTTACTGGTGAATCTGGTATAACACACTGTCCCTGTGTGTTCAGTCAAACGTACTTTTTGTTAAAGATGCTTCTTACAATGGCTAAGGGTTTCGCTAGGCACTTGCCTTTTGTGTCTAGAACACTGTAACCATTCTCTGAGGTTTGAACATCTGCCTGATGCCTAGAGTGAACCCCCCCATCATACTGTCTGAGAGGCTAATGAATTCGTGTAGTCCTTCTAATGTGAAGATGCAACATGCTGACCTTACCGTGCCAACAATTCCTACAGTTTTAGGATTGTAAGATATTTAAAGATTTCAAATTCTTCCTTTTAAAAAAATGATTCACTTCTTGTTATTAAATCTATTTTTTAAAGACTGGATATTATATTGGTGGCTTCAACTTAAATTAATTTCATAAAAAAGATTAGAAATGCTATCACTGGCTTATATTTTCAATTTTAAGCAACAACTACCACTAAAAAGTGTAATGAGGAAAGTAGGATGCTGAAAGTATTTAATAAATTGAATTTGGTAAAAAGTTACTGAAAGTCTATTATATGCCAGGATCTGTGCTAGGTCCCAGGATACAAAATGAATAAGCCATTGTCCTGCACTCCATTTCCAGGGAGGGAAACAGATCAATAAATAATAATAGATTGAGATCCATGCTGTAATAGAAGGATTACAAAAGGCTCTGGGAACTTATATAAAAGGATGATTAATAGTGATTTCATGTGGGCAGAGCTGGGAGAAGTCTAGGTCAAGGAATGCTCTATAGGAAAGGCTACGACTTAGCTCTAACTTTAAGGATGGCTGGAGTTTCAGAATTCAGGTGTAACTAATACAAGGTGCATTCTGGGTAACACAAGCAATTATCTATGAATAAAGAAATGTACTACGAGTAAGATACTGTATTGAGCACTTATACTCCATTCTTCATAACAACCCAGTGAGCTAACATATCTAAAAATGACCATCTTCCAGATTAAGAAACAGAGGTCCACAAGGTTAAGTAATTTATCCAGGGCTTTACAGCTGGTCATTAGCAAAATATGTATTTTATTCCAAAGTTTGGGCTATTAAACACTATATCACGAGGCAAGGTAAGAAGGATGTAGATATATATTACTTTGGTTTGAGGATTAGAGATTAGTCTATTATGAATAAAGGTTACTTGCATTGATGTGTGCTGCAATAGGCGGTACAGGTAGAGATCAGCTGTGAATACTGTGATGTAAGACTTGTAAACTGGATCCATATTTTAAGACTGAAGAGTTGAAGCTTTACTTCATAGACATCAAGGATTCTTTGGATGATTGTAAAATTCATGACCAAGAATGAGTTCATTAGATAAATCCAGGGGCTTTGAAGCAGCTCTGGAGAAATCAAATGCTAGAAAACCTGCTAACAGATTACTGAAATAATGCAGACAAAAGACAGTGATGGTCCAAACCCAGGGACTGGCAGTAAGGACAAGAAAGATAAGGATGCAAAATGACATTGTGGAGGGAAAGATCAACATGATTTCAGAATGAATTTATGGAAGGGATGAGGAGAGGTATCACTGGTGATGCTAGCGATTCTGGCTTGAATAATTGAGTAGGTGTTGATGTGAAAGGTAGAGCATAATAGAAAGGTCTAGGGATGTTCAAATTGATAACTAAGAAATAACTGGGAAAAAAAAAAAGAAATAACTGGGAATATGGAAATTTGTCTTGAAAATGTAGATTTAGGAACCACAAAAAAGGGGGAGATCATCTACACCCCAGGCACAGTGTGGAAATGAGAGGAAATGAGGACCTGAGACATACCACACAAGAACGTTAACAAGGCTTAACCCGGTAGTAAGCACAAATCTCTCCAGGCCCTCTGCAATTTTAGTTAACTGTTTAAAATTAACCAAGGTAAGTAACTTCTCTTTCTTTTTTACAGATATTCCATCTACAAGTATTTAAGGATTAGGGGGTCAGAGCATTCACTAGTACCAGGCTATCAGAGAATTGGACATATTACAGTTGGGGATCCATAATGATAATTGAGATAATGTACTTTAATATACTTTAATAAAGTAAATACAATTTAATAGGTATGTATATCCTATAGGGCTTAATAAAAAGGGACACAACTTACAAACATTCATGTAAATCATATTAAAGTATCATAAACAGAACAGTGCAAAAAGAAAGGTCCAACATAAATATTTAAATGTTTTTTAAGAAGGAATAGTTACTGTGATTACTAATGTCCCAATTGTAATGGACTAAAAGAAAGCACAACGCTTTGAAAAAATTACTTTTCAAAGCAACTTATATTTCTAGGTAGGGACGAAAGCATCAGAACAAAGCAGTCTATCAAAGACAATTTGCATTCATTTTGTCTCTGTAGGAGAAATAATTTGTCAGTGAAGGTCAACAGAATCCAATAGGGAGGCTGTTGCCCTCCCTCCTTACCCTGGTACGTGCAGAGGTTAGAACAGTCTAACTATTTAGCCTTGGAATTACTACATACTCCACCTTCCCAGCTATTCAGAAAGGCTTTGTTCATGAAAAGTTCTCATGGTTATAAAACACTAAGCAAAAAAAACCACTTGTTCTCCTGTGATGTGCTGTATTACATTTCTTTTTGTTTGAGGAATTGAAAAAGCTTTACAAACAGGACCTAATAAATCTCTTTAAGACAGCTGTTTGTGGGAACTCTTCCCCATTCAATGGAGACTGGGGACAGGTAAGGGGAGAAGAGAGGCTGAGAGAAAAGGAGGGCGGAGAGGCACCCTCTGTCATCTAAAGTCACCAAAGAAGTTCAGGGTTGAACACATTTGTCCTCCGACTGGCCTTGTCTAGCTAAACAGTTAGCACTTTACCCTTCCCAGCTGGTAGCTGCTGTTTCTAGAGTTTGCCATCTGTTAACACAGGTGAGCCACAGCAAGCAAAACACCAGAAGTCCAGAGGGTAGGAGATAAAAGAAGGAAGTTGAGAAAAATAAACAATTCCAGGTGCTTTTTTGTGTTTAAGAAACTGTTAGATGCTGTCACATTTCCAGTAAGCACTCAATAAAGACTTAGCTTCTTGCCTTTCACATAATTTATGCTATCTGATTAAAGGAAACAAAAGAATCCCTATGAATTAAAACTGCTGGTCATGAAGTAAGCCAATTTACGTATCACAGTGCAGAAGCATGAAGGAAAGGACCAGTGCAGAGCTGGGTCAAGGTCAGCTTGTATGCTTTGCTTAGTGATTACACTGGGTAGGACCCATTCCATTCACACATAACATTACTACCAAAAATGAAGAATCCAAGGAACAAGGGATGGACGGAGCCACTGGGACAAAGAATACAAACTATCTACCATCTTTACTGTAGCAGAGAACTCTTCACAAATGAAGTCGCTGCCTGAGTTTTTTACTTTGTTAACAGAGCAGAGACTGTGATGGGCCATTGGGAGACATGTTTTTACTCGGGGGGTGGTGTTTGTGTGTGTGTGTATGTGTGTGTGTGTGTGTGTGCGCGTGCGTGCATGTGTGTTTAGTTGCTCAGCCATGTCCAACTCATTTCGACCCCATGGACTGTAGCCTGCCAGGTTCCTCTGTCCATAGGGATTCTCTAGGCAAGAAGACTGGAGTGGGTTGCCATGTCCTCCTTCAGGGGCTCTTCCCAACCCAGGGATTAAACCCAGGTCTCCCACACTGCAGGTGGATTCTTTACTGTCTGAGCCACCGGGGAAGCCCAAGAACACTGGAGTGGGAAGCCTATCCCCTCTCCATGGGGACCTTCCCTCTGGATTGAACCTGGGTCTCCTGCATTGCAAGTGGATTCTTTACCAGCTGAGCTACCTGGGAAGCCCTTACTCTCTCTACCCACAGGATTAAACTTGGTCCTGATATTTTTGTAAAAATCAAGAGGAGGTGTTTGAAAAGCTATAGCTATAGCTTCCATAGGACAACAGAGCTACTCAAAGCAAGTCAGGCATAGTATCCCAGTGGCTCCGGAGTCAGATGGGCTTGACTGTGAATCCAGCTTTTGCCATTTAACTGAGGCCTAGTTATAGAATCTCTATGGAGAAAGAAATGACAACCCACTCCAGTATTCTTGCCTGGAGAATTCCATGGACAGAGGAGCCTGGTGGCCTACGATCTAAGGGGTTGCAAAGAGTCGGACACGACTGAGCAACTAACATTTTCATGCAATCACTTGATTCTGGTTTCCTTTTCTATGAAATGAGTGAAAACAATAATATCTATCCTATCTGCCACTCAGGGCAATTGTCATAATGAAATGAGATAAGGCATATAGACATTTAGCACAGTGCCAGACATGTGCTAAGAATTCAATACATACTAATTTTATGCAGGTAGCATTAAAAAAAAACCCTGAGATGATAATACTCATGAGACTTAATAAAAATATATACCATTTTTAGAGGATTCTGAAAATTTCTGATAAAGACATATGATGAAAAATTTCATGCAAGTATTTATCTATATTTGTCAATATAAAATTTTATACATATACATCAATCCACAAGATTGGCTTCTTTTTTTTTTTCTGGAATGTAACAAGTATGAACGTTGATCACGTGGTTTTCATCTCAAAATATGAGCCATAAATATTTTTAAACTAACACCTACCCTACAGCATATGCCATTTAACTTTTAAAGGACAAATTTATCTCTTAAAAGGCTATTCATCATCAACTAATTTTAGGTGAGACAGTCAGAGGCAGTAACAAACAGTTTACTAAAAATTCAGAAAATAATATGGGTCACTAAAGCTTGATCCTCCGGTTAAAGTGTGACGACAATAATGAGAACAAAGAAGCACAGAGGTAATCAAAATATCCACTTTTTCCTAATTTTACAGCTTAATCTAAACAATTATAGAAATGTAGATGGCATTGTAACAAATAATGTAAATAATTTCTGTTGGCAAAGGAAAAACTGAATAATTAACTGCTCAAATACAAATGAAAGCTAATTTTAGGAAAGGTATAAGTAACTTATTTGAAAAAAATGTAATACTACATAGAGCAAAGAAAAAATTAGCATTTTCAAAAGAGTAAGACAATCTACAGTTTATCAGTTCAGTTCAGTTCAGTTCAGTCACTCAGTTGTGTCCAACTCTTTGCGACCCCATGGACTGCAGCACGCCAGGGCTTCTTGTCCATCACCAACTCCCGGAGTTTACTCAAACTCATGTCTGTTGAGTCGGTGATGATATCCAACCATCTCATCCTCTGTGATCCCCTTTTCCTCCTGCCTTCAATCTTTCCCAGCATCAGGGTCTTCTCAAATAAGTCAATTCTTCACATGAGGTGGCCCAAGTATTGGAGTTTCAGCTTCAGCATCAGTCCTTCCAATGAACACCCAGGACTGATCTCCTTCAGGATGGACTGGTTGGATCTCCTTGCAGTCCAAGGGACTCTCAAGAGTCTTCTCCAACACCACATTTCAAAACCATCAATTCTCTGGCACTCAGCTTTCTTTATAATCCAACTCTCACATTCATACAAGACTATTGGAAAAACCATAGCCTTGACTCAGTTCAGTTCAGTTGAGTCACTCAGTCATGTCTGACTCTTTGCAAACACATGAATCGCAGCATGCCAGGCCTCCCTGCCCATCAACAACTCCCAGAGTTTACTCAAACTCATGCCCATCGAGTCGGTGATGCCATCCATCCATCTCACCCTCCGTCGTCCCCTTCTCCTCCTGCCCCCAATCCCTCCCAGTATCAGAGTCTGTTGCAATGAGTCAACTCTTCGCATCAGGTGGCCAAAGTATTAGAGTTTCAGCTTCAGCACCAGTCCTTCCAATGAACACCCAGGACTGATCTCCTTTAGGATGGACTAGTTGGATCTCCTTGCAGTTCAAGGGACTCTAAAGAGTCTTCTCCAACACCACAGTTCAAGAGCATCAATTTTTTTGGCGCTCAGCTATCTTTATAGTCCAGCTCTCACATCCATACATGACCACTGGAAAAACCATAGCCTTGACCAGACAGACCTTTGTTGGCAAAGTAATGTCTCTGTTTTTTAATATGCTATCTAGGTTGGTCATAACTTTCCTTCCGACTAGATGGAACTTTTTTGGCAAAGCAATGTCTCTGCTGTTTTAATATGCTGTCTAGGTTGGTCATAACTTTCCTTCCAAGGAGTAAGTATCTTTTAATTTCATGGCTGCAGTCACCAACTGCAGTGATTTTGGAGCCCAAAAAAATAAAGTCAGCCACTGTTTCCACTGTTTCCCTATTTATTTGCCAATAAGGGATGGAACCAGATGCCATGATCTTAGTGTTCTGAATGTTGAACTTTAAGCCAACTTTTTCACTCTTCTCTTTCACTTTCATCAAGAGGCGCTTTAGTTCTTCTTCACTTTCTGCCATAAGATTGGTGTCATCTGCATATCTGAGGTTATTGATATTTCTCCCAGCAATCTTGATTCCAGTTGTGCTTCATCAAGCCCAGCATTTCTCATGACGTACTCTGCATATAAGTTAAATAAGCAGGGTGACAATATACAGCCTTGACATACTCCTTCTCCTATTTGGAACCAGTCTGTTGTTCCATGTCCTGTTCTAACTGTTGCTTCCTGACCTGCATACAGATTTCTCAAGAGGCAGGTCAGATGGTCTGGTATGCCCATCTCTTTCAGAATTTTCCAGAGTTTATTGTGATCCACACAGTCAAAGGCTTTGGCATAGTCAGTAAAGCAGAAATAGATGTTTTTCTGGAACTCTCGTGCTTTTTCAATGATCCAGTGGATGTTGGCCATTTGATCTCTGGTTCCTCTGCCTTTTCTAAAACCAGCTTGAACATCTGGAAGTTCACGGTTCACGTATTGCTGAAGCCTGACTTGGAGAATTTTGAGCATTACTTTACTAGCGTGTGAGATGAGTGCAACTGTGTGATAGTTTGAACATTCTTTGGCATCTACAATTTATACCATATATCAAAATAAGCTTTAAGTTGCTTACTAAGTTAACTGTGACTTTCAAATCATAGAAAAACTAGCTAATAATAGACTATCAATTTTCAAAGGTGCAATAACTTTCTAAAGCTTGAAAAAACAGACACTGTATTTTATAAAGAAAAAGCTCAAAAGAATCCAAAATAATGGTTTTAGAGTTTTATGCAATGAAAATTCCAGTAAAACACAGAGAATGATACTATATATATGCATGCAAAAACTAAACAAAACAACCTCAACAACAAAAAAAGGAAAACAAAGGTCCAAAGGCTGTAATTCATGAGGCTATGGGTAGTTCAGGGGCATCACTTAAGGGTCTTTCACATACTGACTATTTCTCTGACTACTTACTAGAAAGCATTCACTGTCCACTCTATACTCTTGGAAACCCACCTCCTCATTCCAATGTGCCTTCTTTCATTTTTGGTGATGAAAGACTCAAGGGTTGGAGAGAGAGGTAAGAGATTTCAAAGCCACTTTGATATGATTTCCATTCCTCAGCAAATTATTCCCAGAAAATAACTGAAAGGAAGAATAAAAGTACATGCCTAAAGGAGAGTGATGGGAATGGAAGCCCGTCTAGAGTATGTTAAGGAGAAAGTGCTGGTGATAGGTATAGACAGTATGAGAAAGAACTTTTTCAACAGGTATTGCTGTGAAGAGCAGAATATAAATGGGGCAATGATTAAAGAGAATGTTGAGATCAAAGAGGAATTTTTTTAAGAGTTGAGATTGCTCAGTCACCAAGTTGTGTCCAGATCTTCATGACTCCATGGACTATAGCACACGAGGCTTCCCTTTTCCTCATCATCTCCTGGAGTCTGCCCAAGTTCATGTCCATTGCATCAGTGATGCCATCCAACCATCTCATCCTCTGTCACCCTCTTCTCCTTCTGCCTTCAATCTTTCCCAAGATTAGGGTCTTTTCCAATAAGTTGGCTGTTCGTATCAGGTGGCCAAAGTATTGGAGTTTCAGCTTGAGAGTTGAACTGTGAAGAAAGCTGAGCGCCAAAGAATTGATGCTTTTGAACTGTGGTGTTGGAGAAGACTCTTGAGAGTCCCTTGGACTGCAAGGGGATCCAACCAGTCCATCCTAAAGGAGATCAGTCCTGGGTGTTCATTGGAAGGACTGGTGCTGAAGCTGAAACTCCAATACTTTGGCCACCTCATGTGAATAGCTGACTCATTTGAAAAGACCCTGATACTGGGAGGGATTGGGGGCAGGAGGAGAAGGGGATGACAGAGGATGAGATGGCTGGATGGCATCACCGACTTGATGGACATGAGTTTGAGTAAACTCCATGAGTTGTTGATGGACAGGGAGGCCTTGCATGCTGCGATTCATGGGTTTGCAAAGAGTCGGACACGAGTGAGTGACTGAACTGAACTGAAGATGCAAGCAATAGAACTGAGGGGGAAAAGTGCATGATTCAGGAAAGAGTACGTAGAAGGAGAAAACATCTTGAGAGGTGAGAGGGGATAGGATCCAGAACTAACAGGCTCCTCGCTGACCTTGACAGATTTAGGGAGTCTCTTCAACTGAGAAATGCATGAGATCCACAGGCAAAAATAAACACTTTAATTATAACTACAACCTTGTATACGTATTAGCCAGGCTGGAAGGAAATAGGAGTGTTTGAAGAGTTAAATGAGGGAACTAAGTGGATTTTCCTTCTTCTAATATCCTTTAATACCTGTTTCCATAATGAATAGACAGAATTTTTAAAGTAACACATTCTCAAAAAAGCTCCTAACTCAAGGTGTTTTCACAAAGTTATACAGCAAGAAAAGAGCTGACAAATACAGTTTTTTTTGATACATTAAAAATACCTGGACTATTATTTTTGATAACATAGTGCTTTTGATGGTAAATACTATATATAACCATATATTAATTCTTCATAGAGTTAATAAATGCCCATATAGTTTTACTATGGGTCATACTGTTTAAAGAATTTTATAAATATCAACACATCTAATACTCAATATATATTATATAGGTAGCATCATTTTTCCCATACAAGGAGTCTGTGGTACAGAGAGATTCTTGTCCAGAATCATAGAGCAAAAAAGTCAGGGAGCTGAGATTCAAACTCCAGTACTCTGATACCAGAATCCTTGCCCTGAACCTCTCTGTTGTGTTTTGAATGTCATCTCAATTCATCTTAACAAATTTTAAGAGAAGTAGATTATTATATACTGAACAGAGAAGAAAGGTGAGACTTTGAAAGGTGAGATAACTTTCTCAGGATTACATTGTTTAAGTGGCTGGACCTGGATCTTTCTTTCTCAGCACTTAACACTATATAAGTTTTAGAAACAGAAAAGGTAAAAAGTTTACATGTCTTATCACTCAAAAATGCTGAATAAAGATGACAAGTGGTTTAGAAAGGAAATTTATTAATCAAGGGAATGAAACAGATTAAATGATGAAGGTAATTATTTAATGATATTATATGCCTTGATTTATAAGACAGTTGCCGAGTTCAAGAATTGTATAACTTGGACAGAATTTATTCCATATAAAAGCCATTTTTAAGACTTGGTATGGGCAGGAATAAAAATATATATGTCTAAGTTATATATATAGAAATACATATAGGAATACATACTGTTAAAAATTATTCATGTTAATTGGAAAAAACAGGCTTTACAGACAAGCAAAAGAAGAAAAAAGCGAGAGAAAAGAGGATGAGAGGGAAGGAGGAAGAAAACCATATCTGGAAAGGATATGAAGGTTTGCTGTATATAATTCTAGACATCACACACACACACATATACAGATAAACACATTTTTATATAAATGGTATCACACTATGTTTTTGTCTTTTGGTCTTTTTCCTATTACCTCCTTTTCTAACTAAAACCATACTGGGAGAACAGTCTTTATCAATATGCCTGTATGCTCAGTTGCTCAGTTGTGTCTGACTCTTTGCGACTCCATGGACTATAGCCCAGGGCTCCTCTGTCCATGCGACTTTCCAGGCAAGAATACTGGAGTGGGTTGTCATTCTCTTCTTCAGGGGATCTTCCTGACCCAGAGATCAAACCCATGTCTCTTGTGTCTCCTGCTTGACAGGCAAATTCTTTAGCACTGCACCACCTAATAAGCAGGTGTTAATTATTATTTTTATGATTGCGTCATATTCTATTGTTGGGATTGTACTCTAATTCGTGTAGTTTTCTATTACTGGATGATTAGGTTGGGTATTAGTTTGATAGGGGTGTCATAACAAAACACCAGATGCTGAGTGGTTTAAACAACACAACTTTATTTTCTCATAGTTCTGATGGCTGGCAGTCCAAGATCAAGGTGCTAGCAAAGTTGGTTTCTGGTGAGACCTTTCCTCACGGCTTACAGATAACTGCCTTCTCATTTTGTCCTTAGAAGGCCTTTTCTCTGTGCGTGCACATTCCTGGAATAACCTTTTTCTTCTTCTTCTAAGGACACCAGTCATACTGAATTAGGGTCACACTCTTATGACCTCATTTAACCTTAATTACCTCCTTAAAGGCCCTATCTCCAAATACAGTCACATTGAGGG